>NC_058495.1:1915626-2548126 GCF_020382885.2 Scatophagus argus
ACACACACATGCACACACATTCCACTGGCTGTGTGTAATTAGATTGGACTGAGAAAGCACCGCAAGAGGAGATCCTTTATTTTTGCTGAAGATGCCAAATTATTCAAGTCAAAAGACTTCAGTCCATGTGAATCATTGAGTGAGTGATGTTGAAGTATTTTTTTGATTTTGTCAAACAAAAATATCATCTCGTTCATGACTTAATTCCAACTTAAATCCAAGTTATTTAACTTCAGTTCACAGTTCTGGAATTTGTTTTTTTTTTTTTTTTTTGTACTAACGGTGTACCAGTACGGTACACGGTATACGGCGTATAGTGTTACATGTAGGTACAAAGGGACAGGAAGGGCTAGGAAAAGATCGGGAAGAAAGAGGTAACAACTGGTGACTTACAAAGAATTTCTATTTATCCTTGGGAGCTCCTCACAGGTCACAAATGAGTCCTAACCACCGCCAGCTGTTGGAGTCATTGTTAAGGGAGTATAGAGATGTGTTGTCTTGGCATTAGGACCGCTTATTTCTTGTGACAAGAAGTAAATTGTTTGTAGTTACTGAAGAGACATACTGAGCTTGAAAGTTACAAAATGCCCCATGGCATCATCATAACATATATAACTTTTGTCATTGTGCAACAAATCTCATTAAAATTCCACCGTTACCAAATACCGTTTGTGTCCTTCCCTGTCCATAACAGTTACACTATGACAAGACATAAAACTGACCATCTACAACTGCATCATCATGAAAAAGCTCTCCTACATCCTGTACTCCAACAGCAATTCTGTGTAACAACAGAGTCAGTCCACGTAAACCCGCACCACCTCAGGCTGCTGAAGTCTCACCCCTGGAAGTACGATTTTTTACTGTACACAGGCCTATTTTACAGAGTAACTTCAGGTTATCGGCCTGCAGCTTGTTCCTGACAGTGTTCTTATCCTGTTGCCTCTGTTTGCTCCAGATATTAAAAAAAAAAGTGTTTACCAAAAGCTGTTAAAAAGGAACAATGTAGTTGGTAATTTTGAAATGACTCACAGCAGGTTTGTAAAGTGCTCTGTTGGTCTTACTGTCGCTCTATAGGCCACTCTGTATTGCACTGTGCCTGTAATGTTACAATACGTAGCCATTATTTTAAAAATATTTACAGTATACACATGTTTTTAAAGGTAGGGTTTGTAATAAAGTATAACCTCTATTTGACATGATCTCTTCACAGCAACATTCAATTAAAAAAAACAAAAAAAACATAAACAGTGTGTGACTGTTAGACTGTTACAGGCCAGGTCATAAGCTGACTCGGCTGTGTGCCTACATGCCTTGACATGCCTTAACATGCACTTTGCTGTGCCTTCGTTTCACCTGACCAGAGGCTTCCACAGCACCAGGTGGATATACAGCTAAAGCTAAAAGCAAGCTGATCACTTAGGTATGGCAGGGAAGTGCAGCCAAACGTCATGAGGTGGTTAGTTAGTTAGATACGATTAGCAATAATAATGTACCACACTTTCACAAGAGCTGAAGAATGAGTGTTACTGCAGACCCGGTCACTTGAAGCACAACAGTGGTGCTGTCAGTGCTGAAGGGTGCAATCAGTTATAAATAATAAAGTCACATTTGCATCACATCTGTCGCACTTATATTTTGCATGTAAAAGCATATTATAAAGTAATCAGTAACTTCTGCTCTCAGATACGCAGCAACACGGCCGCACTACGTGCTCAAAGAGTCTCAGGCCAGTCTGAGAACGCTGACAACATAACTGTTGGTGTGTAGGACACGTCTGACACGTAATGCATGTGTGTATCCCGGGGATACATAAAAGGAAGTGAAAGAGGAAACCTCAGCTTTTGATTGGCTGGCTGGGATGTGTAGACCTGCCTAGTGACTAAACAGCACAGAGACACTGAAGACCTCAGTTCAACAAAAGCCTTCTGTGTTTTCCTTCCTGTGTTCACCCTCCACACAACAAACTTGCAGCAGTGTTTTCTGTCTCTACATGTAGGCTGATCCAGGAGCAGTTCTCCTGACTGCGACTCAGACGAGATCACGTCTATAACAGTGCAGTTCTTTGGAAGAGAACTGCGCTGCAGGAGTTCTTGATTAGAAGTAAAAGAAAGCAATTGATTCTGAGGTTCCCTTGAATGATGGCTGTTAAATATCATCAGCAGGTATCTGTACCAGTACCAGGCTTTCCATTAGATGTGTTCATTCAGTTGGGTATTCTTTATAGAAATATATCAGTGAAGCCATAACAATATAAACATTTTCACACCAGGTAAAGTAGATGTAAGATTTTTCAAAATGAAGCCTTTTTTTCTTTTACCTTAATTTTCCTTTTATTTTCTCTTTTTATTCTGTTGTTTTTGTCACATTACAGTAAATGTTTAGTCTGTGTGAGTATGCTTATCTGATACTGTTAAAAGTGCAGTAAATATATTGGACACATGTATAATGTAGCAACTGACATACTGCCAGAGTACAGCAATGCACCTGAACAGGATCTGGCTGTTTGATAGCAGTCAGCTGTGGACGTGTTTGATTTTTGTTTCTGTTCTCTTTTTTACTTGACGGAAAGTCAGACAGAAGGAGGAATAACTTCCTGCTGACATTAATAACTCTGAAGTATAGAAAGATCAATCCAGCTAATGGTCCCTTTCCCTTCTCTGTGCCACTGACATAACTTACAGGTTTCAGCACGAAATGAGATGAATTTCCTGGACTGTTGGAGTGTGACCTTGTGTGTTAAGATGGAAAAACTCACAGAGATGATGATAACGAAAACACCTGGTCAGAACACACACACACACACACACACACACACCTGTGAGGACCCTCACTGCCAT
Organism: Scatophagus argus; assembly: GCF_020382885.2. Classification (NCBI taxonomy): domain Eukaryota; kingdom Metazoa; phylum Chordata; class Actinopteri; family Scatophagidae; genus Scatophagus; species Scatophagus argus. The sequence continues at coordinate 1,918,467 of NC_058495.1, forward strand.
ACGGTAAGCCGTGTGAATCGTCAAACTGCCCTTTTTAGAAGTGAGGGCTGGATAAACCTCCTCACTTTTAAAAATGCTCCGACTTTTTCAAACCGTCCTCGTGTTCCGCAAATGTCCAAAACTATCCTCACTTCCCTTAACTTTTGTCCTCGCTTATCAACAGCGTCTTCACTTCAACAACTTTTCACTGTAACACTTTATGGGAGTCTCGTTACTTTTCAAAAACCACTTCAGTCTGCTCAAAAGAGTTTAAACTCATACAGGTCCTCACAAAGACAGAAGAACAACGGACACACACACTCCGAGTTGAGGGCAGTTCCTGGTTTATCTTGTGAGCCTCATTCATGTGAAGGTTGAGATTTCCTGCAGTTTTGACACAAAGTTGTTTTCGAGCAGAAACGACCTGAATATGTCTGAATCATCTGAATCCTTAAACTTGAAGTCACGACTAAAAAAAAAATGATCACATTAGAGCTTAATAAGTTAAACGATTCGACTTGAATCCCTCTTAAGTTTTCTTCTGTTTATTTTCAAGTTGTGCTTGAACCTTGGCAGCAGCGGTGCAGTTGCTGGCTGGTGTGGAGGCATGGCTCAAACTGAGAATGCTCTGACACCCTCTTCTGGTCAGTCGGCGCCATTTTAAAAACCGCCTCAGACAATCAAAGAGCGTCCTTATTTCCTGATGTTTGAGGAAGGGGCTTTCACCATCAGAAAATAAATCCATCCTTTCATAGGGACTCAGAACTCTTCTCTAAGGAAATGATGGGGGGAAAAAAAGGAGAAGAAGGTTAGTTTCGTTTGAATAAAGAGGACTTCAACATGGCTGACGTGTCAGGTTCACATTTCCATCATTTAACATGAAGCCACATGACACATGACGGTTATTTCTATTCTATTTATAACGGTTAATATTCTCAGGTGCACATTACAGATTCATATTTTGTGTTCAGCTGTTGAATCTGTGTACCATTGAGAAATTAATGAGTAAAATAATAGATTATGATGTATTACCAAGGTTTTAAAGAGTTGTTCTACCCAGAGTAGCTGTTTAAAGAGTACAGGAAGTAATTGTAATTTTTTTAAAATTTAGAAAATTTCATTTGAACACTAAAAGGGCCTTAACTTTTCAATTCAAGTGTCACATTCAGAGTCACCTTAAATAAAGCAAGCCAAAATTCACTATATAGACAGAAGTATTGGGACATATGGCAGTTACATCAACAGGGACTTTAACAACATCACATTCTAAATATACAGACAGCTTTGCAGCTATAACATCTTCCATTCTTCTGGGAAGGCTTTCCACAAGAGTGTTTCTGTGGGAATTTGTGCCCATTCATGCAGTAGAGCATTTGTTTTTTTTTTTCATTCTAGATTAATCTGCAATAATAATTCATTAAATTAATAAATCAAAGTAAAAGCATCAAAACCTCACATCTGAGAAGCTGAGGCCATGAATTTTTTTTTTTTCATGGGAAATGACTTTTGTGATTATCAAATTTGCTGCCATTCAGTTTTTGCATTTGAATAATGAACTGTCTTTAAATGATTCCGTCAAAGCACTGAGCATTACATCCTAGTGTAACAAACAGCGGCAACACTGTTATTTCATTTGCAGAGAGATAACATACTCACAATGACACCAGCAATGCACATTCAGGGCTTTAGTGGGATCAACATAATAAGCATGAATTCTTCTAAAGTGAAGACTTTTGACTTGAAAAGATGAGCTGGATGAACGTGCTGTACAGAGTTCAATCGACTCAGTAAAGAAACACGATTACCATATTAGCAGACTTCCCAGCATGCATTGTGTGTGAGTTCAGACTCTGCTGAGGCCCTTCCTTTTCTCACTTTGAATAACACATGTATGATGGAAACCGGCTGTGTGTCTTTAATACTGTACATCTTAACATTAATCATGGTTTGTTTCTACAGTTAGGAAAACATTACAAAAGATGATGTTTGCTGTTTGACACTGGGAACAGTTTCAGATGCTGTCTATGTACCAATGCTGGTACACTGTACCAGGTGCTGAATCTTCAAAAGGACAGCAAAGAAAAACCAAAGCTAACTGTATGTCTTTAGGTTGAAGAAGACCGTGACTCTGAACTACCGTAATTTCCGGACTATAAGCCCCTACTTTTTTCACACGCTTTGAACCCTGCGGTTTAAACAATAATGTGGCTAATTTATGGATTTTGCCTCCAGACGAAAGTGACATTGAGAGCAACAACGAAGGAGAGACTGACAACGTGGACACCTGCGGTTTATAGACAGTTGCGGCCTATATATGTACAAGTTTTTTTTCTTTTCAAATTTAGTGTGTGCGGCTTATATTCAGGTGCGCTCAATAGTCCGCAAATTACGGTAATTATTCACCTTAACTCAAATATTTAAGGGAGAAGTTGAACTAATATTTTTAAGTCCAAAGTGCCCAGAAATATTTGCAGTGAATGTTTTAGTATTTTAAACATTACAGAACAGTCATTAGATTTGAAATGTGTCGTGTGCGTGAACTGGTGCAGCAAACATCTGGAATATTTCTATTTCATTCAAAGGTACAGCCACATACCTTGTGTTTGAATATTTCGCTCCATGTAAATGTAGCTTAAATGAAGAGAGATGGAGCAACATGTCACATAGTCTATGATACTGTCAGAATGCAATAAGAAGACTTTTTCATCCTTAAACCAAATGAAAGCAGGAACCTGAGGAGCCTGGGCTCACCCTGAACACAGTCTGACAACCCAACCGCAAGACGACATCTCATCACAGTGAAGAAGCTGAGAGTGCAGCCCATCACGTAGTGGTGGTGATTTTACACGCTGCCTCATGTCTGACTAAGCAGGTGACTCACTTTAATTATCATGAAGGTACGTTTTTGCAAAGTTCAGTTTCAGACCACTGTAATACATCCGTAATTCACCTTTTTTTAAACAGAATAATCATAATAAAATCAGTTTAAGAAGCAGAAACATTAAACAGATTTTAAGTTGTTGAAATTCTTCTCATATCAGATGCATCTTTAAAATCTTCTTCTTCCTGAGACAAAGGAGAAAAGAAAACACATGCTGAAACTGATGAGGAAGCGGATCGAGTGTGGCAGCGTGAGGATCCCTCACACTCACATCATCACTGCAGCAGAGAAAACACAAAACATATTTTAACATTTTTACTTGTCAGTCAGCTTCTCCAGCAGGGACAGAGCTCACTCTGGGGCGACGTGGCTCTTTTTGAAAATGTCTCGTCATGTCTGAATAGAGCTGTAATGAACGTTTAAGTGACAGCCGTGCATGAATGATGAAAAACCATCCAAGTGCACAAGGAGGTGAAGCCACAAATCTTACAAATTCCCGGTCTAAAGAGAGGGTTTATCGAATCAGTCCGTCCTCCCGTCCTTCGTCTGTTCCCTCTGCGTTACTACTGTTCTTTTTCTTTTCCTCCTCCTCCTCCTGTCTCATCTGTTCCTGCTCTTTCTGCAGTTCCTGCTCTTCTCTGATGTCAGCCTCCTTCAGTTTCTTCTCCACATCCTCAGGTATCTCCACCTCCATCAGGTTCTCCATCCCCTGCTCTGGCTCGTCTCCTATCAGCACCTGGAGGGAGGGAGGAGACAGAGTGACATTCAGTTCCCACTTTATCAGGTCCACCTGCCTAAGACTCTTGAGGTCTAATGCAACAGCAAACCCTTGCCTCATTACAATATTCAATTTGTTTTGAAACTGCTTTAGGGAGGAGTTGATTTAATTGTATGGTGATTTTGGAGAATGAAGCTTTAATTCATCTGCCATTTTCAAAAACATATGTGGGGAGGTGGGGAGTTTGTATTTCTTTATCCACTCCCACTCCACACACTTGTCCCAGATGGTGATGCACCTGTACAATAGTGTCACTTACTTACTTACTCATTTTCAATGGCTTCATGACAAACTGTGACTTTCTTGACTTGTAAAATTATCTTTTGAATTGACCAACAGTGTGATTCATGACACAAACAGGATCAAACAATAATTTTTATCTCTTTATATTTTCCTCTGAAATAAGGTCCAATGTGGACAGACGAGGGACTGAAATACGCACTCAGTGACAGGCTTTTACCAACAGTTAACATCTAATGAGTCAGACTACAGTTGAATTCTTTTGTGGCACACATTTTGACTTGTCAGCACTTATGTCACCTCTGACATTAATGATGGCTCTGTTTAAATAAAGAGTTCCAGTAAGAAGTGTGTGACAGTAAAGCTGGCATGCATAATACCAGCACCCTGGAAATGAGGGAACTTAAATCACTAATCTATTTTCAAAATAGTTCATATTTAATTTTCTATTCAACGACTAACTGATAACTCAGCTAATAATTTCAGCCCTAGCTGTGACCCAAACTTCTGGATCAGGAATATCAGGGTCCAAGAAAAAAAAAAAAAAACATCCTGACATTGCCGTCGTCTTCCTCTATGACCCACTACAAAGCAGACACTTTGACTGGACATAAAGCACAGAGGGAATTAATAACATTCACAACGGCTCAGTTCCATTCAGTGTTCTTGTAGACTACTGGACGAGCCTGAGAACATGATATCCCCTAAGTGGAACACAGCCATCATTAATGTTATTAAATACACCTGTTCTTTCCCTACATGTCGTAATGTCTGCCGTGAAAAGGCTCTCTAGTTGTGCCTGGCCCTGATTATCACTGCACGTTCAGGACATCATCAGGCTGAAAGCGGCTCAAGCGAGGGAACCATGGTGGCTAACTGAAGCCGACTATGCTGGTCCTGTGGGATCTCCTCACAATTATTTTATTCAGTTTGGAAGTACAGCAAAATCTAAACAGATCATGGTTTCATTCCTATGTTGACTGTGCGTGAATTAAAATTAGTGACAGCTCACATCCATGTCTGTCTAGACTCAAATAATGTATGTAATGTAGACTAGGAATGAGTTCAATAAAAAAACATGAAGATTTTTGTTTAGTTTTTGGTGTTATTATAATAATTATTATTATAATAATTGTGGAAAAACCACTGAACCTGTGGAGGACTACAGTGCTTCAAATATGGATGTTGCTACAAAGAAACAAGTTAGTTAAAACTCTAAAAAATAAGTTGGTAAGTAAATAAAGTAAATAAGTTTTTTTTTAGAGAAAGGGATCCACTGTAATTCAGAAATAAGTTTGGGTGCCCAGTGGTCACAATAAAAGAGGAAAATTTCAAGAGAGGATTTGACAGTTGAAAGCCTTGTTTTGTTTGAAGTTTTGTTCAGTTTCCTACCTGGACCAGTTTCTCACAGGCTGCTCTGACATGGATGTCCTTCTCCCAGTGGTGATACTCTCTCATGATTGGATAAACGTTCTTCTCTTTTAGCGTTAGCCGGCTGCTTTTGGTCGCAGTCAGCTGCACAAGAGAACAAACGGTAAAAAGATCAACATGAGAGCGCGAGTGTTACACATGTGCGGTTCTCGGGTGTGTCTGTTGTGTCATACCAGTAAAAGTATTTCCAGCAGCATCTTCCTGATGTCGGGGTCTTCTTCTCGCTTCTTGTCCTCTGGGAGGTACTGCAGGTCCACAGGCAAACCTGAACATCAAGTCACATGGATTGTGAACAGTGGACAATGGACAATTATCAAACGAAAACAGAAACACACACTCACCCTCATTTTCTTCCTCTGTCAGCTCCTCTGGACCGGCCAGCGGCAGCAGGAGGAACGGCAGTATGTCCACGGCATCGCTTAGCAACCACTCATGATGAGCTGAACACGGTGAGGAGAAGTTAGGATCAGATGAGCAGGTCTTAGCTCAAGGAGATATTCTTTCTGCCTAATTAAAATGATTTTTTTACACTCAGTCTATCATGCATCAACATATTTTTTTAGTGAGCAACGGTTAGTTAGCTATCGAGCAACGGACTTTAAAAATAATAATTATAATAATAAAAAAAAAAAACTGCATTAATGTGCGACAAAACAATTGTCGATGCGTTAACGTGATAATAATGCCCAGCCCTGACTTTAAATTTTTAATTTTAATCTTTCTGATTTCAGAGTCACGTCTGCTGGTGTTGACACAAACTATTAGTGGTCGTTACGAGACTTAAGGATTACCTGTGTGTGTTTTGGAGAGACAAAATGCATTAACAAACTAGAGATGTTCCTAATGACTCATCTCATTTGTGCACCTGCGTCCAGTCACACGTCCCGAGTCAAAGTTTGGACTTATATTGCATGTGAGCCAGAGCACAAAGGTGAAACCTACGGGACCAATGTGGTGTCCGACAAACCCTCTAGAAATGACTCCCACATACACATTAATAGGATACAAATAATTAGTTTAATAACCCACTGGTATTTCTGGTGCCGACTAGTAAGGGTAGAGACGCTGACTTGTCGGCTAATCGCTCATGTCCCTATGTTCAACATGTGAACAGAATGAATCTCTGAAATCAGATTTCAGACATCTCAAATGCTCATTGGCTGCATTCATACTGTTTTGATATCACACAGCTACCTGATCTGGCCAATTCATATGAATCGACCAGGTGTGAATGCGGTCTCACCGTGGTCAAAGCAACAGTTGCGCAGGGTGCCTATGACGCCGCCCCTCCTCACACTCGACGCCTGGTATTGAGTGAAGGGCAACAGCCTCTGGACTACACACCTGCAACACACACATTTACAACAAGGATGTCAATATCCAAATTTGTTGGTGTATATTCCACATAATAAGTACCACGAAACCAAGAAAACCAAGAAATCACATATAAGCTCACATGTGTCCTATGTTTAGATCATGAACAAAAACTTTGTGCCCTCTCCTCTGTCTCTTCTGCAAATTCTGACCAGTGAAGGAGGTAGGAAATGTAAAAAGGGAACTTTGTGAAGTGCTCAGAACTTGCCCAATTTGCACTTGCAAATTGCTGCAAGAAAAGGGTTTTATCAGTTACTCTCTCGATAATTTGCGCAATAATTGATCAGTCACCCTATAAAATGTAAGAAAATTGTAAAACATTTTCCTCACAATTTCTCAGAACCCTCAGTGACATCTTCAAATTGCTCCTATTGTCCAACTAACAGTCCAAAACCCAAAGACTCTTCATTCACTATCGTAAATAACAAAGAAAAACAGCAAATAATTACATTTAAGAAGCTAGAAACATGACTAAAACAATTCATGTATTATCATATTATCAAAATAACAAATAATTAATGTCTCAGTCAACTAATTGAGACATTTCGGCTCAGTAGGATGCCAGTTTTGAAAATGCAGATCTATCTTCCGTAACCATTATTTTTTCTCACCTGTCCTTGTCCATTATGTAGTTTCTGGCCTCAGACAGCTGTGTCAGGTTGGACAGCAGAGGACCCATGTAGTGGAGCTTGGCCTTCTTGTTGTAACCTTCAGTACAGAAGATCTCCACCAGCTGAGTCAGACCAGGCCCCTCCTGGATGGCCTACAATGGCAGAGAAACGCTTCATTTCTCACTATTCAGCACTTTGAGCAGGGCTCAACCAGAAGCGCTAGCTCAGATAACCTGAGAGTCTCTGCAGAAGCGTAAGGGATCAGCAGTCCACTGATAAATGGTCTAGTCGAGCTGCGTGAGCCAAAACCTTCTCCCATACCCGCCAACATTTATAGATCAGTCACCTTGAACACAGTCTTGCAGGTCTTCTCATGGCGGGTCAAATTGGACAGGATGGTGCAGATCTGATCAGAGAACGGGTACTCTGGATCCAGAAGGTTCTTTAACAATACTGGCACAACTTTGCCATCCGCCACCAAAACCTGGGCGAGACATAACCAAGAACACACACCTGTACATATTTTTTTTCAAAGAGGAACTAAACACTGAATCAACAACATCATGAACAGAAACAGGGTTTCCCATACATTCACTAACTTTCTCTGTCTCTCTCCCATGGACACAGACTTTACTTGGACAGGCCACTCAGGTGTATCAACAGTAAGCATATTTGGCAACCCATATCAGCAGCTTTTAATCAACATTTTTAATCCGTCTGAAAGAAAGACACCATTTACGATCATAGTCTCCCTGCACTCTACTGCTAACCATCACATGCTCTGCGGTCCCAATGAAACACACAGAGAGAGAAAGATGAGATGTTCTCTGGTGTTACGTTCCCAGTGTAAATGCAATGACTGTGGCGCGACCAAATGTGTAAATGACGTGTGCATAATTTTGGGAACTAACCCGCCAAAGTTCCCGTCCACACAGATATCAAGCAAATTCAACAATATGAAAACTGGGACAGCTGGGCTTTCAGTGTATTTGGGAAAGACATTTTTCCCATACAGACAGCTCAACTCTATACGGTTGCCTATACATTTATATGATTTAATTCGTCTAATGACAGACGGTGGATGTGTTCTTCCGCTGGGAATACAGTCAGTCCAGGAAAAAAAGCGGATGCCAGTGTTATGTGCATCCACTGAAGTGAGTATAAGCTAAACATGAAGTTGTAAACAAAACGCGTACACTTTGCACTATCAATATAGTTACAAGATGAATATTTGGAGTCACACTGGATAATGTTATCTACGCCTGTTAATTTGGCACACTGTTCATCCTACCATCTTCTGGTAAGATGAATTCAGGACTTATAAACTCCCTTTCATAACCCCTCGTCTCTGCCACAGTTAAAGCATCACTCTGTGGGAAACACTGCTGTAAAGCTGTTCTTCTTTTGTTTTATTCTCCAAATGAGCACTGTCAAAGGAGGGTTTCACTCTGAGACAGTCAATCAGCACTGCTAACCTGGTGCAGGGTCTCGTCAGCTGACAGGTTGATGAAGATGTGGTAACAGTCCTTCACTATAGCAATAGAGGGATCACAAGTCAGAGCAAACAGGGCAGCCAGTAAGTCAGGTTTAGAGCGGAGGAAGCGGCAGCCATCCCTGAAAACAAACAAACAAACACATACACACAGAGCGAGTTAACTTTGGAAACTTTAAGTCCACATACAAACAGCTGAGTGACTGAGTGACAGGGAATGAAGGTTAAGACCACAAAAGTGAGCAAGGAGTTTTCCTTCAGCTGATATAAAACATTCTCTTTATTTAATTTAGTTTGGATCTTCCTGCTTTTACTGATATTTTAATTTTCTTTTACACATTATTACTAATACATTTTCAAAAACAGACCTTGGATGAATTCTAAGTTATTCGTGGCCAGTGCACAAATACAGCACACATGCAGAGTGGCAAACATGCTGTATGGTATGCTTCATGCCAAGCCTCCATTCTACCTGTGTAAAACTTACAATCAAGTGCAATTATTCATTTATTATGTGTGTCCTGCTCATAGTTTAAGCAAAATCCTGAACACACTGGGGAGCACATTGCATTGGATGGCAGTGGACAAGATGGCTTCAGAGTCTGGTGTGGTTCAGCACTAGTCTTGCAATTGCATTGGATTTGAGAGTAGAAACAACAGTCCAGTCCACCATATTAAAATTAAAAGCTACATTATCATCAGTGGCATCATCATCATCAGCCTCCTACCTGTGTCCAGACAGTCCCAGGATGCACTCTGTGGCCCCAGCTTTGACATCCGGGCGTGTACTGGGGGTTAGGAAGGAGAGCAGCTCTGCAGCCTCAGAATCACTTAGCATTTTCTAACAGTGTCTGGGAAACAGAAAGCACAGGAAGACCATCAGCTTAGACAACACACATCACACTATGCTACTGATATTACTACAGTCTGATCTGAAAATCTGATCTGAAATCAGCAAAACCAAACTTCAAGTAAAATGACAACAATATAAGCTATTGGACATATTTCAATTATTCATGTGATTGTTGTTAAAAAAGCTGTTATGAGACTGAGAAACAAATTTAATGCAATTCGTCTTCTGTGATGTGAAAGTGTTGCAATATATTATGCAGGCAGAGAAACTAGGATTAATAGCTTTATTTTCTACAATGTTATCATTATCTGTGTAATTAGCTGGCTATTGCTTCACTAAACAGCAATGGTTGGTCTGCTGAGGTTTCAGCATGACTGCTGTAATAACAACGCTAAAAAGGCAACATTGTGAAGAATAAGAACTAAGAATTAAGAATCAAGAACTAAGAATCAGAATTCTTTCCACGCAAGGGCAAAGTTTCCATCGCATTTTCAGAGTATGGCGAAATCGTTTGCTGAACTCTTTGGTGAAGGTTAATATAATTATATATTGACGAATGTTTTTTGGTATAAAAACATCTTACCTTAAAGGAGCTACAGGACTTGTCCAGCTTTCATTTCGCTGTAACACCTCTTGTATACTCCTACTGAACATTAAACGGTGCGCAGTGTTCGTGGAGGCACATGTGGACAGTACACATTGCTATGGAGTGGAGTTCTTCCGGTTAGCTTCCTCCTCGTCTTCGTTTGAGCAGTTTAAACGGCACTGTGTGAATATTACTGCCCTCTAGTGGTAGCTACGCGTGCTGCTTTCTGGTTAGACACAACTGGATCTGGTTGAAACTGGATAACATCCATAAATGTACTGTACTTGAAGGACATTGTGTACTAACCGGATGAAGCAGAGACAAACACATCCACTGAGACAAATATAAGTCCATCAGTCTCTTTGTTTGCATGTGCATTTTCAAATTTGCCATAAAGTCTATTTGTTATTATCTGTTGTTTATGGTTATTATTCTCTTTATATCATTGAATATGTGTTCAGAACTATTAAAGGCCTTCCGAACCCCAGTCTGTTGTGGAGTTTGAGACTTCAAATAGTTTATTTGAAGTCGTTGAAGCTGAAGTTGTTATTTTTTCTGGCCACAGGCAGCCCAGAGAAAGAGTCTCATTATCCTAAACTTGTACACTGGTCAGCTGTTTAGTAAAGCAGTGCTTCTGCTGAACAGCAAGCTGCTACGTCCCGTACTGATCAACTACTTGGCATTTCTTTCACTTTCTGTAAAGACTGAGCAACACCAAAAATCCATCAGGGTTCAACACAAGCACGTTAGAATTAAGTGTACCTTGAAATTGAACAAAACAACTGAATACCGTCAGTTTTCTTTCTTCTCTCTCTCCCTCTCGCTCCCCTCTCTTTCGCTCTCTCTCTCTCACACACACACACACACACATGATCCCACTTTGATGGCCACAGACTATAATATTTCACTGGTAGGTTAACTGACTGTAGCTCCATATTTACTAACATGCATATTTCCCATAATGTTCAACCATTCCTCCTAATTCAGACGTCTTTTTCATGTGTAGGTCCCTTTTGTTTGAATTGTGCACACAAGCACAAGCACATTGGCAGCACAATACACATTCCTGCTGCCATTCGCACACTATTCTTCTGACTGACCGTTGCAACGACGACTCAAAAAGCGCAACTGTTGTAAAAGGCAGCGAAGAGGACTAAAAGCTTGCAAAACACAGATGTAAACAATGGGCAGCTTTAAATTGGCATTAGAAATGTTTTATGTGGAAGTATATGCATTTAACCATTAGTAACAACCACTATTACACACTGAAGTTAAACACAATACACCTTGTAAATAAAAACTCAGTCATTATCTGCTCACCACCGTGCTGATGTAAAGCTGAAGCAAACAGCATTGCAGCATTCTCCTGAACAACTGAAGAAGCGGGGAACTTGTTTTTAAAATGGATGCCAGTCTGTATATTGTATGTAATTAAATAAATGTAAATATGGATCTGCACAGAGCAGCATTTAAAAAACACATAAAATCTTTTCAAACATTTTATGCATAAATAAATTGTGTCTATTTACAAGAAAACTCAACAAGTCAGCTTTAACCTTCCAAACTATTTTATTGATATATCCAAAAAAAAAAAAAAAACACACGAGACATCCAAACAGTCCCATCAGCAACAGCTCCCACTCACTCCATATGTTGCATTGAAATGTTGATATAACATACAAACATTCACAAATGTTGCCTGCACGACAGCACAGCATTCACCGACTGACCGGTCCAGACAACATCAGGCGCTCACACATCCAACAATGAATAAGATGCTGCTGAATGCTGAATTTTTTTTTCTTAAATCTTAAAAAGTCAACTTGTCAAGGTCCGACGCAGCATTTGAACATTATACACAAAAACAAAACATTTCAGCAATAATATAGCTGTAGGAAAGGCCTGAGCTCAGTGTGTCGTACTTGTGGTTGTGTTTACAGTCTTCAGACATGAATTTTTAAGGAGTGATGTGGATCCAAGGCTTCTGGGTAAACACCGCCCCGGGCTCTTCCAAAACACTAATGAAGGTCAGACACAGAGAAGGCTGTAAACTGATGAGTGCTGCTGATCCCCTGCATTTTTTTTTTTCTGAACACACACATTGTTTTTGTCACACAAATTTCAATAGTACTTCAATACCTTTGCAAAAAGACTTAAAAAAAAAACAAATCAGCATCTTAATTCAGAAACATTTCACCAAATAAATGTAGTTTGGAAAGAGTGAAAAGAAGAAAGAGGACTGCAATAGCATAAGTCTGGATTGTAAACAGATAGCAGTATTCATCAAGTCGTCCATCACGTGCTGTGGCTCCCAGTCCATGCAGTCTGCCTAGAGACAGACAGACAAAGCCCACTCCATGGCAGCTGAGGAACTGCATGAAGTGTCTCAGTGAAGTATCTTGTAAATCTGGATTGTTATGGTATTGTAGTACTACTGAATTTTCGGTACTGAATGTAGTATCTGCATCAAAGTCAGTCTCAGTATGGTGACAACATTTAAAATGTTCAAGACTCAGAAAGGCATCAGAAGGCACTGTGGATTATGATTGGCAGACAGAGACCAGCTGACAGGCTCTCTCTCTCTGTTGGCTCAGGGCGGGGCAAGTCCATCATCATCATCATCATCAATCATCTTCATCATCTGTACCACCCTCCTCCCCTTCACTCGGCCTTGTCTTTCCTCTTGGCTGTGAACGGGACTTTGCTGGCGACCGTCGAGCCCACTGTGGAGACGCCGCCAGCTACAGCGGACACCCCGCCCTTCACCAGCCCCACCCCCACTGACGGCACTGTCGTCACAGCCGACTTGGTGATCTCCAGGCTCTTGCCGCCCACCCAGGCCACCCCGCCCACCGCCGCGCCCACGACTCCCTTGGTGACGTTGAAGAGGCCTCCAGTCACCCGCCACATCATACCAGGGGGTGGCGCCACGTGGTCCTTACCAGAGTCTGAAAACAAATCAAACATGCATGAAACCTCACATTACTCAGTCTTACTGCTGCATACTGCTAATGGAGCCTGTTCTGTTCTGCTTTCTTATTGTCAACAAATGCCATGAGCAGACCCAATTCAACAATGTTTTTGTCAGTCTTTCCATAATTTTAGGCTTCTTTGCTTCTTCTGTCTGTGGCTCTCACTCCATTGGTTCTGGCTGAAGATCAACACCTTTAAAACTGTTCACACTTTTAAAATGCCTCAGTGATTTCCTACAGTAGCTGCTCACTCTGGTGTGTTTCAGTTATTTTTTTCGCAAATGTTACTTAAAAAGAAAAACATTTTGCTGTAGCAACACTATTTTTCACTCACTGAAAAATCTGAATTCCTTAAGGAAATAAAGGAATTCTGATTTTTCACTCACCCTAGCAAGTATTTCTGGCAGCAGGGTGGACTGCACAGTCAGTTATTATGCATATATTGTTCACCATCTTAGTTTAGAATGTTAGCATTTACTATTTAGCACAAAATACCAAGTACAGTTGAAGCTAATGGGAAAATCACTAGTTTTGAAGGTACTTAAAAACATAAAAAGTGGTGAACTGACTGACCTTGTTATCCTGAGTGCCAGCCCAAAAAACAAACAAACAAACAAACAAAAAACAACAACAAAAAACATTTGTGGTGCCACTGGTGCTATTACACAACCAGGAGCGCATCTTTAAATGTTGGCTTTCTCATTAAGCCTCTGATGGTCACTAGAAGACTGTGCTATGAAACAAATATTTCTATTATCTGGCTTCATTAAGCTTAATAAATGCAATCTTGCTAGGCAGTCACATGAAGCTTGTTATGAACTGTAAGTCAACCCAGGATTTTCCAAGGTGTCGTGAGCCTGTTCATGTAAATGTGAAGGCGTTGGCAGCTTGTGACCCATCACTTACATGAACCAGTCTACTGGCAGCTGAGCAGCAGGTTTTACAAACTATAATATTAGACAGATATGAAGAAGTTAAACACATAATCCAGGCTAAAAGCAACACAGCTGCAGCTGCCAAATGCTGGAAGGTCAGCTGGCCAAAAAATAACAAACTGCGTGAATGTGGAAATTAACAAGCCTCACTGCTTCATTATAAGGCCGAGTAGAGATCTGACTGTACTCCACTAAATTACTGGAAACATTCTTATTCTTACAGTCTTCTTCTTTCAGCTGCAACCTCCAGTGTCAAACTAAAATGGAAGCTAACAAATATAAAAACATAAATCAAAGCAGTACTTTCATATCTTTTAAGTAAAACAAGCACAAGGTTTTAGTGTTTCAGTCAGCCTCTGCTGTAGGCTGATATCTGTGTACAAGAGCACAATGAAATGGCTTTGACAGGCAACAAAAATCAGATGAAGAAGACAGGAGGGGGTCGTCTACACAGGATTTACTCCTCTCATTATCTATGCACTGAGCTCTGTGATTTCTATGAAGGATAAGAACGTGTTCCAGGGAACTGAACGGTCAGAAGGCAGTGCTTTAATATGTCTGGATCTATTATCTCAGAGCAGGTTAGGTATGCATCATAAGTTACCATGGCGATGTTCCACGGTAAGAGGTGAACCACCGTCATAACAATGAAAACCCAGAGTTAAACCTAAAATGACCCGTAACACAGGCCTCTGGAGAGTAAACTGTTATCAGGATTGGTGTGTTGAAAATAGAATCATGCTTCATCCAGTAACAACATGATGTTTACTGAAAGCAGCAGCAGGGGACTAAGCCGGTGCAAAATGTCTTCGCGTCAGAACATAAATAGCAGGTCGGAGCTGAAGCTGTTCTTACACAAACACACACACTCCCCTGACAAACCAACTGTTTCTGAAATAGCAGTGGGCAACATGTGAGCACAGATTGCACCATATTCCCTGCTGATGTTGCAGTGTTTAGTCACAGCCTGGGGAGCTCACTGCTTACCCTGTGCAGACTGGCTGTTGGCGGGTTCAGCTTCATCCGAGACCACGCTGGTCCCAGGCTGGGGCTCCACGTTAACGCTGTTTACATCCTGGAAAACACAGGAAAATCCCAAAGCTTTCTTTAATCTGAATTAACCACCCTTCACTTTATCAAATATCAAAATCTAATGTGCGATTACTTAGTATCAAAAGCTGCCATGAACTGAACTTTCGCATAAAATGTCTGCTCATAATAACAAGATTATGACAGCTGTTGATTGTGAAGGAGCTTCATCAAGTCTGGAAAATAACCGTGATGATGATGACAGTGACTTCTTTAGTTGAATGAAAAAAGGGTTTTGTAGAAGAACATGAATGTCTCTTTTCTATGTGAGGTATCCAAAAAAAGCATCATGTAAAATCAAATCAAGCAAATATAGCCCAAATGACATGATGAAGCCACTTCTAAAGCCTAAATGTCTGAATGTGCCTCTGTGCGAGTGCTGTTGTTGTTGTTCAAGGCCAACTCCTCTTAATGAAGGCCTACACACAAGCTACAGACTGAAAACCTCACACGCTGTTTGTGCGCCTGTCACAAATGTCCTGCATGAGGTCCCACAGGAATTCAATGAGACTGAGTTGATGTTGGGACGAATATTCTACTTCTGTTGCTGTGCATGTCAAATTCAGATTTTATATGTGTTAAGTATAAAGGGAGCAGTCTTCCACACCTTGTCATCCTGTGAAAGAAACTTTATTTCAGCTGAATCACAGATATGAATTCCTGTCTACAGTCAAACATGTAATTGTGTTACATACTGTATTTATCACACTCCAAAGATGATGTAGAGCATGCGGGGCACCTTTCATTAACTTGCTTGTCTGACATTGGGTGCTTTTTGCTTTGTGGATATGTTTGTGTGTGTGTTGGTGGATTTTTATTTCATCAAATAGTATTTCAGCTCCATCCCTCTCTTTTTTTAAGCCATTGATGATGGAAACACAATACAATTTGGACATTTTTGTTTAATGTTTTGTTTGACATCTAATAGAGCGAAAGGATAAGAGGTGGCTTCCACTAACTGGTGGCCATGCTGTTGAAGGTAGCTGCGACCTTACACCTTTTGACCCTTCCAACTGAGTGATACCTCCCTCTTGCTACAGGTGAGTACAGCAACTAAACCATGATTCTTTGATTACTGAATGACTTCAAATTAGTGCATATATGCACATGTTTGTCAGAAAAATAGATCATCATCATTTAGCTGAACATCACCCCACCCCCTACCTTTTTTTTTCTTGTGACCCATAAAAGGTGCCCAGATCCTGCCTGAGGTTAAGAACCAGTGCTGCAACGTATGTGACACATATTGCCACTGCTGGGTCTGGAAGCCAAATCCAATATAAAAATTTGGAGCTTTTTTTTTTTTTTTTTAAATTAGCATTTGGCACAGCTCAGTAGCATTTGCAGGAAATTGTGATGCGTTCCCTTAATGCCACTTGGATAGGAAATTAGACTTTCAGAGAAGAACAGGAAAGAGGGCCCATCTCCTAAAATGAGTAGCCTAAAACTCACCTGTCACCTGTTGTTTTATTCAAATTCCACATCATCACTCATATAGCCTGCTGCAGAAAAAAACTACAACCACATAACGTCACTGCAGTTAAAACTCCGTCACTCACATTAGTTCGTCACGCATATTTTTACATATTCTAACATTAATAAGGATGCTGGTTGGTCCTTACCTTCACCATTGTTCCCAGTGCTTCTCCCACAAACACACCTGGCGGAGAAACTTGAGACAGAAGCAGCTTCTGCTTCAGTGTGCGAACCAAACTAAAGACTTTCTGTGTATGTGCGACCCAAACTTTCTGCTCTAACTGCTACCGACCTTTTCTTGACGCTTTTCACGCCTTTGTCGCATTAATGAGCTGCTCTTTAACTTCTCACACACAGCCACAGGGAGAGGTACGCAGCTCTCTTTTCACCCTGCTGGTTCTGCCGACGTGGCGCCTTCGCCACATACACGCACACATACACAAGCGGTTAAACCAAAGCACTGGACTTCCGTTTAGAATCTTCAAATTAAAACGATTTCCAGTGGTGAGTTGCGTATATTACAAAAGGCTATATCTATGGATGGACTGCATTAGCCTTTTGGCCAGGTGAATTGGGTAACAGAGTGAACGGGTTACTGAAGGGGAAAAGAATACATAAGAATTAGATGACTAAAAGACAGGAAACAACTAACATAGTTTTAAAATATTATATGTATTTTATGTCTTGCCTTCTGCAGGACCTCAATTGCTTTCCTTTCCTTATCTCACCGTTACAGCCTCATTCTACTTGGAACCGATGGCCAGAAATTATCCCACATGCACAGCACAAATTGTGAAATTATAAAATTATAAATCATGAAATTATAATGTACATCTTAGGAATACAGGTATGAGCAGAACAAAGGTTTTTTTTTTATGTCTGTTAGGTTTTTTGCTGTGACCTAAAGGTCCTGTGTCATCCTTTTTCATGTACGAAAACGTTCAGACTGAACCTTCATTACTTTGAACCTTTATTGTGAACACAGGAAGTCGCTTGTGGGCGGTTGTTGTAGCTACAGCTCCGGATCCACCTCCGTATCCTCCATCACCAGCAGCTGTAACTGGTTGCTTTGGTGAGAAGGACTGTGTAAAGTCTCTGTGTGACATTACTGTGAATGTTTCTGATGTCACTGAAGCCATAAAGTTAGAGATAGTGATGAGGTAGAAAGTAAATGGTCAAGGTCCGAATGGTGATGTTGGCAGCAACTTTCATTTGCTTTTATTAGAATAGAATAGAATAAAGTAGAATAGTCAACTGTAGTACATAAATATCAGTCATGCCTTAACCTGTGAGGATGCCCATAATACACCCCCACCCCCAACCCAGGTCAATATCAAAAAAGAACTTTTAATGTGAAGGAGGCTTTACCTAATACTTATCTGCACAATGAGTATTTTTACTCTTGGGGGCTATAATTTCTCAGTGCTAATACTTCTATTATTGTAAGTGAGAATTTTTGAATGCAGGATTTTCTTTCACTATAGTATTGTTCCTTTTACTTAAGCAGAGTACTTCTTTCACCCTTGCCTTTCAACACTTAGAAGCGCTGTTACAGATCATTCTTCAGCAAGCGGGGTTTGGAAGAATTCAGACTATCAATCTTTGTGGAAGGGGTTATTCAAATTTAGCAGTTTACTTGTGGGAAACTAGAGTAATGTACAGAATTAAGATGTTATTTTCTTTTTAAGAGGTTACTAACTCCAGTCCTTTAATTTAAGGCGAGATAATGGCGGTTCTGCACTCTTTATTTTGTTCAGGCATATTACGCGTGGCATTGTTTGGGGTCCTTACTGGAGGCTCGGCGCCAGTCTCCCCGGCAGTGGAAGTAAATACGAGTGAAATTTAGTAAGATATTCTGAGAAATTAGTTTGTTGAGGAAATTGGGATCCCTGGTCGTCCAGCAATGAACCTCGAACTGCTCGGTAATTAATACATGTTTATTTGCTTTCAATTCCAATAACTTTTCTTTCATGTGGAACATTGACGTTGTGTAGCTGCTAATTGTTATGGTTAGCGATGCCCGTTAGCTTAGCATGCTAATGCTGATATGAATCAAATTAAAAAATACATGAACTATTAGAATCGCACTGTTCTGTTAAACTTCTTACGTTAAATTCAGTCCTAAAGTATCATCCGAATCTGTTTAAAGCTGTTTGTAAGTATGGAAGCACACACACTGGTTGTAAGCTAACGTTAGCCCCGATAGAGTGTCTCTCGATGTCTTTGAATGACATGTTTTTTATGGAAAATACATATCGTTACCATAAGTTTATTGAGAATGTCATCATATATTCACCAAGCCTATGAATTGTTTGCTCTTTAATAGAACCACGGGGAGAGAAGTATACACAGCTGGTTAATATGTGACAGGGAGTAGCGTTAACCTTACTATTGAGGGAAAATATACTAAAATAGGTTTTGCACAGCCTTTAGAGTTGTTATGATAATTTAGTCCAGATTTGAAAAGTATACACACAGTGTTTTTTGACCTACAAATGATTTATTTATTTTCAGAAACAGAACAGTATCTAAATCTGTGTTTTAATCAGTCTGTAATTCATAAGTCCAAATACTGTGCTTTTGAGCTGAGTTAGACCAAAACAGAGTGGTACAGTACGTATGTGCCTGTATGATGTCAACTGTGGAAAGTTGTGTTTTTGAGCCAGCTGTCACCTTGATGCATACGTGCTGACTAGAGGTCCACCGATTGCTATTTTCTTGGCCGATTCCGATTTCCGATTTTTTTTAAGTGTGACCTGCCCATGCTAATTTTTCCCGATTACGATTTTCTTTCTTTTCTTTCTATGAACTGTAATTGACAGCATGCACAAACAAAAATCAGCTTTTCTTCAATGCAAAATTTTACTCCCATAATAAAAGATGCTTAAACTTTACCTGACATATTTTACTTTAGCAAGCAAAAGCAGCTGCATAACAAGCACAGGCAGGTGAGGCTGCTGGTTTGTGTCTAGCACTGAGCTCTGGCTAGCTTTAGCTGCTTTTCCTTTGCTAGCTGGGCATGTTCAGCTGGGTGATGGTGTTTTAAGTGTCTGATTAGGTTTGTTGTTCCGATTGTTTTCGTGGTAGTCCTCCATGATTGACTTTGGTCTTACATGTATTATAAATTGCTAGCGTTGTGTCTTCTTCACTCCCAGTGAAGAACTTCCATGCTAAAGAAATGATAGTGTGCGGCTGTGATGTTATTGCCTGCGCCGCTCTGCGTACGCGCATACGTAAAACGGACCGGCTTGGATTCCAAGATACGGGAAACTGACCGACTGGTCTCCGGTTGCGGGACGAGGACATTGAAAACCGGCTGATTCAGGTCCCTGGCTGATCAGTCGGTTCATCTCTAGCCCTGAATGAATGTTACTTTTCTTTTGAAGTGTTTCTCATCACCGTCTCTTTTGTTATGCCTCTCCTAGAATCATTCGGGCAGAACTATCCAGAGGTAAGCCATCAGTTCTTAATGTACATATGTAGAATACTGTTAGAAGTTCTGGTTAATATTTGGGCACTGAACGTCTCTCTCTCTCTCTCTCTCTCTCTCTCTCTCTCTCTCTCTCTCTCTCTCTCTCTCTCTCATTATCTGTATGCACTGTTAGGAGGCAGATGGCACCCTGGACTG
The DNA here is from genome assembly GCF_020382885.2 of Scatophagus argus. Classification (NCBI taxonomy): domain Eukaryota; kingdom Metazoa; phylum Chordata; class Actinopteri; family Scatophagidae; genus Scatophagus; species Scatophagus argus. Next base: position 1,938,792 of record NC_058495.1, read on the forward strand.
TATCAGCATGGCCCTCACCTGCACCTTCAACCGCTGGGGCACCCTGCTGGCTGTGGGCTGCAATGATGGCCGCATTGTCATCTGGGACTTCCTCACAAGGGGCATCGCCAAAATCATCAGTGCACACATTCACCCAGTCTGCTCTTTATGGTGAGACAGATCATACATCAGGATGTATGTGTGGCCAAGTCTTTCAAACTAATGTCCAAACTTAAGCATCACTTCGTGCTGTATGTTTGTGTGTGCAGCTGGAGTCGAGATGGCCACAAGCTGGTGAGTGCCTCCACAGACAACATTGTCTCCCAGTGGGATGTCCTAACTGGAGACTGTGATCAGAGGTTCCGCTTCCCCTCACCCATCCTGAAACTGCAGTACCACCCCAGAGACATGTAAGTGACCTGACAGCATCTGTCTGTATGTGTTTCATCTGATGTGTTCTGGGGTTCAGCTTTTCACATGATGGGTCTTTGCCGGTTTAATTTGTCTTGATTGGTGATAAATTAATATTAATAGTTGCTATTTTATAATGACAAGAAATTATGTTTGTATTTTAGGGACAAGGTGCTAGTGTGTCCCATGAAGTCAGCCCCGGTCCTGCTCACTCTGTCCGACTCCAAACACGTTGTCCTACCTGTGGATGATGACTCAGACCTGAATGTAGTGGCAGCCTTTGACAGACGGGGGGAGTACATCTATACTGGCAATGCCAAAGGAAAGGTTAGTCTGTCTGTCTGCTTGTCCTGGGAGAAGAATCCCTGCTCTGCAGACCTTCTTGAGCTTTCTTGTGTTGTTTCTTGGGGAGATTTTGCATATTGAAGGTATAGTGACAGGCCAAGTCATACACTGTACAGATTGTGTATTGGCAAATTGTGATTAAAGATTTTGGGCTATATGAGTAAAATTTTAGTGCTACACTAGGCAAATGCTGCGTTGTTGTATTGGTGAAATGTTTGGTTGTATTGTGATTTATGGGCAATGGTTATGGATTTTTGTATGCAATGCATTGAAGAATATTAACACTGAGCATTGAGTATTCCATCAGAGACAAGAAACGAAGTGATATTCCATTAGGCACTGCTAAGCTATGCTGCAGCAAGTGTGTCAGTTATTAGCTTGTATATGCAGCCCCTCAGTAGCTGTAAGATTAGTCTTAGTTTCTACAGTACACTTTTAAATTACATACTAACCTAATTTTGAGTGAAATGTCATGTCTAGTAAATGGGAATGTTAAAAAGGAAAAAAAAAAAATCTAAAAAGACACCATGGCAGATGTCAGTGCAAGTTAATAAGCCTAGACATAGACTTCACAGATTTTCATCTTATTTTAGCTTTTGATCAGACGAAATAATAAAATCTGTTCCTTAAAGGTTTAGTGAATAACAAAGCTCTTGCAAATTTCTCTCTACTCTTGCAGATCCTGGTGTTGAACACAAACACTCAGGAGCTGGTGGCTTCCTTCAGAGTGACAACTGGCACCAGCAACACCACTGCCATCAAATCAATTGAATTTGCACGCAAGGGCAGGTGAGTGACACCAGGATGTCTAGACCTGAATGAACAAATTCAGGATGGACTGCACAATCTGCACCTTTAATGTTAGGTTCAAGTCCCTTTGGGGTTCTCTGTCCTGTACTATCTCTATCCCTATCTCTAATGTTCCCTTCTCTTTGTCTGTGTGTCAGTTGCTTCCTTATAAACACAGCAGACCGTATCATCAGGGTGTATGATGGCAGGGAGATATTGACATGTGGCCGAGACGGTGAACCTGAACCCATGCAGAAACTACAGGACCTGGTCAACAGGTATGTCAGTGCAGGACTACAGCAGATGATGTACTGCTGGGTATAACTGTTATGCTATTGCATAATGAATGTTTAGGCAAGAAATTGCAGTGATAGAATAGGCCAGTATTCTTCCTGATGCAATGTTTGTATAAAATTTGCTGGGAAGAAAAGAGGAAGAGATTTATCTTCCTGGAAAAATGTTACATTTCATAACGCTCCCTTTGTGTCTTCCTTTGCTTTTTGTTTGTCCATGTCCTTCACCTGTGTCTCCTGTGTTCAGGACCCCGTGGAAGCGATGCTGTTTCTCCGGTGATGGTGAGTACATTGTGGCCGGTTCAGCCAGGCAGCACGCACTCTACATATGGGAAAAGAGCATCGGCAACCTGGTGAAAATCCTGCACGGAACCAGAGGAGAGCTCCTGCTGGATGTTGCTGTAAGTGTGTCAGAGCTGAAATGCTGAGTCAGAGCACTCACACTTCTGTCAACAAATTTTAAAGTATATTGAAATTATAGAGGGGCAATGTGTTGTTTACATTCAGACAATTTACCCATCTCACCTTTGACCTCTGTCCAGTGGCATCCTGTCCGTCCAATTATTGCTTCCATCTCCAGTGGAGTGGTGTCCATCTGGGCTCAGAACCAAGTGGTATGTAGACAGTGATAAATGCATCAATTTCTGATGCTCAGAACTTTGGTGCCATATTCCCTCTGCACAAAAATGTAGGAATTTGACCTTGACCGAAGGTCAACTACCAGCTGAGTCAATTTTAAGTGGTGAAACAAAACGATCGATGTGTGACTGCCTTGTTTTCCTGCAGGAAAATTGGAGTGCCTTTGCTCCAGACTTTAAAGAACTGGATGAGAATGTAGAGTATGAGGAGAGAGAGTCTGAATTTGACATTGAGGATGAAGACAAGAGTGAACCTGAGCAGACAGGTAGATGACACACACCTACATCTCCTTTAGTATTATATACTCACAAGGCGCCATTACAAATTACATAGGAAAACCTCTCTTGCTCTAGACCACTGATAGATTAGAGACAGTTATTTTTATTGTTGTTTTTTATTGTTATTTTTATTTTATGTCAAGTGCAAAACACACAAGTGCATTCATTTCCTTTAAACTCCATTCCTATTTTAATTCTTGGGGTGGTTCTTAAGACAGCTGTCACTCGATCATTCTGTATGTCACACACAGGCTGAATATCACACACGTTTGCAGTAATCCATTTAGAATGTGACAGCTGCTGACTGAAGGTTGATCACCTGTTCTGCTTTCACTGGTAACTAAACTAGAGCTCGTGTTGCAGGTGCAGACGCTGCAGAGGATGAAGAAGTGGATGTCACATCTGTTGACCCCATAGTTGCTTTTTGCAGCAGGTGAGAATGAAACAATGTTCCCTTTCTAGTCTGAAAGGGAACAGTGTCCCACCCCCCGTGAATCACCGTGAAAACTAGCTTGATGCTACTTCAGTACTTTGTAACTGCATCTTCTTAAGTGCCATAATGAAATCAGAGTGACAGCAGTAGCTTCATACTGCAGCTTGCCAACTCACTAAAAAATTGTAATTAAAGGTGTGGTAGTGTCTGTGCACAGGTAGAGACCCTGTCCTCAGCCTTTGTGCCGCACTGTGTAGTCCCTTACCAAAAACAGTGTGAGGTCAGGACTCTGTTTGTCTCTGTGAGCTGCATAGAGACAGACAGGAGAAGAGAGATAGGATGCAGCCTGCAGTTCAGCTGTATTCACACAAAATCCAGGCGGTTGTGCAGAGGCTTGGGTGTGCTTATTTGTGTTTTGAAAGGCAACTTCTGTAAAACAATAAGAAAATAATGTTTTATTTCTCTGATTCATCTGCTGCATCTGCCTCTCTCTCTCGACCGTTTAGCCACAGAGGAGTTGCAGCAAACTTACAATTGTGTGTTTCCACACAGCAACTGAAACACGAGTCATACTTTTAAACTCAAATCTAAATGAGGTTTTTCACACATAGTCTTGTCTGTGTTTGGGTCTTGTAGTGATGAGGAGCTGGAGGACTGTAAGGCCCTGCTGTACCTTCCCATTGCCCCTGAGGTTGAAGATCCAGAGGAAAACCCCTTTGGCCCCCCACCTGACGCATCGACCCAGGCTGCTGCCCCAGAGGACGCATTGGCAGGCGGCGACAAGAAGCAGAGGCAACCTTCATCTGAAGGAGGGCCAGCCAAGAAAAAGGCTCGCACCACGACTATTGAACTGCAGGGAGTGCCCAGTGACGGTGAGCGAAACACAATAATTAGTACACCCACAGGATGCCGTGTCAACCTGACATTTCTGTCCTGAAACTTTATTTTCCTCAAATGCAGGGAATAAGAAACAGTCTTGGGCCTCCATTTATAATTTTGCCCAGTCAGCTTTATTAAGAAGCCTCCTTATTTTCTAATCATCTCCTTTTTTAAATTAATATTTAACACAAGCCCAACACATCCTTCTGTTGTCTTGATAAATTAAATATAATTCACACAAGGATTGGTACACAATTTGGTGCAGATATCGTCAAGTTGACTTTTAAGATAGATAGATAGATAGATACTTTATTGATCCCGAGGGAGATTCAATTGTGTCTACACAATTGAATCTCCCTCATTTGTGTAGACACATTTTAATTTGTCCAGAAAACTTTGGGTTATCATTGAACTATCTACAAAACTAATGACATTCCCGTAATCCTCTGATTTGTGTTTACTGCTGATGAGTAAATGTTTGCATGTGATCAACAAAATGGGAAAGAAGAAATAAATGCAGTGAATGAAAACTGTATAGTTGATAAAATGAAAATTAAACTGAGTTAGAGGCAAACTTAAAAACAGGTGATTAAATCGAATTTGCCCTTGAATCCATTCTCTCTCTCTCCCTCTCTCTGTCTCTCTGTCTCTCTCTCTCTCTCTCTCTCTCTCTCTCTCTCTCTCTCTCTCTCTCTCTCTCCCTCTCCCTCCCTCTCTCTCTCTCTCTCTCTCTCTCTCTCTCTCTCTCTCTCTCTCAATACACACTCCCCTCTGCTCAGAGGTGCATCCCCTGCTGGGTGTAAAAGGGGATGGAAAGTCCAAGAAGAAGACCGCAGGCCGGCCCAAAGGCTCCAAAGGTAAAGACAAAGACTTCCCCTTCAGGCCCAAGCCCTACAGGGGTGAACGGCCCTCCTTCCCAGTGGACTCTCTGGGCAGCTCTGGCCCAGGAGGAGGAGGAGGAGGAGGAGGGATGAAGGGCAGAGCAGAGGTGGGCCTGGCCACAGGTAAGCATGCCACCGCCCCAGCTGCTGTTGAGTCTGGGAGCTCTGCTAGTCCTGCAGCCCTGCTAGCCTGACTGATGCCGCCTGTCTCCAAGGCCCTCCCCTCCCTGTTTTGCTTCACACACCCCCCACAGCACCCCCCACCCCCAGCTCACTGAGAGAGGCCCGCCTGCTGTAAAGCCACAGTCTGGTTCACAACAGTCACTGAACCCTGTATCTGACCATCTCTTCAAATTTATCTGACAAATATTGTTTACTGCAATATAAGAGGGAAGTTACTGTGTTATAGTTAGAGTTCCCTCATCTTTTAATGAGGAAATGGCAAAATACACAACATGCCCCTTAAACCCCTTTTGTACATATTACCGTGGTTGTAAGGGTAGGTGATATGACCTTAAAATATCCAAATAGTAGAAGATATTTTTGTTCTAATATTTATCTATATTTGAGTATAGGTCAGCTTCCTCTCCTTCATCTGATCCTAAGTGCCCATTGTCAGCTACCATCTGCATTCATGTTCTTACATAGCTAGAGTTTAGATTTTGATTCTTGTCATTGTGAAAGGATAAGGTGATTAAAAAGTAAATGAATTTCTGTTTTACATTCTGAAATAGAAATGTGATATGGATATAAGTAAACCAATAGCTGTCTGATCAGGAACAAGATGTTGGCAGCTGACAATGAATAAAGTAGGCAAGATGCCAGATCTGTACATGAGGTGCTGCTGCATCCATGCTGCTCAAGGGGGCTTTGTGGCTTCTCTGACCTGTTAACTTGCAAATCAAAGTGAAAAGCAAGAGGTTCTGCAACATATAGTTCCATAGTAGCTGATTATACAGTGACTGCTCTTGACCTTCACAGTTTTCTCACTCCCAGCTTGTGGCTTTATGATCGTATAACCTCTGCTAACATCAGCCTCACTTTGGCTTATTAGCCATCATTCTAACTTGGGTGAAGTTGGACTGTAGTTGGCAGATGGGTGTTGATGGTGCAGCTTGTTTTCCTGCGGGCTAGCTGGCTAGTCTACATCTACTTCCTGCTTGGCCTTTGACCCTCCTGCTCCCACTCCCACCTCGCTCCTTGGGCTTATCATGTGACATGATCGTGTCTGTAGCAGCGCCGCTCAGGTCTGTCTTTTCTGTTTCTGTTTGTGTCAGAGAGGCGTGGGGTGACAGTATATGTTCATATAGTCAGTGTTAATGTCTGAACTCATCCTGCTGTGATCTTCCATCAGAAATTCTGTTACCCAACAGCTACATTTACTGTGCAGGTTTGCCATGAAGATTTAGACATCCCCCAAATTTGTAACTCACTGCTTTGTCAGGTGTAAATATGTCATTATGCACAGGACTGCATTTTTACAAAAGATATTGAGAGCATAGTGTTCTTTCAGCAGCATCAAACAAATCATACATATGTCATTTGTATGATTGCATCAAGGAATAATCAAGGAATAATCCATGATGGGATCAAGGAAAATCTTATCTGTGAACAAATTTGTATGAGTTTAGCAGTTTTTGATGTAGAAAAAGTTGGAGAACCACTGGTCTAAATAACTGACAAATCAATAATGAAAGCTAATATCTTGTTTTTCTTTCCTTTGTGTTTGTCTGTTAGTGTTTTAAGTTTACTGATGTAGTTTGAGAAAGGCAGGTCTGCTCAGCTGATCCATATACAGCAGCAATCAGATATCATGCTGATTTGAATATTCGTGTGAACAGAAGTCACAGATCATATGTACAGCATTTGAACAGGCTACCCAGTCATAATTAAAACAACTGAAAAATGCACACAAACTGATATCCAATCCAAAGTTGTCTTTCAAACTCTGAAGTGCTTGTTCCTCCATAACTAAACAGGATGTGCAACATAACGAGCCTGCTGTTGTCAAAACAATAGATGGCAATGATGATGTAAAAACAAGACAAATATATAAGACAATGAGACAATAAATATTTATTGCAGTCCTTTTTCAAGGTAGCACAGTATAAACAAAGGAAGTAGGTCTATTTTATTAATATGTGTGTGTACAGCTATATTTTTGCTACATGGCAGTTAAAAAAAATAAAATAAATGTCTTAATGTGTGTGATGCGTCTTGACTCACAGTATCTGTGTCCCTCAGCAGGGAGCCTGGTCTCGCAGTCGTACAAACAGCATGACATTGGAGGGATGGACTGATCACTGCAGTGTACAGTTGTCAAGAATCACCAACAGGCTTAAACAAAGAGACACAAAGCCTGATGTCATGTACAGACTGTGTAAGCGAGCAGCCTCTTTGATGTGCGGACTGTTTCCTCTTCCAACCAGAGCACAGTGTCACAGGAGAACTCCTCAGGCCGGATGACTCGAGACGACGGGGAGCGTGAAGCAGCCGAGTCGTCACAGTAGAGATCACGTGTCCTCTGCCTCTGTAGGATTCATCATGTATAGTACCGTGTCCTGATAGTGTGTGTGTGTTGTTTTTTTTCTTGCTGTTTTTATACGTATTAAAACATTTTGATTTATAAATACCTAACTTCTGTTTGGTTCTGTTTGCAAACCTGAACTCACCTGTAGATCAGAACACATGGATTTCTGAGGCAGATGTCAATATTAAAGCTGGAAAAAGAATCCGAGGTCGTATTCAGAGAACATCATAAGGTTAAAAGTTTCTCCTAACTGCCTGAGTTTGAACCCATTCAAATAACTGAATTCAGATGTTCCAATCACTTCCATGGCCACAGGTGTATAAAATCAAGCACCTAGGCATGCAGACTGCTTCTACAAACATTTGTGAAAGCTCTCAGGAGCTCAGTGAATTACACTGTGGTACTGTGCTAGGATGCCACCTGTGCAACAAGTCCAGTTTCTTTGCTTCTAAATATTCCACAGTAAACTGGCAGTGGTATTATAACAAAGTGGAAGTGATTGGGAACAACAGCCACAAAGTGGTAGGCCACGTAAAATGACAGAGCGGGGTCAGTGGCTGCTGAGGCGCATAGTGTGCAGAGGTCAGCAACTTTCTGCAGAGTCAATCGCTACAGACCTCCAAACTTCATGTGGCCTTCAGATTAGCTCAAGAACAGTGCATAGAGAGCTTCATGGAATGGGTTTCCAGTGTCCCCGGCTCTTTGCAGTAAATTCACTGAGTTGGTCATTTTAGCACATTTTTTATACCAAGAAAACTAGACAAGCCATGCAAAAGGCACTTGCAGTTTTATACATGGTAGGCTCTGGTTACTGTTGGGTGTCAAATGAGGCCATCTCCTCCAAAGGTGTTGCATCAGGATTAAGCATTTTAGGGCTAGGGACAGGGAAGACAGGTTACTTCCATCGATGATGTTGAGTCTAAACTGGGCTTTTTCTTTACCTGGAATGGGGTAAAGGGCATTGCAGCTACAAATAAATCAATAGCGGATTTGGAATTATGTTTTAAGGTTGTGATGTTGCCCATGATTTCTCTTGTTTATTTGCAAGGAAGGTGGGACACTGCTGATCTCCGATAAGCATTTAAAGTAATATGAAGAAACAATTTTTTTGATTTCTCATTATAATGCATTGATATCTTGAAATCACAAAGCTTAATTAACCTGTTATCTGAAGATGAAAAAAAATATACACATAAAAATATATTCCATCATGTCTGCTTTGGTCTGTGAGAGCTAGCTAAACCTATGTTATGATAAGATAAGGCCTTTCTTTATAAGTCCCACAGTGGAGAAATTTGCATTATCGCAGCAGCACATGAGAGACAGCAAATAAAAATACAGATAAATAAAAAATGTAAAAAATAAAATAAATATACAAAGGTAAATAAGGGGAATATGAAAACACATGATATTTACAGTGTTTCACAACTGTTTACATTATTACATAATTATTGCACAGATAACACTCTCAGCCATGATAATGATATATTGGTCAATTTGTTAATTTCTTTCCTTCAGATTGTATTGTCACAGATTTGCTGATGTCCACCTTATGACCAGAAGTATAGAGACACATGAACAAATTTGACCCATATGTGAGAGTTAAACAGCTGAAGAAGTGTTCAGTTCCAGTAAAAGCATTAACAATGTAGAAACACTCTGTTACATGTAAAACTAGTGAATTTGAAAGTGAACATACAATATTATCTTCGTGTTTCATGTTCAAGGGTGGGCTGACTATTTTATACAACTTAATCTATCATTATTTATTTGTTGATAACATTTAATAATCTGCAAAGTGTCTAGTAATCAAGGCTTTACAGTGAAAGAAAAGCGGTATAGAAAATGAATGGATGGTTTATTATATGTATAATATCTACTGAATTAAAACTAATTCAGACGAGCTGTAGACCATGCTGCTTTTACCATCCATTTTTATCAAGAATAGCGAATTTATTTTTACTATTTACCTATAGCGCTGGGACGTTTTTATAGGCTTATCTTTATTTTTGTGTGCTTTGCACGTAAAGTTTTAAGTTTAAAGTAACCAAAGGTGTCACATAGAGCCAAATGCAGCGAGATAAAAACTAAAACATTTCTCTCTAAATAATTACTAAAGTAGCCTGAAATAAAGTAACACAAAATAGATACACTCAAGTGCCCCAATAATTTTAGAAATGTCGCCTATTTCCGCCGAAAGCTAATTTCCTAAAATGTTATGGCTGTGGCCTACTTTTCCTCCGCTGCTGAGAGGCTGCTTTCACACAGCCTATATGCGGGCATTACTCATTAATCACATGATCCATTGTACATTTCCACTTCTAACGTCATTTTCTTTCACGCTGTCAAAATTACACGAAGTTTTCTCTGAATACCACCTGTCCAACCTGTTGATAACTGCTCTGACCAATCACCTCGCAGTAGGTGGGACACCACTGTTACAGGGAGCGGTCCATCGACTTGTCAATGAAACAGTCAATAAAGTTAGATAGATTTAACCAGAACAGTACGGGGGCAGTACTAAAAAATAAAAGCCGCAAAGATAACAACTGCTTTGTCATTGAAGAAAAAAATAAATAAATATGGAAATATGAGGCTGACACAATATCATACATTTCAAAATATTCATTGATGTCCTTACGAGGTGCATGCTGTGACTGAGTTACTGTGATTCTTAACGCTACGCCCATAATAATATTACATTGGTAACATTTTTACTTTACATTTTTTTTTATCAATAGCCTATTAGGACTATGTTTATACAATCAATACCTTATTCTTTAGCTAACTTTCTTGTAATATATAGAAGTTTCTTCTCGTATGATATCTTTGTCTCCTTTTTATAAGTGTTTTTGAGAGGTCTTAAGTTCACTGCGCAAGAAAGTGTCTGCTAATAGGACTTTTATTATGAAGTCCATATCGGAAGTAGCATTTGGGAGGGCAACTTGGTCAATGGGGCAGGGCAGCAGCAGTCAGGCGGTCTCATTGGTTGGTCCTAAAGTGCTTCTGCTAGCAGCCTGTAGTACCGCTCCGAGTACTTGTATGTTGGCATACTGTTCTGTGTTTCTTTCTGGCGGTTAACTGGACTTCAGTTTGTCGTCACTGGTGCGATGGAACTGGATAAAATGGACGAGAACGACTGGAAATACCACGGAGAGGGAAACAAGAGCCTGGTGGTCTCTCACATTCAGGTGACTAGGCTATGCTAACATGAAGCTAAACCAAGTTCGGCTAAAGCAGGAGGAGTGTAAATTTAGCTTTAAGAGGAGGACACCCATCGTCCCTTCACACTTTTCTGACGTTAGCTGTGTTTCAGCTCGGTGTTGTTGTCGATTGAGAATTTGTGACAATTCTTTGGATAATCTGTTTATGGCTGAAGCGTGAAATGTCACCTGTCAGAATTTTATTATTCATCGTTACGATTAGCCTGTTTGCTAGCCTACCCGGCTTGCTAGGCAATAGCTAAGAGTTCATGTGAGTCCAACCAATGAAAAAAGGATTGTCACACAGTGACAACGGCGCTTGGAATACCACATATGAGTAGTAATTACATATAGATTAATGTTCAGTGAAAGCGACAGACTGACTGGGTGAGGTTGAATCAGAATGTTACGCTTCAAACGGACCACTGGCGAGCTAATATTGCCGTTAGCAACTTCCCAGGTTTTTCATCCAGCCTGCTGGTTGAGGTTACCACTTCACTGGACTGCTGCTAAATAGGACCTGCCTGTTAGCTGACTCTAAGGCAGACGGTTACTCTCCCGACTTGCTTTCCATGATCCGTGCTGGCAAGACAACGGACCAACCTAGGCAAATGACATGTCAGGGACACGACACGGGAGGGTCTCATTCACGGGACCGGTCCGACCTGTTATTGAGCAATTGGTGGGCTCTTATAAAGGAAAACCATTACAGCAGCAGTGTTTAAATCAGCCCTGGAACTGTCAAGCTCTCTTGAGGATTGAATTAGATAGTTTATATTTTATTCTAGGGCAATACCTTGAGTTTAGTGTTGTATTTTACCGACTTAAAATTGAATGATAATATTGTATGTTCACTTCATAGATATCAGTTGTTCATGTTCCAAAAAAGATTATCTGATTAAATATTAACATTAGTTTTTGTGTTTTGTGTTTTATACACGGTGTATCAATATGATAGCAGAGTCAACAATGCTTTAAGATGGACAACCTGGAAAAGATACACAATAATCAACTATCTTTCATCAGAATGGTTTATGAGCAGCAACTGACAAATCCTACATAGTAAACCTCTGAAGACATGCTAACACATATGTTTCACTGAGCAAAAGGAGTGTTAAATGTTGTCTAAACCCGAGCAGCTGTACAATATCTTTGTCCAAATAAAATACAGCCTTAAACTGACAAAATTAGGATTTAAATCAAATTTTCATCAAAATTTACCAGACATTTGATACTTCTAGTTTTAGACAGTTTCTATACTTAAAGCTGAAGACACATTGGTGTATAGTATACATTAAACAGATACATATTATGGGTGGGTGTTATAGATAAAATCTCTGGAAAATCAGTTTCAAAACTGCTCTTGGTTAAAACAACTAGACTGAATCGTCTGTTTTTAGCTAATGGAGCAAATTAAATATCTGACATATCAAAGTACAGACAATATTGCCATTAATCAGTCTGGCTCACAGTAGTCAAATAAAACAAGAGCTAAAGTATGTATATTATATGCTCTATATGCTCTATGTATACATCTTCATTATTGCCCATCCCCAACTCAGTGGTTCACTCACTCCCCTCAGCAGGAGTGATTGTATAGTAGGGGAGTGAGACGCAGTGTAGGGTTAGCTATGAGTGACTACTGATGGATGGATAAACGGAAACAGTGTGACAGACATTTCAGTTAAATATCTATGCAAGTATACATAACTCCAATATCAATGTATCTGTCATTCATAACTCCAGCAACAATGCTTTTATCATTGTTATTATGCTTGTTGTTGTGGTCGTTGAAATTATTATTATTATTTTGGATGTTATTGCATAAATGCCCCATCTTGTCAGTTGTCAGGATCCCATCCAAAATGGAATTATTTAGCTAAATCTGACAGTTACCTGTGGAAGTCTAGATTAAGTTGGCTTCCACCACTGAAAATTGTGGTGCAACAGTGTAAAATTTAGACAAATCCGAACTCTAAGGACAAACTGTCCTCTCACCGCAACCTTCGTCCCATGAGTGAGATTTCAATTTAAATATCCCCTCCACACATGTATTAAGACATACAGAAAATCCTCTAATGTGTGTCTGACATAGGTTTGGCAAGAAAAAATCTAATTATCATATCTTTGAAATAGTACCTGTTCATTCTCCCTTTTTAAACATTCCTGAATATGTGAACATGCAAATGTTTTTCATTTCACAAGTTTAACTGCTGGACACAAGACATCTCCTTCACTGTAAAGTCCATTCTTGGTGTTTGTACACTGGAGACTTCAGGTTTCCACATCACACTTGTGTTTGCTGAATATTGGACCAGAATTGGCTTCCAGACTATTTGTGATTTCAAAAATCATGTTGACTTTGAGCAATGAATGTGAAAACAGACAGATATTGTTAGAGCCTACACATAGATCATTTTACGCAGTGACGCTCAAAGTTTTAAGTGCAAGGTGGCTTCATTTTAACTGAGCTACTGCTTTTAAGTGTGGATTTTACAGTATTGGGGTTCCTGTTGCAGTTTTATGCAAAATATTTTGAGTCTAATGATAGTGTTGATAACTGACATTTTTGAGTGTGAGTCACCCCTGCTGTATCAGTATTTTATTTCACCTCAGGAGCCTCCTGGAGATATTCCTGGATTGGATAGTGCAAGTAGGTCTGTACTGTCATAAATTAGGCTCCACTGATCCTAACTTAAGTTGTCTTCTGTTATTGCAGCTATCCAGAGTTTTGCGTCTGCTCAAGTATCCCGCAGAGGATTCTGAAAACCCACCACAGGTAAATATGAGTTTGTGTGTGTCTGAAGCTAAAGCCTGGTCCAAACTTCTGCTCAGTAAAAACGTGGTGCAGATTACATTTCCAAGTTGTGTACTTGTTGATTACATTTTATTTTTTGCAATGCACTCTTCTTTATGTAAAAAAACAGATGAGGTCTGGATTTTGTGTGGTCAGTGTGCTAAATTGTGTCCAGTTTGTTGCACTGATAGTAAGTGGTAGTGTCTACAATGTGATGTCCTAGATAATATACGTTCATCTGCAATTTTCTGTAGTGGCCCCAGTAATACTTGTTTTTAAAGTGAACTGAAGTTGCAGATCATATGACATGGTTAAGCTATGTGTGAGTAAGAAAATATTGAGCAACAAATGCTGTTGCAAGAACAATACTTTCCACTCACATCATATAGTTTTAATTTGAAAGAAAACTTCTTTAGTCTTCTTTGTAAGACCTGCAGAATATTCTGTTCTTGGCATGGGATTGATTGGAATTAGCAACAGTCAATTAGGGAAACAACTGTTAAAACCGCCCGAAGAGGTAATTGAGGATTGTTGTGACATTTTGATAGAGCCACAGCCAGAAGGAGACTGTGGCCTGCGCTAAAGATATGATTGATAGGTCCAGTTACCTAATTCCCAATTAACATGAGCTGCAATTTTCTTTAAATACAGGTACACCTGCTAAAAATAAGCAATTGACACACTTCCTATTGCCAGCAGACAAGTTTACCTTTGTGTTTTTTTCCTGGTGTGTAACTTTTAATATCACGAATATACTGGAAAACAGAGAATATATTTTGATCCTCGCTTAAACAGAGGGCAGATGGAAATGTATTTACGCTCCAGCGTCCTTACCCTTGACATGTGTCATAGCAATGCGCTGAAAAGGGGGTGATTGTTGTGTTTTCATCATAGTTGACTGGAGCTGGAGCTGATAAATACCTGGGACTACTGCGGAGTAATTTGACTAGGGAATGAATGCCAATTGTACCAATTCTTACTATAGAAGCCAGATGTTAGTGAGCATTAGTGGGGTTTTGTCCGGTGTAAAAGAGGTAGAAGGTACAACTGTGCAACCGCAGTTGAAAGAGCCCGCATCTAATAATAAATGTGCCTTTGTTAAATAATCAGAGCAAATGACATGACAACCCAGATATATAGTTTCCAGTGTTTTACTTAATGAAACACAAGCACCTTGCCCAATCAGATAATGGATTTTTCTGGAACCAGCAGTCCCATAGCTGCACAGGACAATCCTACTCTGTTGAAACATAAAGGTGTTCAACTGGTTTTATAATAAATATCCCACGGCTGGTTGTGTAATATAAAAAGCAGAGAAGAGGAGTGACCCTGATGATGCACGTCAGACAAATTGATGTAATGACTCAGAGGAGAAAACGTTAAATGAAATGTAGATGAAGATTAGGAACTGGTTCATATCTGTTAGTAGGGTTATTGTAGAAACTTGCGTAATGGCTTAGTGCAGAGCTGGAGGGCTCCATTTAGTCACAACTTTATTTGTTGTCAGTGGATCAGATGCTCATTTTAACATCCTGGTCAGATTAAGGCTTGAAGACACAGTTCCGGATCCAAATGTAAACCAAAGTGTTGCCCTGCTCCATCCTGAAATACAAATTTATCTGGAGCTGCTATCACTCTGAAGCTGAATTACTGTTTATACAGGGACTCACAGTACAAAATAGCTGAAGTTCTGAACATTTTCTGATTTCAGTTTTATTTGTAGATACAGCAAGTAAACAAATTAGCATTTTTAATTAATCTGTATCTCAAACTCTTTAAATATATATGAATTAAAAAGGTTCTCTCAGGTTTGAGCCTGTTTTAAAAGTCAGTATTTCAGGCTTAACTGGATAACTTTGGCTTCGCCCTCAGCATTTCTCACAATTTCTCACAGAGATGATTGGTATGGAAAGTGCTGGCACATACCATATACAGGTGGAGCAGTTTTTGGTCAATTAGTGCACAAGCAGTAGCCTGAGTGTTCATTTTAAAGGTGCATTTCTCTGCAGTGGTTCCCTGCTCCTTTTGTTCTTTTCTAATCACATATAGACACAATGTTTGTTATAACTTCATTAATTTGTAATATATAGCCTTTCATTTGTTGATGGATAAGCGTTAATCTGCAGTAATGGGTTTCCTTCCTGCCTGCGGACTGTTTCTGTGTATCTGCTCATCTCTCTCGCTCTCTGTTTAGACACAAGTGACAAATATAGGGAATAAATACATAAAAACACAGTCAGAAACAGCTGTGATACTATTTCTAATACAAAACCATCATTTTCTGGCTAGATTTGACAGACAGTGCTGGTGTGGTTGATTGTTTGTCCAATCAGGGAAACTTCTGTCAATAAGTACAAAAGCAGAACAATTTGAATCAATGAAATGTTGTGGTAGAGTTCTGAGGTCTGAGATCATCTTTGTAAGGCTGGTTCCTCCTTGTGCCTCTGTGAGCTGAGGACACATAACTTCGCTGCTCTGTCAACATTTGTGGCCTCAGAAGAACAGGATATAACTTGTTGTTTACCTTCCTGCCGGTCTGACTGTTTGTTTGCCTTCCAGACGGTGGAGCAGGCCTTCAGGCAGATCCAGAACATTGTTGACTTCAGCTCCAACGTGATGAGCAGCCTGCTGGGAGAGAAGTTCGTCCACAGTGGGGTGAGACGCTCTGTTCATACAGTTTGCTGTCATTCACTATGGCATTTTTTACATCTTATTTATTTATCACTTCTTGTTCACTGTCTTTAACTAAGGTTCGACTTACAAAACATTAAAGAATACTACACCAAATTACAATTGTACTTTTCTACCACTGTCAGGCTCACAAAGAACAAAAAGGGAACAAAACAGATGTAGCAGAAAGTCTTTTTCTATTCCACGCATTCTTCTTCCTTGTCATAATCTGGAGTCTGCATTACTCACATTGCAGCTGAACTCAGACATTTGGTTGTATTGTGCTGGTATGTAGCCTTGAGCCGTTAAGCAGAGATAAGGAATGAGCTACAGAGATCTGCTGAACTCACTCCTTTTTAACCCCACACCTATTGATTTCTGCATTTTCAAACTTCAAACTTCAAACTTGCCTTCGTACTCCGCTGACAGTGAATTGAGTGACGTCACTTGAGGAAATTTATCATACTTCACACAGCTCCCTCCGGAGCCACAAAATAATTTATACAACTTCCTTCACAATTCGGTATTACTCTCCCTGAAAAAACAGGTAATAAACATGTAAATAGCTGCTGGACTAAAAATTAAAAATCATTCATGACAAAATCAGATATAGAAAGTCAGATTTAATGGAAATAATTTAAAAAATGCAGCAATAATTGTAATTGTAACTCACGTCACTGGTATTACTCCGCTGTCCTATATCCATTCTCAATGTACATCCACCCACAAAAGCAGTAGAGAAAAGCAACCCATTTAGCCTATTTCAGTTCAATTCAATTCAGTTTATTTATATAGCACCAATTAGATAGATAGATAGATATATAGATGGATAGATAGATACTTTATTGATCCCGAGGGAAATTCAATGAAATTCACAGCAAAAGTTATCTCATGACACTTTTCAATTAGAGCAGGTCTAGACCCCAACATTCCCCCTTGAGCAAGCACTTGGCGACAGTGGTGAGGAAAAACTGCCTTTTAGAAGGCAGAAACCTCGGAGCAGACCCCGGCTCAAGATGGGCTGCCATCTGCCTTGACCGGTTGGGTTGAGAGAGAGAGAGAGAGAGAGAAAGAAAGATAGACAGACAAGGAGAGAGAGGGAGTGGGGTGTGAGGGAAGGAGCACACAAGCAGAGATGCATAGCAGCAGTAATAATACCAGAAGTATTGGAACTGCAGATAACGATAATGACAATGAAGTATACAGAAGGTATTATGGTGATTATGATAGCAATGTTAGTAACAATAATAATGGTAGCAACTGCAGCAGAGTAGTAATAGAATTAAAATGGATTATGACTAACCAGTAGTAATCGCAGTAGGTTTCGAGCAGGAGGTCCAAACACGATGCTTGGGAACCTGCGAGACGAGAAAGCACCAGGACTCCAGGGAAGAAGTTGAGTTAGGAATATGCATTAATGGGACATGAATGTGTGCAGAAGGAGAGGGAGAGGAAGAAAGAGCTCAGTGCGTCATGGGAGGGCCCCCGGTAGTCTAAGCCTATAGCAGCATAACTCGGGGTCGGCCTAGGCCAGCCCTAACTATAAGCTTTATCAAACAGGAAAGTTTGCTCTTAAATATAGAGAGGGTGTCCACCTCCCAGACCGAAACCGGGAGATGGTTCCATAGTAGAGGAGCTTGATAACTAAAGGCTCTGGTTCCCAATCTACTTTTGTGGACTCTAGGAACCACAAGTAGCCCTGCATTTTGGGATCGCAAAGCTCTGGTGGGATAATAGGGAACCATCAGCTCTTTAAGATAGGATGGTGCCTGACCGTTCAGGGCTTTATGTGTGAGGAGGAGAATTTTAAAATCTATCCTGAATTTTACAGGTAGCCAATGTAGAGAAGTCAGTACAGGAGAAATATGATCTCTCATGCTGGTTCTTTTGAGTAATCTTGCAGCAGCGTTCTGGATTAGCTGGAGAGTCTTAGATAGAGGATAGATTTATTGAGGCAGCCTGATAGAAGGGAGTTACAATAATCCAGTCTGGAGGTAATGAATGCATGAACTAAATTTTCTAATTTTTGCAATATTGCGGAGGTGAAAGAATGCAGTCTTTGAAATATTCGACATGTGTGAGTTAAAGGACATGTCCTGGTCAAAGATAACTCCTAAATTCCTTACAGTGGAGCTCGAGGCCACGGCTAAGCCATCTAGCATTGCTATATCACTGGATAATTTGTCTCTAAGGTGTTCAGGGCCCAGAACAATAACTTCAGTTTTGTCAACCTACTATCAATGACAAATATTTTCACAATTTAAGTTAATAAAATGTCAAAAATTGTGAAAGAATGCTCATCACAATTTCCCAGCTAGTTGGTATATTTAACCAACTATAAGGTGAGAATCTTGGTTCATAGATAATATCATCAGGGAAGGAGCGGCAGTTAGGTGTGCAGCTTACACAACCATTGTGATCGAATCTTGTTTAAAGGGAGCCACCTACATAGAAAACTCTGGCTATTATGGACCTCTTAGGACTGCCTGCTTAAAGGTGTGCCTTCACTGATCACGGTTTCTGCATGTACTCTTCCTCTCTGCAATACTGACGAATAGCTTCTAACAAAGTTCCTGTTATTAGGCAATAAACATATTTCATCTCTTAAATTCTTCACAATAGAAGTTCCTGTCATTTAGTTATTTAAAGGCTTTATTGTGAAGTATCAAAACTGACATTACACAGCTCTGGACGGGGAACATGAACATGATGAAATAATCAAATAACGCAGAACCAACGCAGTACCAACAGGGATGCAGGAGAGAAACTAAACTTCAAAGCTCTGAGATTTACGGTAGTTAAAAGCTGCACGAGTACACAGACACTCAGTACTGCTTATAGTTCAGGAAAGCCAAGCACTACCTGATCTGGGCTGATGCTGTGTATAGATTTTAGAGTCTCAAAACTCAATAGTCTAGACTAGTATAGACTAGTGACTGTGAAACATTATTGGTGGACTAATTTTACCTCTTTCGTCAAAAAATGTCAAGGTTTTTGTCAAATAAACAACACCAGCAATGCACATGTTTGGGTTTTTTTGGGGGTTTTTTGTAGCATCATGTGAATCCCCGTTGGAATATACAGTTCCATCAGAGCCGAGTGATAAACCAGGCAGTTTTTAGTCACAAAAACAATGAGTTACACTGTTAAAGTTGAGGAGAGGCTTTATCACATGGAAAGCAGTCCTTTGGTTGGATCGTGCCTAATTTTAGATCTAATTCTAAACAGGAAGTTGGCTTTAACAGCTGAATGTATCTGTCTGTCAAAATTTAAAGCATTAAAACAGCCAGGTTTCTAACATGTGGTCTGATGTACACAATGTGTTGGTATGTTTGTTCACGCTTTAGAACATAACCTTCCTTGAAACAATCAAGAAACAACTTTCTCTGATTCGCTGCTCTGTTGTTGCTAACACTGTTCCTCTCATCGTTCACTGTGTATCCTGCTCGACACACGAGTTTCATGAAAATCAGGTCCAGGATTTTTCCATAATCCTGCTAATGAACAAACAATTAATCAACCAGATCGAAAACATAACCTGACTGACTTCATTATCTCTACAGGAAGTGGTCAAACTACCACTAGAGTTTGTGCGACAGCTGTCAATCAAAGTTCAACATCAAAGACCAGGTAAAACTGTTTTTTAATCATTTCTGTTAAAGGGATAGTTTGGCATTTTTTAGGAAGTTCACTTATTCCCTTTTTTTCAGAGAGTTTATAG
The DNA here is from genome assembly GCF_020382885.2 of Scatophagus argus. Taxonomy (NCBI): domain Eukaryota; kingdom Metazoa; phylum Chordata; class Actinopteri; family Scatophagidae; genus Scatophagus; species Scatophagus argus. The sequence continues at coordinate 1,958,640 of NC_058495.1, forward strand.
GAAGAATGATATGTTGAGTGTGAAGCAGTAGACAGCAGTTTGCATTGCTCAGCGCAAAGACTGGAAACAGGGAAACAGCCTGGTTCTGGAGGTAATAAAATCAACCTGTGAGCATACATAAAGCTTACGATTTAACATATTTTTCTAACATATGAGTTGCTATATTCCTTAATTGATCGAGACACATATCAATAGTCTTGTCTCTGTGCATGAAAGTGAAGAAGAGTGAGCAAGAATGCTGACACATTTAAAAATGCTGCTGTCTTTTTCTAGCTCTTCTTCGCAGATGTAATTAAAAATGGTTCTTTTTCAGCCTTGTCCTTCAGCAAACCTGACCACAGATCACAGTGGACTCATGAGCAGTGTGTTGAATCTGATTTGTGATGGTTTTGGGCTGTAGGTCTTAAAAGGAAATATATATATAAGAAAATAAGTAATTTGTTTAATATACTTAGTAGTGATTCAACAATTATTAAGACAATTGTGAAAAAAAATACAAAGATAATAAATCTGTAACAGTTTTGATAATCAGTCAAAATGAAAAATTGTAAATAGCAAAACTTAATGGTCCCAAGTTGATGTTACTTGACATTAAACTGAATATTTGGATTTTGGACTGGTAGACATTTGTTGATCTATGACATAGGCATTGGGCAATAGTATTGTGATGGCTATTTTTATTGTCTTCTGGTGTTTTATTGACAAATGATAAATCAGGACTTGAATCAGCAAATTAATCAATTGTGAAAATAATTGTTTGTTTGCACTACTATACCCAAAAAAAGTTGAAATTCAAACTGTGGTAACTTGCCAGTAAATAACCCACACCATGAGGGCACGTTTATGTATGTCAAAACGTATAAGGGCCTTTATCCCCCTTTTACAGAAGGTACTGGCAGTCTCATTCAAGTTTCCCTACACAACAGTATGTACTGACAATGTTCTCTGTGTGTCAGCCTGGCGCTGTGATAAGGTGATGGACATCTACAGCGGCTGTGCTCTCTGTCTGCCCAACCTGACATCTCCACTTCTTTACCAGCCAACACACACTCCTCCACTCTGCATTGAGATCAAGGTATACACACAGAGGTTTTTTTTTTCTTTTTAGGCATAACATTATTTCTCCTGTTTTAAAACTGAATAGTGGCACTGTCATTGGCAGAAATGTTCATGGTTTTAGTTTCAGTTTCATGTTGATGATAAAACTCTTTTATGGGATGATGTTCTCTCTTTTGAGAAGCAGCAACTCTCTGAGACATTGCCACCAGTGAAACACTCATCCGCATGGCTAAAACAAAAAATGTGTGACTGTTACTCAGCTGCTGTTTTTGTGTTTACTGTGTTTTTAGCCTAAATGTGGCTTCCTGCCATCCTCCAAACATGTCAGTAAAGACATCAAGACCAAAGTGTGCCGCTTCTGCATGCACCAACATTTTAAGGTAACAACAACCACAGTACTGCGATACCAACCCACAGTGCAACTACAGAACAGCTATAGTAACTGTAGAGATGATGACCCTCTGGTTATGTTTTAATGGATTGGATTAGTGCATAAAAACCCAGTGTTTCCTCAGTCCTGCTATTAAACTTGCCTTGCATCTGCTTAGAAATATAATTGTTTTGAACCGGGATCCTTCAGTATTTGGATCAAGTAGCAAACTTAAGAAGATACAGGTGTTATTTTTTACTACACTTAAGATGATGTTTTTTTGGCATATGTACTTTATTCAACAAAAACAGTATAATTAAACATGAAAGTTTTGGAGAGAGGGGTGACATCCATCAAAGGGACTGGGTAAACCTTGTGCTGCCACACAGCCCTGATGCACCTGCTATATTACTGTTTCAAATACATATTTAATGAACATTTAGGTCAGAATATTATATTTGTATTCATTCAGACTCTAATGACAGATTCCCAGGTCTCAGAATGGGATAAGGGCTAAAAAATTCTTGATCTGTTTACATACACAGCAGCAAAGTTGCTGTTCCTGTAAAGCCTCCGTCTCTCCTTGACATGTCTTTCTTCATCGCTCTGTGTTCTCTCACCCTGTCTCTCTAGGTGGCCAATGGGAAGTGGAAAAGACGCAGTCTGTACTGTCCCCTCGACCTGTTCTCAGGGTGAGATTACCGTTCTACTACTGTTACTGAGTGAACATTGCAATTATTTAGTAAGTTCAGTTGGATGGCATTAGAAGATGTGGGCAAAACTCCATCCATGTATTGCACAGTTTGCTGCAAGAATAAACTAAACAAAACTAAAACTAAAACTAAACTAAACTTCGTTGTTATTTGATAACCATTAATAAATAAAACAAAATGTATGGGCAAGAAAAAAATTTTCTTTGGGCATGTCCAAAAAAACTTAACAAGACCTTCAAAGATCATTTAAGAAATTAAGGGTTTTTGTCCATTGAAACTCAAGAGGACTTTTAATTTGAAACAGATACAGGTGTAAAAGAAAACAGCATTTTACAGCACAACCTGCACCAAGTCGTCAGAGTACTGTGCACTGTGTGCACAGGTCTCATCTTTAGGACATGACAACAGTAATAATGTATATAAGAGTAACACATAATTACAATAATGTATATGTATTCTGTTTCATGAAGTCAGTGGTGCAAAAGAAAAAATCTTGTGACTCTCTTCTACTTGTTAGTTCTAGAGAGGAGCAGCTGGTGAAGTACAGCATCTCGGTGGAGACAAAACATTAAAACATCTTTCAGTATAATGTAGTCCAGTACAGAAACACCATACAGGCTGTGGTGTTTCTGTAATGTTCTTTAAGAGGATATTTTCCCCTCTCTATGCAGCAGATTCAGCTAACCATAATAAAGCTGCTTGACTGTTCTGCAGCTGATGTTCTCTGGTTTGTCTCGTGTTGTTTAGAAACCGACAGAGAATGCACTTTGCCATCAGACACCTTATAGAAGAACCTCAGAACAACTTCAAAATCTTCAAGGTGAGACACAAACACACCTGTCTCTCTGCTACAATTGTATAATGTGGACACTTTTGTCTTTCTTTACTAACATCACAACATCAGCTCATACAACCACGACTAGATTTTTGTCCGTCTCAAAATAATTTAAAGAGTTTTGGCTGCTAGAATCATCCCTCCTGTTCATGCTGGGTATAAAGTATAGGGTTGCAGTTATTCATTTCAGTCTTTTTACAGTACTCATGTACACTTATTTTTCCTCTTGTCTGCACAGGCTGCAAATTGATATCTATGAAAAGTCATTTTAAAGTAAGACAAATTAACTCCAATTCCGATTTCTTACTTTAGTACAACATTTCCACATTGTGTTATTGTATTTCTGCTGCAGCTCAGCATGGAAACTTATGGTTAGATATTTACAGCTGGGTTATGGGTTAGGACGATTTCTGTGGCTTTTATAGACTTTCAATGAGGACAGTTTATTTATACCTGTCCTGAACACCTTTACATCTCTGGTATGGACAAGAGAAGCAATTGCAGAAACCAATAACCCTTTGAGTGTACATATAGACATGTGAGCACTGGCATGAAACTGGAGATTTTTTTTCTCATCAGTTCTTTCTGGAAGGTTGATGGATAGATCAAATCCAAAGCTTAACAGAATATTTTGAGCAGGAAATGTAAACTGCGCTCCACTTGCTCATGTTATGATTGTGGAAGTGACGCAAAAGGTGTGTTGAGTTGTTACATTGACTGAAACTCTAGACGACTTTTAAAGACTAAGCCGGACTTCTCTAAACTCCATCCCTGCTTGAGAATCTCTCGAGTTTCCTTTTGACTTTGAACCAGAGAAATGCTTCCTCAAATGTCTCAAATCTGTAGAAATTCTGTACTGTTGTAAAAATAAAATAGCTCAATTTATCACATGATTCTGATGCTGACGTTGAGCAGCCAGAGTAAGACGTGTGTGTGTGTCTGTCTGTCTCAGGGCGGTCAGTGTATTTACAGCAGTAAGGAGGGCAGTGATGACTCATTGGACTTGAACTCTCTGCTGCATCATCTCAGACCGTACTTCCTCTATGGAAATAATCGAATCAACAGTCACATGACCAGCAAAGCTGTCCTCAATGACTTTATTCAGGTAAACCTACAAACCAAACCTACGCATAAATAAATTGATGCATATACACAAGTGTCCTTTCAATAAAAAATACCTTGTAAATATATATAATATGTGTGACAGTGCTGTGCAAGCAGGGACAATAAATTCTGAAGCTAACTGTTACAGGTTCTGCTCATCTCAGTGCCAGGGCAAAACAGAAGAAGAGGTGGAAATGTTTGAAGAGAAATTGACAGCAGAGGTCACAATGTTAATTTAAGTAGGATGTTTAACAGCTGTTTTCTCTTTTTTTTTTTTTAAAAAAAAAGAAAAATATATATACTGAACCGAAGTTTGATATTTATTAGCTTTATTGACAAGAGTTATTGTTTGACTTAACTATGTCATGTTAAAAAGTTATTTATAATTAGGTTATTCTGTAGGTATTGATCTGATGTGAAGGCCCTGCAACTGACGTGAGACTCGGAACAAAAACAAGTGGTCCACAGTAGAAAAGATGTTACTTTGTTTGTCTGAAAAACAATCTTCGAGCACAGACGCTGACTCAGACAGGACGTTAGCCAGCTGTTGCTGAATGTTTTGGCCTTTAGACTCAGTGTGGTGCAGCCTCATTGCAAAAGCTGCCTCCCTTCTGTAGGTCCTGGTGAACGCCCTGCTGAGTGGAGGAGGAGGAGGAGGAGGAGGAGGAGATGGAGGAGTGCTGACGGACAGACGAGGAGAGGGGCGGAGCTTCTGTGAAGCGAGTCTGTTCAACAGGGAGAGGATTCGCCACGGTCAGAACCTGCCTGTCTTTCAAATTCTGGGTCCAGACAGTAGAGGTCTAAATCATCACAACAGAGCACTGTGTCAGTTCTTCGGACAACAACACCACGTTTTCTGATATCACAAAATCTGCCGTGATGCGATTTCAGTTCAGTTCAAGGGCCTTTGCTCGATATGAGACAATTTTGTGCCCATTTTGCACAGTCAGTTACAGAAACTGCCACTCTTCTCTGCATTTGGCAGGAAGTGGAGGAATAAAAAGAACACATAATGTTAAGGCTTCAAGACTTTTCCCTCGAGTCAGCTAAACAAATTCCATTTCTTTCTTTCTTTATTTTCTTTTCATATTTCGTATCAGCTTAACATTTTATCAGAGTGGCTAATAGCATGAGCACCAAGTTAGTGAGCTGCCAAGTGAGACGCCTGACCGAGTTTGGTGTCGGTCCTGATCTCACAGCAACCCATCTTTGATCTGAAATCGAAAATATTTCCACACCGCTGTTTTATTCCTGAAAGGGAAGTAAATACCGACAAAACCTCGTTCTAGGTAGCTGTGTGATGCTAGCACTGTTCAAAATAAATGTGTATGTCAAAGATGATAGGAATCAGTATTTTCTCTTTGCAGCAATATGTAAACCAAAACTGAATATTATTAGCATCCGTTTATATGTGCTCTTTTAAGAGCTGCAATTATTAGTTGATGGGTAGAAAATTAATCTTCAGCTATTTCGAAACTTCATTAATGACTTTGAGTCATTTTACTTTAAAAAAAAAAAATCCAAAATTATTTCTGTAAAATAAATATAGAAACTGTTGAAGCAGTGCTGCTGTTTATTGTTTGTTGTTTGATAGAAGCATTTGAGTCTCATTTCAACTTTTACCGTAACATCCAATTGTAGTAATGTGAATGTGTAAAAGTGAAAATGTCTCGGCCTGTCACACATTGATCTCTCTTCCTTATTTAAACATTTTGTAGCCCAGAATTCTGAAACCACTGATGAGAACAGAAACAATGACTTCTGTCCTCTAAACATCCCTCTGCCTGTGTGTGTGTGTGTGTGTGTGTGCAGGCTCTCAGGGTTTACCCAGTGACAGTGTACTGTTCAGGATTCTTCAGACTCAGATGCTGGACACACATGACATTGAAGGACTTTACCCCCTGTACTGCCGTGTGGAGCAGTACCTGCAGGACTTCCCTAAGGAGAGGTATCAGAAAGTTGGAATAAGTGTGTGTAGATTAACCTCATTCTTTCAGTGACTTATCAGGGGCACTTACTGGTCTCTGGTGTTTCTTCCGGTCTTTGTTAGAACTCATCTTCAGATAGACGGTCCATACAACGAGGCCTTCCTGGAGAAGCTGCAGAAATGTTCTGCTGAGGATGACGGCTCTCTGGAGTATGCCGTTTCCAAGGTGGGTCTGCTTCCAGGTTTTCCTGATTACCTGAGTCAGACTGAGAGCTGAAATCTCCCATCAGATTCTTAGTCTGATGGTCCAAGTTTCCTGCTGTAACATATTTGTTAAAAGCAAAGGTATAAGACTGTGTCCATAACAACTTTAGCAGAGAAGTCAATTATGAGTCTCTGAGAGCAGTGCTGTAACATACAGCCATTCAAGGGACTGGATCAGTTTGGGAGCAACAGAACACTCTTTGGTCCAGAACAAACTAAGGGGAAATACTGACATATGAAGAAGGAAACAGTGGAGGTCATGCAGTGGCTGTAATCAAACACATATCCTCATAGTGAGCGGTGGGGTTAATGGCTGCTTGTAAACTGCTTACTAAATGGGGCTGAACCCACAGTGTGTGTGTTGTGTGTGTGGTGTCTAACTGCTGTGTGTTTTGACTTCAGGTCCATCAGTACCGTGTCGCCATGACTGCCAAGGACTGCTCCATCATGATCACCCTGGTGCCCAGCAGTGAGGAGGAGGGGGAGGATGAAGGGTAAGAGTTCACTTAGAACAGGGGTCGGCAACCCAAAATGTTCAAAGAGCCATATTGAACAAAAAAAACAAAAAACAAATCTGTCTGGAGCCGCAAAAAAATTAAAAGCCTTATATAAGTCTTATATAAGCCTTATATGAAGGGAACACAGGCTGTAAGTGTATATTAGCTATATTAGCTTACCAAAATGACTAATTTGATGAATGAATCCTTCATGTACTCACCATCTGTGAACGGTTTTCCACGTGTTATTATCTCCCGGGTTGCAACAAAACTAGCAGCAGAAGTGGAGTTTGGAGATGCAATCCACTTCTTAAATCTATCTTTGCACTCCTCTAATTTCTCCAAAAGTAAAGCAATCGCACTTTTTCTCTCACTCCCAACTGGGTGGTCTCCTGCAAATTTAGCATGCCTTCCCTGGAAATGTCTTTCCAAATTACTCTTTTTGTTATTTGACAACTTCTCATTACAAAGCAAACATGCAGGCAATCGGCAATGAAAGCAAATGATTCAGTCCATTCTTCCTTGAATCCTCTGTTCTCATCAGCTATCTTTCGCTTTTCCCCTTTGGGATCCATGGCCCATGACACACCCGCCGGTTTGTTTACAACAGCCACCTGCGTGGCACCGCGCCGCGCTGAAACGTGTGTCGCAGGCTGTGACGCACATCGTCGTTGACAGGAATGTTGAAATTTAATATTTAGTATAAACATTTTTACAGCATTGGAAAACGTTAAGAATGTTTGTGTCATGTTTGTCCTCCTACAGAAACCATATTAAAACAAAATATATATTCCCCCCAATTTTTTTTCCTTTTTCATACATTTTTGAAAAAGCTCCACGGAGCCACTAGGGAGGCGCTGAAGAGCCGCATGCGGCTCCAGAGCCGCGGGTTGCCGACCCCTGACTTAGAAGAATCTCATTAATCAACAGGGCGTCACACTGGGCTAACCTTCAGTCTGCAGATGTGTTTAAGAACCAGTGCGTAGTACCCACTGAAGTCCACAAGATGGAGCCAGACACCAGCTCACCTTGTTTAACCTGAGACATCACAGAACTCACCTCTTCCTGTTTATTAATCCTCCCTCTCCCCTCCCTTCCTCCCCCAGTCAGAGGCGGCTCAGGGACTTCCTGTCCTCCAGACCTCCTGCTTTCTCTTACTCCGCCTCCATCTTGGATCTGGACCCGAAGCCGTTCGACAGCATCCCCTGCCAACTGCGCCTGGACCAGAAGATCGTCTCCTGCTACCTGAGGACTGCCAGTGCCTTGCCAAAGGGCTCTCTGCCGCCGCTCCCCGGCATCTTCACAGCTGCAGAGAGAGAGGACTGCACGCTGCTTTTTCGCCCTGTGTGAACACCCTGAAGACTAACTGACGCCACACGTGATGCCTCCAACAGAGGAGAGACGCCATGTTGATGCAGATGTCTAGAATCACCTAACAGTAGGACTGTCTGTCCAAGACTTTGTCAAGACTTAACTGCAGCACTTTCTCTCCATTCAGTTCACGTTATCAGCCGTGGCTGCTAACTCAAAAAATCTCCAGGAAGTGACCACTAAATCACCAGACGTTTGAGCAGCTTCTGGATATTGCTGTTACTGATTTTAGAGTTTTTGTGTTGTTGTGGCAACTGACCTCTTACTCCCACCAGAAGGTAAATCATGCTTATTAGAAAATTTACAGGGAGTTTTGCTCTTTCCTTTGATGGTAGAGTTCAGACTCACCACCTGATAAGACTTTTGCAGTTGTCATGGCAACGGTTTGTGACTACTTGTGTTCTCTGTGCTAATGCTGCTCACAGCGAACCTCTAGCTGTATTTCCATCCCAAAAACGCAGAACATTGAGTCCCTGGAACTACTTTATTGTGTGTGTTTCCACTGCGATGTAAAGACCTGTGAAGATTTGGCAAATTAGTCTGCTGACGTATGAAAAAGTGTTTTCTGATTTTACAGGCTATTTTTGTCTGTGACTAAGCCTTGGACTTTTGTCATCAGTCCATTTGTCCTATGTTTTCCTGTGGTACTCCATAGTGTTGTGTTGAAGTGAACTAAAAGCAGAATGGTTTGTGGCTGCAGAAATGTTCAGTGCTGCAAGTCCCACCCCCAAAGAGACTTTATGGGGGGCAATGTAATGTCCCCAGAGCTCACTTTTGACCCCGGTCCTCGCGGTGGAAACTCGGCACCTATGTTCCAAGTCCCTAGTTCCTCCGGTGGAAACGCAGCTACTGAGAGAAAGAAATAAGAGAATGAAAGTGAGGAGGAGACAATCAGATTGGCGTATGTGTGATGTCATTTCCTGAATGTAGGCTGGGCCTCTGGTAGAGTTGGCGGAGCCAGTATGACTGATCTGATCACCCAACATTGGGTGAGTCTCAGCAGCTTTCATAACTCATAATCCTCTGCATCAGTTTCAGTTCTCTGTTGGACACCATGGAGGTTTTTAGTCCAACTCCTCACACTGATCAGCTCAATTTAATTCATGAGAAGAGATAATTTAGTGTTTGGTTGTATGAAAACCTTCATGAACCATGTGGAGAACCAGAACTGTGACAGAGAGCCATGTTTCCTTTTCCTGTTCTTTGTGCGTGTGTGTTTTGTTTTGTTTTTCTTTTTTTACACTCCCGTTCACTTGCTTTCAAGGTGTTGGTATGTTCTCTCATTGGGCGTTTGTGCCCAGATGTTATAGGTCAGATGTTTGACTTTATCAGGGAGGTTGTAGGACAGTGAAGCGGATATATTATACTGTTTAGTCCTCCCTAGCTACATACACGTGGGAGGCAGTCCGGTGCAAAACCACTGCTAATTAAGACCTCGTTAAATGTACACCCCTTTAACAGTGTCGCTGAAACCATTCTGAGCTTCAGAAGGGTGTTGGATGCTGCTTATAAGGGTATATTTTTGAGCTGAGTGTTTATATTTAAGAAATTTGAGCAAACTAACCCTATTAGGTCCAGCTGAAACCAATCAGCTCTAGTAGGTTTCTTCAAGTGAAGACTCTTGTGTCGGCTCCCTTTTTTTGACTTAAAACCTCCTCTTGTGTTGATAAAAGCACATTATTTTAACTCTAATTGTTATCAGAGTGAGATGGAACTTGTCTTTTTTGGAACTAAAACCACATTTCAGTAGTTGTCTAACACTCCCTCGCTGACTAACCTGCTGAGTCGTAGCTTTGTGAAGGTACGGTTACATCACACTTGGCTCCTGCCAATATCTGCTCCGTCTCCTATTCACAACTGAAGACCAAACTGGAAATCCAAACACGAGTTTGCTGTTAGGGAGCGGACTCGCAGGTCAGGGTTTGACCTATGGTTTGGCCTATGGTTTGGCCTATGGTTTGGCCTATGGTTTGACCTATGGTTTGACCTATGGTTTGACCTATGGTTTCTCACGGTGAACAGATGAGGATGAGGGAGAAGTCATCACAGAGAGCGGTGATGTGCATCTGCAGAGCAGGAAGTGGAGCCAGAGTACAGGAAAAGTGAAGGACCAGTTAGAAAAGGAGATGATTGAAACAGAACAGGGACGCTTGTGTCTCTTCACCTGAGGTCAGTGTGTGTGGTCTGCTGTAGTAGTTCAGTCTCACCCACCAGAGCAATGGCTGCTGGGTAACAGAGAGGAGTCCACCTCCGACAGACAGACAAAGCTTGCATGCTGCTACTCCACCTTTTTTATGTTGTGCCATATGCGGCTTGTCGTGTTTGTCCATGTGCCTAAATGTTCTTGTAGGACTGGGTCGTGTGTGTGTGTGTGTGTGTGTCAGTGTGTGGAGAAAACTCCTTTTGTTACAAGCTGCGTTCACAGCAGAGCTGTGAGACGAATCCACTGTGGTTTGTCTTTGTTCAGACTGATATCAGATCAGTTTTGGAGCTGCTGTGGACGCAGCTATGAACTCTCAGTACCTCGAACTCCGGACGCCCCGAAGTTCAGGCTTAGTCTGATGTAACTGCAGGTGGATGAGAGGGAGGATGAGACTTGTCCCATTTACTTGTTACCATCAGCAGATGTGTTCACTGTATTTTAAGGAAGACCGTTCATGTGTTGTTTGGATTTTGTTCAGTCTTTTGGTCCGCAGTTACAAACGTTGTGACCTGTGTGATGTCATTGTCCTCTTAAACCAGCAGTGCTCACGGAGGCTTCACTTAAACTGCTAAAACTTCAGCTCCTGTTTATACTGTCCACTCTCCAACCTCTGTGACCTCCTCCAGCCAGTCAAATCATCTGAAACCAAGCTACACTACAACACTGAATCTTCAAGAAAAAAAAAACCCAACAAGTTCACACTGCTGAGGTCTGCCATCATCCGGCATATTTTCTGATGATGAACACTAAAAAGATGTGACAGAAGACAGTGCTTGTCTTCTGATTGAATGAAATCTTACGCTTAACAGTTTGACTTTTAAGCAATCACATCAACTCCTGTTTTGACTGACATCTGGTCAGTTATGATGCCTGTTTGTCTGGGAGTCAGGGGAGCTAAAGGCTGGAGGGCGGACAGCAGTTGAACCGAACCAATCACCGTTGGTTTTGACATGAGAGCGGAGGATCATGGGAGTTGGAGGCTATCTCTCCGCACTTGCAGTGTTGTCTCTGAACAAGACACTCGAAGATCTGATGTTACTGTAACTTTGGTTTGGTTCATTTTAAAACATATAAACCATTTCCTAACTTTACACCAAAGCATCCGATCACAATGTTACATCTACTTCTAAACAAGAACGTCCCTCTTTGTCTTATCCGTAACATTAGCACGATATCGTCAGTGTGATCGGGAGAAAAACGCAGCTGTTTGCGTCTCATCACATTTCAGCTGAAGCCGTGGAAAAACTCCTGCTTGTGATTTCTGATTTCAGTTGCGTCATGTGAGAGTTAAAGACGCAGCGCATTAACAACACAGCAGAAACCATCAAATTAGCGTTCAAGTTACGTTGAGCGGCCGACTATGGCTGACGTGTGTGGCGTTCGACAGCTAAACTCATTGCAGCGCTGGGTAGGACTGTACAGGAAAAAAAAAAGAAGACTCCAGAATATGTTATCTCATTCTCAATTTTAAATTTATTCTAAACAGAAGAAATGTGAGCAAGAGAGCATTGCAGATATGTCTTTGTGTTTCTGTCACCCTAAACCCTGAAGGTGGTTTACAACAGCGGATTTCCAGAATCCTCAAAGACTTTTCTGTTGATTTGGATGAGAAATATTCTGACTCTTACATGACTGTTTCTTAGGTCATTATGTTATGTCCTAAACTGGACAAAGCCACATGAGCAACATGAATCGCGTTTTTATGAATGTAAATATAAAATGATGGAAAATAACAAATATACATGTTGACATGTTTGCCGAGACCATAGCTGTCAACAAAATCTGTCTCAACTCAGTCCACTTACTTTGGTTGTCATGGAGCTTTTCACTGGATCACATCAGCAGAGACTCTGATTTGAGTTCTAATTTTGGTTTAAAAATTGGTTTAAAAATTGTTTTTAATCAAGCAGCAGACAAAGAACCTTTGAGGATTCTGAAAATCTTTTCAAAGTGTTGTTAAATGACCTAATGAGTTTTTGAAAGATTGTCGGAGATTTAGAATTACAACAATATGAAAGGGACGGACACAAACTTGCTCTAAATAAGAAAGCATGTAGTGCTGATAAGATTATGTTAAAGATAAACAAACTGTCCAGATGAGCTGGAGTGTGATTGGGCGGTTGCTGCTGCCTGAACATCAGCGTGCAGAAACATCACAGCACTGTGATCCCTGCAGACTTGTAATAACTGAGTGTGTGTGCGTGTGTGTGTGTGTGTGTGTGTAGTTGAGAGAAGAAAAAAATATTTGAAAATACAAAAGCGACACTGCTGTCTGGCATTTTGTATTTAAATTATTTATTTTTATAAATTTTGACCAATGAGCTCAGCTGTTCCAGCTGTCACAGATGTGCTCTTTCTATTGAATAAAGATTTCTAAGAGACTAAACCATCGCTGTGTTTGCTTATTTGTCAACCAGTTCAATTCTGACATGTTAAACCTACTGAACCTTTTATGTTTTAACAGTCAGCAGTGCAGCAGCTTCGAGCACAGCCATGTTTTACATTTTAGCCTGTAGTTAAAGATGAAGATGTGAGTCATGTGTCCTGTGAAAGGCTGACTGCCCTGATGACAGATGCTATGGCAGCCTCGGGTCCGAGAATCCTCAGCAGGCTCTGAAAGGCCTTGGCTGCACCGCCTACAGGCTGAGAGGGAAACAACTGCAGAGCTGCAGGGACAGAAGACAACAACTCAACATGTATCTTCATCATCTTCAGTCTGAGTGTTGTTACGGTCACTTTCACCTGTGATGATGTCATAAAACTGGACTTTTTTTTATATTGTATGTATGTTTTGCTGACATTTTATTTTATGGGTCTGCAATTCCCTAATAATTTCTAAGGAATTTGTGAAAAAATATTGAAGGAGTTGATCTATTCATTATCTACTAACCCTCATATGGAAATGTTGGATGTAGCTTCACAGTCCAAAACAGCACTGTAGTATTCTCCTAAACAACTGAAGCTGATCCCAGACTGATATGAAAAGATATTATTTACACCAAAATTTTCACTGTAGCCACTAAACTAAAAGTTTCATGTTAAACGTTGCGTTATGCGTTAGTCTGAAGTGGTCACAGGGCTTCTGGAAACAAGCTATATGGAGTCATTTCATCATATTTATTTGTTTTTTTTTTGTGGTTTATGTAACATTTTAAAACTAGTCCCCAACTACTTAAGTTTTTGTGGACTAAGAAACTTCACTTGACTTTACATAGACTGAATTTGGGTAAATTGTTCCTTTAAATAATTTGGCAGTAATTAGAGGGAAAACAGACTGGACAATTAATAGATTCCAAATAACTGCAAGTGCAGCAGTCCGCAGACAAACAAACGCCTCACCTCTCTCTGGGATCTTTGTCAGCAGGTCAATCTTTGGAGTGACTCCACCCTCTCCGGAAACCTCGACTGACCAATGAATGAACAAGATGCAGCTATAAACAGAAAGAGAGGTCAGAGGTCATCAGAGGTGATGTCAGTTCTGTCAGTGTGAGTGTATCAAAGAACCTCAAACATAGGAAGAACCCCCACTCACTTACTCTTCCAGGTATGTAGGGGGTGCTTGTGAGATTTCAGTATGAGCGGTAGAGACAATGGATACAGTTGTATTGGATTCAAATTTTGTGGCTTTCTTAAGATGAAATTCCTTTTTTTTTGCATTATTACTTATTACAGTTTTCAACATTCACCATTTTGGTTTTGTGCATCAATCAAGCAGCCACTTTTTTGTTTTGTTTTAGCTGTGCTTCTAATATCTGCTGTAGCTAATGTTAGGAAAATACATAAAGTCTATAACACACAAAATAAAAACTGTATTATTGTGATTGTGTTCACGTAATGATAATTGAAGTTAGCCTACAGTAACACTGCTAGTCGTAAATCTTTAAGCAACCAATCAGCATACAGTAGCACAATGCTAGCGCTTTATGGGCAAAACCGTGTGCACTGTAAGAAAACGAACTGGCATTTTCTTTTCAGTTCTGATATAATCAAGATATTTGCAAAAACTCAAATAAAATCTGGGCGTTTTGGTCTAGAAGTAGGTGTAAATGATTATTTTAGCTCCATTCACTTCCATTCATTTAGGACTACCTCATGAGCGCCCCCTAGGTGAATTGCAGCCAACTTTCGGTACAGTGGGCTTTAATAGGGTGTGGACAGGCTGTTCTTAGAAGGACTGCGAGAGTATTTACCCAGGAAGCTCGGGATGATTCAAGGTCATGACCTCTGATCTGTAGCCTCCAGGAAGAGAGACGAAAGACGGATACTTCTCCTGCGCAGACAGAAACAGAGACAGAGCTTATGTGTTTAGAAAAGTTTCTTCAGTTACATGTCAGTTTGAGCATGCTCAGTGTGGCTGTGACATGTGTGAATGGATGTGTGTGATATTTATCAATAAGGGTTATTAAAGCTCTGTTTTACTTCTGCCTGCCGCTAAAAGGACAAATTTCTCATTTTCTCATGCTTGTCTTACACAACATTCCAACACCCAAATGTATGTTAAAGAGTTCTACTTATACAGTCTCAAGAACAGTTTAAAGAACCATAAAAATAGACCAAACTACCAGGTAAGTATTAATTAATATAAGCAGTAACTGCCTGTAGTACAGAGAGAGAGTCAGATCTATCAAAGCTGTGTCAGCTGGCCTGCAGGAGGTGCTGCAGCATCTGTTTAGTAATGTGAAGCTGGACTTCAATCAAACAAAACACAAGTTTGAACACGGAGACACTGAAACAATGAGTCAGGAGGAAACAGGAGAGAATATTTTGAGTGTGACGTCATGATGGTGTTTCATCAACTTTATCAGCTGAAATACTGACAAATCAAATCCTCTTTGTTTCCCTTAAAGAAACAGCAGTGAACATTTGGGAACTTTATGGCCCAAATTTAGAAGGAAGTGATTCCCCTGTCATCAGGGACGTGGAATTTATCCACTTTACAAAGAATCTGGTGATTTTTGCTGTGAAATCTGAACTGTTACCCAAGTCCGAACACGAAAATGTAATGTTTTACTTTGTGGGGACTTGGATTTTGTCCCCATAATGAATGCAAGCCCCCACAATGCAACTGTGTAAACAGACTTCTGTCCCCACAGTGTGAATAATACACGTCCCAAGATACAGGGCTGTTCTTCATTAGAGGTGTGTCCAACAGGTGAGGCGAGTCTCCAGGTGATTCAACTGACAGGAATTAGCAGCCGATCAGAACCAAAGTGCTCTCAGTTTCTACTCCCTGAACCAGACCGGACCAGAACAGGACCAGGTCTTTGTTCTGCTGGGGTTATACTGAGCTGTTCCACCCATTTTGTGAATGTTTGTCTTCTGTCTTAGAAGAAAGCAGCAGCTTGTTTCCACATGAACAAATGAGTGCAAGAGAAACAAACAGGAGGAGAATAAAATGTGCTCCCAAACATTTCTTCAGCTTAGGGACTCTACCTCCACTCCACATTGAGACAACTGCAGTCTGTCTTTCTGTCCACACTTTTGGCCTGTTCAGATGGGATGCATACATACTATAAAATCTTGGCCCTGCTCAATAGGTCTTGTAGTAGCACACACACACACACACACACACACACACACACAGATGAGATGTGAAACCTTCTAGAATGAGCCAAGCTAACGGTTTTATTCATGCAACTTGCTCATACTTCAGGTTTGATGAAAAACATACCGTCCATGGGACCAAGGTGAAGATTTCTCATATAAAATGTTATACAGCATAAGTCCATTCAGTCACACTCTTCCTGCAGTGAAATAGTGAAATCTTTATATTCTTTATTATATTTTTATGACTGTGTTTTTATGTTTTCACAATGCCAGAGTCAAGTAAACTATCTGTTCCATGTTCTAAGCTTTCTCATGATCCAACTGACTTTGACTGGCATTCAGCTCGGGGTTTGAGCGGCCTGAGGTCTCACTGAAACAGGTTTCTGAGCAGCCAACGGTTTCACGCAGGAAGTCTTTCTGCTCGACTCCGAAGTGGGATGTTTGGCTTTGTGGGACCGCCAGCCTCTGTCCCGTACGTGACCTTCACCTCTTCTACGAGTTATTTTCACCTCAGAGTGAAGCAGCCTTTGTGTTTCATACCCGTCTTTGGAAACCTCCCGTCTCTGTCAGCATCACAGATTTATCTTCTGTCGGTTCATCTCACCGTCTGTCTGTTACTCGACAGCATGTTGGCTGTGTCCTCCTTCACACAGCAATACACATGTCAGACCTGTCTTCCTCTCTGTCTGTCTGTCTCTTTATTACTCTCTCTCTCTCCCTCTCTCTCTCTCTCTCTCTCTCTCTCTTTGTCCCAGCTGCAGTACAAATCCTGACTTTCCTCACAGCTCCATTAGCCTGCTCTGCTCTGCACAACTGCTCTGCGTTCTGAGACCCACCGAGAGCGAGACACACACGCACGCACGCACACACGCACAGTTACAGTATCATCATCACACACACACACACACACACACACACACACCTCTGCTGGAGCTCCCGTATTACCAGAGGAGGAGAAGAGAGGGTGGAAGAATTTGGCCTCAAGTCCTGCAACCGCCTTCAAACTGCTGGTAAAGTAGATTTAATGTCTGTCCGTCTGTCTTTCTTCAGCCCCTCCCTCTGTCTGTGTGTCTTGCGATGATTTGTAAACAGCTGTTTCAGTCGCTGTCGGAAATCTTTCTCTCAGATCTAAAAGGAAAGAAAAACAGCTTGTACCCTGAACTAAACTGATAAGCACTCGTTGATTTAAGCGGACCAGAACAGACCTTAAGGAACCAACTGCTTGCACAAAAGAGCCTCTAGTTTGTTCCATAAGGTTTCCTTTAAAGTGTTCACGGAGTAACCCTTTAAAGTTAGTTAAACAGTAGTAATAATCTTTAGTTAAAATGTTGCACAAATGCACAGCAAACAAAGTAGGGATAAAAGTGTTTAGGATTTCCAATGGATAGACTCAGAAAATGTTCTTATGTTTTCATTCATTTTGGGACGTTTCTAGCAAACAGGTTACATCGCTGTCTCTGTCTGACCCTTATGCTCTCAGTCTGTCGTGGAGAGAGTGTGTGCGTGTGTGTGTGTGACCGAGGGCGGCGCTGGGCCACACAAACACACACCTTTGTACATGCTAACGCTGGAGGAGGGCCCTGCTTTGAAGAGTGTGTAAAGAGCAACCATCAAATTGTCCACAGGATACCTCTGACTCTACCTTAAGCACAACAGCACTTCATGGATAAATGAAGAAAATAAACACATATAGAGAAGAGGGTTCTGCGAGCAGGAGAACCAATAAATACATAAATTAGATTTCTGTCAGCGTCAGCCATAGTCAGTCAGTCCCACCAAACCCTACTTCAAACCAGCTGTAAGTTAACTTGAAGTAGAAGAGTTAGAAGAGTTATTTTCACTAGTTTTGGTAGAGTCTTTTGTGTAATTAGCGACCTCTCTTTTGTCAGGAAAGAAAAGTCGTCCTGAGTAATTTAAGATACGCGTACACGTGTACCCAGGCTTTGACGTAGCAGTCCAAGAATATCATGAGAATGTTGAATTAGATTCAAAGTAGAGAACAAATGCGAACATATCTACAACGGACACCCGAATCTGATCCACGCCCACGTCTGTGAGACATGACGAGACTGAGCCCGAGTTCCACTGCCACACATGAGACACAAACCTCACAAACACCTGAAGTTATACGTAACAATATGGCCCCTGTCAGGTAGCTGTCTGTCCGTCTCAGAGGCGCAGAACGCAAACTTCAAGCCCACAGAAATATACTGGTGCACTGCTAAAGTTCCAGGCACTTTGAGAGATCTGGCGGCAATGATGTCAGTCATGACTTGTTAAACATATGTGACATTACATCATAAGGATGACTGGGAAAAACCACGATTGTATCTCAATCTAAAATCAAACCGCGTTCATTTTGCTGATTTCTAAGGGGAAAAAACCGAGCATGGTTAATTTGAGGAAATCAGTCGGGGCGGTCTTTGGATAAGATATTCTCAAAGTGCTCCAGATGGCTGTCCTGTTGGTGTGAGAGCATGCTGGGTGAATGGAGTATTGAAATATCGCGGGGTGCCTTGGACAGGAAGTGCTGTATGGCTCCTAATTAGCAGCTTGGCCGCTCGAACTTTGCCTCAGTGCATGAATGTGGTATGTGTCGTCAAGGGTGTTGAGAGGCCCGAGACCGGAACAGCACTATATAAATGAAAGTCCTTTTAAGAAAGAAACTGCTAAACCGAGAGAGCAAAATGAACGCCTTTGAACTGGTTAGAAAACGTTCAACGCTTCCTTGGCTTTGTAGTTTTGAAACTAATTTTAAGCGACATATTTTCTTTTCAGCGAAAAGAAAAATGATATAATGATGAAATCAATTATGAGGCAATGATGTCAAGCCTTCCTAAGGGTGCAGATTTGCTGCTTGTCTCTCTTTAACATGAATGGAATATGTTGGGTTCTGGACTGCTGGATGAAAACAGGAACCTTGGACAGCGAGGAGCTGTTTTGAACATTTTTTACTTTTTCTGACATTTTCCAGTAAAAATGATACGTTGTGATGAAAGTAACTGTTAGCTGCAACACTGACGTGTTGCGCAGCGGGAGCACAGACACAGTGAGATACAGACCAGCAATACAAATCAATCCAAATGGAAACATGCCACACTCCCACAACTCTTTCCCAATGCACCGTGTTTTATTCACCAAACGTTTTTGACCACGTCGCCTTCATTACAACCATCAGATATTTGAAACACCAATGACAACTACAAATCTGTGGAGTTTAACTTCAGCCACGTGTTTAGCGCGATGGCTTAAAAGGCAGTTTAGGAGCTCCAGTTACGAACAAATACATGTCTCAAGAACTTGGTGGTGTTATACATACAGGCCTTGAGACACTATTGTAACTTCTTCAGCTAATGTCTAAAATATTGAGGGAAGCAAACTAAAACAGCAGAAGAAACGCAGGCTTACACACTGTCTGAGTTCCATTAAACTACACACAAACACAGCCTCCAGGTTATTTTTATCCTCTGCTGTTCCTGCTGGAAGTCTCTCCGTCTGAGCCTGCTCATCCAGAAATTGAACTGCTGGATATTTTCCATCTCCCTCCCCTCCCTCCTGTTACTTTCCTCTGTCTCAGCACTCAGATCTCTCTCACACGGCATTGATTCCTGGTTTCCTATTGGCCGGTGCTGAGCTGAGGTGGGAGGTTCTCGGCGTTAGATGACTGTGTGTTCAGACCTCCAGTCTGTGGAGCTGCAGACTTAAGTTTTGTTTTCATCCAAAAGAAAATGGGAATGCAGACCCACTTACTGTGGCCTGTACATGCGCACTGCTGCTCTGGAAAACTCCAAGAGAGCTGTAGGTTTTCAAACTAATGAATTGATCATTATTTAAAATCATAAAGGGTTTTCATTATCATCAAGTGCTGTTGTAGATTTTAATCTCAGACCACATCTGTCATTTTATCACGCGTAGATAAAACACCTTTCTTCTGTCGTGGCAACATGCAAAGTAGTGTCAACCCCACTCCAGCCCAGAGGGCAGTGGTAATGTGCCCGAAGCTGCTTGGCAACCCCCAAAAAGGCTAGAAGAGAAAAAAGGTCTGTACATTTGTACAATTAGTTACAACAACAAGGTTTAATTAGGTAACCAACAATCTTCCATAACCTATGACACTCATGGATGAATCTGGATGAGTCTGGTTCTGCTCGGTTTCTGCCTGTTAAAAGGAAGTTTTTCCTCGCCACTGTCGCAATATGCTCACTCAGTGTGGGACCTGTTTCTCTCTGATTCTCTTCTTTTTTTGAATGTGTTGTTGACATACCTGTAAAGTGTCTTGAGATAACTGTGTTACGAATTGGCACTTTAAATAAAATCTAATCGAATTGAATCCCCTGGATGGAGAAGAGTTTGGTCATCTTCACTGGGACTCAGTAATGCTTCTTCACCCACACATGATCAGTGTTGTATTTTCATTCAAAATGTAAACAGAATTTGTAATTCTCACAGTACTATGAATACAAATAGGATAGTAGTACTGTAGATATTTGGTATTTGTTAATTTTAGGACTGAAACTGGAGTTGGATTACAGCAAATTTTAATTAAAGTCTGATATCTGCATCATCAACCAATCTGTGCCCAGTTACTACAACCTGATGTGGATCATTTCTTACACATTTCATCGATTGGTGTGGTGAATGTTGCTGCCAGAATTATTTTTGGGCGCTTTGAGGGGGAAGGGGAACAGGTTGTATTTAGTTTTGCGTTTAGCTCTGGTTTGGTCTCCACCAACTTTTAAAAAAAGCTCAATGTTCCTGCTGCAGAGATGGTGAGAACAGCACGTGTTATTGTTATTGAGGCTGAAATAGAGAACAAGTTCAATCTGCTCCATTCAGGGGCAGAATCAGACAGAACAAACTATCAGGTGTGTGAAGGTGTGTGTTAACGATAGATCACTGCTTTAATAATGACAGGACTGCTGTGTATAGACTAGTCATTACAGACACACACACACACAAACACAAGGAACCAGCCATTAGGACCCCAGCACAGTGCTATATGAGGGCAGGCAGCAGCAGTGAGAGCTCTTCTTCTCTGAGAAGCTGCAGGTAAAAAGCTCTATTTTTTTATTTTTTAAATTGGGTCTGTATGTTTCATTCCAGTCATTTTAGCTGCCACGTTCTGTAGTTATTAAGGGTTTAAATTCTTACACTTCAAAGAACTCTGAACAAGAAGAGTCGCTGGAACATATCAATAACGAAAGGAAATGGGAAAAACTATTTTTTCTCAGGATTTTATGCATTTATGGAGATCTGATAGGAAAAAAAGATAGGAGAATGAACTATTTTATATTTTTCTTTTGTCTTTTGTAGCTCTCATTACACAAATAAGATTATATAATGTTTTTGGTAGGACTGAGTATTGAAAGCTATCTGGCTGTCTCTGTTTAAATCACAGCCATCATGATGGCCTCCACAGAGGTAACGGTTTCTGTGAGTCCACTTTAATCTGAGCCTGATCTGTGCTGCTCTGCAGGGATGAGGTGGTGGCTGGTGGTGGCCAGTCTGTGGCTGCTGGTGGCCCTGATTGTCCCGGACACCCAGGCCAGCGACAGACCACGTAACCAGGACGGCGGGACCCGACGGGGGAAGAGGAAGAAGGACGGACACGGTAAGACGGTCGCACGGTCTGCTTCATAAAGGAAAACATGGGCAAATTGTCTTGTTGGCTATCAAGTAGTTCGTTGAGAAGACTGTTATTAGTTTCATTATTGCTGGGTCAAAAATAATCAGATAAGCATTTTATTTATTTTATTTAAACCTGGGACAAGCAAGCTTACATCAAATGCGGAACAAAGTACTTCTGTAAACTGATAACCAGACTGTCCTAAAGTCCAGCGACTCTGGATCACGTTGTCTGTCTGCCTTTAAAAGTTTCTACATAGATGTAAGTGAAAACTGATATGAGCGTGTGTTGCAGGTCAGGGGCGGGCCAGAGCAGGGCGCCAAAGACCTCTGAAGATCAGATTGATTCCTGGTCCCAGCATCCCAGTGGATCATGGAGACAACCAAGAAAAGCCTCTGTTACTGGAGTCCTACAAGAACGTACATGAACTGCACTCCAGCTACAACGTTATCCCAGGTCAGTGACACTAGTAAGAGAGACACAACTGAGTAAAAGTGACATCAACAGCTACGATTTAAATAGTAAATCATAAACCTTCTTCCTCCTCGTCATCAAAGGGCACATGGACCAAACTAACAACTCTAAATAATTTTCTTCCCAAAGATATTTCTCTCAGTTTTAAAGGAAGCTGCTGTATAAGAAACAATACAAACCCATGAATGATCCCATAGCTTACAGCATCAGATGATTTAAACACCTGCTAAAACTGATAACCTAGAATTCATCACAGATTGCATGGCCATTTATATGACTGTCACTGACAGAGTGATGAATCCAGTCGTGTGCTGTTGGTTTTTGTGGTCACATTATTGGATGAGAAGTTGTGTGGCACAAAACCTGTGTGCATAATCTGACTGTGACATGATGTATGTAAGGTATGCGTTAGTGTTTCTACATGGAAAAGAGTGTTATGAATAGCACTACTCTCAAACAGCGCTGCAAAAATGATTATTTTAATTTAGAATTTTAGTAGTTAATCCTGAAGTATATAAAACAGGGAAGATATCCTGCAATGTCCAGTCCAAGATCTTAAAATCTGACTAGCAACCCAAAACCCATATCTTCAATCAACCAGTTCTCATAAGAATTGTGGAGTTGGAACCTTCATACATTAGTCATTAAAAGTGTTTAGAAAAGTTATTCCAGATAATTTTTAACACAGTAATCCACAGTTGTTTCCACTCTTATGCCAAAATAAAATCAGAAAGTGCTGTGCAATGCTATGCATCAAACAAGCTGAATGATCCAACTTCCTGTCAGGACAGTTTTGACAAGGAACAATGAAACTAAAGTGGACATTTTGACATGTTGCACAAAGTGTAAACTAAAATCACTATGTGAAAGTGGATAAGTACCACCAGGACAAGTGTGTTTATGTGCAAATGGAGAGGCATCTTCTGGACTTTATTGTGTTCATAATATATCCCTGATATGTTCAAAAACTGTCCCCCCAAAACCTAATCTAGAAATGAAAAACATACTTTTAAACTTTAAAGTAGGTTTAAACAGTGCACCATCAGGTGCCATGTCTTAACAACAAATTTGAGCAGTTTTCAAAAAGAGTTTAACGAATTCATTTGTCTCAATGTTTGTATGTTTATGTGTAAAACAACATAAAAACCAGCACAGTGTGTCTGTGTGTTTAAAACCTTGAAGTGGTACGTTACATAACAGAGCTTTCTAACCAATAAAATCTTCACATATTTGAATAAAGTCTTTAACTGAATGAAAACAGGACATTTCAATCAAACAGAACGTATGAGAGCAATGAGGGAACAGCTCAGTTCTGAGGCTTTGTCTTGTTCTCATGGTGGAGCTGCCTGTTATTACGGTGCGGCAATTAAATGACGAATCATCACCTTTCTGTGAATGGAAGGGAAAACCATCTGTGGGACAAGACACCATGAGGACA
This sequence comes from Scatophagus argus, assembly GCF_020382885.2. NCBI lineage: Eukaryota > Metazoa > Chordata > Actinopteri > Scatophagidae > Scatophagus > Scatophagus argus. Next base: position 1,982,068 of record NC_058495.1, read on the forward strand.
GAGCCTCCAGAGAAAAAGCTCAAGGACAAGTGGAAGCCCTGCACCTTAAAGCAATGCAGTCAGCATTATGTAATTAGACATGAAGGTGGTTGTCTTTTTTTGTTTCTTTTTGAGTAGATTTAAACAATTTCTTTCTTTTGTCTTCGCTGTTGTGTGAGACATGAGAACGTTGTTCTGCGTTCGTACAAGCAAAGAAGACCATCTGTAATGTAACAACAGCCGAACAAATCAGACTGTACTTCACAGAAACTGAAAGTCACAGATGTCAGGACATATAATCATTTTTGTGAATGCTACATGGCACTCCACAGGGTTTTGCACTAGTGCATACAATGTTCAGCTGGGGTTGTGGGTTGTGTCCATAGTGAATAATCAGTGTCAGGTTTATCATTATGGATTTATATTACAAGGTCTCGTTGGGACAGCTAATGGAACGGTTAGCCTGATGCGATTCACGTGCCTGAACACAGAGTTTGCTAGCCTTTTGCAAGCATTAATGTCAAGATCTGAGCAGTTAGACGATAAAAACCAGTATTTCACAGACACAGGACCCCGGGAGGGGCTACGAGCTGAGCTAACGTTAGCCCTGCTCAGCCGGTTCGTGGGTTAGAATTCATCCGGTAAAAAGATATCGCTTCAGTTAAAACGACTGGTATGTAGAAAGTGACGGTGACGGTCATCCACTGCTCATGGAAAACTCTTTGCGCTCATCGTGAAAGTTCATTCTTCATTTGTGAAACAGTAGTTTGATTAAATATTGTGATCTCAAGGTGAACCTATCAGCATTTCTACAGAGCTTCCAACTTTATCTCACAGCTGACAGTTGAAGTTTCCTTCTTGCCTGGATGTTCTGAAGAGGGCCCTAAGAATGACACACCTCCCGCCTAAATCATCATTTAGTGAAAATACCTGTTTTCACCATTCCTTCCAACAGCCTTTACTGCATCTGACTTCAGCTAAATTTAAAAACACCCCCCTACACAAAATTACAATATTCACTTTTAGTTTACATTATTTAATGTCTCAAAGATACTAAAAAGTAATCTGCTTGTTTTGCGGAGCCCACGGTGAAGTTTTCAAATGTTTTGGTTTGCACAACCAACAAGTCAAAACCCAAAGAGCTTACAGCAATATAACATAAACAGAGAACAACCTGTGTTTGCTTGAAAACAACAGATGATCAAAACAACTCACTGTCGGTGAATCAATGAATCAACTAATTGTTTTAGCACTAGTAAAAATATATGAACGTACGTATTAAACAACACACAATAAACGGTGCCAGAGTCGAGTTTGATGGGTTCTGTAACATTTAAACAAAACCCTGCAATTTACTAGACAATGAAGAGAGAAAAGAAAAGCTCTAAAGTATGTGTGCTCCTGCAGAGATGACAGGGTGACAGTCTTACTGCTCCCAGTAAAGAGGACAGAGATAGGAGAGACGGTATTTAAGAGAAATAACCTGAGCCTCTTAACTACCTGTGTTTCTATGGACGTAACCAAGAGCATACCATTAGAAAAGACAGGGCGGACTTAAAATAGACACAAAGAGCCTCTTCCTGCTGTATCATAGTGGTTTACAGTCTTTTCTACTGACTCACTACCAGTCAAAGCCTCGTCCTGTCCCAGATCTGATGTTGAAAGGTGGAGTTACTTCAGAGGGAGGGGTGGAAATACTACAAATCACTGCTTTGCTTGGTTCTGATGATAAAGTACAGACTTCAGATTTGCCTATACAAACACTGCAATTACTGCACCGGGGTCTGTTGTTGTTGCTGCTGCTGCTGACGGGGATGACAAGGGTCAGCATCTTACCGGCACAGGCTACTGGTTAGAACTTGCCCTTTACCAGACCTCTAAACCTTGACTGTCCCAGGCAAATTTTCTCTCAGGACAGCCGTGGCTTATCTTGGAAGCCAAATAGTGAAGATGCAGAAGACACAGTTGCAATGAACACACTTTTACTTTTACTTAACAGACTTCAAACTACTGAGCTGACTTTAATGTGTCTGTGTTGTTTCAGGTAAGCAGGGCCAGTGCGTGTACCAAGGCCTGGCCATGTTCGACCAGGCCGTCTGGTCTCCAGAGCCCTGTGTGACTTGTCTGTGCACGAGAGGACAGGTGGTTTGTGATGAGATCACCTGTCCTAAAATGCACTGCCATTTCCCCTTCGTCCCCATGGGGGAGTGTTGCCCCGTCTGCATGGAGCCAGGTAGAAACACAACATGTGGCAATGCCATGGTGCAACATCAAGAGGCAACAGAGATGAATGATGCTTCAGACAGTTTTTCCATCATACATGACATGGAGGAATATATATATTTCATACAACATAACCACAAGTTGTTCTGATTACACTTCAGCGTCACTACTGAGATGTGGGACATGGCAACATCCAGCTTTCCAACAGGAGCAGGATGTGCTATTCTTAACTTCATCATTAACCATGATTAAGAATGCACAATTTTATATTTTTACGCAATCAAAGCATTTTGGGCATGTTTATATTTTATTAACTAATTGGTGGAATTCTTGAGTGGAGTCTTGAATTGAATTTCCAGCTGATATTGTATTCTCAGCGGAATCCTATTTGGATTTTATGCAAAATGCAGTTTATATAAGTTAGACTTAGACTTAAATGGCTCACTCATTCCCTGGAATAAATGAAAAGAAAGAGCTGCCATCTCTAAAGCCTCAACATGTTGCTTCCTGTTTCCATCATGGCTTTAAAAAAATGTGTTGGGCACATTTTGGGTCAGATCAACACACATGTTGTGAACATTTAATATCACCTCTGTATGTTGGGAGATAGGACATGTTATTTTTAACATGTCCCACTCACTGTCAATTCAATCTCATCAAAATTGAGATTAAATTTAGATTGTACATGTGAATCTACAAAGATGTATAGACAAGTTTCTGCACAGCTGTACTGCAGAAAAGAAAACAGAGTAAGTGCAAGTTTGTGGACGCCACAAACTGCACAAATGACAATTGTAAAAGGTGAAAATTGCTCAGCATCTCAAGAAGGAAACCCCCATGTTAGCTCAGAGTGGATAATAGCTATTAGCATCTAGTAAACTACCACTTAATTAAAACCCGTGGCTCTGACCTTGGATGTTAGCGATAGACAGGCTGTACAAAAACAGGTGAAGAAGTAACACCTGTTTTATAGTCAGACAGCTCATACTGTTCATCTGGGTTTATGGCTGTGTAGCGGCCGAGTGTGACTATTTGTCATTGTTTAATGTTTCAGTGTGGGACTTGCCGACACAGCTAGCAGAGTGCAAATTTAATCCTAAAAACAATGTTACTGGTTACAAGCAAAAATAGCATGTAAATACTAAATGATGGTAACATTGTGCCAATGAGATTATTACCTCTATGTTGTGGTGGCTTTGTTAACTGTAATCAGGAAACCTGTCTATACACCTTCTGTGACATTATGGGAAAAAATACAATATCATAGCTGACAGAAACTAACTCATTGCTCACAGTCATGCACTGCACAGTCATTACGTGCATGTATGGAGGTGAAGCAGGAGAAATCCTCTCAAAGTCATTTGCTTTACCACTTACTGTTGAATGTCGATGAATATGAGCACCAACCTGAGAGCAATAACCATATCAACATGTACAGTGTGTATCTATACACCATAAACTGTGTATGCGGTGTCTGCTATATGTGTGACCTAAATTGTAGGAACTGTAAGGAAAAAAACACTAAAAGCTGTTTTATAATCAGAAGAAAAATGTTTGGTAAGCTCAGAAAAAAGTGTTTGGAGACATCTTCCCCAAAAGGATTCAGCCTGAGGCCCGTGTCCGCACCGTGTTTTGTTCTAGCAGGAAAAAGTGATGGCAGGGTGCTGGGCAGCACTCAGATTACGCTCATGTCAGTTTTGACTGACATTAGCTTGTTAACTGACTTCCACAGCGGGACAAGCACAACACTCACCAGCAACTGTCAGTGTCCAGCCAATCTGACAAATTGGTTTTTCTGTTTCTGTTATGGAGCTCAGGATAGACCGACATGGCTATTTTACATTTTCTTGGTTGGCTCCACCCCATCAAATATATGATTGGTTGCTTCCTAAACAGCTACAATGACAATATCAGTGCCTCAATGTTCAGAAATTTGCTTTGATGGCTGTTCCACCTGTTGGGAAATCAACTAATCACAGCTTTGTATGCGGGAAGAATGACAAAAAGTTCAGCAAACCAATTACAATGGCAATCAACAATGCATGCCTATAAGCCTTTACATTACAACATTTTACGGCAACAAGAGACAGCCAGGCTTTTTCATGTAATATCTGCTTGTCCCTGCTGGGATGTAGTTTAATGACTATAAAACAGCATTAACTGTTAGACAAGTGAGCTAAGCTTGGTCTAAATTCAGTCAGATAAGCATCACATTTAGATTCAGTACAATCTGGCACCAAAATGGGCAAACCTGACCGGTCATACACGTTCAGTTCCATGGGATCTGGTCCAGACTGGTCTACAGCAGCAGTCTGCTCTGTAGCTACAACAAGCTGGTCTTGTACATGTCTGTCTACAGCACTAACACACAGCCGTCTCTGTCTGTCCACCTCCTGTCCAACTATCGTTCTGTCTAATTGTCTGTCCTCACCAACTTCCATCCTGTATCATTCTCTTTCAGTTTTCTTCTTTGTGTTCCTTTTACTTTTCATTTCTTCTTTTCTTCCTTCTTTCTATACTGTCATCTTTGTCTTTCCTCATGACTACCCCCTGCCCTCTACCACCTCCTGCCTTCCGGTTGGCTGCCCCCCCGCCACCCTACACCCACCCTAGAACCTGACAGCCTTGACCTTTCTGGTGACTCCTCAGTTCCCAACGACCCCGACAACTCTGTGACTCCACTGACCCAGGAAGAGATCCAGCGAATACTCTGGCGGGAGGAAGAGGAGCATCGCGAGGAGGAAAAACGTCTGAGGAAGAAGGATGAGGCGAGGAAAAAGAGAAGAAAGCAGAGGAAGGAGCAGGCAGAGAGACAAAGAAAAATTGTGGAGGAGAGGAGGAAAAAAGAGGAGGAGGCATTGAGACTGCAGCTGGAGAAAGAGGAGGAGGAGTGGAGGAGGCAAATGGAGGAGATGGAGAGGCAGAGACAGGAGGAGGAAGACAGAAGGAGGAGGAAGGAAGTAGAAGAAAGGGAGAAGGAAAGGAAGCTAGAGGAGGAAAGGAGGAGGCAGGAGGAGATGTTGAGGGAAGAACTATTGGCTTTGGTGGAGGAGGAGGACCAGCAGCAGGAGGAGGAAGAAGTGTGGCTGAGAGGTGATGTGTTTCAGATGCCCCCAAAAGAACCTGAAGAACCCGAGGAACCAGACCTCCTCCCTGCTCCAATCCCAAGACCACCTTCTGTGACGGAAGATGAACTGAATGTGGAAGCAGAACTGGAGGAGGCAGAAGTGGAGGAGCAGGGGGAGGAGAGGGAGGTAGCCATAGTGGACAGAAGAGGCCTTCCTCCAGGCTGTGACATTTCTGATGTCACTGTGACATGTGACAATGCCAAACTCATCTACTTTCCTCCTCTGGCCATACCTGAGCTCAAATCTCTCAGTCTGGAGGGTAAGTCAACACCAAGACGAGAAAGGACGTAATTAGAACCAGACAGAACTCCACGCACTGCATCTTTAAAATCACTCACTTCACAACCACTTCGACACATATGTCAACAGTGTGAGGGTCAGTTTCAAAATTTGTAACTATTCTTGCACATGTTATTTTTTTATTAGCTACTTCCTTCAAATACTGGAGGTCTTAATTCTGAAGCATGGAGTTACTTAAAGACTAAGTCTGGCATTATTTGCTGTTCATGTAGAAAACCTCATGAACAGCAAATAAGCAGTTTTTCTATCTGTGGAAATTTACCCTGTTGGTTGCTAACCCATGTGTTCCTACTGAAGATGTTCCACATAACTTTTGTCTTCTGTGGTTCTTGCATCAGTACAATATCACTCAACATTATGACTGATGTTTTGCCTCTGATACACCTTTCCCCTGGCTATGTGAACTGTATTAACCTCAGCACACTCCAGTACATCTGCAGCGCAGACCAAAGTAAAGATTTGTTACATTTGCAGTTTTGCAAATTCAAGCGTTTCATCAACCAGAATGAAAAAAATATACTGGAACCTAATCCTGCAGGAACAAATGATGCAAATAAATAAAACACAAACAAGCTGAGAAACACTGTCACTTGTTATAAAACGCATGTGAAGAAAAGAGGAACACACTGCAGTCACAGAAAATCTGACAAATTTCATGCTGTCAGTGTTAACTAACTGAAGCTCTTCTGACCTGCAGGCAACAATATCAGCAGCATCCCAGCTGAAGCCTTCAATGGCATCCCCAACCTGGAATGGATTAACCTGAAGAAAAATAAACTCACCTCTGCTGGCATTGATGCTAAAGCCTTCAAAGTAAGACATTAATGCCAGCTTTTTTATGCAACCAGCCATCACTCAATTCTAATGTTTCTTTGGAGGCTTTAAGAAACTCTGATGATGATTTTAGTGACCAATTGCCTCCACAGACAAAACCTGTAAGTCAGCTGCGTGTTATATCTAACGTAACACAGCTGGTGAGAATTTATGTAATACAATGGTGCACGTTTTCTCAAAGACTGATAGATGTCACATACAACAACAAGATTAATAAAGAAAACTGCAGGAATCATCGAGCGCTCTCTAAACTGAATCTGAAAGTGAATTTAAACAGACAGAATACCTCTATGTGTGTGTCAGGGTCTGAAGATGCTAAGGCGTCTATACTTGGATGGAAACCTTCTAGAGGCTGCGCCCTCTGACCTTCCCCCTACCCTGCAGGAGCTGAAGATCAGTGAGAACAGACTGAGAGGAATCTATAAAAACAGCTTCCAAGGTACTGCTACAGTATCCCATAATGCACCTCAACACTGCTCAGCTTTAATATCACAAAATACTCAGAATACTATGACCACCTACACAGTTCATAGACTCAGCACATAATCTGGGTGGACTGTCTGAACTGTGAAAGTACTGTCTGTTATATCATTGCAAACATCAAAATGGTGTTGTATTGTGTTGTATTATAATGTATTGTGTCTTTCTGTAGGACATCCTGTTTGGTCAAATGCACAGCATGCACATATTAGACAAAAAACATGAGGGGGTTTCATTTAGTATGGCCAGCAAACTGAGATAACGTTAAGTAGCTGGGCTGTCACAGTTGTAATTTCCGCCCGTATAGTTACCATGTGCCAGATAAAATTTTCACCTCTTAGAGCTAAAGAGCTAAATCATTAATAATGCAGCCAACAGGCCTAATTATAACCATTGTTTTTAAGAGTTGAAAACTGCACTTGTTCGGTTAGGATATTTATACACAATCAACAGAATGTTTTTCCCTGGAAAGAAACTTGTGGCAGCACTACTTTGGGTGCTGCTCGGATTGTACACCTCACAGTTTAACCAGTAGTTCTATCAGTTTTTACTTTGACATTTGAAGGGTTTGAAAACAAAATGTAAGTTTGTAATGTAATGTATTGAGCTTTTCCATCCATCCATTTTCTATACCGCTTATCCGTCAGGGTCGCGGGGGAGCTGGAGCCTATCCCAGCTGACTACGGGCGAGAGGCGGGGTTCACCCTGGACTGGTCGCCAGGGCTTACACACAGACAGACAACCACACACTCTCACACTCACACCTAGGGGCAATTTAGAGTAGCCAATTAACCTAATGTGCATGTTTTTGGTATTGTGGGAGGAAGCCGGAGTACCCGGAGAAAACCCACGCAGGCACAGGGAGAACATGCAAACTCCACATAGAAGGGCCCAGACCGGGATTCGAACCTGGAACCCTCTTGCTATGAGGCGACAGTGCTAACCACTGCACCACCGTGCTGCCCTGTATTGAGCTTTTTATTTAAGCAAAAAACAAACCTTCAACATGAACTTTTACCTTGTTTGTCACTGATTATTAGGTTTTTTTCTAATCTTTGCAAGTGCAGAATCATTTTTTTTTGCCTCAAAATTCACTTTCCTTCTGCCTGGAACTGACTGGCGATGTAAATTATGCTACACTTTTCTTCTGTCCCCACGGTATCTACACTGCTCTTACCATTGACTATGTGCAGGGAGTCTTGCGTTTTGGACTAACTTTTTGAACCTAATGTTTAAAAGTAATGTTACAATGAAATGAAAACTTTTTTTGACAAATATCTTGCTGCAAAGACAAATTTCAAGTTCAGGACCGGTGATGTTTCCGAACCTTCTTTCTTTAAGATCTGAGCAGCCTGGTGATTCTGGAGCTGGAGGGAAATCTGTTGAGTGAGGGAAACGTAGATCCTCTGGCCTTCGCTCCCCTCATCCAGCTCTCCTACCTCCGCCTGGGCAGAAACCACTTCCGCACTATACCACAGGGCCTTCCCAAGTCACTGCTGGTATGAGTTAACTGCTATACGTCTCTGGCTCTTACCTCTTCATTCCCTGCACTAGGATGCCTCACATTGCCAAAATTTTGACTTCAGTCATAAAAGTTTAAAACACGCTTGCTTGCGTGCTCTAACGGGTTCAAAAACCAACTGTTGCATTGGTCTGGTGGTGTCACTGGAAAAACTGACATAGGCAAAACTAGTTGTCATGTCTCAATCCTCAAGGGTTCCATAAATTGAAAGAACCTCCTCTCATTCTGTCATAAGACATTTTGTTTACTGTTTACTGATTCTGAGCACATAAATCTGGACAACAATAGGCAGAAATAAGAAATAACACTTAAGGGTTTTTAAAAAAAAAATCCATACTGTTTTGAATTAAGGGGGAATGTTGGGCTCTCTGTATTACAATTTAATTAAAGAGTTTGGTCTAGACCTGCTCTAATTGGAAAGTGTCATGACATAACTTTTGTTGTGAATTGGCGCTATATAAATAAACTGAATTGAATTAAATCCATCAGTGAAATTATCGGGGACCTTTGAGCATCTGGCAGCAGTCATTCAGTCAGAAATTTACATTTGCTGATGCATCAATATCTTCTTTTTGGTTCTGATGTTTAAGATTTGTCCAGTGAGTAAACTACTTCTACCTGATTGAAGCCAGTCCACCCAACTTGTAATTATGGCCTGTGGTTAACCACAAACACTGCAGATTACCAGCAACATGCGCACTGTAAACTGACCTCGAAAACCAACTTCATGTAATGACATTAGAGACTTTCTGCACACTCCCTGCATATCCAAAAAGCATACCTTTTGTTGTCATTAGTCATGGTGATCAGGATCTACTCTGGGATTCCGGGATTTATCAGACCCTTTCACCTTTGTATAACCAAGGGTGTTTTCTGATCACGATTTAAGGATGAGTAACACCCAGAATGTGTCAGTCTCACTGCACTGCCAGTTTTAATAACGACAGGCAGAAAAAAAGAAGAATTTACCGTAGTTTTGGGGAGGATTATGCACTTATAAGCTGAAACAGTCCAGCAAACCACAGACTTGTCTGCCAAAATTCCTGATCCAAAAGCACTCAGTTAACAAAGCTGTATAATGACAAAATACCCTCATTACCGGTTTCATTGAAGATTATAAAACATATGACATTATGGAATCCCACCATGACTCTGACGCTAAATTCCAGATACTGTAAACGAGTTTCCACCTATTAAAACATTTTCCTATCCTACCATGATGATGCAAAACATCTGGCTTGTTCTTTCTACTTTTTCTGGTGTTCAGGAGCTGTACTTGGAGAACAACCTGATTGAGGAAATCTCAGAAACAGTTTTCAATCAGACTCAAAACCTGAACGTGGTTTCTCTGAGACACAACAGGCTGGATGAGACCAGGATCGCCCCAATGGCATGGATCAACCACAGGTCTGAAAAAGAAATCTGTCACTACAACTCATGATTTTCCATGGTCACCAGACTAGACTGTACTAATCATGGTGACTGTCACCAATACAGATATTTTTCATTTCATGACCATTCCTTCATACACAGTTTCCATCAATCCATTTCTATGGATGTAATGGTCACAGGCATTAGTTATTGTTTGGCATGGACCAAATTTTCAAACATAGAGGACGAGAGGGTGCTTTAATAGACCGTATTCACAGGGCAGCCATTCTCCTCTCCTATCCTGATGTGTCATCATGCGTTTCAAAATGTTAAGGAACACCGTTTTTGGCACTATGTCAACAGATTCACACGGGATGGTATGTCATTTTTCTTCTTCTTTCAGCTCTCATGAAGGACAGTCACTCATGTTCTCATTTCCGTTCCAATCTCTCTCCTCTGCAGAAATCTAGAATCAATTGACCTTTCACATAATCAGCTTTACTTGGTTCCATCCTACCTACCAAGATCTCTGGTCCACCTAGTGTTGGTGGGAAACAACATAGAAAGGATACCTGGTAGGTGGTCAGCGTTGAAACAGGTGATGAAAGGCAAATTGTGTAGATTGCAACATAGAACTTCAAGTGTTCATGTTCTCTGGTTCTGCTTTGGTTTCCAATGTTCTCCGTCTGCTTTGGGGATGGGCTTTAGGACGAATTTGGGTACTGCTTAGTAAGTGATGCTAAACCCAAGTTAGGTGTTGGCTACGGCGCTGTGGTTGATGCTACATCACAGGAAGGGTAATTACAACAAACACGACAGGAACATCTGGTTGACTGCTGCATTGTACAGAGCAGAACAAACAATACCAAAGAACTACAAAGCAAATAACATCTCTAGTTTGTTAGTAGGAGAAAAGGTTATTCAGTGAAAGAAATTGGGAAATGCGTCTGTGTTCACACTGCAGGCAAAAGTGGCCAAATCTGATTTATTTCCTCATATGTGATTCAGGTCATTTTTTTGCATGACAGTGTGAACAGCACAAATCACATGGAGTCTGATGTTATTAATTGTGATTTGGACCATGTTATATGTGGGCCTAGACATGCAGCCATGCTGATTGTGACAGACTGTCCCCACATCAAAACAATCCAAGCAATTACTGCCCCATTATCTTGTTAATTATGACTGTATACTGTCATACCAATAACACTTGCATGCTGTTCAGAGGTTTGCTTGCTGTAAACGTGGACTCATAGTAAAAATCTGTTCATACTGATGTCAGAAACAGGTCACATATAGAGATGAATATGAACAAATCAAGGAGAAAAGATCAGATTGGGGGAACCCCCCCCCCCCCACTAAATTCCAACCACAGTGTGATTGTAGTCTGGATACAGTCAAACAGTTCTGAAAAAAATATAAATATCAAACAAGATTATAGGAAAATAAAAGATAACAATTTATGCAACGGTGCAAATCAAGAAACCACAAAGTGGGCTGACACCATGGACACTGGTTTGAGCAACTGAGTGGCTTGTGCCAGTCCCAGGGGGACCTGGATTCTCTGTGTGCTATTTTTTAAATCTCATATTCATGTAAATGTGAAGGAAAACGAGAAACTATATTGGCTCCACCATCATTGTTCCACATTTATGACATTTTTTAGACACAAAAATGAATCAGTAATGAAAATAATCCAAAATTTCCACAGGTTATGTTTTTGCCCACATGGACCCTGGTTTAGAGTACCTTTACCTTTCCTACAACAAACTGGATGGAGAGGGAGTTGAACCAGAGTCATTTTTTGGCTCATACAACTCCATGGTGGAACTTTGTTTGGATCACAACCAGCTCATCACTGTGCCATCTGGCATCAATGAGATGACCAACTTACACTTCCTCAGACTCAACAACAACAAGATCAGGTATGAAGTTACCATCTACAAATGTGATTTTACAATTACTTCCTGAGGACATAGTGCTCTTTTTCCCGGATTTCTGAGATTTTTTGTCATAAATGAAGTTTGATTTTAAAACAGAACGATGAATAATTTAACCATAAAATGACTGACTCTTTGCAACTTATTTGATAATGTGGTAATATGTTGTAGTAAAGAAAGCATGATTTGAACCTGACTGAATCATTTGATCCTGTTTTCCCTTAGTGGTACCAATTTTATTTGGCACAGGTGGTTTCATGGGAGTGTATGGCCATCTTAGGACCTGAGACAATATTGTGTGGTGTGGCAGAGAATATGCAACACATGCAGCTACTTTTGGAGTCATTATTTCAGTACAAACAATAGTTCACAGTACATGCAAACACACCATCAAACACATAGGAAAAATCCTAGCTCCCTACACGTATTTGTTTTTGATGATAATTCCTGGGAAACATCAGAATCTCAGTCTGTCTCAAACATATTTCATCCATCCATTTTCCGAATTGCATATCCTTTTCAGGGTTACAGGGATTGATTGGCACTGTGAAGGTCGTGAGCCCATCAAAGTGTTCCATAACTCAAGGATGATTCCAAACTTATCAAAGCTTCAGGTCTATTTTCACTACTTTCAATAGTTATGATAACATTGTAAGAAAAAAGAGGTGTCATATGCCTTACAGATTGTAAAGACCTTTGAAAAAAAAAAAAAAATCTGATTAGTAATTATGAGTCTTTTAAGTGCAGGCTTGAAAAAAATAAAAATAAAAAATTGACTTTGCTGTCACTTTAAGTAGCAGGCCAATGGAAAACAGAAAAACCAAATGATTACAAACAGAGCTCGTTGGGGGGGGCTCTAAATTCACTACAGTCCTGTAAGACCAGCAACAAAGAGTCCCACAACAGAGTCTGACCAGACGACTGACTCATTCATCACAGCCTGCAAGACAAACTTCACTGGATGGAGAGTTGTCTTGACGACAAGGCACAAAACAAGCTGATACATATTTCCACCTGAGAGTCACTGATACATATTTCCACCTGAGAGTCAGTATTCACTCACAGGTCTGTGCATGAAACACACAGCTTTCTAGGCTGGAGAAATTCCATCTTCACTGGCAAGAAGGATGTCACAAAGAATAAAGCTGAGAGCAAAATAAATTAGGTTTATCCAAAATTAAAAGACAAATTTTGTTGAAACACATAAAAAAAACACAAAATGTGTTTTATGTGTTATATTTGAACAAACTCTTAACATCTTGGCAGCAATCGATGAATCAAAGGCTCTGCCAAAATAAATGCCAAAATAATTAAAAAATTAAAACATCCAATGTGTGACTGTTACCTGGCTGTGTACCTACATATCTGCCTTGTTAATGTGCACTCTGTCTGTGCCTTCACTGTGCAAGACAGGTCTTCCATGAGACTAGGCTGTGGCACCTTAGACATGCGGCAGACTCTCCAGAATGGATGTCTATTGGATGTCTAATGTGCTTGAACAGCTCAGAGCTAAAGAATGACTGTTACTGCAGCAGCAGTGAGCAGTAGCTGACGGGTCAACAAGCCAAACTCTACGTCTTTCCAGCTTTTCTTTGTTTTATGTAATGGTATACTGAATAGATCTGAACAGATTTGGATTTTGGACTATTGTGCCAGCCATTTTCTACAGCTTTCTGAGATTTCACATAGCAAAGGATTAACTGATTATTTGAAAAACAAAAAAAAAATAAATCTTAGACCTAATGAAAACCATATCTAACTGCATCCTAATACTGTTTTTTCTAGGAGTATATCTGACGAAAGCATCTGTGACCCAAACCACGACGGAGACGCCACTCTGGTGGCCCTGAGGCTGGAAAACAACTATATTGACCCCCAGAAGATCTCACCAACAGCCTTTTCCTGTGTACGCTCCTCCTCCAGTGTGATCCTAAAACCCCAGAAAACCAAGTGATCTAAGCTCACTCAAAACAAACAACTAAAAGACACTTCTTTAAACCAACAGAAAGAAGGGGGCAAATATTTTGGTTTTTATTGTGTGACAAGAAACCTAACATAAATTTTCCCTAACTAGCTGCCTCTGATGCTGTATGCCATTGAAATTACACTCAAACAATACATAAAAGGCTTTCATGTCTGTTCACTGCAAGTGAACATGGGATGAGAATGAATTTAACTGTGAAAACACAGTTATTGCTGATGTAATCTGCCTTGCTGGAAGGTAGCATCCTGTCATATCCTGGGACCAAACCCTTACAAGCTGTATAAAAGTAAGATTTTCTTCTGCTCAAGTTCTACTACACTCTTTTAGATCTGTTAAGTCTTGCACTATTGCCTGGCCGAACTTAAACTGGTAAGAAGGTGACAGAACACATTCAGACTTCAAAGTCAAACACATCTGTCAGATTTAATAAAGCCTAAAATGGAAAGAATTCCTGCAACATACACAGCAAAATGAAAACCCTAATAAAGAAATGGAAAGAATTCTATGAAGAAAAAAACCACAAGCCCAACACATATTTTTAACAACCTGACATCCTTATGTTCCACTTCCCAACTCTGTGTCATCCAGTGCCTCCTTTCACTCTGACACTCTGGAAAGGACTGTTAGTAGAGGGAGAGATCACGTGTGACACATCATTTGAGCTTCAGTGTAGTTGAGCTTCAGTGTAGTTGCCAGATCTTTTTTGACACAAGCAGTTAATGAGTTTCACTGTGTGACTTCCGTTTTGATTTACACTACAGTGGCAGATGTTATCTATTGATGGCTCTAAAACAAACATGATAAGGCCACATTGCATTTTAACTATATTATACAGTAATTCATTTTACTTTGTGATATAAAGTGATGATGGGTCATGCACATACTTCCACAACTGGAGTTACAGTCACGTACCATTGATTTTGCCTTGTTTCATACTGAATATGAGTTTATTTCCACAAAGAGTTCATAGAGCTTCATTCACTGTGGGGACTGTGGTTAGCAGAGGGTTTGCAATGGAGTTTCATGGAGATGAGCATAACTATGTGGACTTTGTGGTCTGAGAAAACAATTCCTGGGAGAACCCTTGAACAAATGCCTTTAACCTTAACGTCTCTTCAAGAACTCTCCTCAAGCAGAACAGAATTGAGATGTGGGAGGAACTACTGGCTCCAGATGTCTTTTCTTACTCTAAATTCCCAGTTCAAAGTTGCCTTTTAATGATGTTCTCAATGTTCTTCAACATAGAAACATGTAACCACATTATAGGTGTATGTTTATGCCTCAAATATGAGCCTGTGTAACTGTAGCGTAATGCATTAATAAGTCAACATCAGCCCTGACAGTCAATGACAAAAGGTTTCTGCAGCTTGGTAAATCATTCTTGGCCAGAGATGTATAGTAAATGCTCTTACAGTACTTATAGATTGCACTGTTGCTTTATACAGCACTGACTGGCACAGCTTACCCCAAAAGGTTTAATTTACAGTTAAGACTTTTTTTTCATGTATTTGAACACTTTGCTTTTGGCTGGCCAAACCCTAATAAATTATAGCACAAAATATCTACCTAATGTGTGACCAATCATAAAGTTTAACAAAATGTTATGACACAAAATTTCAATAAATATCACTATGTTCCCATTACTGCCTAATTGATGAAGTCTCGTCTACAACCTTTCGTAGAATATGTTAGCAAGTAGCATTTTCAAGCAAGATAAAAGCATAATTGTGACAAGAACAGCGCTGGTAGCCAAGTTCATTTTGTTTCAAATGCAACTTAAAATGTCCTTGCAGCCACAACGGTCTGCAAGAGGTCCCCGTGACTTGAATTTCATCATGTGCCTCCTTTGCAGATGACTGGGACATATCTGTGACATACTCTATATGTGCTCGTTCTTGTTGTCTCAACAACATTGTTTCTCCCCTGTATTTATTACTTAGAAACAGGTAAAAAGTGAGTTTAAGGACAATCTGTCTAAGTTCTTTAAGTTTCATAAAGCAGAAAAAAGTTTTGCCAGAAACATTTTTCGATGTTTCTTGACATTTGTTATTGTGTCTGTGAAAATAATGTTTTTCCTCCCAGGATCAGGATCTTGTCTGTTGGTATAATACTCATTTTGGCTGGAATTCTGAAAACTGCTGTCACTGAACACAACACCAGACCTGTGATACAGAAGTCTGGAACCAGGTTACATAAGCCTCATGTTCCCATCTGGAACACTGTACAACATCTGGAGTTTCAGATGCTTGTTGACAAAGAATAGAGATATTCAACCTGTGAAGTTTGGTTTATTCCACTGCATTCCCTGATCCCCTTCACTGTCAGCACTTCCAGTACGTGGAGGAGTACATTCATTTACTCTCCTGTTATCAAATTAACGCCTCATGTCTCAGGGGGAGGTGGCGCTATAATCACTATTAAAGAGTCATGATAAAATGTGGTGGCGATCTTTGAATCACGTGTCAACTACCCTCATGCAATACACATTCAGTGGGAAGCTGTAATTACCATAGGTGGAAGCCAACTTTATCATAATATTTTCCTCTGAAAGCCTGAGGTTTAGGATGATTTACTTCAGTAGCAGACAGATTGAAAAGAACAGAAAAGCTAAAATGTGAAGACAACAAAAACCCTCAGCTCCTCCTTTGGTAAGACAAATTGGAAATATTAGTCAATTTCACACAGGCCTAAAAGCAGAAAAGCAATAAAAACGATAATCAGTAATGTCTACTCAGTTTCTAGATGCTGGCAGCCATCATCTTGTCATACTTAAGCCGGAAAACTTTCTTCCAATGAGCCGAAGCTCAGAGATCAAAGGTTTTCCTGTAGAAAAGAGAAAATTCTTCTCATCTGCCAACATGAACAGCTGCTGCATTCATCAGTCCCACAAAACAAACACATGAAGGAACAATCATAAGTCACATTAGCTCTTCAATATCCCTCAGGATATTGAACTTAGCTGACATTTCATCAGGCACAAAAAATTAGTGTAAGGATGAGCAGAATATGTTAGTTAAAATCATGGTTCACCAACTTCAGTTGAAAGTTATTGTCTGCTTCCTCAATGTATATTTTCTGAGAAAGAAGTCAGACAGCCAGTACAGAAAATGCAAAAAGAGGTACTATGCTTTGCAAGAAACCTCTGATCATAACATTCACGGTGTCTGTCAAACAATACCAGGAAAGCTGGATGCAGGAATGGACCCAGGATTAACTTAAATTCACCGCTATGACACAATGTCCAATCTTCTATTTAGTTGACTTAGATGACATTACTACTGCACCAATACTGTGAGTCACAGTTAGCCCAAGCTTCCCAGTACTCACAGAATCAGATCTTATGCTCAGTATCTATAATTGTCAGATATGTTAAAAAAAAAAAAAAAAAGGTCTCCTATCAGCATTGTTATTGACCTCAAAAATTCCTGCATCAGGTAGACTCATGGTGAGGTGAGGTCATGGTGAAGTCTGAGGATGATGAACACTGGTCCGTTGTGCAGCCTGACTGGGTAAGTAACATGCGGAGTTGTGACCCTGTGACAGCTCAATGTAAATGTTTCCTGGCAACAAGATGTTCCAATGGTACTAAAGCAACAGTGGCAACTGAGGCACCTCCTTGGCACCATTGCCCTGCCAGTTGCCCTGATGAGTCACAGTTTTAAAGGCTCAGCTGGACGAAATTCTTGTTAGCATAAGAACACAACAAGCTCCACCTGGTCCAGAGCCATGAAGACGACTGATGGGATGGAAAGTATGACATCCTGAGACATCCTGACCGCCTCCCATCAGGAACGCAAACCATCTCCCATCAGGAAATAATCTCTAACATTTAATTTGCAGTTTCAATACTGTAATTCCAACAATTACGCCATAGATTTTTTCACCGCCACAAACCAGTTTCCCTCTTTGGACTATTAAAGCTACTGAATTAAATCTTTCTGTGGTAGACCAGTCAGCTGAGAAGCATGAGGTTTTTATACACACAATCCCCCTGAAGAGAAGATGATGGCATGACAAACGTCCAGCTCGAGACAAAAGTTCACCATTTCTAAGTCTGCGTTTGTACTTTTTGGACAGATAGAAAAACAAAATACCATAAAGCTATAGTGACATTAAGGGAAGCATCACACAATTAGATTTGCTGTTAGGCTTGTGCTGAACAAAGCCTGTGTATTCTCATAGTGCACAAAACAGAAGAAAATACTCACGCAGGTTTACATCAGGGTCTAATCAGAACCTGCAATGTTTGTGAAAACAGTATGCTTTAATCCTAAAATCTGGCTCATACAGAGTATTGTTTCAGCAGAGCTATAAAACTGTGATTATGAAGCACTGGAAACTGAGCCTCAGGTTTTGAACAGGGAAAAAATAAATGTAGACTTGCATATCAAGCTCACATATCAGATAATAGCAGCTTATTTTGAGCCAACTCATCAGGCTACTGGCTCACTTTTGGAGGGGTCAAACATTTCCTGAGGTTTTAATGATGAATACTGCATTTGCATATGAAAGCAGACTGGAACTTGTTTTGTTTGGAACATTTCTAAATAAATTATGTTTACAATCTTCATCATAAATGCTGATTACTAACTGTTGCTGCTTTAAAACTTTTTCAAGGGTGACCACAATAGGCAGTAATAACAGCCACATACATACTAACAACATACAACAGAAATCAGATTAAAAATTAATAAATGGACAATTATTAAAAAAATGTCATACCTTGACACAACCTAAAGTCCCCCTTAAAAACAACCAAACAACTGGATAGATGACAGATGACACGTTGTATTAAAGAATGTAACATTATTCTTGATACAGCTCTGTCAGGGACTGTGACTCCAGAGACAGAAGACATGGCTGGCAGGGGCCGAGGGAGATATGAAGCACATAGAAGCAAGAGAAAGTTGGGTATCTGCAGCAGGCAAAAGTGGCATGTAGAGCCATTTTCACTTCAACACTTTCACTGTTATCTCACCCTTATCTTATCTTACTCTTACTGTAAATTCAGAATTTATTTCATCCAAACCAGAGGTGACTGTGAAAAGACAAACCAAGATAATTTTGGTGACTTGTATTTAGTTTATATCTCATCTGAATAAATTGTGTTTTTTGAGTTAACAAGGCAGTGGTGCAGTGGTTAGCGCTGTTGCCTCATAGCAAGAGGGTTCCAAGTTCGAATCCTGGTCCGGGCCCTTCTATGTGGAGTTTGCATGTTCTCCGGGTACTCTGGCTTCCTCACACGTAGCTAATTGGCTACGCTACATTGCCCCTAGGTGTGAGTGTGAGAGTGCGTGGTCCAGGGTGTACCCTGCCTCTTGCCTGTAGTCAGCTGGGATAGGGGACTCTAGCCCCCCGCAGCCATGACGGAAAAGCGGTATAGGAAAAGGATGAATGGAGTTAGCAAGGCAATTAAGCCAACTGAATTCCTCTATTTTGTAAGGAAAACAAGTGTAAGAAAATTCACTTAATTGACATTTTGTGTGCCTGTCTTGTTTACCTACTAAACTAAACACTAAGTGACAATGTGAATCTTAGTGAGCTCACCGCTCACACAAATCTCCCAGCTGAAATTACAGGGGGTCATCGGACTACCTCCTCTAGAGGTACCAAATGAGATAAGATGGACAGGGCTATCTGCTTAGTACACTAACTTCAGTAGATACATCTGCAACACAATACAGAGACATCAACACTGTTGTTTCTTCACATTTTGCTGGTAATGTTAGTTCATTTTTAATGGTTTAAAGTAAAAATCTGGCCATATTTTATTGCCCCTTTAGACCTTGGTAAGGTTGAACAATGACAAGTGACAATATACAGTACATATACAGATATTCATTCATGCTATACAGTGCCCCACGCATGAGGCTTAAATAGTCATCTGAGAATATTTCCTAAATACTTGTCATTAATGAATGCCAAGTACCTTTTACAGTTACTCAGTAAACTGAAGTCTGTAGATGTAACTCCATCTGCACCAAATATTTTACTGAAAATACTATTACTAATTTCAGTTTTCTAGGAGAGTTGGAAACTACTGGTGAGAAAAAAACGCTTAAGATACTTATAAAGTTGGGAAATTTCCTTCAAAAAGAATGCTGAACATGGGAGAGTTCAGCAGGCTCCTTGATCATTTAACCAGATCTATGAAGGTTTGGAAAATATGATTTCCACATCGAGAAGATGCATTGAAACCAGAACACAGTCCCGCTTTCTGTTGGCCTGACTGCCAAACCAGGGCATATTTGGATGGTCTGGCTCTGCCATAAGCTGTGCCTCAGAATGCCGTTTCAGCACAGCTTAGCAGAAAATATCAGCACTGAATGGAAAAAGGAATAGTATAACACGTGAGCCCCTGAGGGAGCAAACTGTTAGCGTTTCCATTCTTGGGAGGTATTTCAATTCTGCCTCAAACACCAAGCTCTAGGCTTCCCTGGGGTGCCTTGTTAAGTTACACATCATGTTGAACACAACACAAAACACATACTGTTGACTGGATGTTGCAAACATCAACTCTGTTTCTCTACTGTTTGTCCTGTCTCTGCTTTTCAGTGCAGATGGCACAAAAAGAAAGATACCAGGGCATGATTATAGCCTGTGGCATTGTTTTCTGTCAGAAAAACGCTGTCAGGATGCTGGGAAGCACTGGGATGGGTGAGAGAAAATAAAAGCTACCGGTACATGTGAGTTTTGAGCTAGTTACTGAGAAAACACAAACTGCTACAACAGCTGTTTGGACCCAGTGCCAACAGGCCTTTGTGCAGGACCCATTCATGTTGATGTAAAATATTTAATATGGCAGCTGCTCATGAAGAGAGGGGAGATGACTGATCTACCGGTATGTTCTATATAAAGACTCAAGCATTCATGAGTCTCAAGCTAACTATCCTGGCATCACTTCAAAGCTCCTGATGAAAAGCACGTGACTTAAGTCTTAACAAAGCCTTTTCAGACGTCGTCCCCGAGACGTACAGATGGTGTGATCAGAGAAAGAGTCAAGAGCTCTTAACTGAAACTGAACCTCTCACCCTAACAGCAGAGGTTTTCCGTTGGTGGGGGTGTTCTGGGGGCCGATTCACTTTTTTTTTTTTTCCAAAGAGAGAGGGTGACGCTTCTCCGTTCACTGGGAATGTACTGACTGAGGGTCCAACTCTCAGCCCTCCAGCTGGACCCTACTGCTGCTCTGCTCACTGCGTGGGGTTTAAACCAAGACACAAACACACCTGACAGCTGAGGTAGGACTCACCTTGGATTTATTAACAAAACAATCATTCCAATTTTCCTAACTAATTGATATGGCATGTTTTATTTTCAGAGAATACAACTTTTCTGTGGTGTTTAGGACAATTAACAACTAACTTCTTTTGAATGCTTTGAAGGTGATGGAGTTGTTTTAGTGGAGCCACAGGACTATCATATCATCAGCTGATCTAGGTCTTTGTCGTGGGGAAAAACTGATGTATTTTAATGGAGAATATTTCAAATGCTGTTATTTTTAAGTGGAATAGAGTAGCATGCAAATCGTAGAGCATAACGAGATAAGTTTCAGTGAATGTTCATAAGTCTGTAGCTCCAGTTGAAGTGAACTAAATAATGGGAAAAAACTAAGGAGAGGATGGTTGGGGTCTATTGAATGCTGTGGTCATTTGTGCTACTTGCTTGGAGTCTTGGTTCACATTGGTCTCATTTGACAAAAATGTTAAGTAATTTTCCAAGGAGTACAGCCATAACAAACTCTTAAATACAAACACATGAGGAAATTTTGTCTGAATCACCTCAAAGTTTCAAAATTACTTCAAGTACACTATATGAATACCTAACGATTAACTGATTAGTTGATCAACAGTTACACAAACTACTGTTTTAAAAACAATGATTTTTTTCAACATGCCAACGGTTTTCTGATTCCATCTTCCCCAGTGTGAGGATTTGCTGTTCTTCTTATGATCGTTAACGAAATATTGGACTGGTTGGACTTAAAGTAAACATGTCATCACATCATCAACTATTTTGCTGAGTTGGAAATGTGACAACCCAACAATCATAAAAATAATTAACAGGCTATTTGATTATGAAGACAGTTACTAGTTGCAGTCATGGTGGTTGTGGTGGTGACATATAGTTGTATGTGAGTCCTGATGGGAAAAGCAGGGATCAGGGGAGAACAAAGGCTGGCAATGTCCCTCTGGTTTGGGTTTTTTATGAAATGCAAGAAAAACATTTACCTGCACCACTATGACCAGAGTGAGGATAGATTTACTGGATTTACTGCAAGGATTGTTTGATTACATGACAGGAAGACTCATTAACAGAAGAATCATCTCTCACTTACCACCAAGTTGCAAAACATACAAGAAAACAGCCTCTTTGTGCTAAATGAGCACATGTGGAACAAAAGACAGTGTGGCTGCAGAGGAAGGGTCTGTGCTGTGTGGTATTTGCTGTCGCAGCAGGATGGTCGACCACCGCCACATATTTGTGGGTGGACAGACTGCTCAACTGAAGGGCTCAGAATCCATTAAGATTACCCGGAGCACGCAACCAGAAAATCTCAGACTCTCTCTGCTGGCTATGTAATTGTGTAATAGAGGAAGATATATAAATAATTTTGTGAATCACCACAGATGCTGAATAGGTGAGGCATGGAGAAATATTTATGCTGGCTGCAAGAACTTTCCAGTAGAGGTTTTCACAGCCTCATTGAAACACTGATATAAAAAAAGACCACTCCAGGAACTCTGCATGCCCTTTCACCATTCACGGTTTTAGCAAAACATTCAAAAATCGGGCTACTTTGATGCTGAAACACCGAAACCCAACTGAATTACTAAGAACGGTTTTAGTGAGTATGAGCTGACATTGGCACTGTTCAGCATCACAGTTGGGACAGCTCGGACACTCCAATGCTCACACACAAAGTGGTGGTAGCTAGTCAGTCGACTAAAGCTTAATAGGAAAACCAGCTACAAAAAACACCAGTGTAGTAGAGTGCAAGTAGCTGTATTTCAATGTTATGATACGTTATATTTCATAGCTATAAGTGGCAGCTACAGCTGCTAGTTACTTTTCATCTTTCTAAAACATGTAATTGGTTTATTAAATATAAGGCAATACTAAAGATTACTACTCAAAATATAGGAATTCATTGTTATGAGCTCCATCTCAACCACCTTCAACATGAAAGTGCTGATTGTCGATGTAGGTTCTCAGTCATGTTGGTTGAAGTGCTAGAAGAGAAGGTTGTTGTTTCAGCAACCTAAAGATATCCAGTTGCCTTCGCTTCAAGCATTTCAACTAAAGTACTGATTACACATTAATACATTACTAATTACTACAGAAGTGACTAACTTTAAATGAAACAGCAATTGAGGGAGTGAAAGGGATAAATGATGACAGGTGTTGAAACTCTGTTGAGGTGTCAGTAAAGTGTTGAAATGTGGGTAAAACAGCTGAGATTGGCTCAAGCTCAGATAACATGGAGTCCTTGAAGATGTCCAGGCTGCTCTGATAATATTGTGACTGAGGGTTACCCACATTGCCTCTCTCTTGCCTCCCTCCCTTGTTCCGTGATAATAAGTGATTCTGCATGACGAAGGACACACTATGAAACTTGAAGCAGACACTATGAAGTTTTTGGTATGAAATGTGTCCATGTAAACAAGCTGTACCATGATCTTCTCTGACGTCAGATTTGGGTTATAATATATTCAAGTGAGTACCTGTGTGTCTGCGCATGTTTGTGTGTGAGGGAGGGACTCCTCCGTCAGACAGTTCATTTGAATGGAGGAAAAAAAATCAATATTTTGGGAAGTAAGAAAGATACAAACACAAAAAGTTTGAATTAACTTTCTGTGTTGAATGGTGTTGAAATCATTGCCAAAATCGGTGCCAAAAAAAAAGAGAGAGAAAGAGTAACAATAACATATAATCATACTGTTTCATTTAAATGATTTTCCAGTGCCAGTAGAGGCATCTCAGGCCAGGTTGAATCTTTATGTGGTATAGCAAAATTTTGTAATTGTGAATACCTCTCAAAGGGGTGCAATCAGCACATTAGTGGTTAAAACGGATGAAAAACAGATGCTGTGAAGCTCTCCTTGCTCTCTTGTCAAACATTTCTTAGGATGGATATGAAATGCATACAGTAAACAGCAGGGATTACAAAAAGGTAACCAACTTCCACAGTCTGTGCCATTCCTCATTCCTATAAAGCACCACTGTATGCCACAGCTAGTGAAATCTGAACTGTCACAAAACTTTTCACTTGTGAATCCATTCCATTACAGTGCGTCATTCATGTGGATAATGTAAACTGAGGTAAACTCTATGGAAGACATCTCTCTTCTGTTATATTGATGTTCGAAGAAAACTGCAGGGAAAAAAAAAAAAAAACATTCCACTGCTTGGACAAGTTATTTCCTCAGTGACATCACAGTCTAGCCCTTTTAAGTTTTAGACTGAACCTGATGTCTGTCTTTTCCTACAGCTCTTCCTGGCTGCTCTTTCACTGACCAGTCTTACAAAAAAAACCATGAGGATCTTTCTGCTGCTTTGCCTGCTGGCACTCGGCAACGCCAAACCCTACCAGCCAATCAACGTCATGGATTTCATGAAAAACTACGACATCATGATGGCTGATGATTCAGATGATGATGATGATGATGATGACGATGCTGATGACGACGATTATGATGATGAGAACTGTCCAGCTGGCTGCCATTGCTCACCTAGAGTGGTGCAGTGCTCTGATCAGGGTTAGAACACATACACACATTATTCTAATCACTGTGTGCTGAAAAACGCCAGCTATTCATGCATATTGATAAAGGCTTGTTCTTTAATGTAGTTATAGACACTATGCAAAGTTCAGCGTTCAGTTAGCACTCTATATAAATGACCAGATTGACACAGAGTGTTTTCTGTCAGAAAGTGATGATATTAATGTTAGAAACAGTAGGACTGAAGATTAGAATTGTTCGATTCATCTTGTTTCAAAAAACGTTCTTCTGGGTTGGGAATGCAATGTAGTGGTTATTCATAGCAAAATTCTCACCAGAAAGCAGCATCATGCAGAGCAAGGTCATTATTTCTGACAGTGACCGCAATCTTTTGAGTGTAGCAGCATGCACAGCTCTGATTCTGTGGCCAAGTTTGGTGTGAAATTAGTGTCTCACATTTCACTTCCTACCAGAAAAATGAACACATTCTCACTCTGAACTGGCACATGCCTGCTACTGTGTCCTCTATTTACTGAAACATTAGTCCCTAAAGCAATGAAAAACTTTTGGGATCACTGCCACAGTTGTAGAGTCCATCTGCTGAGTCACCACCAATTTTTTTTTTAAACTAGACTTTTTCAAACTGAGAGTTGGAGTCAGGAAGACAATGACTTCTTCACTCGTGCATCTGTTTTACACACAGGTGCAGCATGAGCTCGGATTTTTTATCACTTTTGCTTCATCCCTGGGGTCTAATCAGGCATTTCTGTTTCTGCCAACAGGGCAGATCTCTGTTCCTGAGAAGATTCCTGAAGACACTGTGATCTTAGATCTCCAAAATAATGACATCACTGAGATCAAGGAGGATGACTTTAAAGGCCTCCACAAGCTTTATGTAAGAAATCTTCAGAACGGCTTTACTCTGCACATAGTAATGAACATCACAGCCACTGTTAACATTAAACAGACATAAACATCAGGCATGTAAACAAATAAAGAATAACATCAACCCATCAGATGAGAACAAAATAAATGAGTAAATAAGTTCCAGCCACAACTCTGATTTCAGGTTTGAGTAATGTTGATGGTACTGTATCACCCTGTACATGTACTTACAATCTGATCTTTGTGATAGGAGCACCAGTTTTTCTCCTATCAATTAACTCCATTTGACCCATTCAAAGCACTAAGGAAATCCTCAGCCTTACACCACATGACAAGAAATGGCAAGTACAAGACAGGACCTCAGATAAAAGCCTCTTCAAGCTCAAAGGCCCAGCGTGCAGGATTTACAGGCATCTAGTGGTGAGGTTGCAGATCGCAACCAACTAAGTACGCCTCAATTCACCATCCTCTGTGTTGGCAGCTAGAATATCTAAAACGTAAAAGGCCCCCCTCTAAAGCCAGTGTATGGTTTGTTTATTCTGGGCTACTAGAAGAAACATGGCAGTGCAACATGGAGGACTCTTGCAAAGAGGGCCCACTCCCTCTGTAGGTATTAAAGGGTCATTGTGAGGTAACAAATCACAACAGTTACTAGTTTCAAGTGATTACACATAAATGGAAAAATTAGGGACACAGGACATATATCAAACTGATAAATTATCGGCCAGATAATGGGAACTATTCAGTTATCAACAAAGCTGACAATATGTCACCAAATTGCTTTCACTGATTTACCAAGAACAACATCTATGCACTTTGAAACAGTAGGTGGCGGTATGTATCGTTATAATCTACCAATCAACACAAAGATGAAAAAGGAAGCGGAGAAGAAGTGCAACATCAGACCGCGGCACCTAGAACCACACAGTGTAGACCAGATAGCAAAACATGCTGACACCAGTGTGGATGTGTTCTACAATTTCAGAAGAAGATAACATAATTGTAATTTGCAAAACCTGTTCCACAAAGATTCAAAGAGGAGAGTTGAGGAAGAGTTGATAATTGCCACAAGCATAGTATAGCTTAGCTTATAGCTGAGAGCCATGGGAATGTCATTAGTTTTGTGGGTATTTGTTCTTAACATTCATGATTGAATTTAATCATTTAGAAAATGTATTTTCCAAAACAGCATACAAATGAGGTAAAATCCAAGGCACATTAGATCAGGGAGAATAAGTCCCTCAATTCTCAGTTGGGCTCCACCTAAGGATGATATTTTCTTGATTACTCTGACAATTATGTTTTATTAAGTTTTTTTTTAACAGAAGTTAGTCTACATCAGGCATGTCAAACTGGTCCACAGGAGGGCCGGTGTGGCTGCAGGTTTTCTTTCCAACCAAGCAGCAGCACACCAGACTTGACTCATTTAATCAACTGATCTCCGTCTTCAGACAGTTGATTGGTCAAACGGTGTGCTCTTGGTTGGTTGGCACAAAAACCTGCAGCCACACCGGCCCTCCTGTGGACCAGTTTGAGATGCCTGGTGTACATGTTCTTAAGTAAGATGGTGTGTCTGTGTTGTTACTCTTGTGTCTCCAGCAGTGGAGATACAGTTAAAACCAATACAGTTAAAACCTATTGTTATCCATAACGCTGTAAGGGTGTCGGTTTTAACAACTACTATTTTTTCTTCTGCAAAAGTGGTAATAGTTTAAGACCAAGACATCAGATCCAATGTGCAATCCATGACTTCCTACAAGAGATGCACCGATCAACCGGACAGGGACCGGAATCAGCTGGTGCTCAGCCTGGGCCAGGCAACAGCCAGCCACACTCTCGTATCTCTGATTCCAAGCTGTTTTATGCATGCACCACATGTCATACGTAGAGTGGCGCAGGCAATAATGTCACAGTCACACGCAGACATGTCTTACCGTGGAAGTTCTTCACTGTGAGTTAAGAAGACACAACACTTGTAAAGACCAAAGTCAACCGTGGTGGACTACCAGGAAAACATTTGGAAAAACAAACCTAATCAGATACTTAAAACCCATGACCCAGCTGAACATGCCCAGCTAGCAAAGGAAAAGCAGATAAAGCTAAAGCTAGCCAGAACTCAGTGCTAGACACAAGCCAGCAGCCTCTCCTGCCTTTCCTTGTTGAGGAAAGAGTAGTGAAAAGACCAAAAGCAATAACGATTAAAATTATGGAATTCATGGCCCTGGATGATCAGTTTAGGATAGAGGCCTCAGAAATCTGATAAATTACCTCAGTACTGGTGAATTTATAAGCATAAAATGATATAAGTAACTGACAATTATTTTGCTATATAAATCTGCTGCACCTGCTTTTGTTTGGTAAAGTAAAATATGTCAGCTTAAGTTGGGTGTAAGGCTCATTTTAAGTTAATTGTTAATTGTAGCTCTTTCCAGTGGCAAAGCACTTTATTTTGAGTGGAATTTGTAAGGTTTAATAATTTTTTTTAATATGCAAGTAAAATATTCAGATTCAGACTCAAGATGCAAATGTAAATAACAATACCATCTTACAGCTTTTAAGGTTACAGATGAGAAGAAACAGCTCAGTAATAGTTTAAATGCAGCCTGCAGCTTTACCAGATGAAAGCCCCCCTGTATGTAACTCTCAGCTGAGAAGTAAGGGTAGTGACACAGTCTACCTTTGATTAAGTTGATCTTTTTGCAGCTGGGGAGGCCTCAAACTCAGTATAACTGTACTGTATCAAAGCAATCATTGGGAACATGCAACCACAGCTAATACAGTGGCTTTTCATCAAGAGTTAAACAGTACAGCTGTTCTAATCTTACATCTGACCTAAGAAATGCAGCCAAATTCAGTTTTAACCTACCAAGTTTTGTTTTGATTATTTCTCCTTCAACAGGGCCTGTTTCTGATCAACAACAAGATCTCAAAGATACACCCCAAGGCCTTCCGAGACATGTTCCATCTCCGGCTGCTGTATCTCTCCTACAACCTGCTGACTGAGATCCCTGCAAACCTGCCTCCCAATATCGTTGAGCTCCGCTTCCATGAAAATAATATCAATAGAATCCAGAAGGATGCATTTAAAGGCCTGAGGAAACTCCATGTGCTGGGTAAGACCTTGTTTAAGCTTTCTGTATCAGATTAGCAATAACCAATGTTGTCAAATGCCAGGCAGGCCAATCCTTCAGGTTTTTATACATTAGAACCACTGCAGCACCACAGAAAGGTAAAAAATAAAATGCTACATAGCAGTATTTGGATTTTAAAGTATACTACAGACTAGTCTACTGCAAAAAGTCCTAAATCCCACGACAAACACGTTGTTTGTCACGGTCTTCAAAAAATATATATATGAGTGCTTTCTGTTCTGCCGCCTCTATAGTTAAGTCTTTGTTAAGTACCGTTTCATAAGGACCTATACCAAAGATAGCACTGACAGTAAAATATTGTCAATAATAGACTGAACTGAATGTCTCATTTCTATCAAGCAAAGACTTTACTTGTTTATTGTACTAGATTACCTTCATCAACGCTTTATCAAGTTGTATAATCAAGTTTACCAGATCTCTAACAGTAACTGATAGATCTAATATATTTAACTGTATGTTCTCAACTGTAATCTACTGAGATATAATGGATCATTCATAATGAAAACTGTTGTATCATGCTTGTACAAACAGAGCTGGGAGCCAATCCTCTAGCTAACACTGGGATTGAGCTGGGAGCATTTAACGGTTTGTCAACTCTGTACGTCGGTATAGCAGAGGCCAAACTGACCGCTGTACCAAAAGGTACGTTATCACACACTTGCTGATTCATGTCATGCCGATGTATACACAAATCAACGGTAAACTTATTTTCATCCTCAAGTCACCCACCTATGTTCTTACTATAATGGAGCACAACTATATGTGTAATCAGATACTTTAACAGTATTTTCTTCACACCATCTATGCTTTGATATGTTTTGTCTGTGTGTGATTTTTTTTTCTCCTTTATCTGCTAGACCTCCCATCCTCCATCACAGAGCTGAGCCTGGATTATAACAAAATTTCTAAGGTGGAAGTAGAGGACTTCATCAGATATAAAAATTTGCAGAGGTGAAAACCAGCCACATTTTGACCTACGAACACTTACATTTAGCCAACATTTTGTTCAGGCTCTTCGAATTAATCCGATTGGTCTTCAAAAGTCAAATTTGAGTGTTATTTTCTTACTTATGGTTAACTAAAGGTTTGCTAGTAAAATCAAAAACATTCACTGTTAATATGTAAAAATTAAACTGACACTGGAATAAAGAAACAGATTTTATATAACATTATCTGTGTTCTTTATAGATCCTGTGTGTATGATTTGGAGGGAACTACTGGCAGAAATGTTTCATGTCTGTACTGTATAATTAATGATAATAAGGATCGTGCTTTTGTTAGCTTAGATTAATGATTATTATTCACAAGTGGTAATATCTGGCTACTATCTGTTGCCATTTTTCCAGACTAGGACTTGGTTTTAACCAGATCAAGTTTGTAGAAAATGGCAGCCTTGCCAGGATCCCAAACGTCCGTGAGATCCACCTGGACAACAACCGACTGAGAAAGATCCCACCAGGCCTCAGCTCCCTGCGCTACCTCCAGGTGAGATACAGGCACAGTAAGAAATCAAGCACTTTGATAAGTATCAGTGGTTTAAAGTGCCTGTCACAAAACCAAGTCAGTTGGGTTTAGCTGATAGAAGATTCAGAATGCAACTCAAAGATGGCAACCCCATTATGGCCAGGTCTTCTGAGATGCTGTATGCAGTCATTGTACCGGCAGTATTGATCAGCAAATAGCTCCAAACTAACTTCTGCCGAAATTGTGCCTTTTTTACATTTCAATTTGTACAAATAAGACAGCCTTGAATGTAGATTTTTTTTGTGCTAAGCTTTGCTAAACATGACCTGAACATACCTAACCTTTTTCATTTCAACCCTCCAAATTTCAATATGTACCTTAAGCATTTATTTAATAAGAAGGGTCAGAAAAAAATAAAATCTTACTTGAAACTCTGATGTCCAACTCATATAATACAGTTGTCCCTTTAGAAATGAAGCGCAACGGTAAAATAGTTAATGTTGAAGTATCTTATTCCAACCTTTCCCTCGAAATTTTCTTCTCAAAACCTGGAGCTTCAAAACCATGCCCAACTTTTCAGTGTGTAACTCAGAACACTGTCCTCTAAAGGTTGTGAGTTTCCAAGGCAGTTAGGCAGCAATAGAACAGAGCTCCAAAACTTTATGAACAAAGCCAAAAATAACTAATTAAAACCAAATCTTCTCCATCTTGTTTAGGTGATTTTCCTCCATGGCAACAAAATCAGCAATGTGGGCGTCAACGATTTCTGTCCCATCAGACCCAGTATCAAGAAGAATCTGTACACAGGCATTAGTCTGTTTGCCAATCCTGTAAAATACTGGGACATCCAGCCAGCCACATTTCGCTGTGTGACCGGACGAAGAGGTGTTCAACTTGGAAACTTCAGAAAGTAGAAGTAGGGACAACACTTTCTAGACAGCTCAGAAACGGAGAACTGGCAATATTCTTGTTAAAGCATAAAGAAGCAGTCCAAAATAATTTGGACAGATAAAAAGATGAAACTGCATTACTTAAGGGTAAAAAAAAAAAAGTCATTCTATAGATGTATATTAAAAACTGTAATACATGTTGAATGCTGGTACATGTGATAACATGAACAGCTGATCATTATAATGAAATTCAGCCCTGCCTGCCTCTGTGAGATGCTCTCATTAAGGTGATCCTTACCTAATGTCACTCAACTTTTGCTGTGTAAACTGTCCTGGAATAAAGCGCCTCCTTCTGGTCACTTTTTGAGTAAACCACCCATTGACTTGAAATGTAGCATTACATGCAGATGCCTTTTTAGCCAAAGAGATCCTTTTTAGTTTCAAAATAAGACCACTTTAATAAAATACAGTAGAAGAATTTCTAAGTTTAAGTGGTCTTTGTAACACTTCAACAACAAACAAAATAGACATTTCTTCTTTTTTGTAATTTCCGTACCTCTTATATTAACATCTTTTTTAAAGTTGAAACATTGTAATTATCACAGAAGAGTCACAGTAGACAGAGATGTGACCTAACAGGAGTTTAAAAACCTTTTCCACCCAGCTGGTGTCTGTACAGTCAATGAATGATAGTGGCATTATTCAGTGCAGTAAGTCACTTTGAAGCCTAATGTCTGTCTTAATTTGGATGTTTTATGTTATCTCACTGCATGTCTGTATTGTTCTTATATAGAAGTTGAAAGGTACTTGTCAGACTGGATTATACATTGTCCTTGATGTAAACCCAAAACGTCATTGTTTTAATCAACTATAGCAACCAATTGAACGACAGTTATCAATGAGATTATAGGCAGGTAATACAACTCCCAATCTGAAAACATGTAATAAACATGTTCCTGTTTCCTCCAGTGATCTCTCCTCTGAAATGGTGCTATATTTATTGACTATGTCTTTAATAAAAAGTGGAAAACCTCCCCATTTATGTCTTAATTTTCTGTCAAAGTGATATTGCAGCTATATTTGTGATATCAGGCTATATGAATAAATTTGACCTAAAATATCAAGCAAAGCTTTATTAAAACAAAGCTGCAAAAAATCATTGGGCAAGGTACTGGCTGTAATAATATTAACAGGGAACTAACAAAGGGTTATTACCAAAGAAGGGAAATAACAAACTCTACATACTGCATGAAATGAAAAGACAAAATTGTGTTTGAAAAACAGTCTCACACCAGACAGAAACAGAAACGTGGAGTGAATTCTTAAAGGAGCTGCAACAAACATAGTCAAATATAGTAAAAAATAAATAAATAAATAAGATAAAAGATCCTGAGCAAATCCTCACATTAGTGAAGAAGGAACCAATATCTGTTTGGCTTTTTTTGTTAGAAGAATTACTTAAACAATTAATAGATAAAGATTACTGAAAATCAATCTTTTTTTTTTTTTTGCTACCAACTAACCAATCAACAAACTTATGTTTTGGCATTGATGCTATTTTTTTTTCTTCAATCACTTTAAGTTTGCTACAGTGTATACAGATTGGATATTATCCTGAGGGTTTTCTTGTTTCGTTTATTATGGAATATAATTGGATCTTTCTTTCATTTGTAAGTAAAAATGATCAGTTTAGGCTCAGAAAAGTTCTACACTCCTGTAAATGTTGCTACTGGGAACGCTGTTATGAAGTTAATAAAGACCAGCTGAGCTATTCCTTCATTCAACAGCAGATGCCACTGCTCACTGAAGAGTTATGGGTAGATTACTTGGTTTTAGTGGAGACTGAGCCAGACGAATGAAGACACCCGGGGAGTGATAAGTTCAGAGTTCAAGTCTATAGAAATAATAGTTCAAATATATAATAATAGTTATAATAGTTTTCTCAAACATTTTGTCCATTCTCTTGGACAATACAGGGGAACATTTTAAAATCAGATTAAATTAAATTTTGCTGTTTGCTGATGTTTTTTCAGCAACACTCATTCCAGAAAAGTGGAGACACAGTGTAAAACATAAGTAAAACAGCACACAATGATTTGCAAATGCAGTTCAACAGACCAGTGTTTTATACTAGTGCATACAGTGTCCAGCTGGGTCAGTAGTATCCTGGGCAGGGGTAACATTATCATGATTTGGCAAGAAAGGGGCATCCTCAAAAGGCTCAGGCATTCACAAGCAAGGTTCAGTACTTTGTGAAACACATGACTGTATAAGGCAATGTTTTCCAAATTTTTTACATATGTGTGTGCTTTAGAGGACGCACATAACTTCAAAGTTTGGCTGAATTTAAGAAAGACTGGTAAAAGTCTGAGTTTTAACTCATTTTCCACACTCACAGTCTGTGCCTGTCTTTTGTTTTCATGCTTGTCAGTGCTGAGAACCTACTCTGGCCTAAGGACATGTTAGCACAGGCCATTCTTCCAATCTCGACAGTGTGATTGGTCAGTGCAGGGTACTCTGTGTGCAGCTCAATCCAGAAATCCAACAGAAGCTCCTGACTGAACTCAGTTTTCATGGATTCAATTGTTGCATCTTTACTGAGGCTCTCCTGTTCAGATGCCAGTAAGGCAGCAGGCACAGCAAAAAAGTCTGATCAACCCAACTGTTCCACTCATCAGTTTCTTTATGTAGCCACTATCTGTGGTAGGAAAAGCAACGTAGTTCGATGTCACCAGCAAATGCATCCTCGATAGTTGTCTTCCTGTCGGTGATAGCGGTTGATATCTCTATGGGCAGCAGATGAACTCTTTTTAACCATTTATCCATTTTTGTTCAGCATCCAGAATAAGCATTGCTTCTCTATACTCAGTGAGGAAGCTAACCATTTTGTTATGTTTGACTGCTTTGACCTGCATGTGTTCAAAGCATGACCTGCATGCTTTGAACAGCATGGCTTTGCAGTAAAAGAGTGCAGGTGCTAGACTGACCTGCCTGCAGTCCAGACCTGTCTCCTGACCTGACTACTGAGGAACTTAAGTTGTATGTCAAGCAAGAATGGGAAAGAATTTCACTTGCAAACTTTTTAACAATTTGCATCCTCAGCTCCCAAGCACTTAATGAGTGTTTTTAAAAGAAAAGGTGATGGAACACAGTGATAAACAGGACTCTGTCACTTCTACTTTGGAACGTGTTGCAGGGTTCACATTCAGAATAAGAATACATTTACAAAAAACAATAAAGTTTATTAGTTTGTTTGAACATGAAAGATCTTTGTACAGTATACAATAGAATATAGATTAAAAGGAATATGTAAATGATTTCATTCTGTTTTTATTTAGGTTTTACACAGCATCTCAAAGCATACAACTCCAATTCCAGGATTGCTGGGATACAATGTATGCTTTGCTATAGTTGCCAAGTTAGTCTACACTATCTCTAGATTTAATATAATATATCATGTGACATAAATATTATTTTTCTATTCATAAATGCTTTCGCATCATCTTAGCCTTCAGCTATATGAAGACAAGGTAGCATTACAACTAATCTGAAGATTTAACTGATTACCCTTAATGCAATTAAGGGTTT
The DNA here is from genome assembly GCF_020382885.2 of Scatophagus argus. NCBI lineage: Eukaryota > Metazoa > Chordata > Actinopteri > Scatophagidae > Scatophagus > Scatophagus argus. The sequence continues at coordinate 2,016,529 of NC_058495.1, forward strand.
AGCTCCATGTTATATTGCTGAATTGCTGCCCCCCCATGAGCCAGACTTCAGTTTCACAACCTGTGACAGGATTCTCCTGGCTGTTACAGCATAGCTGAGGGCTAAAGGAGACCAGACTTTTCCTGCCTTTTAAAAAGCCGATGTGGAGAATGTGTTGCTCAAGTTGCTTAATAAACAACTTGCCACTTTTACACATAAAGCAACATCATTACTTATTTTGAGTTGTATCCAGCTGATGGATTCCACTATTTACTCTCTAAAGTTGATCTCTACCAACTCCTGAAAAAAAAGACCTTTCCTAGCATCAACAGTTCTGTGACTGTGAAACACACACACACAGGAATGATGGATTTGATGAAACCGATGTGTGTGTTTTCATTGCCCTCTTAGTCTCTCTGGGAGGCCCCTGTCAAACAGCCTGGTCCCTGCAGACTCCCAGAAACCCAACACCTGTAAGCTGCCTTTGTCAGAACCACCTTTACCTGAAAGTGATATCTACAGTGTGCAGAAAATGAGACGGAGCTACAGTACAGTATGACGTAATGCTGTGGATGGTTTGCTTCTCAACTGTTTTGTCTTTTTAAATGAAGACTTGTTGTGTTGTGGGTGGGGTGGTGGGGAGCTGCCTCTCTCTCTCTTTCTCTGTCTCACTCTCTCTCTATTTCTCCAGGAAACATATGGAATAGATCTGCCGGTTGGCCAGGCCTCGTTCTGCCACGTCTCACAGCCACACACACACACACACACACACACACAGAAAAATGGTCCTAACTTCAGTGTTTTTACGTCTCTTCACCCTCTGCATTTACTCCTCAGACTATTCTCTTTCTTCTACTTAACTCTAGTCATTTCCCCTGCCATCGTCCACTTTGCCCTCCATTCATGACTTCTCTTTACCAGCTTTCTATCCTAAGAGAAAGCAAGCTCAGAAATGCAGCCCTCTGTTGTCTGAATTTGCATCGCACAGTGCACATTCAAACTACAACAGTCAGTTAATTCTTGTCAACTTATAATCAGAAACTTGTCACATATGAAAGTTATACAAGGTTTCCCACAGCGTTTTACAATGGAGGCTCCCCACATCACCTGAAATGAGGGACCTTTGCCAACGTTAAGCCTCAGGGAAAACAAGTAGTGGTGTTAATTCACACAATAAAAGCCATGAAATAAACAACAGAGGCAATTTTGTTCAAATCATAATCTAGTAAAGATATTTAAAAGGAGATGAGATGCATCAGGATCTCTCTGATTCAGCAAGTGATTGGCTAAAGATGACACTGTATGCTATAATCAATACCTTATATTTTGCAATTGATCAGAGAAACACAACACAAAGAAAAAAGTTCAGAAAAAAGCTGAGACTGGCTGAAGCAACTGAGGACGTGTGAGGAGAAATTCAGACGCTCTTTAAAAGAGCATCTGCAATATTCCCACAAAGATCACTGAAGTATAAATCAGGTCTCATCTTTTTACCTCCTTTTTCTCTTTTAGTCTCCTCAACAGGCTTCAAATTCTTTCAGGTGAAACAGTGGGACACTTAAAATTTTTCATTCCTTTTCTCTCCCTTAATTTTTTTTGGTTAAAACTATAAATCTCTGATACTGGATTTATTGTGCACTCTCACAAATGTTTCTAATTTAAAGACTGTTTAAGTGCCTGGTTAAATAAATCAGCTGTCTCACTCTGCACTTCAAATATATAAAATCCAAAAGCAAGAAATTCACGTAACTTTTTTGAGCTTCTGTCCTATCCTCCTCTTTAGCCCCCCTCACCTATCGCACAGTTGTATGTAATAATACTAATAAATAATAAATGTGGAGGAAATTATTTATTTTGCTTGCTAAAGAAACAGGTTTAAGACAGAATGAAATAATATCTGTAAACTGTAAAAAAACAGAATTTAGTAAAAAAATGGTCTCAGTTTTTGTACTTTGTGTCCTGGAGCAAATACTCTTTCATCTTTGACACGGGTTTGCTCAAAGGCTGATGTTAAACGTCTGTAACTCAACACTCAAAGTACTTTTAAAAGTACTCTAAACTGTTGTGAGATTAAGAACTTCAGTACATGTATTTACTGTAAACTTGTTGTGAGGTCACAAACTGCATTTCACTGTTTAACGCTTCATGTTTCTCTGAACTGAAACTCAGTCCTGCGCTGTACAAGCCCTACAGTCAGTGGTGGCATTTTAGTGGGACACAGAGAAACTGTATCACATGTTCTTCTGATTGGCTCTGAATGGAAATCACTGAACAAATTATAACAAATGTCGGAAAATAATGATCAGCGTCTGATGTCTCTATCAAAGACTTTAAAATCATCTCAAGTAAAATTAAAACCTAAATTAGTGTCAGATAAACCATTTGTAAGGTCTATAATCCAATTTGACTTCTAATGAACTAACTCTACATCAAAAGTCAAAGGGGTTTCCTTTTCAAATTTGGCTTTTCAGGTGGTTGGAGCAAAATAATGCTGAACTCAAGTTTGATGATAATAAGGTTTTTGATTCCCAGGAGGATTTCAAGGTGTGCCATTTCTTACATTATCTTTGACATGTTTGTTTTCAGATTCAGTAAATGACCTTGGGTATGCTGTGCATCTAGAAGAAGATGGTTAGAGACCAACAAGAGGCAGAGTAGTCATCCCAGGGAGCTCAGGTTTCCAGAGTATAAACTGAGGACAAAGTGGGCAATGGTAATGTCATTAAATGGGAGAGGGCAACTGCTTTCTACCAGTTCTCTGATTAGAGACCCAAAGACCTCAGTCACTTCACAACTTGCTGATAAATTCAAGGCTGCTGGAATATCCTGTCTAATGTCTACTTTCTAATTCACTTTTTCACTTTGCAGCAAGAAGAATGTCAGTGTTGTCAAATTTGATGTTTAAAATCTGATTTGATGTCTTTTAAAGGACTTTACCCCTTCAAGAATTCCCAACAAGCTTCTTCCAATCTCTTCCTCTCAAAAAGCCACAGCTGAGCAGAGGAAAAATATGTAAAGGCCAAATAGCACATCATTCCAAGGTATTCTTTAAGGACCGCTACTCTCTACAAGACAAGGATCTCATGAGTGCTAATATGTCAGAAATTACACCTCAATGCACAGGAAAACTGTGCACAACTATGTTAATGATGTTACATCAAAATTAAAACAGCAATTGCATCTGTAAATTGTAGCAATGAACAGTTTGTGTAAGGCATATACCTTTCACTTTTGTTTTCTCTTCCAAGTACATTTGTCTAATCCAGGGATTTGCGTCCAAACTGTCTTAATGTCTGACTGCTCATGCCTTTTCAATAGCTGGATTTCCCCATGTCTCAGCAAATAATCTGGCACAATGTCATTATTCCTGATGAGAAAATGAAACAGACAAACCTATGAAAATAAGTAATATCAAATTAGTAAGATCAGTTTAGATTTGAATCATTAAGAAGAATTAATCAACAACATTTATTACAAGTCAGTATAATGGTCAACAATGGGCATTATCCCACTCATACCATGGTCTGTTGCCTCCCCCAAAATAAAACAACCATTACTTTGTATTTTCATGTGTTTGGCTAATACCTGGAAGAATTATTTCCATCCCATAGCGAACGAGATGTGGGATGATCTCTTAATCTCTTATGTTACAGCTTACAAAGTAAGAGAGGCGATGTAGTCTGCTTGCCGCTTGTATCCTACAGTTGCAATCCTGTCCTGAGAAAATGAAGAACTGAGGGACAATGCTCAGTGCTGATATTCATATTCTATTCATCTCTTATTTCTAATGGCAAGGTGTCTGCAGCCAGTGCAATGAAGACAGAGTTTCACTGGAACAACTTAGCAGATGTACATTATCAGGAATTAACTGACACTCTGTAGCCAATTAAAATTGACTATTCACACACACACACCAATGTATCACACAGGTTTAGATTTCGATCAGGAAAATACCTATTCTTTCCATACTTCATGTATTCAAAAGGTTTCTGCTGTAGGATCGATTATAACAGGTGGTGGTGTCCAGCAAACGATGTGGGCTTTGTAGATTGGCAGACCTTCTGGGGAAGACCAGGTCACATTAGGAGAGACAGCATTCATCCCACTTTGGATGGAGCAGCTCTCATATGTAGAAATCTTATTAAACCAAAACTGTGACAACCCAGAGTTGAGACCAGGAGGCAGAGTTGCAGTCCTACATGCCTCTTTGTGCTCCCATTAGAACAGTTACCCACCCAAAATCCCATAGAAACTGTGTCTATCCCACGACCACCTCAAGTAATGAAATACAAATTAAAAATCTAATAAAGATTAACACGAACACCTCCATAACTAACTGAAACCTGATTTTGGCCAAAGGAATATGTCAGCTTAAATGAATCCACTCCCCCCAGTCACATTAATACTCACATTCCTCGAGACATCAGCCGAGGAGGCGGAGTTGCAGCCATTTTGACTCAAGCCGATCATTCAGTCTAAAGCCTAAAGTCAACTGTCAATCATTTGAAATCCTTATTCTTAGTCTTTCAGACCCAGCCTGGAAAATAGTACAACCAATGATCATTGTTGTACTGAATTTCTACTGTAATTTTTAGAGCTTCGATCAAGTCTAGTCCTGAAAACTAATAAAATAATTACGATTTAAATACCCATGTGGACAATGATAACAATAGCCATTGCACAGCATTTATTGCTCTCTTAGATTCAATCGGCTTCTGTCAGTGTGTACATGAACCCACTCACAGTTTCAATCACACTCTTGACCTTGTTTTCTCATGTGACGTTGAAATAGAATATTTAATCGCCTTTGAACAAAATCCTCGTTTATCTGACGATTGATTAATAACTTTTGAGTTTACAGTGCTTGACTACATACTACAAAACCCCTACACTGGATATCTGTCTGATAGCGCTGTGGCTAAATTTAAGTAAGCAGTTCTATTGTCATTTACTTCAGTATCATGCCCCGGTACAGCAGAACATTACAACATGAAAGAAAAGTCTTATGCCAGTTGTAGTCCCTCTCCAACTGACATTTTGTAGACAGTGCTACAAGCTGATTAAGGACAACGATCGAGTCTATTATCCCACTTAAAAAGAATCACATAAAGCAAAAGAGACGTCATGGTAGCGTCATGGTATGATACTGAGGTTCGCAAAATAAAGCAAAATGCGCAAAAACTTGAAATGGCGTTCCTCCAAACTCCATATTGAGCCATACTGAGCAAACTGTCTTGCTCAATATGGCAAGACAGCCATAATATCATATAGGAAGGCCCTATGGACTGCCAGAGCAGCCTATTACTCAAATTTAACTGATGATAATAAGAATAACCCCAGGTTTCTGTTCAGTGCAGTAGCCAGGCAGACAGAGAGCCATAGTGCTATCGAGCCTTGTATCCCTGTAATCCCCAGCAGCAATGACTTTATGACCTTTTTAATGACAAGATTTTAAAGATTAGAGACAAAATTCGACACTTACTGACCTCAGCTGGTACTGATCTACCATCAAACACTGAAGCCTTAGAAACAGCAGTACAACCAGATAGTTATCTTGACTGCTTTTCTCCCATCGACCTTCATCAACTAAATTCATTTATATTTTCATCTAAACATGCCTCTTAAACATGCCTCTTAGACATCATCCCAGCTAAGCTGCTCAAAGAAGTTTTACCCTTACTTAGCACCTGTTAATTAGATATACTCAATCTGTCCCTGATAACAGGCTATGTACCCCAGTCCTTTAAAGTAGCTGTAATCAAACCTCTTCTTAAAAAGTACACACTTGATCCAGAGGTTTTAAGCAACTGTAGACCAATATCTAACCTTCCATTTCTCTCCAAGATCCTTGAGAGAACAGTCGCCAATCAGCTACATGACTTTCTGAATACTAATAGCTTATTTGAGGATTTTCAATCTGTCTTCAGAGCTCATTATACCGCAGAGATGGCACTGATCAAAGCCACAAATTACATTCTATTGGCATCAGACGAGGGACTAATCTCTGTCCTTGTACTGTTAGACCTTAGTGCTACAATTAACACCAATGACCATTCTACCTTATTACACAGATTGTAACACCTAACTGGCATTACAGGAACTGCATTAGGCTAGTGTCAGTCCTATTTATCAGATTGATCTCAGTTTGTTCATGTTAATGATACATCGTCCACACTCACAAACGTTAGTCACGGAGTTCCCCAAGGTTCTGTGCTGGGGCCAATACTATTCACCCTTTATATGCTCCCCATCTGTGATATTATTAGGAAACACTCCATACATTTTCACTGTTATGCAGATGACACAATTATATTTATCAATGAAACCAGATGAAACAAATCAGCTAGCCAAACTTCAGGCATGTCTCAATGGCATAAAAACCTGGATGACTTGCCATTTCTTACTTCTAAATTCAGACAAAACTGAAGTTATTGTTCTGGGCCCAAAACACCTTAGAAACAAATTATCCAATGATATAGCAATGCTAGATGGCTTAACATTGGCTTCAAGCTCCACTGTAAGGAATCTAACACACATTTCAAAGACTGCATTCTTTCACTTCCACAATTTTGCAAAATTAGGCACATTCTGAGTCAGAAAGATGCAGAAAAATTAGTCCATGCATTTATTACTTCCAGGCTTGATTATCGTATCTCCCTTTTATCAGGTTGCCCGAATAAGTCTCTAGAGACTCTCCAACTAATCCAGAACTCATTACTCACAAGAACCAGCATTAGAGATCTATTACTATTATACTATATTATTTTTATCATAATCAGCATAGTACCTTCTGTATACTTCATCATTATCATTATCTATCTATCTATCTTCTGGTATTATTGCTGTGTGCTCCTCTCACGCAACACTCCCTTCTCCCTCTCTCTCTCTCTCGACCCAACCAGTCAAGGCAGATGGCCGCCCATCTAGAGCCAGGGTTTGCTAAAAGCTCTAAAAGGCAGTTTTTCCTCGTCACTGTCGCCAAGTGCTTGCTCAAGGAGGAATGTTGGGTTCTCTGTATTATAAAATTTAATTAAAGAGTTTGGTCTAGACCTGCTCTAATTGGAAAGTCCATCCATCCATCTTCTTCCGCTTCATCCAGAACCGGGTCGCAGGGGCAGCAGCTTGAGCAGAGATGCCCAGACTTCACTCTCCCCAGACACTCCAGCTCTTCCGGGTGGACCCCAAGGCGTTCCCAGGCCAGCCGAGTGACATAGTCCCTCCAACGTGTCCTGGGTCTTCCTTGGGGCCTCCTCCCAGTGGGGCATGCCCAGAACACCTCCTCAGGAAGGTGTCCAGGAGGCTTCCGAAAACTGGAAAGTTTCATGAGATAACTGAACTGGCGCTATATAAATAAACTGAATTGAAATTAAAAACTACACTATATTACACCAACCAACAGGGACAACACTACAGAAGGTTTTCATGGAGATGAAACCCCAAAAAAGACATGAGTGTGCAGTCTAAGCATAAAGCTCTAAATATTGGTCTTCAAAACAGACTTTTTCCATTAACAGGAATGTTTTGTTTTGTTTTTTTTTCTTATTTTGACCCATGTACAACTGGTGCCAAGAATGCTATTTTTATTTCATTTACTTTCTTGATTTTGTAGTTCTTTATTTGCAGTTCTTGTTTTAATTTGTAGTTAAGTTAATTGTAATAAATGATTGTAATGAAATCTTTTGTTTTGTCCAAAGTGAAAACTTTGGTTTGATAGCAAATTCAGCAAATGTATATTTTGTTTATTTATTGTTTTGTTTGTACGTAACTAAACCCCAAACCACTTTCATTCAGTTGAAAATCATTTAAAAAGAAATATTTAGTAGTGTTACTGATCTACTGTTACTGAATTTTGTGAATGGCTGATCTGGAGGCAAGTGACGTTTTGGAGGCAGCCTAGGTCTCCAAGCACCCCATGAAACCGACGTCTCACCACTTTGTGGACCACTGAGAGTCAGGAGTGTGTTGAGGGATTAGAAGGATTTAATACAGTAACTTCTTTCATTGTTAGCATAGATATTTCAGTGTCAATATTATAGTTAGTTAAGTGGTTATAGTATTTAGTAGGTTAGTTAGTGATTTTAGACAAATAGTAGCTGTAAGTTAGCTTTAGTTTTAGTTTAATTTTGTGTGTTTGAGAGAGTTGTTTGATTTAGCATCAATTTTGTTTTTTGTTTTGTTGTTTTTTTTTAGAATAGTTTCTCTGCTGTGATCCATATGGGATCATGTCCATCCCTGTTTTTTGTGCATTACAAATGATGCGCAATTATTGCTAACAAACCCAAACAACTCCTGCGGCACACAGTCTCCCCAAACCTCAGTGGGTGTTTTCAGACACTTCACAAAGCCAAAATCACAGCAAAAAATCTCCCAAAAGTTGGAGAAAATTAGATATTTAGTCTGTCAGTGCTCACTCAACACACATTCACAGCCCAAAAACCCACACAGAAAACTAAAACATACACCACCAACTCATCCAGAGCAGAGCCAAGGCTAAATGAGGCCAATGAAATTAAAATGTTTAGAGGCAAAGACTGAAAGACCTGTTTGTTCATGTGAGAGAATCCCAGGAGTGATGCTTTCTGCAGGAAAAAAACTGACATGAAAAATGAGCAATGAGGATGACGAGCCAATTGCTGTCTGGCTCTGGAATGGAAAAACCTGGCCAATGATGAATGTGTGTGAAAGAGGGTTTATGTGAGACAGTGAGAGAGTGTAGATGTAACTGGAAACATCAAAATAGAAAATAGTCAGAGTAAATAAGTATAAAGTAGTAAAATCATAGTTGATCATAGTTGTCCACAAAAGTCCTTCAGACTTCAGACTGACTGTATATACAGTATATATTTATGTACATATATATATAGTGCACATACCGAAACACAACAGGTTTTGCATTTTTTTGCATTGCATTTCATCTTGGTTAGCCAATATTGCAGATCGGCTAACCATGATAAGATGATATGGAAACAGAAATAATCAACCAACCCAGTACTTATTTTAAAGACTTAAAGTCAAGTTGCCTATTGCACCAGCTGAAAGCAGACTGCATCTTAAATCTGAATGTGAAGTAACAGCTATATTGTAACTACTTAGCTTCACACAGAACAAGGCATGGCCAGTGTGGCTGCAGGTTTCCATTCCAACCAAGCAGGAGCGCACCACGCTCGACTCATTTAACCAGTGAGGGCCTCATTACAAACATTTTGTCTTAAGATAGGAATCAAGTGACTACAGAATCATCATAAATAAAGAATTTCCTAAGTTTGGTTTTGCCAATCATCTTGCATAATACAGATTCGTCTCCTACTGAAATATAATATGCATGGTTCCTTCATCAATCAGTACAGGAAATGATCTGACCGGAGTAAAATCAGTCACTCAGTGTCATCAGCTAAAATTAAACACTGATCTTTTCATGTCCATTACAGCAAGCTAGCCAGTGACAAATGATGTGAGCCCTTGTTAAAAAAAATACAGGCATTAATTTTCTGTGTTGACAACTCTGATCTCAGTCCTAAAACAAATAAATAGTTAAATCAGGTGTTCTTGTTTGGAACAAAAAATCAGCATTTTGTTTAGTTGCATCACTTGAACTTCTTAAATAGTATGTTAAATCAAGGTGCAAATATGCAAAATCATAAAAAAAAACACACAAACTGAACTAAACTGTAGTGTATTATAAGATTTAAACAATCTTTTCCTGTTTCCGGTATTAAATTTAAGGGCAGAACTGCATTACAAATTGTGTCAAGGGTCTGTTGTAGCAAGATACAAAGACAGACAGGAGACCATAAATGAGAAAGAAACAGACAAGAGAAATCAGAGAGAGACAGACGGTCATAGACAGAATTACAGACCCTGTTATTTTAGCCAGTAGCGATCTTAAAGTGAGAGCTTTTGAAGAGCAGTCCAATAAAAAGAGATTTTATCCAGATGGAGTCTACAGCTGAGGACATAGCCGTGTTCTCCTCATCACAATTAGCACAGAGGGAAACATTCAAGACCACAATGTCCTATTAAACAGACATAATTACATTAACATGGGGACTTCCCAGAATTCCCCTGCCTTCACAAACAGATGAAAAACGCATTGACTTTAACCACAAACAATAACATATGAACTGTAACTGTAGTAGGGAGAAGACAGAGTAGGCTACTGTACCACTGGATGAGTGTGATTCATCAACTGAAAAAGAAGACTTTTTTTATAGGCCAACACTGTACTGCACATCAGTCTGCTTCAAACCTTAGAGCTGAGGCAAAAATAAAGCTGGTGTTTCCAACAGCTGAACAATTTGAAGCTACTTTATTTTTGCATGACTTATGTGCTACATTAGCTGACTCATGTACTTGTCAATCAACAAAGCATAAATCAGGAATTTAATTTAACTAAAGGACTAAGTGTTGACTTCATTTGTCATTTTCTAGCTACAGCTTTCCAATTGTCATGATTTGCGTTGCGTTGTCTTATGTGATAGCAGATTGAACATCTTTTGGTTTTAGACTGTTGGTCAGACAAAAATGTAATCACTTTTGGCTTCTGCATTTCGTGATGACGTGTCACAATTTTCACACATTTCATGACTCAAAATATGCATTATTTCATTAAAAAAAAATCTCTATGATCCGCTAGTTAATTATTGGTCAATTATGGAAAATAATCATTACTTGCTGCCCAGTGACACTGCTGAAATTAATGAATTACTCATTTATACCTCTACTGTCCAAAAAAATAGGTTAGTCAAGTCAAAACATAACATAATAATTAATTAATGTTCTTAACAGAGACATCAGCTATTGAAGATACATCTGCTGGTGACCCAATCTGTTGTCCCAAGTCTATCACAGATCAGGATGCAGGCAGCAGCACAGGGGTCACTAGTCAAGCTACTAGCATGAACACTGGCAGTGATGACAGGAAAAACCTCACTGAATTCAAAACAAGTGGATCAATGAAATCTGAATTCAGTGTGAAGCCCCTGTCAGATTTCTGGATCATGCTGCACACACAGTACTGGACAATCACACTGTAAACACTTTGATGACTTTTATGTTAGAGTGTGTACTTGGCTCTGACAAGCATGAAAACAAAATACAGACAGACTGTGTGTGGAAAACAATTTAAGACTCAGAATTTTGCGGATTCAGCCAAACATTGCTGTGTTATATGCACCCTCTTAAGCATACTCATCTCATTAACCTGTGGTGACTATTTCACACTTTAAACTGGATTTTGTATATGGGCTGTATTCAGTGTGTGTGTAGAGAGGAGCCTTAAAACAAAATCATAGTAGCTGGAGGATGAATGCCAAATTCTTATTACAGTATCTTAAATGTAGATGACATGCATTCATGTGTATCATAATACCATTGTCAGCAAAGGAATATACTGTGATAACAAAAATAGTCTATACTAATATTTACAGAACTCAACTGGTAAAACTTGAGAAAAACTTGTAAAATTCAACCGAGTGTTGTATGATGTGATTAACAGTGTGCGACAACTAGGGATAAAAGAGCCACACCATTATCTGTATCTGTTCACCCAACTAAATAAACTGTATCTTTGTCTGTGCTTGGCATTGGTGGGGCTTAAATCGGAAATGGGTGGGGATAAACTGAAACTGGGCGGGACTAACCAGAAGTAGTTCATTTAAGCCTGAAATTGATATGGGTTGATCAGAAGTTGCTACATTTACTGTTTATAGAAACCAATTTACAGAACAGCCTCACGAGGGTTTTTGATCACAAGGGAAAGAGAACTATTTACAGTACAAGGATGGCAGTCATGCATCTGTTTGCAGTCCTTGTCGAAAACCTTATCTTGGAGAATTAAGAAGTGTGTTTCCAGATGACCTCAGGGTAGATACAGGTACTCCTGGAAAGTCAGCTCTTCACAGAGAAGAAATGCTCTTTTATCAGAACACGGTACCAAAACAGACTCTGACTTTAGTGAGAAGAAACGCAATATAGAGTGGAAAGACGGTAGATCAGAGACTACATTTTTCTGGGAAATGCTAGCTGCAGCTTTACTACACCCATCCTGAGCCACAAAGTGTAGAAAATAGGCCATAATGGCATCATTCAAATCATTTATGTGTAAATTGTTTTCCTAAATTGTCTTTGTCAGTTAAACATATTCGATCTTTTCAGTGTATGTTTGCCAACACTGAGTGATAGATATGTGTGAGAGTAGAATGAAACGATGAGCTGGATGCATTCCTACTCCTGCTTGTTTGATTTATATTGCTGTCCATGGTGCTGATACGGCTGTCACCATGTCACTTTTATAGTGACTGTGTTTAGCACTAACTGTGTCTTCGTTCACAGTGTTGAACTGTAAGATTTTATGGGGCAGTTTTTGCGCAATTTATCATTCTTATAACCAGCAATTTATTAATAATGACTGAACTGAATTTTAAGTGTCTTTAAACAATTGAGGTAAAATTAAGACTTATTCCATCTAGAATAACATATTATTATTTGAAAGTAGGGCAGACCGGTTAATCAAAACACAATCCTGATTTAGACTTCTATGCAATCTAATTTTTATGTGACATCAATTTTCACTGCACCAAATCAACACAAATAATTTCTCCCTCATGTCTCATGCAGTTGCAAGTAAGCTGTTTGCTTACAGTGTAAAAAAACAGGGCACAATTTACCAACAGCTAAACATCATATGTTTGACAATATTAACGGAATTTTTTGCTAAAGAAAATCATATCCCTCAGCACAATGCAAGAATATTATGAAATCTATTCTATTTTTTTTAACTGTGGTGACAGTACCTGATCGTGACTAACCCTGTAACTACAGTATCTGCACGTAGAACCAGAATGAGCCAGCTTTTTGTTTTTCTTTCTCAGTCTTATCCAACTAATCTGTCTGGATGTAGTCAAACTAAAGGAATGTCTGGATAACAGTGGTCATTAAAGAACAGAGAACAACTATCCAGTACCACCCAAGGCTGGAAACTCATTCAAGACAACAAATAATACGCCATTATGCTCTGGTCTGCTCACTTGTGTAGACCACAAAACTTCAATTAAACCCATCATATTGCACTTGTCATTTAAGACTGTCAGTCAGCCAATAGTGGAGCTCATTAGTCTTAATGAGGAGTGCTGGCAATGTTAACAAGCTGTTCATTATGAATAACTGAGAAGACAAGAAGACAAATACTGCAGTCTTGCAGTATTTCAGATGATGGAGAACTGAAATCAATTACTTAACACTGTGGCACAGAATAAAGACACATGACACAAACTACACGTCTGCTTTTTATATTGAGGGAGAAATAATTGTAGTGTAAATATTAATGTAAATAATCATTAACTGGTTTAGATTATATTGTTAACAAAGTGAAAAGTCCTTCTGTTTGATGTCACATGTAATCATTTCACATGACTGAGTAAAAACTTTGTCAGTGTACAAAATTAAGTTTAGATGTCAAAAAGAAAATAATTCATCTTAAGCGAGATCTTATCAACACAAAGCTTTCAACTGTGAATCTTTCCAGCAAAGCAGTTTTATTTTGAGCAGCCTCACGTCCGACAATGATGTATTGTACCTGGAAACACGCCAACTCAAAGACCCCCCTCTGTTTTAATCGTTCTGGAGAAACAAAGTGCCTTCATGCTATAAGTAAATCTTCATCTTCTGAATGATAAAGATGGTACGGACGGTCAGTACTAGGCTGGAACAGACAACCTGAAGACAAATGAATCACTGTGTGAAGATTTTAAACACCACAGGGTCAGTGACTGGAATAACCAAGGGCCTGACTGTGACAGATATCTAGTATTTCAACAGATTCAAATTCAGCACTTTTGAGTCAATGTTTAACTCTCAGTTTCTGCCTGGGAGAGGGAAAATGCCAGGAATGCTGGGATCACAAATCCAGTAGTCATTAGAGAACAGAGAACAATTATCCAATACCGCCACACACTGGAACCCAGTCAACCAGTAATACACTCCATATGTCTCATAATGGTGTTGTCCAAACTGTAATTTCTCAGTTGACAGTCCAATACCAACAGACAGAGACCATCATCAAGACACTAACACTGCCTACACAACAGTGTCAAGACAGTAAAAAAAAAGAAAAGAAAAGAATTGATCAGAAGGAACAAAGACACTTTTTATTTGCCAGTATTGCTACATTGTGGCTGTAAAAATCAGTCATTTCAGTTATTTAACTTGTGCATGTCTTTGCTGTAAAAAGAAAAGTCATGTTAAAGAAATTGCTTTAGAAAATCAGACTTAGGGTAGTAACTCCATATCTACTCATAATTCTTGTGTGTTAGTTTTCCAGTTACAACAGACATCTCTTGGTTGTTACTGTATCTGACTCTTTGATGTATTAATGGCTAAGCAGAGTGGGCCACTTTCTCTGTTCCTGGATGACGTGCATTCTGTTGGCTAGTTTTGTTCTCTCTTGGTCTCTCTGTTGCTCAAGACTTCCAGCTAGAATTTGGTAAAACTAAGCACTGGCACACTTTGGTGTGACATTTCAATTCACTGATGTGTAAGTCTTAACTTAGCAAACAAACATACTGTAATCAAGTACTATGAAAATGAGGAAGCTGGAAATACTGACTCTTGGAGCTGTTTGTTAGGATTCTGTAGTTTTTCTGTCTGTTTTTGTTTCTCTCCCTCTGTTCCCCCCTCCCTTCTCCCGTGGGTGTATGTATGTGGGTGTGTTTTCACCTGAGCCAATCAAGAGCAGAGCTGGGCAGCCCTGATGTTCCTCCAATCACCTTCTCTCCTGCACACCTGTTCCTCATCTTGGCCAATCAACTCTTCAGCTCGGCGACTATTTAAGGACCAGTCCTCTCACTGGCCGGATTATATCGTGTCAGTAGCGGTGATCATGTCTACCTGTTTGCTTGAACCTTTTGCTCTTGTGGATCTTTTAAATCTTTGGACTAATTCTTGTTTTTTTCTGCGTTCAGGTTCGCTGTCCAGTCTCTGTTGCTCCTGCCTGTTATGGTTTGCTCTTGTGTTTTCTGTGTCACTGTGACACAGAATTTTGGATTGAGTCTGTTTGGATTTCATGCACTCACCTGGCTCATTTGCTGTATTAATGTTGTTATAATATAATATTGAACTTTGAACCCATCTCTTTGTATGTACTGTATATAGTTTTTGTGAACTAAAGACTGAACTCAAACCCTTATCCCATGTCTGTCTGCTTTCTGGGGTCAAAATCTTATTGAAATTTTGCTAAATCATAACACTGTGTTTGTCAAGTGTACTAAAATCTTTGACTATTCCTGTGTGAAACTGAAAGATTTCTCATACAAAAGCTTTACCTGTGTATGCAAATAATTAGCCATGGTTATATTTGGGGAAAATAGGGGAAAATATATGCACAACTTCAATTTCATAATGGTAATTACATTTTCAAAAAAAGATTATTTTTTTCCAAATATCCAACTATCACATCACAGCTAACCAGTGGTGGAATGTGTGGATGGTGTGAGAAAACAAGCTGCCAGTCTGTGTGGTATTACTTTGGTACATCGAGCCATTGAGAGATAATGTGACTAACTGCATTGAAAAAGTCAAGCTAACCAGAACTGACAAGCTCCAGTGGCTCTGACCACCAAAAGCTGGACAGCTCTCACCAATAAAAGCTACATCACAATCTCCTGTCACACATAGACACTCTAATCCTGGAAAAGGACAAGTTTAACAGTCCTAAAGTTTACAAAGTGTGAGGGCCATCTTTACTCACCTAAACTCTACAAAACCAAGGCATCTTCTTTAAATATTTTGGAGGATTCTGAGAGATAAATGGGATTTACATGCATTCACCCAACAATCTGTGAAGCCTAAAAGATACCAAAGACCAATAAGAGTTTATTCTTACTCTGTATTAAACCTGGTCTCCTTTACATTATGATGGACATACATTTTTAGATTTCCATATCTAAAAATTCAAGCTCCTTAAGCCTTCAAATCAAGTAGTTCTTTCTATAAACAACAGCAATAACAAAGACCTGGCCACCCATCCCACTCACCCCTGGTGAAGATCCTCCTCCCTGGGTGCTGTAGGGTTTTGCTGGAGTACAGAGCTAACAGTAAACCTCATGCTGAGATAAAAGCTTCCAGACTTAGAAAAGCATGAAGGGTTCTTTACAGTAAACACCTGGTGGCTACAAATGGACAGCAAAGCCTGAGATGTCCGCAACACAGCTGGAACCAGAGACCCATTCTAATTCACCACAGGTGAATTCAGTGGTCTCTTGATGAAGAAGTCTTCATCAAGGTGAACAAACCAAAAATGAACAGAGGAGAGCAGAGCTTAATCTCTAGCTTGAGACTGCCAGCCCTCGCTCTGGCATGGAGAGAATGACGAATGAAAACAAAACAATAAAAAAAAAAAAGCTTAATATTCATGAAGCTGAATAAATACTGTATCTTGAACTGGGCCTGTAATACAAACAAAACCGAAAAGAGTGTAATTAAATTCAGCATGTGGCTTTTCTTTAGAATTCAAACAAGGTCAACATTCTGGCGTGGCATCACGCTCATATCAAACATATGGGAGGTAATTGAAAGCATGCTCCAGTCCACGTCTGACATCAATGCCTGAACTTACACTAGTTTCAGCTTAACAGCAATTTATCACATGTTTTACAGAGAACTTGTGTTGCATGAGTCCTACAGCAAACTTTAAATCCTGGCCTTCCTCCCTGTGCATCAACAACATCTGCGCTGCATCTGGCCCTCACAGCACAAACCATACCTTGACAGATATTGCAGTTACCAGCAGCAGCTCTATATTTATTGTTGGATTTCCCTTGCTATTAAAATGGTTATGTTTATGATTTTAGACAGGGCCTTAGGTTACACCTACTACACAAGAATTAGGACATGGAATGCTACATTATGGAATCTATACAGTAGTGGTTGCATTTAGTCACTTAATTAATCATATATATGCTCTGGATATATCATTAATCAATCAAAGTATCATACTCCATTCTCTTTGAAAGCTCGGTGTGTGAGCATGTGGCACATTGGTAGATTTAGCAAGTAGGAGAAATGAATAACTGTCTACTGAGGAACGAGCTCTAGCAGACCATCTACAGGAGCAGCAGAAATCTAAAAAAAGAAAAAACTCCCTGAGGTGAAGCAGGCTTGGCAGTCAGCACCAACTTTGACTTTGAGAGAGTAGAACATAGGCATAGGCACCGTCTCTGTCCCATGAACAACTCCATTTAACCGTATATGAGCAAAATATGAGCACCAATAAACCATAAATTAACCACCAATTAACTGAGGAAGAGAAGCAGTGCTGCACGCATGTTGTGAACTCGCCTACATAAGCACCACTGACCAACAAAGTCAAAGGCGCTTATCGTTTTCTGTTGCCTCAAGATAGCAGTTCAGCCGCAAAGAGCCTAACAAACCTTATTTTAAGACTAACTCACCCATGGGCACATTTGCTGCTTGTACAACATGGGCGCTGGGAGTGAAAATGACAACTGCGTCAGTGGGAAACGTGTAATAACGCATGCATTGCCTGATTCTTTGCAGTGGGTGTAAGATATTGCCCAAACAGTGTGTAGAAAAACAATACAGACTTTGTTTTTAACCCCTGTGCCCTGGGAAAAACTCAAATGCGGAAATTAAAAACTAACCTGCTGTTTTGAAAACCAAAGTGGAGGTCTCCTTGTAGAGGCTCCAGTGTTTCTGTTTTAACCATCAGGTCATCTTCAGATCCTCTGAGACTGAATTCCAAGGCTGAATGCCAGTATTTAAACCAAAGCTCAACATGAGGAAAAACACTCACTTCTACAGTAAATAGAAAGACAGACTACTTCTCCTGGACAGTGGTAAATTTCCAAAAGATTACAGGATAAAAATAGACATACAGTAACAGAGACCTAAGAACTAATTTCATTTAACATCATAAGACAGGCAACTCAACTGTTGGAACAATTTCACTTGTGGAGCATTTACTGGAATGACTGTTATACTTAAAAGGAGTAATGTCACTATGGAAACAAAGATAAAAGATGAGCCATACAAAAACTGAGATAGTGATTTTAAATAGGTCTTAACACAATTTCATGAACACTCCAACAAGAGTGGTGAATGGTGATCTTTAATGCAAAATTGTGTTTTAATGGAGAAATTCAAAGGCTATTTCAAGTAGACTGTAGTTCACAAGGAATATCAAAAGTAAATAAAATAAAATAAAATAAATAAAAAAAGATGGCAATTGTGATTGCAATTAAATAGATTGTGACATTAGTTTTTAAACAAATTGCCCTATGGCCCCTTCTCAGATGGACATGCCCAAAACAGCTACCCAGGGAGACATCCATGAGGCATCCACCTCAACTGGCTCCTCTCAATGCAGAGAAGCATGGTTCTACTTTGAGCTCCTCCCGGATGTCCGAGCTCCTCATGCTATCTCTAAGGCTGAACCCAGCCACCCTTTGGAGGAAACTCATTTCGGCCGCTTGAATTTGCAATCTTGTTCTTGGTCACTACCCACAGCTCGTAGACTGACTGGTAAATCGATGGCCTTGCCTTTCAGCTCAACTCTGTCTTCACCACAACAGCCCCAATCCATCTGTCAATCTCCTGCTCCACGTTTTCCCCCACTCGTGAACAAAACCCCAAGAAACTTGAACTCCTCCACTTGGGGCAGCAACTCTCCTCCCACTTGGAATGGGCAATCCATCCATTTCCGACTGAGAACCGTGGTCTCAGACTAAGAGATGCTGATCTTCATCCCAGCTACTTCACACTGGGTTGTAAACCACCCTTGTGCGCTTTGGAGGTCACTGTTCAATGGCGCCAATGGGACAATGTCATGTCCTCAAACCAGAGACAAAATCCTAAGGTCCCGATCCTTAGTTTTTTGAGCTTGTCGTGGTCTTTCCTCTTGATGTTGCTTGGAACTGCTAGATCTATCACCACTGCCTTCTTCTGTTGTTTGTCGAACTCCACAATGTCTAGCTGGTTTGACATTAACATTTTGTCAGTCTGAATCAGAAAGTCCCAAAGGACCTTAGCTTGGTCATTTTCAACCACCTTAGGAGGTGTCTTCCATTCTGACCTCAGGACTTCCAGCCCATACTCAGATGTTCCTGCATGTTATGCCAGCCACTTGGTTAAAGCATTTCATGTATGCTGTTCCTGCCTGCATCTTACATCCTGCTGTTACGTGCTGAACTGTCTCAGGGACGTCTTTGCACAGCCTGCACCTGGGGTCCTGTCTGCATCTACTGCATCATACAAGAGGAGCCAAGTGCCAACTACTGTCAACAGAGCAGTCACTCGAGACTGTAAGACCAGGCAGACAAACCTGTGCACTGCCTGGACTGATACTGCATTCGATTTGTACTAGTAAGTTGTGTTCCAAGTTGTTTTCTGACTTCCAAAGCCGGAAGTGACAAATCAAACACCACCCAAGTTCAGAATTCCAACTTGTCAACTCGGTCGACCTCAGAAGACACAGAGGTCACAAACCAAGATGGCTGCCCAGAACATCGACTGTAAATAAAAGTTGTGGTTTTGCATATTTTAGCGCTTTTGTCTTGTTTGTGTCCAATTTAGTAAGCTGTAAAAAAGTGAATAAAGTATATAAAGTGTTGTTTATCAACTGGTGCTGCTTGATATTGCTATAACATCAACGGCTGAATAACGTTACAAGCAAGCTGTCTTGTGTTGTGGTAAATAGAATGCTTCCAAATTGTTTATTACGGATGTGATCTCACTCTGAGTTCGGAGTTCCAACTTACAAGTACAAATCGAATGCAGCAAGACTACAAGAAAGCCCACAACTCAGTGCCACACACATGGAAACTGGAATGCTTGGAAATGAACAACACCAACAGAACACTTCTTCATCAAGAACTCAATGGAGTTGTGGAAACAACTCTAGGGACCAACTCAAAGCTAACTAGCACAAGTTACCATCAAGTGTGGCATACATCAAGGTGATCCGCTATCCCCACTGCTGTTCTGCAAAGGTCTGAACCGCCTCAGCCAAATAATTACAAAGAGTGGTTACAATTCCGAAGTGGACACATTAAAACCAGTTGCTTGATATTTTGTAGGTCAGCTCTGACATGTCAGGGGAAGATACTATTATTATTTAAGGGATTATTAGTTCTCATAGTGTTCTCCCTATGTTCCTGTTCTCTCCGCTTGTCCTTGTCGGTTTTTCTTTTTCTCCCTGTGTTTGTGCACTGGTGCATTGTGTCCTGGAGCCAACCAAGAGCTGAGCTGGTCAGGGCTGTTCAAATTACCTCCTCCTTACTCTCGTGCACTGTTGCATCAAATTCTCTTCAATCAACTCCACACCTCTCCTGTGGCTTATAAGCATCTTCCATTCCACCTTTGCCAGACTATACTGTCATGCGGTATAGATATCAGACCAGCTCTCAGCTTTTGATCAGTTCCTTGTGGAAAATTCTTGTATTAACTCTTGTTTCCTGTGCTCAGATTACCTCCTAAGATTCTGCCTGCCTGCCCCGCCCTAGCCCTAGCCCTGACCCAGCTCAGAATCTCGCTTCTGTAAATCAGCTCTGGAGTCCCGGACCTATGAATCTCTTGCTGTGACCACTAGCACTCACCTGCTGGTCGGCCATTAACTTAGATTAATCTCTTTGAGGCTCTCTTAGTACCGGTAACCACCCTTTTTTTAACAGGGGCACTGGACCTCTGGGGGTATTTTGTGGTCACCAGCATAAGAATGTTGGGTCCTTTGGGTCCTGTCCATTGGAGGTGGGGCCTCTATGTGGGAGCCACAGATAACTTACTGCACAGGTTCAAAGGCCCAAAGGGTCAGGCTGCCCAGGGAAGAGGCTCTGTTTGGAGTGACTGTTAAAATTTCTGTTGGAAAGACACAGCTCAGTTACAAGGACTGTCCTGATCAAATTTCTTTTTTCTTCGTCCTTAGAAAAAGAATTTTATTACTGAGTATCTGTCAACCCAATCCAATATAATTTGTTTTGTTATGTTGTTCTTTATATCACAATTGCACTATTAGGGAACTCAAAGTGGTAGTTTTGTGACAAGCATTTCATTTAAAAAAACAAGTAACACCCATTACATAAGTCTGTGAACTATAAGTCCCTCAACGCTCACTGTCAGGTCTGCTGCTGCTGGCTGCAACCTAGTGCTGCACCAAAAACATGCAGTTCTCAGCAGTGAGTTCACACATCATGTCAGTTGTCAGCTATACCTATGTAGACCAAGGCTGTTTAATGCCTAGCCAGGTGGTCCACTGTGTCTAAAGCTGCTCTACAGTCAAACGGGCGCCTGTGTGCGGAGTAAATTCACTGACGTATGTTGTTTTGTCTAGGCTGACTTCAGTCTGCTTTTAAGTATCACTCACACCTGTCACTCCTAAATGCAGCTCACTGTCATGTCGACCACAGATGTCACAAGAAATAAGCCAGCAAAAAGTTTATGGTTATAATGATTATGTTTACATGGGAGAAGAGTGGTGGGCTTGGAGCAGGAAATCTCACTGATTACAACAACAAAAGTTAAATGGCTTTACCAGATTGCTGGGAAAATGCAATTCCTTAAACCTACAAGATCAACATGAAGTATTTTCAAAGTATCCTTTTTAGTGAGTTTTTATTATCTGTACCATGGGACTAAGGACAGAGGTTTTTTTATGTTGTACAGACTGTAAAGCCCTCTGACATAGACTGATGTTAAGCTGTATTAATAAAACTGACTGGACTTTCAAGTAGAAAGTGTCTAAATAGAACAAAAGCACCATCAGGATACCTGAAACACATGATATAATATGATACTATTGTATTTGGACTTTGCATCTACATAATACCGGGATCAAAAAGAAAAATGCTTTATGTTATTTACAGTATGACTAGTTAAATATTCTGAAATTCTGTCCCGGACTGTGGTTGGTTAAATTGAAGGTAGGTTAATATTCATACAACTGACTTACTTAAATTTGTCTGTACAAACAGAACATTTCCTACTGCTGTTTCACATCAAAACAATTCAACAGGTGAAACACTACATGGCTTTTATTGTGAAGCAGTCACAGAAAAAGGTATTTATCACAGAGGTTAGCTCCGACTGTTCATGAACCATGCATCTACAAAACAAGAATTGATCATTTTGCAACATTTTACAGCGGATAACTTGCAAATACTACAAGTAATAAAGAAGCAAGATTAAGTCACAGTGAGGTGTTGAATGAAGAGTTGCAGGCAGCAGGCTGCACACCTCCACAGCAAGGTAACTTGCTTTGGTGTGGAAAACCTTTTCTGTTATGAATTTTCTCTTGTACAACATAGACTACAGACTGATTTAAAATCAGCACTCCTTGAGCAGAAATCTTAAGGAATGTAAAGTTGTGATTTTGCTTCAAACTAACCAGCTTTTATGCTGTGCAACACATCTAAAGGCTAAAATGTTTATACAATACTGGTTCTGAAAGGCCACTAAATGGAGCTAATTGTAATAACAGAGATAACAGCACACATAAGGACAAGGACACACAAGCAAGTGACAGGATACACATTCTTTCCACAAGTTTATCGCTATTCCTCTGATCAGCATTTGCTTGCAAAGGAACACTGTGATGAACCAACAAAGGCAAAAAAAAGTCCCTGAAAGCTAGTAAACATAAATGTAAACAAATGTAAATAAGTTTAGAAATATAAAAAATAAGGTGTTCAAATATTTTATGAGGAATGCAATGCGTTCAACATGTTTGTTTGATCTCGAGGGATTCACGCAATGTGTTATGGTGAGAAACAATGAATGTAAAGGTAACTTTCTTTGTTTGCAACAGGGCACCTTGAAGAGGAGACCAACCATAATGACTGTGGCCATTTGTATTTCTGGTTTGGGCATCTCATCTGACCAGACCAGCTGGAGTTGACAGTTAAGAGAAAAAACACTAATAGTCTGTACCAGGGAGTTGTCCTTTCTTTACTGTCCTTGTTGTTCCTCATGTATCCATCTGCAATCTCATCTAAATATACAGTAGCACTTTATTCTGAACTGTTTTCAATATTTGTCCATTTTTATTTCAGTACAAAAACACAACAGTTTTCAACCTTTCAACCTAACATGACAGGAGTGCTGTGTGTTAAATGTGTTGTTGTGGGTGGCTTTCCCCATTGACTTGCTTTATTGTGTGGGTGGAATACCAGTAAAACTACCCTGAAACCACCTTGACAATCCAAACTCTGGTACAGAAAATTAGTGACAGTAAAAACATTCTCCAGTTGCTGGCCCTCTTCCCAGAGTCGTAAAAGTTTAAAGGTGTTCATAATTGCTAACACACCTGTAACAGTCTGGGCTCATGTTCCTTGGATGTTTATATCTGGGCCCCCTTCTTTTTCCTCTCCTCTTGAACACTGAAATAGTCACATGTTTTCTATTTAACTGTTTTGCTGTAAAACTTCAGTCTTTGCTCTCTCGCTCTGCTTGTTTATAAAGAAGCACTGTCTCTTGTCATTTTTTTTTCTTTCATTTTACCATGTCTAGGGACAACACCAAAAGAACAGCAAATTCTTAAGAACTGCTCCAGGGAAGCCCAACATCTCTCTGGTTTGACAACCATTTTGAAATGAACCCAAGAACAGCTGGACCTCAGCAGCTGTTGAATAGACTTAGTGAACAGAGTTTTGTCTTTTTATTACTGAGAATCTCTTGGCCTTTCTGCTTTGGAAACTTCTCTTGTACTGTTTTTTTTTTTTTTTGCCATTTTCCAGTAATCCTGTTTCTGATTCATTTCTGGCATTTCTTGTGTTTACCATATTAGCAGTAATTTATTGACATTTTATTGCCTGTACGACACTTCATAACTTTCGAAAAGCAAGGCTATAGAGGTCTGATACATATTAAACCACAGAGATGAACTGATTAACGAGATAAAAAGCTAAGATATGACATGTCTAGAATGTTTTCACAGT
Organism: Scatophagus argus; assembly: GCF_020382885.2. NCBI lineage: Eukaryota > Metazoa > Chordata > Actinopteri > Scatophagidae > Scatophagus > Scatophagus argus. Next base: position 2,040,447 of record NC_058495.1, read on the forward strand.
ATCTCCCAGGGATCATTGTTCTAGTTAGAGTTCAGCAAGAACACTGAGAACCTGTTAACCTTTTTCTGTCATTTTTAAGAGCATTCATTCTGTTCACTGACTAATCAAGTCAACTACGACAATTCACAGTTCACCTGAAGCTTTAACAGCTGACAAAGGAGATTATTAAAGAAGTAGCTAATTTATGTGTCCTTGAAATAATTTGAACTCATTTATTTAAGTCAGCAACTCACTCTCAGTCTAAATGTGATCAGTTGACAGCTTAACAGCAAAATGCCATGATTTCAAACTGGACTATATATTCCATGTAGTCTATAAGCATGTTAGGATTCAACACAAAGCACTGGAAGATATAGTTGGGCAGAGGGACACCTGGACTACTTTATGGTTTGATGATGCTCAAACAGAACTACTTCATAGAACTTGCTGGAAATCAAAAGTGTTAGTGTTAGTGTATAGTTGAAAAGCCGACCATCATACAGAGGGGAAAGTGTTGCTTTACTATGGGGTTAATGGTTCACATGTTCAGACAATCTCTCCTGAAATGCTGTCACTTTTGCACGATGTTGTTCATATTAAAAGTTCAAACTCTGGGCCCTTTAACATCTTGGCACAACAGGTCAAGGGAGGGTACAGAAAAGGATGGATGATTTTTATGATCATTCTCCCTCACTGCTCAGTGTTCAAGATTTTGTCTCATCGGACTTCATCAACAGTTCCTGACGCAGCAAGGCCAGTTTTTGGCCAAAGAATCAAAAGAACAAAGAAGACCCACTAACTAAGTTAGGAACTAAAAGTCCTTTTTGGACAGTTCTGTCATATTTGAGAACCATAATTATTAAAAAGCAACAGTTTTGTTAACAATTTTTATATTAAACGAGTCAAAATGCTGACTTAAGGTGAATATTTAAAGGTGCAATTTGTAAGATATAATCAGAACTTTAGTTCAAGTCATTAAAATGAATGAACATTATTAACAGAATATGAAGAATCAACACAGTTGATATGATGTCAAAGACATCTATTTATTGTATAACAGAGCTATCTACTGACATTAGCATGCTAACCAGCTAGTCCTGGCCTATCCTGTCTCATAATAACACTTGGTACCTCTAAAGGTGGTAGGTACACATAGTTTGGGAGTCTGGGAGTTGTGTACAAGCAGCAAGTTCACAAGTTCACAGGCTCTCTCAGCATTTGGTCTAAACAAAACAAATTCACAAAATAGCAAGAAAGTAAACATTCCTACACCTACTTCACTAACCATGTTGGCGGTAATGACACTCGGCTGTGCCAGCTGGATGTCACTAAAATGAACGTTCAGTCGGTGTGTACTTCTGCAAAAACTATGCCAGACTCCGTAGTTTTATCTGAACCCCTGGCCTGCCCTGACCAGTGATGACATGTTTAGCCGTGTGTAATCATTCAACCACTAGCTGTCGAGGCAGTGTCCAACAAATCATGTAGGCTTTGTAGATACTTGGCAGACCTTCTGGGGAAGACCTGGTCTCATTAGGAGAGACAGCGTTCATCCCACTTTGGATGGAGCAGTTTCTTATTAAAACAAAACCATGACAACCCAGAGTTGAAACCAGGAGGCAGAGTTGCAGTGCTTTGTGTCTCTTTGTGTTCCCATTAGAACAGTTACCCACCCAATATCCCATAGAGACTGTCTGTCTCCCGACCACCTAAATTAATTAAATCAAACAAAAAAAAAAAGGAGCTATACATGAAAAATCTAATACAGATTAACACCAACACCTCCATAGACAAAACAAATAGGAGAATTAAATGTGGACTGTTAAAGCTGTACAAAGCTATACCGGTAAATAAACTGATACCAGATTATAATTTAGATTTATTCTCTCGACTTGAAACATGGCTTTGTCCAAAAGAATATGTCAGCTTAAATGAATCCACTCCCCCCAGTCATATTAATACTCACATTCCTTTTTTATTGTCATTTACTTCAGAATCATGTTCTGGTACTGCAGAACATTACAACATGAAAGAAAAGTCTTATGCCAACTGCAGTCCCTCTTAAATTGACCATTTTGTTGATAGCGTTGTAAGCTCACAAAGGATAATTCACGCTGAAAAACAAACACAGAAAGCAAAAGAGACTAGTGCCATGGTATTATACTGACGTTTGCATACTAAAGCAAAATGCGCAAAAAATTGAAAGGAAATGGCGTTCCTCCAAACTCACAGAATTTCACTCAATCTGGAAAGACAGCCTTAGATCGTACAGGAAGGCCCTACGGACTGCCAGAGCAGCCTATCACTCAAAATTAATAGAGGATAACAAGAATAATCCCAGGTATCAGTTGAGCTCTGTTCAGCACTGTAGCCAGGCTGACAGAGAGCCATAGTGCTACTGAGCCTCAAATCCCTGTAACTCTCAGCAGACTTTATGACTTTATGACAAAATTCAACACCAACTAAACCAGGGTTTCTCAACGGAGGCGGTAGCACCCCACAGGGGGCGTTTGGACAAAGTCGGGGGGCGTTTTGAATGAGACAGCTGAGAGGGGGGCACTCAGGCACAAGCGGGGGGCGTTAGTCACTGTTATTCATCACAATGTATAACAACGTATATACCAGAACAAACACTGCTCATTTGAACATGAATTAATATGTAACTATATATTTTGAGTGTGATTAGAAATACCAGCACTGCAGGTTCTTTCATGTTCCTACCAATGGCATGCTATCTCCATAGCAACGCCTCCAAACAAATTCCGACTGAGTGCTTAGTGTTCTCCCATTTCACACCGAACGCGGTCTGCGCTGCGCCCACTGCAGGGTACAGCGCAGACAGGCGCAGAGCAAAGCGCATGCGATGTCGTATTAGAAGTGCGTTTGCCTCATCTGCCAGTCTGCCATTGCTATTCCGAAGAAGGGACGTGTGGAGCGGTATTTTCTTAATGTTCATAACAACTACGACACTGACTTCCCTCCGAAAAGCAAGCTGAGAATATACTGTACAAATATATTGTACAAATAAAGAATACTCAATATGTTTATAAATAAATATATGTTTTGCATTTTTATAGCAGGTAGTGGTTGACGGCTCCTGAAGGCTGACAGCAGCCGAATCCAGCTTCGCGGGTTAAAATTTCCTACGTCCTAACTCATTGAGCAGGGATTCAGCCAAGCTCTCCACTTGCAGATGAAGTGTCACAACCGCCTGAATTTGGTGGACTCCGGTGCACTCAGACTCAAAACTCAAAACTGACATTTCTGTGTCCTGCTGTTAAAAAACTGGTAGCGAGTCACCAAGCACAGGGTTCACACTAATTTGACCCTTTTTATCAGCATACGTTCTTCTTTGCTTGAAGTTGTAAATTTGTTGGGCTACTTTAAATTGGTGTCAGGTTGTTGCTGCCGCCTTGTTCCTTCCTACAGTTAAATAGCAGTTAATTAAAAACTTCGGATTATATTTAGGTCTTATGTATTGGCATGTTGTAATTGGCCAATTGAGGCATATTGTTCACGTAATTGTGCGTCTTCAGTTGTCTGAATGTGTAAATGCATTTTCAATACAGTTTCAAACATATAACACACTCCACATATTTTCACTGTTATGCAGATGACACAATTATATTTATCAGTGAAACCAAACTTCAGACATGTCTTAAAGGCAACCTGGATGACTTGTAATTTCCTACTTCTAAATTCAGACAAAACTGAAGTTATTGTTCTGGGCCCTAAACACCTTAGAAACAAATTACCCAATGATATGTCAACTCTTAACCTTGGCCCAGGTAGAGGCCTTCTTTACATTTAACAGTAGACTTAAAACTTTCCTTTCTGATAAAGCTTATAGGTAAGGCTGCCCTAGGTCAGCCCCTAGTTATGCTACTATAGACTTAGACTGCCGGGGATCTCCCACGATGCACTGAGCTCTCTCTTCCTCTCCCTCTCCTTCTGCACACATTTATGTCCCATTAATGCATGTTAGTAACTCAACTTCTTTCCCGAGTCCTTGTGCTTTCTTGTCTCGCAAGTTCCCATGGATCATGGTTGGACCTCCTGCTGCGGTCCTGCTTGAAACCTACTGTGATTACTACCGTTTAGTAATAATCTATTTTAATTCCATTACTACTGTGACAACAGCCACTACCATTGTTATTGTGACTACTATTGCTATCACAATCACCATAGTACCTTCTATATACTTCACCATTATCATTATCTATAGTTCCAATACATATTGTTGTTGCTGTTGAATTTTATTAAAGAGTTTGGTCTATATCCGTTTTAATTGGAAAGTGTCAAAGGATAACTTCTGAGTTGGCACGACATAATCAAACTGATGCTGTTGCTGTTGAATTTTATTAAAGAGTTTGGTCTATATCCGTTTTAATTGGAAAGTGTCAAAGGATAACTTTTGAGTTGGCACGACATAATCAAACTGAATTGAACTGAATTGAATTGAGTTGAACTGAATTAAAACCACAGACCCTGTGAATTCAAGTTTCCCTCTTTTAATGGGGGGGGCCCTCACCAAAACCATCTAAGGTTGTCTTTCCAAATCATCTCTGGTTTGGTTAAAATAAATCCTCAATTCACAGAGTAAGATGGAAATGAAAATATTCTATTCACTGCTGCATCACCTCTCTTCCGTCTCTACCTTCCCAAAATCACAGTCCTCATCGGACCTTCTCTAACTCATCTCCATGTTGTCGGCCAATCTTGGAGGCTGTGTCCGGTCCCAGTCCGGTGCCCAGCTCTGTTCACTGGGATGTTGTTGAAGGAGGTTATGATTCCTCCAATGAACAGCAGTGAGGAGCAGTCGGCGGCTGCTTTGGTGATAAGCTGCTCCCTTTAGTTTTAGTGGAGCTACTCTTGAATTCTGGTCATTATTTTCAAGTGCCCTTAATTTCATTTTCAACTTCATTTAAAATTAAAAATACAAAATAAAAATAGAGACTCTCTTGGTCGCTGAATAGTTACAGATCATGTCACTTAACTGCAGTGTTCCCTTTTTGATTCAACCCAGACATCCCTGCCTGTCATATTATGCCCTACTCTCTCCCCCTCTTTAAAAATAAGGACATGAATTAAAAAAAAACAGAATAGTTTAAAAACCAAAAAAGCATATAGACCTAATTATAGACCTAATAACTGTTCCAATATCTGATGGTTGGATGATTTTGGTGACGTTCACATGAAACACTGTTGTTGTGCTTCTCTATTGGTGAATGTAAGACAACCAAAAGAATCTCATATATTTGAAGAACAGAAAGTCAGAAATGTTCAGAAATGAGATGCATCTGAACTTTTTAACTAAATTCTCATTCAAGACACTTCAACATCAGGAAGGAAGGAATAAGGAATCTGAATAATAATGCTGGAGGGACTGTCCCGGCTCCAGTTTCACAAATAGTCTTCAGCTGGGTCGGATAGAGCGCTTTATATCAGAGACACAGATTTAGGCTCTTAAGGCCTTTGCTTCTGACATAACATTCTATTTCAAACACAACACAATCCTGAAAGCCTCTATAGTCAGTGAAGTCAATGAAGAACTCTTAACGTACTAAGAATACACTTAATCTGCAAGTAATATCTTTGCACATTACTTCATACTCACAACTACAGAATTTGAGAATACTGAGAGACTTTATTTGAGGGATGCTCATCCTTCTTTGAAAAAAATGATATTCCCCCATTTGGTGTTTTGGTGATGGTGTTGGAGAATGTTATCTATCACTCCAATTCAAAATGTGTTCAACCACCACAAAAACCCATAAACTCTCCCAGAGACCCACTTGAATTTTTTAAGGGACAATGAGAACCTATTTAAGTGCCCCTAAAACCTCCTCAGTGACTATGCAAACCTCATGATGTACCCTAAAACCTCCTCAGATACCATTAAAACCTACTAAAGGACTCCAACATACCCTCTTGATGTCCACCTGAATCTCTTCATAAGTCCCCGTACTAGACCCCATTTGCTGTGAGTTATGAAATATGATAATGCATAAAGACTGAATAAAAACAGAAACACACAACTTGAGCTGAATGTGAATGCCTCCCTTTCTCAAAATTCACCTTGAACTGAAAAAATTAAAAGGTTTAATGCTGATGACAACTCTGAAACCATACCAATTAGATCACTTAATGATCACTTGATGATAAAACTTTTCACACAGTCTTTGCACTCCAGCTTCATCTGTATCACTAGAAATGTACTTTACATTCAATTGCACTATCCTAATGTTAGCTGAGCAATCATCACTCTTCCAGGACATTTAAAATGAGGTGAAAGCTCTCAGAAACATCAACTGCAACCTGAAACCTCAGTCACTCTGAGAGGAGTTGTCCAGAAAGCGAAGCAGATTTGACTATTGGTCAGTCCAAAGTAATAAGATAAATTTTAGCCCGTAATAAGTGTCTGTGTAACAGCTGCTAAATGTGTTGTCTGACCAAAGGCTGAGAGAAAAACAGAACCAGTGCAGAATAAAGAAACACTCTTCCAGCCTAATGAAAGATAGGTTGGTTATTACGAGTCATTACTGAGTGGCTGGGCAGAGACCACAGACATTCCTCCTGACAAAACACACTCACACTGTGGTTGTCAACTTTCAATTTTTCTGCTTTCTCTGCAGTTTGTGATGTGTATTTTTTTTCTTGTACACATTTAAGGGACATTTAAGAGAAAACACTGACTTAAGTCTCTCTTTGATTAGTTGTCTTTTTCCATATGTGTCTCTGCTTTTTTCTATACATCCTCTCTGTGTCTGTGTCTCTCTCTCTCACACACACACTGGTGGGTGGCCAGGGAAGGGTTAAGTGTTCTGCTCTGTAAACTCTGCTTTAAGAGTCTGCTGGAAGCTACTGGATCAGCCTTTAAATACAGTCATTTGACACATCCCAACAGGGGCTTGTAGCAGATAGCAGCTGCTGACCCAAACCAAGGCTTTTAAGGCGAACTGGTGTGTCGCTGTCACACTGCTTTGGACAGAATGAAGGCTCTCTTATTCACCTGTATGCTGGTGCCGTGGCTGGTGGCAGCCTCAGCCAGGAGATCTGACCAGGACTCGCAGCTGATACCAGGATCTCTACCTGACAGGGAGCTGGATGGATACTTCAGTGATAATTTGAAATCAAGGAGGGCTAGGGTAGGAACATTTCCATTTACAGCTTCTCTGACAAAAATGTTATTATCTTTAATAACTCTGACAAATGCATTTATATAAAATATGCTTTGATTTTTTGAATTTACTAATTTGCTACAGATTTAACACATATTTTTTTCTGAAAGCAGTCCAAAATCAGCAAGTAAGCAACTGTTTTGATCAGTAGTTCAAGAGACAACCCCAACAGTGGTAATAGTGATAGCCTTCCAGATATCTGTTACATTTATTGAGATGATAAGCATGAATTTATAAATGTAAACAAAATATGTATTCCTATGTATCAAGTTAAATTAAAAACAATCATTCTGTTCTTGTAAATACGAAAAGAGAAACACACTGCAGAGAAACACTTACTGAGTTTAGTAAGACCAAACAGATCTCTCTTCCAAGAGAATTTTCTACTACCAGAGAAGGAAAAGATTTTTTAAAAAATGTATAAGGGATAAGAGTTTTCTAAACACTACTGCGACTACATTATGCTAAATAGTTCACAGCAATTAATAGCTTTATTCAAAATCAGGAATCACATTATTGTAAAATCAGGCACGTCAAGGTTTAATTAAATTTGTTTTCTCCAAGTTGCAAACAACAAGAACTGTCAGCACTTGATTTCACTGCCCTCGTACAAGAGATAAAAATTCATTCAGCTCTCAGTTTCAACACTCACACCCACACCTACCCACGCCTTGCTGTGTCTAACTTTGTCTTCCACCAGAAAAACTTCAACCTCAATCAACAACGCTAGCCCTAAACTAACCACACTAACCTCTTCAAGAAATATTTGGATGAACCATAACCCAAGTCTGGTCTGTTTTGTCCGTCTGGAAACACTTGCAAGAAGTTAAAAAAACAAACAAAAAAAACCCAAACCACAAAACACAAACAACCCTGAGGATGAGACGGGGGGGAAATAAGTGTGAGCAAATCCAGCAATGAAATGTTACTTCAGTTTTAATGAGTAAATATTTCATTTGGGACTGTTTTCCGTACAAGACTCCATCAGTGCAATTCCCTTCAGGGACAAGCCTCATACCATTCACTGCTGCTACAGTTAACCACAAGCTTTATGTAGGCTAACTTTTTAATCTATAATGTGGAAAGTTCTGTTTCCGTCCTTTGATTTGTTTAATGGCCATAAAGTTAGTTCAGAGACTCGGTGAGATAAATTAACCCAGCATTTGGCCAGTGGTGATGTAGGATTCCAACTTTCTCCTACCAGTCACTTTATTGGCAGTAGATTAATTCCTCCCTCTTTAGTTGAATATTAGCAAAGATGCTTATTGGTTGCAATCCTGCAGATAGGCCCTCATCTTCAGTGACAACTGTTTAATTGGCAATCTGTGTTATCTATCCTGCTACCACAGTTAAAAGATCTGAATTTGACCAGGAGGTGCCCACAGACCCAAAATTCCTTAGGTGGAAGGTTGACATTTATCACAACCTCCAAAGATCTAAAGGCCTTGTGGGGTCAGGGATTGTCGCTGGTTCATGGCATTCTTATGACATCACCACACAGGCTTCACTTTACAAAGCCTGAACATGTTTCACTGCGAGTACAAAAACACTTCTGAAAAGATACATACTGACCAGGTATGGTTACTTATCCACAACAGCAGAATATCAGGAAGAACATCTCATAAGGACTAAGGAATGACACGATTTGCTGTTGCAGATCACTTCCTCGTGAAGTGATGGACACTCAAATGCATCCAAGCCCACGCACTTGGTACATGACTTTGTAAGATATACTGTGTAAATCTATTGATCACCTGGACAAAGTGGTCACGATAAAGTGACAGTGATGTTTACTGTATGAATGCCCACTTAGCATCACACATTCAATTACAACCCTCAGGGTTAACAATTAATTGATTATCAGAATGTAAACTATTCCCAAAATACAATAGTGGGTTTGTTCGTTTTCTACATGCCTGTGGCTGTGAGAGGAAACTATCCAGCTGTTAGTGTCCCTCATTTTATTCAGTTTAACCCTCTGACACACACTATATAGACTATCCAAACACACAGGAAATCTTAATGCTTCAGCATACTAAGACATTTTGGACAATGCTATGCTTCCAACTTTGTGGCAGCTTCCAACAGTTTGGGGAAGGCCCTCTTCCATTCCAGCATGACTGTGTCCCAGTCCACAAAGCAAGGTCCATAAAGACATAATTGGATGAGTTTGGTGTGGAAGAACTTCACTGGCCTGCACATACAGAGTCCTGGCCTCAACCCCATCAAACACCTTTGGGATGAACTGGAACGGAGACTGTGAGCCTGGCCTTTTAGTCCAACATCAGTTTCTGACCTCACAAATGCTCTACTGCATGAATGAGCGAAAATTCCCACAGAAACACTCCAAAATCTTATGGGAAGCCTTCCCAGAAGAGTGGACGCTGTCATAGCTGCAAAGCTATCTATGTATTTAGAACGTGATGTCAATGAAGTTCCTGTTGGTATAATGGTCAGGTGCTGCAATATTTTTGTCTATATAGTGTATATAAAGATAGACAACGGATCTCCCCTTCCTCCTATCATGCAAAAGTGAAGCCAAAATATCCCTGATACCAGCATTTAGCATTCCATCTTATGCTTGTGACATCATTTGGAGCCAGAGTCTTCCCAGTTGTGATTGGGCGGTGGAGTCGCCAGATCAAGTTAAGCCACAAGCCACAGATGGCCACCAGGGTTGATGTTTTGGCTTCACTTTTGGAGAGCTTTTATGTCGCCCATCTTTATTTACAATTAATGGTTTAACTATCACATCAAAATGAACCAAAACCTGACCACTTTATTAAACTGTGCTAGGTTAAGGGCAATTTATTTTGTGTATCACCTTTTACATGCTACCCTGCCTCTCGCACATAGTTACATGCTCATGTTAGTAATCGGACTACAGACGAAGCCAAGCACAACAGAGTGCAGATATTAATGACTTTTTCTTTTAATCATTATTTGTTCTTTCCCCAAAAATGAGACACAATGTGATGGGTTATGAACAGTCAGTGTATGAATAGGCTATGTTTTCTCCTGCAGAGGGCCCTGCCTCCTGCTGATGAACCTGATGACAGTCCAATCGCAGAAGGAGGAGATGCCTCTGGTAAGAGAAAGATCTCATTACTTCGTGTCCACATACTCAAAAGTATATCACATTCAAATGAATAGGGGAGTTTAAAACTCCTGGCCTGCTGTTTTGAGTTGCTTTGACTTGGCTGCTTTAAGGCATGGGAAAGACAGCCAAAAACAAACTACAGTTTTCTCACAGACGGTTAATGAGGGCTGTGTTGGGTTTGAACTTAGGAGCAGACCAAATAACAAATTCTATTAGTAATTAGTTAAGGGGACTGAAAGGTGATTATAGAAATGTTTTTTGTTTTGGCCAGATTGTTAAAGACCTAACAGAGAAGGGTAACACAAAGAGAGGTAATGCAGATAATCAGTGAGATTGAGTACATTATTTCCATACACATATGCTATTTTGGCTTGACTCAGTTTGACATCTCAGCATGGCAAGGATTTGCATCTCCTTTGCAACAGGTCTACCTGCTTCAAGGTGTGTCTTCAGCTGATGTCGTGCTTGTCTCAATGATGTTTAAAAGCAGCTGGCTGATGTAAGCTGTAACTACTGGTGAAAGAAGCGGCCGTAAAACAGTTGTTGTTTTTGCTGGGAGTGTTTTTCCGTCACACAGCACAGGAGGTTACACAGGTTGTTTACCTGTTGGAGGTGAGCTGCTTGCAGAGGTGCAGTGAGGGCCTGCTGTCTGCAGCTCTTCATCTAAAATCTCACTGTGGCTGTTTCTGCTTGTACTCTTCCTCTCTACAATACTGAACAATAGCTTCTGACAAAGCCATGCTAATTCTGTGTTAGACACATTTAATCATCTATAAATACTTCAAAGGTTATTTTGTTATTTAAAAGTTTTTATAATGGAGCAGCAAAATTAAGAAATGTTTGGTTAATCAACAGTAACTTTAGACAATTCCTGAAAATGAACAAGAAGAAACAGTATAAAACAGGTCCATCTCGGTCACAATTCAGCACATTTAAACTGACAATGGAAGTGCCAATGGAAAAAAGTAACTGATTTGAGGATCTGAAAGATCTGAAAGCTGAACAGAACCAGGGAGCTAGGAAATGGAGGCCTTAAAAGACAAAAAGAAATCTAAAAAAATTAAAATCAATTCTATCTTTCAGCGGCAGTCTAACCACTGCAGAGTGACCGGTACAGGGGAGACATAGTCTCACTAACAAGTCCCCGTTAGGAGTCTCACTGATGCATTTTGAATTATCTGCAGTTGAGGTGATGTTCATTCCTACCGAGAGTGTTACAGATGTGAAGGAATAATATATGTAAGCTGGTTGTTAGTCATCAAAATTATTTTGTAGCATACAATTTTTTCAAACTACACATGTAGAAACATGTGGCTTTTGATCAGAGCAACTAATCAATTAGTCAGTAAACAAAAAAAAACAATGACCACTATTTTGAAAATCAAATAATTCTTTGTAATAAAAAAACAAACATAACCTATTTCCTTATAACTTCTTATATGGAATATTTTTTAGTTTTAGTCTTCACCTTATGTGATAAACTGAATATCTCCGTGTTGTTGCTGATTGGACAGACAAAACCAGAGATCTGACCACCTCACCTTAAGTCATCCAGTCTTAAATTGAGTTGGATAAGTGGTTGGTTGGTAAAAGTGCTCTGCTGTACAACATGCCCCCATTGATAAAAAAAATGTGAAGATGGATGTTTGATGCCTCTGTGTTGCAGACCTGCCCACTTGCCTGCTGTGCGTATGTCTGACTGGCTCAGTGTACTGTGAGGAGGTCAGTCCAGACATGACCACTGTTCCCACCCTGCCTAAAGAGACAGCCTACCTGTATGCCCGCTTCAACAAGATCAAAAAGATCAGCAACAAAGACTTTGGTGACATTGGTAAGTCTGGTAACTGTATCCATGACAACCTGCTCAGCCAAGTTTGTCCGGGCAGATGTCAAAGTCTGACAGCTAGAGGCGAATGCTCTGTTGTAAGGTATTAGATATCTCCTAAATAAAACAAAAATACAGTTCTTGACATTTTATACTTTATTTTATTATTCAAAGATGGCCCTTAAGGTCAGCTTTTATGGGTGAAGATAAGTTTACTAGTCATGGTGAGTCGAAATCCACTTCTGGTAAAAAATAAATAAATAAATAAATAAATAAATAAATAATGGCAAAGTCATGATGATGCCATAGTGACGGGGTGTTAGTTGAGCAGTTTAGCTGGTTACCTATGGTCACATTTATAACTGCTGCATGCACACAAAACGGGGCCTAAAAAGCACATACACCACTAAAGCTGTGATCTACAAAAAGAAACTTGATGGGAGAATGTGCACACCTGTACATAGACTCTGATCCATGTGTATGAACATTCTGACAATGCAGACGGTGAGGAGGTGAACTGAAGCCAGACTGCAAAAATGATGCCACATTTCCTGTTGCACATTTAATTTCATTTTATTTTAACTATTAATAAGAGATCTACACGACCAGAAACATTTAAACCATCAGTGTTTATTCGTACTTGTGCTTGTAGTGAGCCCTGACTATTGCATAAACACTCAATATTTCATCAGTGCTGTCTCACCATCACTTTCTCCACCCATAGTGCAGACAATAGGGCCAGACTGTGTGGTAAGTAATCATCAGCTGTTACAGAAATCTAAGATGGCATCAAATAATGTAAAAACTGTAGAACAGAGAGTCAGTAGTTTTCAGTAATATCTATTAACAGGCCTACTCTGCATATATAACTAAGTATGATTTTAATTCCATATCATTTTTGTGTGTAAATCGTTGCAGTGAACATCACTAGGCCGGAGGCAGAATTGTGGTTGCCACACGCACTCTGCCATCTCCAGTCATCTTCATTAGCTCCACATATGAATAGTGTGAAGTCTGGAATTAAAGTCAGTGACAGCTCACACACAATCACTGCACTCCCTATCCTCTTTATGAGTCCTAATCATACTGCAAGTCGCTGCATGTCATTTTGGTAAGATTTGGTAAACACATAAATGCATGGAGACGTCATGCATAATGCTGCATGATGGATGTACAAACCTGCACTGCCCTCACACTGCTAGAGGACTATGTGAATGGAGGAATCAACAATATGTGGTTTCCCACACCTCCACTTGACCCATAAGTAACTTCTTTGTCAGAGGAAATACTTTTTGTTATCTGTCTCTCAGTTGTTGCCACGATTCACCATAACCACTGATCAGCAACCTCATTTCTATACATCAACACTCATGGGGTGCTTTGCATTGACCATTTGTGGCAAAATGCGGGCGTGATATGAGGCTGATACAGATGCGCACAATTTCACGTGAACAGTGATTTATAAAGGGAGCACAGTCTATAGTTGTGTGTACACACAGTTTAATAAATCCGATAAAAATCCGATAAATTGTTATCAGATGATTTTAAGTGTAATCTGTATTTTGGAAAAAAAAATGCTAAGCACAAGTTTAGAGGGATGCTAAAATGTAATCTGACAGTAATACAGTGGTACAAAAACAAAGGAAAGGAATCAAATGACTACAATTGCAGTAACAGTTTTTTTTTTTTGTTTTTTTTATCTGTCAACAGTGACTCTGAAAAGGATTGACCTGACGGGCAACCTGATCTCAGAGATTGAAGACGGTGCATTCTCTAAGCTAACCCTGCTGGAGGAATTATCTCTGGCTGAGAACAGACTAGTCAAACTTCCAATGCTCCCCGCCAAACTTACATCCTTCAACGCCAACAACAACCTCCTCAGATCCAAGGGTGTCAAAGCTAATGCTTTCAAGGTACACATCATCACCTCTCCCAACATTTTAAATTAAGAATATTCCAACCCAATCTCAAGTATGGGGCAAATCAAGGTTCTTAAAAGATTAACAGAACTATTTTTTATCATTAGCAAGTGATCTTCAGAGAAAAGCATTGCTTGAATGGAACCTTTTCTTATTTCTTACTGTATTGCTTTCAAACACCTACATTAGCTAGTTCAGTAATGTAACATTTTGCAAAAATAAATTTATCATCAAGAATGAAATGAGAAGGTTTTGATTTTAGGTTTAGTTGACACTCTTTCTTTGACAGAATATTCATCCAAAAGCAGCTGCAGCTATAGCACAGATTACCAGATGCAGCTGGTGATGATAGGGCAACCTCAGTGTGACGAAAACACTTCAAGAAGCTGTACATCTACACTACACTAGACCTAGATGTTGCTCAAATTGTTTTAGCTCTCAACTGCCCTTGAAACTACAATTAGTTTTTGTTTGCTTGTTTTTTTTTTAACATTTCTGTTGTTGTGAATCTGTTTCCCCAACAGAAAATGACCAAGCTGGTTAACCTTTTCCTGGCCGACAACCAGCTGGAAGTTGTCCCATACATTCCTGACAGTGTTCGGATCTTACATCTACAGGTTTGCTTCTCTAAAATAGACAAATAAATTGACTTGACTTTTTGTTAGCAGTTCCTAAATGAGATATTACTACACAATTTCTTCCTAATCCTGAGAATTACTTGGGAAGATTTTATTCACTGTTACATTCTCAACATGGTCTCCTTTTTCTTCAGAACAACAACATCACTGAGGTCAACATAAACACCTTCTGCAGGTCCAATGACACCTACTTCCTGCGACCAAGCCTCAGTGAGGTCCGCTTGGACGGTAACCCTGTGGTGCTGTCTAAGTACCCCGACAGCTTCACTTGTATGAAGGTACTGCCTGTTGGACGGTACCGCTGAGAAGCCAGAAACTTTACTGTAGCCCCTTGGTTGCTGATGGAGCAGTTTTCCCACAACGGAGTGCTGGGGGGATAATGTAAGGTTCTGGATTTTGAGGCGCTAGTCCCGCGGTGGAGGAAATGTTGTTAATGTTTTTACTTCAGCCACCTACAAACAGCTTGTAACACTGTCAGGTCGAAATGAAACCACTCACTGGGCTGAAGGTGTAGAGTTGAAGGTCTTTTTTCAGTTCTCCCGACTGCAGGGGGAATACCAGGCATTTAAACATCTGCAGGAAGTTCTACTTGAAAGTCACAGTGACACTAATTGGTGCAAAACCTGAGAAGGAGTGTGAAGGCCTCAATATGCTTCAAACCAACTAGTTTTTCTGTGACCACATCTAAAATCAGTGTTTCTACTGGATATAAAAATCCTCATTTAAAGGCTTGTTGAAAAGCCTGCTATCATAGCCTCCTTGTGCTTCCCTGATCTTCCGACCACAACTCTGTGTCTTTTAAACAATATCGTATTCTTGACACTTTGAATCATACAAAGGGGGATAGCAGCACATTTTTAAACAGTCTCTCCTCAAAGGTCTTTGTGGTGTTACACCTGGATGTTCATAAGTAAAGCGATGGAAGAGCTTAGAGTTTCAAACTCTGCTTACTCTCACATGTCCACGCACCTGGCCATTCACTTTGTAAAGTGGACATGTTTGTCAGATTGTCTGTTTTGGACAACAAAAAATAAATAAAATTTGTTCAACACAGTCTTCAATCCTGACATCCTGACAAAGGAGCTTCAGATATTGTTAATGAATGTGGCAAACACTTGAACACACACTGAAGCCTTGGTATTGGATTGTAAGCTTGAAAGAGTTAGGCCACCCGTCTAGAAGAGACCACAGGCAAGGTGCCTTGTGAGTGTTGTTTCCACTGGTGATAGAACAGAAGTAACCCCGTGAATGAGTGGAGAAGCATCAACACCTCTACAACAACAGTCTAGTTTATTCTTTCATTTTGACCTGACGCTGTTCTGCACAAACTGCAACGAACCAACATACATGCAGCAACAAGTCAACAGGCTTGCTTGTAACTTCCTATATATTAGTTTAAAACACAACAGGCTGATGTTTTCAAACTCTTTGTGGAATGAATTCTAAATCTAAAGGATTTTTCCACTATAAGTAACTAGGTAATAGAGATAACAAGATGACAAAATATTACGGCAACCTTGTAAATGTCTTTGCCATTTTTGCTGAACTTAACATCTTTAACTAGTGTAAAATCTCTCATACTGATGTTTTCCATTAAATTGACAAAAAATATTTCCAAACATTAGAACAAATAGTGTCATTGCAGGTGCTTTTAATGGTCCACATGTTTTTCTAGCCCTGTAAAGCTGGATCACATTTGGAAATCACCGCAAGAATTCATGACTGAGGTGCAGTTTTTGTTTATATGTATTAACGCTGTTGCATGCTTCAGTTTAATATTTCCAGACTAAAATTGTAGAGAAAATGAGTTCAGGCTGTCTTTGAGGTTAACACATATATTAGAAGTTTTGTCTGACATACTGTAACCAGTGAATGCTAGTGTAAAGAACCACACACTGTTTTGGACATTTTGGAATACAACACAATCCAGTCTAAATACCTTTTACAGTTTATATAAAGAGTCCTTTTGTCATCTGACATGTCAGATGACAGATGACAAATGAACGCAACACTGTGCCTTTTGCTCTGTCATTGTGTGAATTTTTTCTCTTTGAAATTATTCTATTAAAAATGCCTCTTCATACAGGCAGTGTCCATGTAGACTTGTTAAATTGCAGGCTTTCTTAAGCATTTTGTGACTTGGCTTCACTTTGGTTTTTAATTTATAGACTCCAGTTTAAGTGGACTGGGGAACAATGTATCTATGAACTATAGTAATGTGAAAGTTACTCATTTTTAATTTGTCTGCATTTAAACTATCTTGCTTGTGTCCCTAACTCTTCCCTTCTACTTAAGAAACTATTACTGATGTGAATACGACAGTGGTGTACAGGAAGATGTGTACGTAACATGGCTATGGTTTTAAAATATTTTAATAAAGTTAAACTTTTTTAATTACAGGAGACTACTGGCTTGCATTTGCTGCGTTCACATTCACTCATTCACTGAGATACAGAACAGTGATTGTAGTTAGCAAATGGTTTGCAAATTTGTTAGATTTATGTTTCTTTCTTCATCTTCTTGAATGTTATCTTCACTGCAGCAGAGCTGAGCAATCTAGCAGAACCCTGACAAGATGTAGTTACAAGCAACAATGAAGCCTACAACTGTGCCCGACATTGCTACATCCTTAACACAGAACTCTACGCTAAACTTCAGTGCCATTATCGCAACCATCACACGCCTAAGCAAAGAACAGCTATTCTTGTGGACCTTGTGGAAGTATAAAAATTCAAGTCGACATACACAGGATTGCCTGCTTGCCCAGGGCAAGTAAAGTTCTACACTGGGCTAGTAAATCTTAGTGGGCAACTTTGGGTAATATTAAATATGACAGTCAATTTGTCTTTGTTGTAAATAGTCTATGTTGTTATTTAATAACTGCTAATAAATGAAACTGTGAAATTGTTTGGCGACAAGTAAAAATTAACTTAGGGCAAGTAGACTTTTCATTAAAGTTGAGGTCGATCCCTGTCTGCAACCCCGCATCAACATCCATGTATTATACCCCAAGCCTTGCTAACAGCCCTATCAGTGTGAACTGCTCATTACACCACATGGTTCAGGCTCATAAAGACAGCTTCAAGTCCAATTTTCAGTGAAAGGTCCAGTGTATGTAAGACGTAGGGGCAGAAATGGAGCCTTAGAAAGAGCGATGAGTGGTTCCTTTTCCACCGAATCCACAATGTTACATAATAAAATCTTACTTTAATAGAATCTAACACCCAAATATAATGTGTCCTTATTACATTTTCTATGTTAAATCAAAAGGAAAATACTGGCCAATATACTGATATACTGTTTATACTGTTATACTGAATGTTTTAAACTCTCAAACATAGATAAGAACCATAAAAATATATTTAGACCTCTAGCTGACATTGTTGACTTTCAGTCCTTGCAAAATATTGAATTGAGCAACTGAAATGGCTGACTTTAAGTCACAACAAAAACACTAACTGCATTACACCAACCCCCATGGCTGTCTGGTGAGCTGGTGTATGTTTATACATCTGTGTGCAGAGACTTTTAACACTAATATGTCAATCAGTGATTGGCATCATGCTTATAAATGTTTGTGGTTTATAAGTTCTACACAGCCTACAGTGACTGACCGGTTAATATTGAGGTCCACCAGCAGTAAAAATGTTAAGATTCCTGGCCTGGAGTGTATGTGAATTCTTTGTGTTTTACATCTTTATTTGTTTATTCATCTAAATACGTGTTCATGCATTTGTGTCATTAATGCATTGAATCAAAACAGGAGGCACTGCCCAGTTTACAGCAGAACAGTTACAATGGGAGTTACATTTTTCCATAATAACACTTAAGAAAATGCAACTAAAGCAAAATAAGAGTTTAGAGCACACAGGCCAGTATGGAAAATGTGGGTTAATCCCTCTTCAGTCTAGCCAACTTGGCAGAATATTACATTCTCCGACTAAACAGGAGAATAGGTTCCATATTGCTTCTGCAGCTTGATTTACTATTTGACATTTTACTGCTACCTCTTCAATAAAGTCCCACCCTGACATTTACCATGCACAAACTAATTCACACCCACATTATTAACCTCGGGTTTTCTACTCTTTCATCAGCCTGTATCTCAGCCGTTTCCCAACAACAGCGCCTCGATAAAGTTGCACTTTTCTGGAGCCGTCTTAGCATGTTCATTGATTGATTGACATAGAGCTGACAACCATCTTTTAATTTTAAAATGCCATTTTCAGTAGGGCCAACAGAACAAACCACACATACACATACAGACTGGCATGTTTACAGACCGTCCCGTTTTAGGTCTGTCTGTTCCGAAACTGACCGATGGACCACCTGATATCCCCTCTAAAAGAATTCAGGATGGGCTAGTCCTGCACATATCATCCAGGGATGTCACTGAGCAACATTAAAAATGTTTCCTGAGGTTCGTAGACTCCAAAATACTGGCATGTTTTGAAAGACTGTCACCAGGAGTGTTAAACACAACGGAGAAAAAGACAAATCTCATCCATATTGAGAGTAGATCTTCATATTCGTTGTGAGGAACAAAGAGCTTGTCAGCAACACACAAATACTGAGCTGCTACTATGAGGTTCAGGGCGTCAGTTTGAAGTCCATTACAGTAGCTTCAGCTTCACTTACCTGGAAGTGTTGGAAGGTTCTGCAACGGTCGTGACATCTGTCAGAGAAAGTCCTGAGAGTCTTGAAGAACAACAGAAGATCCCTGTTCTCCTCCACCCTGAAATGACACGGCATATATCATAAAAAACATTTATACAGCAGTTTATTAGTTCTGACACCTCAAAGCTGATGCTTTGAATTGTTGATTAGTAAAGACATGTCAAAATATCCTTGGCATCACTGAAATGACTCTTTGAGAAGAAACAAATTCTGTTTGAATACAGCACCTCTCAGAGGACATAATGGCATTTAATTTCACTAACATCAAGTTTACACAAAAGGCGTAATATGAGCAGCAGCAGATTCAGCAGAGTAAACTCTGAACTACCCTCCCCAAGGTAGGCTACAAAATGTGCTTCCTTATATTCACTATATCATGATGGCAACAGCAATAAAAAAAAATCATTGTTTTGGTCTGGTTCTTTTTGTCTGAGTGAGCCTGGGACATTCTGTGAAAGGATTTCAAGAGTTTTCCATGGGGGCCCAGGGCTAGACGGCAGCCGGGTGAAGTTTCCAGATGGCTGTTATTCCACACAGAGCTGATGGAAACATGGCAGCACCCTCCAATACAGTGAAGCACTACCAAAAGACAGAGGGAGAAACACTGGTCCCTGGTTCAGCGTTGTTGTATTGAACTTCTTTGGTTCTACCAGCTGTGAATGATGCAGTTCAATTATATCTTCAGAGTGGAATCAATTAAAACAAACCGGTTGTAAGTGTGAAGTAAAAAGTGTCCAATGAGAAATTGTGGAAAGTTTTAGTGGCCTCAGTTCATGTCCAGTCCTATGGACATAAGGTTATCACTTTAAAAATGGTAATAAGTTGAATGCGTAACTGAACAGAACAAACCCCAAAGAAAAGCTCACAGACGATTTTGTATTATTTACGTTCTGTTCATTTGAGGTGCCTCCACTGCCTCAATGAAACACAAACTAATAAGCAGCTTAGATTTGGAGTCATGATCATTTGTTTAGCACAGATTTGTTCTAATGAAGAGAAGAATAGCTTAGTTCACTGACAGGGAAAAGGGCAAACAACACTGTACTTTAGTTGCAACACAAAGCACAAATTATTGTATTTACACAATATGAATTTTGTTGTGCTTTATGCATTTGAAATTTCTGACTTTAAAATTTACTGTGGATGCTCGTAGTCTGTGGAAGATTCTCATGTTCTATTCACCAATCAGAATTAGCCTACCTCTAACCATTCAATTTAGTTGTCAATGTCACTTTCAGTCGACACGGAGGCTGTGGTAGTGCGCGGTATTAATAGTTAACAGTTGTCATGTCCAGAAGTAATGATTCACAATTTGTTATTTCTGTAAGAAGAGGTAAAACAACTTGTACAGCTGCTCTTCTACTCCTCTTCCAAACTTCCAAACACAGCTTGGACTGGTTCGGTTCTCTTCCAAATAGGGGAACAGACCTATAATAAGCCATTTCTGCTGTATGTAAATGTACTTGATAGAAACACTCTGAAAATAACAATATGTCTACATGCTTCAGAACGGTGTGCAGCTGAGCAGCTAGCTTCTTCAGCTTCAGATATGCAGGAGCTCAGCTTTCTCAGTCAGTATAACATACACTGGGGAATGTATTGCTTCAACTGATCGCTTTTACTATCAGCAATGACTGGACATCTCTTTAAAGTTATTGAATGTTGCAGCCTACTGACAAAAAAAAAAGGAATTACAGATTCAGTGTTGCAGTGTGATCTGTAAATGACCAAAATACATGCATTTATACTGTAAATGTTGCCATGTCTTTAACACAAAGACTGTTTTCAACTTCCCCTTTCACTTCAGAGATGACCCCTGCTGCCACCCAGAGCTGCACAGCTCGGCTTCACACTATCAGCCTGGATTACTCCAGGAAACACAAGCTGTGCTTTAGAAAGCCCACAGCCTGGACCAGTGTTTCTTCAACTGCAGGCTTGGAGTCAAAACTGTTCCTGGATCTGTTGGCTTGTATCCCCCACATGAAAAGAGCAGTGCTGTGTTTAAATGGCAGAGGTTCATAAGGAAGTTTGACATAATCCAGTCTGCCTCGAATCCTTTAAGCCCATCCCACAGCGCACTGCATCAACAGTGTTTCCACGTCGCAGTCACTTGCTGATTTGTTGGGCTACAAAAGTTTACAACTGTTCTGCCACTAAAAAGTTGGATAAATGCAAGGCTACGTCACAATGTGCGTCCACACTAGCATTTCCAGTCCGTTCCTACTCTATGTGATCTCCTATACTGAGTGCTAATACTCCAAAATGTGTGACTTAGTTGTTCTCATTTACATATTTCTCTGTTGTCAGACCTCTGAAAAATATAAAAGTTAATTAATTTCAGCTCATAAACACCACATGTCAGCCAGACAATCAACCTCAAGTGTTGTATGGGACTGACAGAATGCCACTATGCCATATATGTAGTCAATGTTATTTAAATTTTCAACAAAGTTATGAAACTACTTCAGGGAGACTGGAGGACAGTTATGGAAATGACAAGCATCTGCTGAATAAAAACGTAAGTGATTCTCTTTAACAGCAGGTCACATCAGGTTGATTTAGCAAACATTATCAGTCTGATTTGGATTGTAAAACTCTGACTCCGTCTCGCACCCTCAGACTCGGAGAAGGCAGCAGCGTGTCAGAATCATTATCTCCAGTATTTTTCCATCTGCCGTTTTCCAGATTGTGCAGCCTGAACTATACACTCCAGATGTTGTTTCACTTCAGATATAGAGCAAATCAGACTGTGGTCCTGATACACTAACAGAACAGACACAGTCTGGCAGACTGTGGTCATCAGGCCAGTAAAAGCACCTGAACACACAAACGCAACACTTACAACACATTTAGTTTCACTTTTGAGGCGGTATCAGAGGCACTTCCAATACCGGCACGGGTATCGAAAGATCAAGCATCGATAGCGCAATTTTCCTCATTTTTTAAAAAATAGGATATATTTTTTTAAACAGTTTAAAAGAATAGCTACAAAAAGTAAGAAATACTGGCAAACAGTTTAATTATGCTCAAGGGTGTTGAGTTTTAAGGTTCCTGGCAATTTGGTTAAAATCTTAGTAGCAGTATTTCTGCCTTACATTTAAGAAGAATTCCACACTAAATTATTTTTTGACTGTACAAATAATCCATATTGTTTGTCAAAAAAAAAGCCTTTGCACGTATGAACTACAGTTTGAAGGTTTAGTTCAGCTGAACGCTCTGGCCTCTTTCTAAACATGAAAGTGAACAGACAAGACTGTGTGTTTGACATTGGTATGTCCCTAGAGACATGAGCAAACATTCCCATACATATTGCTAAATGCTGATTGGTAAACAAAAATAAATGATATTACCCTTTTCCAGCAAAGTTCCATCACAGTTAACATGCAATCAACATCTAACGCTGCCTAAACTGAACTCTGAATCCAATGACACCATGGTGAGTGGCATTACATTAAACATTGAACGTGACTCCCTTGGGCTCCCTTCCACACATTCATTTTCAGATGTTCTGATACCAGTGCAGTTTACTAAGAGGACAACAGAGGTTAGAGGAGGAGTGTACTACAAAGCAAGTTCAACACAACCAGCTTTTCTTGGTGTGAACTGACTTAAACCCACAACCCCAGTCAGACATAATAAGAATCATGATGACTGTTATCAACCTTCTATGTTGATTCAGGATTTCTGCTTCAGGCTCTGTACTTGTGTCTGTGTCAGTTGACTGATTACGTGCTGTCAGGAGGAACAGACTGTTAGAATGAAGAGCTATGATGAATATAAAAACATTATGACAGCACAAAGCAACACTGTTGCTGCAAATCAGGCAAGAGAGGAATGCTGGCAGAAAAATGATGCTTGTGTAAATTTGGAAGTTAATAGATTTATTTTACCATTCAGAACACTCTTAATGTTACAGTTATTTCTCACATGAAAACTGCATATTGTACAACTCTTAAACTTTAAACATGATAAAACATGCATTCAGGTCTGACCCTGTAAATAAACTGTTCTGGTTAGTCGTCAAGTTACCATTGTGATCTAACCAGGTTAAAAGAAAACCACCTTCCTGACAATGAAAACCATGGCTTTAGGCTCAACATACCTCATCAACCAATTAATCCCACTTTGCAGTACACCCCTTAGCAGGTTATGCTGGAGAAAACACCAATTAAAATGTATAAAAGCACTGCCGTCTGACCATTCAATTCCCTGGAACACGTTCTTATCCTTCATAGAAATCACAGAGCTCAGTGCATAGATGATGAGGAGTAAATCCTGTGTAGACGACCCCCTCCTGTCTTCTTCATCTGATTTTTGTTGCCTGTCAAAGCCATTTCATTGTGCTCTTGTACACAGATATCAGCCTACAGCAGAGGCTGACTGAAACACTAAAACCTTGTGCTTGTTTTACTTAAAAGATATGAAAGTACTGCTTTGATTTATGTTTTTATATTTGTTAGCTTCCATTTTAGTTTGACACTGGAGGTTGCAGCTGAAAGAATAAGACTGTAAGAATAAGAATGTTTCCAGTAATTTAGTGGAGTACAGTCAGATCTCTACTCGGCCTTATAATGAAGCAGTGAGGTTTGTTAATTTCCACATTCACGCAGTTTGTTATTTTTTGGCCAGCTGACCTTCCAGCATTTGGCAGCTGCAGCTGTGTTGCTTTTAGCCTGGATTATGTGTTTAACTTCTTCATATCTGTCTAATATTATAGTTTGTAAAACCTGCTGCTCAGCTGCCAGTAGACTGGTTCATGTAAGTGATGGGTCACAAGCTGCCAACGCCTTCACATTTACATGAACAGGCTCACGACACCTTGGAAAATCCTGGGTTGATTTACAGAGTTGATAACTACCTTGTGGGACTGCTTAGTGACAATGCAGTTGTTAAGCTTACCAAAGTCAGATAATAGAAATATGTCCAGGCTATGTTGAACGTTTCATAGCGAAGGTGTCAGAATGCACCAACTGGAGGATGAAACACAACCTGTGCTTATCTGACAACTTTACTGGAACTGAAATATTTTCACTCTTCAACTCTGCCACAGTAACATCTATTTTTATAAATGTGCACTGTCCCTGTTAATAAACAAAAAAATAAACAAAAAAAGTGGAGTTGATAGAGAGTCGGTTAAAGGTCAGAGATTATTTCAAACAGAGATTCTGTTCTGAAACATTCTTCCCTGCTGTGGTATAGAAACAGTGACTAAAGTTCCAAACATGATGGTGTAAACACTGGCAGACTCAGATTCAGCCCAGATATTCTGAACAGGAGCGGATGAGCTCTATAGGTGTGCCAGTAAGTCGGCACACCTCAATGGAATGCAGCCATTGCGAACGAAATGAGTCACACCTGTGTTTTACAAGTCAAAGTGTCTGTGTGAGAAAGGCTTGTTGTTTGTGAATAACGAGCAGACAGAGCGAGAACAAGTGGATGTGCGAGTGAGGGCGTTCAGCTGGACGACAGCCTTATGCAGTCTGCAATCTCCTACTTTAATAAACACTTGAGATTAACTAAACATAGAGCTGCATCTTGACAGAAATAATATCCAATATTAAATATGTAGAGTTGGACTGAGCACACAAATAGTGTAAATAAACGACTAGCTGACCGGCCAGTGGGTTTCAGTCCAAACACAACAGTCACAACGAACCAGTTAGATTTCCTAAAGTCAGCTCCAATCTCATAGCAGATTTACATAAGTTGCACGGTTTAGTTTTCAGTTTATTTTAACAGACTTCCTCTGGTTGATGATCTATGTGAAAATACATTATATGACTAAAGGTACAGCTGAACTGTGATAGCTGAACATGTCATTTCAAAAACACATTCATTAATGCCCTGCAATCTTCTGGTTTCAGGCTGTCCACCAGATTTTGGATCCTGGCTGCAGGGATTTGCTCCCATTCAGCCACAAGACTATTAGTGAGGTCCAACACTACTGTTAGGTGATAAAAACCTGGCCAACACTCTGCATTCCAGTTTATCCCAAAAGTGTTGAAAGGCGTTGAGGTCAAGGTTCTGCGCAGGCCAGTCAAGTTCTTCCATTTCTTTATGGACTTGGCTTTGAGCATAGGCACATATATTAAACAGAGCGTCCACAAATGGTTGCCACAGTATTGTCTAAAATATAATAATCACACCAGGAAAAACAGACACAGACTAAAACTATTCTCCAGTATGTAGACAGGACTGTCCATATACTTTTGGCTATATAGAGTAGCTCTCATGTTATAGATAGATAGATACTTTATTGATCCCGGGGGAAATTCAAGCACCAGTAGCCCATTACAGCAGTGTAGGTTAGTCAAAAGCAAACAAACAACCAACCAAGGCCTAACTGTTAGTGGAAAAAATAGACTAAACATACTAAATAAACTAAGTAAACTAACATATGCATATGTTATATCATGTACACCAGCTACACGTTCAAGTGCAGTCACTCTAACACCAGTTTCCATGATTAATTGCTCAGTTCCCCCTTTGGTTCGGCCAACAGAAACAGTGCCGTCTTGAAGTGCCTTGTGTTTGAAAGCCGCGATGTTTACTCGTGTGTTTACTGATGACCCAGTGTGTTAAAACATTATACTAACAGATGCAAACTGACACGTACCTTTCACTCTCTGTGACTGCTAGCTTAATATTTATCTATTAACTTTTCACAGGTGCATGACATCACATCAGGTTCAGTGCCGAGCAGTGGTGGAACCCAACGAAATACATTTACTCAAGTACAGTAGTTAAATACACACCGAAGATACTTGTATTTTCATCTCATACCACTACATGAAACTGGCGCTGAGTGGAGGAAGATTTCACTGAACTGGAGACAAATGTGAGCATAACTTTAGGATGTGATGGAGACTGAGAGCGGTGGTTTTAAGACTGGGTTTGATCAGAGATGAACAATGCATTCTTACACGTTCCTAAATTCTAAGATGAAGAAATGTACAAATCCTGGCTACCATCACCTAGAAACTCATCATTCTAAAAAGGTTTGCCGTTGAGGAAAAAGATTGATTTCAGATACAGATGACAACACACGGAGAGATGGATCACTGCAAATGATGTTGCAGAAGTCCACAGGCAGGAGGAGTATACAGTTATTTACTCTAAGCAACTTAGCATCAGTCCGTATTGTTATTTCTTACCCAGACAGGAAACTGCTGAAGTTCTGCAGGTCACCGTCGTCCATCACCACATTCAGATCACTGATCGTCCTCTCAGATCCCTGACCCTCCTGCGGGACAAACACACCATCAATTACTCAGTTGAAAAAAAAAACATAAGTAGACATGCAATTAGGTGATGAGTAATAATGTGCTATCAAATGAAGCCTGTTCTTATCTGGAAAGCAGTTCCTGAAGTTTTAAGAGTGCATTTGCACCATCTGAGAATGATAAGACAGCAGAGCAAACAGGAAGAGACACGAGGAGCTGCTTATTCATGATCCAGAGAGAAAAGGAGATATAAATGAGATATAAAAGTACAGCAGTACAAACTACCCGTGCATCCTTTAGAATGATCAGAAAGTTCAATCAACACTTCTCAGACAGTTTCAACAAAAACCACGTTGTGACTCCAGCTCCTTACTGAGCACGGAGACATGAGATCCATATCAATCTGAACGTTTCATTCTCAGAAAATAAGCATGTTTCTGTTGAAATATCCCTCTAAACATTCCTCTCTATGTTAAGCACAAAGGTGTTCCATATTTGAGGAAGTGTAAATCGAAAAGGAATGCTTTCAAACGGGTTAGAACACGAACAAAACACAAAGGTTCCTGGGAGTCATGCTAGTTCACATTATGATGCAATATAAAATGTTAAGTATTAATCAAAATATAGTAAATGGTCAGAAACGAGTGCGTGTTTACACAACGACTGTTTCCAAATTACACAGTCAAATAATTGATGACTTTATCGAAACAAGTCAAAGCTTCAGAAGACAAGCTATAATTTTAATGACCATTCACGAGCCAGGCAGGAGTGATTCAATGAAACCAGCTGTTTTGGGGGGTTAGTCCAGTAAAAATGAAAAGCTGAAGACTGCTCAAACTGCATAAAGCAGGTTTACATATCACAATAACAAACAATCTCCCACAGTGATATTACAGTTGTTTTGGGGTTTACATAGACACTATTAACTAATGCGGAGGATTAACAATCATTTTTAAATGTGTCTCTAACAGGCCCAGAGGCAGGGCTGTGTGCAGAAACTCAGTACTCATTAGGTAAAGACCATAATGTCTGAGCACATTCTTAATCTTGAGACTGAAATAAGATCTGATGGTTACAGATTAAAATAATACGTTTTGGAGAACTGTATTGTATTTAAAGACCATAAAGGCATAGGTAAGGATAAAATGATCTTGTCAGTAGCGTTATTGGGCCTATGTAAAATGTCAAATTTAGGCAGTTCTCTAATCACAACTTTCACTTTGTGGGAGTGATTCTAAAATACAAAACTTTTTACTTGAACTTGAATCCGTATAGTTGGCAGAGACATAACTTCACCTAATATGTCCACACTCTGTTTATTCCCTTGGGACACTTTGGTCTGATGTCTGATTGGATGATACTTCAGACCTAACGGTGATCTGTCTTCATTCTCAGGAGGAGCTGCTGAAATCAGCGAAGTACTGAACATGGCCCTTCATTGCCCTCTGCTGGACGAACCCAGCAACAGCACCTGGTCTGAGACCAACACAGTCAACAGAGGTGCGTGCCCTTCAGTGTGTTGCACAAATGAAAAAAAAAAAACAAAAAACTTTTCTTAACCAGAAGCTGAGATTATTAATTGTGCATAAACGGTTTCAACTGATTCCAGATATTTTTATTCAACTCCCTTGCACCTTATTGCTGTCCTTGTGCTGCTGTGACTAAACAAATTTCCCCGCTGCTTGACAAATAAAGATAATTCTTTCTTTATGAAACAACACAACATTTTACTGACAATAAACATGTCAGATTTTACAAACACAGTAAACTGTAACCAATATAGGCTATTTGTGAGTTGTTGAGGGAGCAGAAAATTTGTGAAACACTTTCTGTGGCAAATTCTAAATTATTTGGGGCTTCTTATAAATAATAAATTTTATATACCAAGTTATTTGTTGTGCATGTGAATTTGCATACACAGTGGGGAGCAGGTCCCATCACAAATGACCACTTGTGTCAATGCCGGCTCAAGTACAAGCCGTCAACTTGTACTCGAATTACTCAGGAAGGATGTTAATAACAAGTCTGAATATGCACAGAGGGAACCACTTTTGGAGCTACTGAGGGGTTAGGACTGAAGAACGTCTGTCTCTTCAACGGTTTCTTGGAGCAATGACTCACCCTGACCTCAGAGAGCTGAAACTCCACCTGAAAGACCAGTTCAGAGCAGTGACCTGTCACACAGAGCTGCTGGACCAGCTTACTGCCACCTAGTAGACACACACACACAAACACACACATGTTTATGTGGGACCAATTTAAAGGGTGCTCTGTGGAGTTTTCTTGTAAACAAACAAAAGTTTTCCTCACCATAACACATTACGTGTCCTGCATTTTTTCCTAAATTTTCTGCAAAGCACTTGTTCCGAATAACTATGCTGCATGTTTAAATGCTAGCAGTCTTATTGTTCCCTGCTACACTTCCTGGTGTGTTGCCAGCTGTCAGCCTGTGGAACAGTGTGACAACAACATAATGCGATTCCTGCTGTTCTTGTGCAAAATAAAATGTGCGCCTTCTCTTGAAAACTTTACTCTGCAGCACTACTAGTGATTTTCAAATAAAGCATTCCTTAAGGTACCTTGGTACCTTAAAAATTACAAAATGAACTTTTGGACACATGGCCATAGTAATAACTTGCATGGGAAGAAGGTACTAAACTGCTGTAACAGTGTGGGTAAATAATGGGAACAACACACTGAACATATGGAGGATTATTAGAACATCGTGAACAGTTAATCTGCTGGCTAGTTTCCTGTGTCACTGATGAATCATTTCATCCATAAAACAGAGTGAATTCAGACTTTGTCAGGCCCTTACTGCTTTGCAGAGTCTTTGTGGTGCAGCTGTTCAGACTGATGCCATTTATCTGTGTCTGCCGCTTCAGATCCTCCTCCAGCTCCTCCACATCCTCCTTCAGTCTGGACAAGAGCCTCTCCTTCCCTTCTTGGCTGTGTCCACACATATACAATCTATGGGGATGGACCACATACTGTTTGTTTACTATCATGACAGTTCAGCACTTATGTTTACCGTTCCCTACTTTCCCACACAGCTCTGCATCACCCAGGTGTATCTACCCATAAGTTTAGCAGGAAAACTAGATTTTAAGATGTAAAGTTGTATGAGGTCATATGCTAGAGGTTGCAGAGTGAATGAATATAACAAAGGAAGAATATGACATTTTAAGGGGCGCCCTCGTAGCTCACCTGGTAGTACTGAGGCCGACTGCTCCTCTAATCAAATAAAGGCCATAAAAGCCCAAAATATATTATTAACAAAAGATGAATGTTGAATGAAAAATGAAACTCACATGGCGTCCTGCAGTTGACCTCCGAGGTGGAAAGTTACGTCCTTTTGGATGGCCTGCTGTTGGCCCTGCAACGCTGCAACTTCAGCCTGAAGAAGCGCGATCTGAGCCTCAAGCATCCTCACCTCCTCGGTGTCCTCCTGGCTCATCTTCTCCTCGATCACACACACACACACACGGTCTGAAACTAATTAAAAGTTTCCGTGGGTGAAGGGGACAGCATGAACACATTGTCAGACCAAGGAAGACAAACAAAACAAAACAAACTAAGCCAACAAGACAACAATCAAAAAGGGCATAAAAAAGTATACAAAATGTATGCAATGAGAGACTAAGTCGTCATTCGAAAAGCGAATGATGATGAGGTGCTGTCAGAAAAGCAAAGGCTGAAAAACCCTACAGACTGAAGTTAATATGGGAGCACCCAGCATTGACAAGGTGAAGATGTTAGTATAGTAACTACATGTTTAAAGAGAGAGAGAGAGAGAGAGAACGTTTTCCCACTGTGTTTGAACATGAACTCTCAGCCCAACCACTGACAATAACTGCCGTATAACAAGCCTTAAACTTGACTGCGTTCATTTTATTCACAGCAGAGGCTAGCTAAGATGACGACGATGACTTTAGCAAAAAAACATCACACCAGCAGGAAAGTTAGACTACTTGTCAAGTTAACTCACTGTATTCGTCTCCGCTGTGATGTCGAATTATTTAAACAAACGTTACTTTAAAGTACTACATTCACACCTTTCCTCTCCCGGTTGAATCTCGTTTCTTCACCGTGACAATCAAAACAGTTTGGAGCCTCGCGCCCTCTGGACTGTACCACTTCTCACCGAGTCGGGGGTGAGGTGGCTGTCTTCTGCGAGGAGCCAGGCGGTGTCACATCCTCTGTGGGGACAAATGCAGCCAGTGCTTACAAGTATGTATCTTAATATTAATCTTTGGCGCTTTATTATTGCTAATAAACACGAAACAAAAAACGTATCCGATCTGGAAATTATGGGAGTAGCCTATACAATTTGGTACTCCACAATTATTACTACCAAAATACATTTCTGTTTGATTAACGGTCACAATGAAACGTATGAAACGTACATTTCATAGATAAACGTACTGACAACCATTTCAGGGCTTAGAGTTAGGGTTAGTTTGTTGAATCTATAGTCATTAAGCCACAGCGGAACGTTTGGGCTCTGTCGAAACAACTGCGGAATCGAAAGGCGACAGGAGTGCAGCCCCGGACACAATTAATGGTAACACCAGCTGGATACATGTGAGGTAAACATTTGCTGGTTTTGTTCTGTTGATATAGATTAAATCTATGCTTTGATCGTAATAAGACTTACAAGTCAATTACAAGTGAATTTATTTATTATTCTGTGTGCCACCGTTTAGTTCCTCCAAAGACTGAGAGAAGGTCTTCAAGCTGAGCTGCACAGAGACGTTAAAGTCCACCAGTCGTTTGTTTCACACATTTGGTTTCCTGTTAGCGTAGCCTGTCCATACAGACAGTATGGTTGTTATCATGTGAATCCGATTGACTTGCTGGTTAAGTGAGTCCACCTAGCTGCAGCTAGTGCAGTCTAACAGCAGCGCTGCTCTGTGCTCTGCCTACATGAAGGATATTATGTTCAGTTTTTGTTGAAACAGTTAAAGAGAGGTGTCGATTCAGCTTGACTTTGACTTTTGTTGGACTTCTTTTGGCCTAAACGCCTAAAATACGAATCCGAAGCAGGTTTATTGCCAAGTAAGCTTTCACATGAAAAGGAATTTGTCTTGGTATTAAAATAATACAATAAGAGAAAAGAAAAAGAAAAAAACTACTGCACAAGTACAATGTTTAAAACAGAAGATGGAATGTGCAAAATCTCCAGTTTCTACTGCTATAAAATAAAGAAGCTGCAAATCCCCAGTGTAGTAAAATGAAGTAAAGAGAAATTAGTCTATTATTCAAACTGTCAATCAGCTGATCATTGATTATTCAAACCTTCCCAGGCACTGCTAATATACAAGTGTTCCCACTGAAACCTTGTGGTTTATCAAAGTCAGGCCTTATAAGTGGCTGATTGGAGGAGCAGCTAAACGTCTGACCCTGGCGTTTGTTGTTTGTACAGTTACAGTCAATTCGGTGCGATGCGGCGGTTGTACATTGGTGGTCTGAGTCACTCGGTCACCCAAAAGGACCTGAAGGATCGATTTGGAAAGTTTGGAGATGTGCAAGATGTGGAGCTACGGACCAGGAGGGACGAGGAGGGTGAGGAATCAAACACACGCTCTGACAGCCATGTTGATAACTGTATTTGTACGTCCACATCTTACTCACACGAGACACACTCATGATACATCAAGGTTAACATATAAAAAGGTCGCTTTAAACATGCACTGCTTTGCTTTTAACATTACCAAGTGATGGTTATGGAACTTTGACTAAATGTTGACCAGGATGGCTTATCTCTTTGCAGCAAGTATAAGTCTCTGCAGGTTGACTTTCATAGAAATGAACTGAAGCCAGTGCTGATGTTTGTCAAGATTGCCATGTAGTGAACAGAAACATGTTGGGCTTTTTTTCTAGTGTCAGTTGTTGTGGTTCCGTCAGGTGTAAATCAGTTTTTGCTGTTTATATTCTTTCACTCCATAGTTCCTACTCAGTGACCTGCATGTGTTCTGTCTCTTGCTGTTCTCCTGCAGGTATTCCTTACAAAACCTTTGGCTACATTAACATCGACATTTCGGAAGCCGACCTGAAGAAATGTAAGTGAACCATCCTGCACGAGCTGCGTGTTGCATTGGTTGATGTTTATTCTGACTGAGTGGGACACCAGCTGTCGTGCTGCAAGGACCTTTCAGTCTGAACACACTTTTTAGTCTCAGAAGAAACAGAAGGAAAAGCTGTCAGTGTGAGGAGATGTCGGTATCTTAGTTTCTCTTGTTTCAGCTGAGTGTTGGTATCTCTAAATAAAAATGATTAAACGTAATAACTTTGGTTTTTGATTGTGTCTTTCACTTTGTGTTTACCATGACTGACTTCAGAGCTTCACTATTAGATGAATGTGTTTCCTCTGCAGGTTTGACGGTGCTGAACAAGTCTAAATGGAAAGGAGGAACTCTGCAGATTGAACCAGCCAAGGAGAGTTTCTTGCACAGGTACAGTCGTGTAAAATCTACGAGAGTCTGGGACGAGAGGAAGTCATCATTTTAACCTTAAGTAGGACTAAAGTTCATTTGTGTGTCAACTTATCTGCTTATTATTTTCTCGGTAAACTGTCTTGTCTGTAAATTCTCAGAAAAAACTGTCTGTCAAATGTCTGCTAACTGTCCAAAACACAAAGACATTCATCCTCATATTGAACCACACACACAGAGCAGATTCTATTTTTTGCTTGACTAAAATGTTAAATAAATTATCAGGATAGTTAATTTCCATCTGTGATTTTGAACATTTGTATTAAATGGACTAGTGGATGTGTGGCAAAGTCAAACACTCCCGTTTGAGATCAGCACCAAAGCCTTAACATCAGGCCTTTGTGCCAATATCTGTTTGTAACTTTATTGGCAAAGCTAAAAAACCTGTTTCTCAATTTGCAAAATGATAGAAGGACAGGAAGTATGATGTAACTATAGGTGCTTTAAATTGAAAATGTTTTTGCTTTATGTTCAGATTCCAGTTAGTCTTGAGAGAAAAGTGTTTCTTTGCAGCCACACAGAGTATTTTAAGTAGAACAACGGTCAACCACTTGTTCCACACACTGATAATCTGAGATGACAGATTCTCCCTGATCACAGTGGGTGATGAGTTTGTGGTATTTATGTGTCAGGCTGGCTGAGGAGCAGCAGGCAGCAGCAGAGCAGTGCGTCCAGCAGCCAGCGACTGAGGACAAGAGACAGAAGATGTTGGACTCCCTGAGCAGTGCCGGTGTGGACAACTTCACCATGAAGGCAGCAGTGCCGGGGACTGAAGTACCAGGACACAAGGTCTCATCGTCTGCCGCTTTCGGTGTTTTAATTAGGATGAGTGGACATACTGATACCACTTTCCGTATTTGAAAGTAAAAAAATTAAGACAATTTCTATGAACAAAACAATATTTTTTTACTGTGAACATGTAACATAGTCAAACATTTTGAGACTTTGTAGCAGTGACACTATTCCTAAATAACTTCACACTTATCTTTATTTTATTTCTGCACTGACATTTCTACATGTGCAGAAGGACGCTGCCTTGACAAGAGTGTGGAGGCCCCCTACTGTTTGTTTACCATAAAATCTCAAGTAACAACCATGCTCAGCAAGAACAGATTAAGGTCTTCGCTAATACATGGCAGCTAAAACACACAGGGTGAAATAACGTATGGAGCTCACATGAGGACTTCAGTATAATGTGCATTTCCACAGCACTAACTCCATAAGCACGACAACAGAGCAGAGCTTCTCTCATCGCTCTGCTGTTCCATTCCAGTTTCTCCACTTTTCTCAACTCATGTTAAGCTTCCGTCAGTGGCGAATGAGACTCAGCTCTGATGTACTGATTAGATTAGATTAGATTAGATTAGATTCAACTTTATTGTCATTACACATGTACAAGTACAACGCAACGAAACGCAGTGTGGCATCTAACCAGAAGTGCAATAAGCAGTACGTGCCAGGTATACAGTAATTTACAGTATGTACAGGTGTCTATGCTACAGATATACTATAAACATGATATACAGGTAGTTGTCATAATATACTGATGGAAGTAGAGCTATGGAAATGTGCATTTATCAAGACAACAAATCGACATGCAGGAACCTTTGAGTTTGCTGTAACTGTTGAAATTAGGAGTGAAAGGCCTGGTTAGCCTCTACTGAAGTACAGTAATGTGACACAGCATCACGTGTGAGGATGGAGGTGTTGACTATCCTCTCTGTGCTTCGGTTTCAGGACTGGGTGGTCAGTAAATTTGGAAGAGTCCTCCCCGTCCTACAACTCAGATATAAGAAAGGCAGCAGAGCTCGAACCATGAAGTATGACCCGTCCAAATACAGCCACAACATCCGCAGGCTGGACCATACCGACAAAGAACAGCTCACACCTGTCACGCAGCTCACCTGGGAGGTACAGGGAGGGGATGATGACATCAGCAAGAAGAGGCGGGGAGAGTTCCCTCCATATGAGCCATCAAGACCCAAGAAGAGTCGCACAGACATGGTCAGCTCCTGTAATACCATGTGGACAAGCAGGTAAAGATCTGAGATCTCATTTATAGCAAAACAGAAACAGAGCGGCCTATGCCACTTTCCACTCATAAGTTGTGATCTATAAAAACAGACTTAAGGGGAAAATACACATACCTAAACTGCGTGCATACTGTGTAAACTCTGGCGTGTGTGTAAACATTTTGACACCACAGATGGTGAGGCGGTAAACTGAATAATTGAATCACTATATGCTGTTCTTCTCTTGGATTTAGGCAAGCCGTCAACCCTGTCAGTCACACTGAGGCTCATCAGTTCACTAACGGATGTGAACAGTCAACCAACCACACACTCGCTCAGAGGCGGAGGCCAGTAATGCACAGTGATGTCGATTCAGAGGAGGAAATCCAGCGAATGGTGGCAGCGCAGAGCACCTCTCATGCTGCACTGCGGCAGGAAATGGACGAGGACAACCTGGAAGTGGTTGGACTTGACTATATGGTGAAGTCCCGGCAGCAGAAAGGTAACGGACATGTTTAAAAGTTACAATTTGTTGAACTGAATTTAGGACCTCAGGATGTGTCCAATAACCACAAAAACTATTTTCAATACTCTGTAAAAATATGACAGTCTTGTTTTTCCTTTGGATTTCAGGCTGTCCGGGTGATGAAGAACAGAATGACTACGACTCAGCAGACACAGATGAACTGTTCGCCGCCAGGAAACCTCCTGCACCACAGGAGGGACCTACCCTGCCCAGTGCAGGACACCTCTCAGGAAACAATACAGACAGGAAGAGAAAGACAAGGAAAAAGAATAAATCTGTAGAGGATGAGGACAGTTCATCAGATGATGAAGATCACTACACCTCCAGAAAAACCTGCTCCACACAGCAGAAAGGGAATTCCAATAAACAGGGTGCAAAGGTGGCAAACCTCCCTGTTGTAAAACCCCCTCTCTCAGAATCAGATAGTGATGATGAGTATGAAGATGAGGAGGAATTAGAATCAGATGATTACAGTTCAGATTCCAATTATGAATCCATGTTTTCCAATGTCACCCATCTGGAGATCTCCCTGGCTGATCTGCAGAAGCTAGCTGAAGAATCCCAGCAGACATCCAAAACTACAACTCCCAGTGTCATCAGTACCTCTTCTGAACGAGAAAGTAACCTGTCATCCAGCTGCACTGAGCGGCATGCTCCCAAGAAAGGCACCATGCCGGAGGAGATTCTTGCATCCCTCTTGGAGGAGGACAGCAGTGAGGATGAACAGAGGAAGAAGAAAAAGAAAAGGAAAAT
Source organism: Scatophagus argus (assembly GCF_020382885.2). NCBI lineage: Eukaryota > Metazoa > Chordata > Actinopteri > Scatophagidae > Scatophagus > Scatophagus argus. The sequence continues at coordinate 2,076,774 of NC_058495.1, forward strand.
TGTCATGTCAACACCACTGCCAGCCTTCCAAGGGACAAGAGCACTGAAAGAGGGATCAGAAACAGAGGAGTGTCAGAAGAGACAGAAAGAGGAGGATGAAAAACAGAAGCTGGACAGCAAAAGCAGTAGGAATCTGATCAGGCAGAAACACGTAGAAACAGAGGAGAAGACTTCAGAGAGCAGTGAGGAAGAAGAAGAAGAAGAAGGAGAGGTGGGGGTAGAGGAAAGGGAAGAGAAGAAGAACATGGCTGCTCCAAGAGTTTTAAAGGTGGCTCAGACTAAAGCTGTAGTAAACACTGAGAAAGCTGAGAGTGGTTCTACCTCCGGAAGTGATGACGATGATGAGGAGGAGGAGGAGGAGGAGAGGATGAATGTCAATAAGACTGTTCTTACAGCTAAACATGCAGCAATGGCTATACTTTCACCCTCCAGCTCCTCCACTGAAGAAGTGAGTGACGAGCAAGAGCTCATTTCTGCCAGAGATGCCGTGAAAGCCTCACCTTCGCCTGCTCTTCACAGCAACTCGTCCTCTGGCGAGGAGGAGGAGGAGGAGGAAAAGAAGGCTCCTCCACAGGTGTCATTAGGAGCTAAAGAAGAAGAGGAGCGACAGAAAAAGGCCAACATGAGGAGACTGGCTGCTGTCCAACAGAGACAGAAAGAGGCTGAAGAACAGAAGAAGCTGATCCAGGGAGCTCTCGCCAAGCTGGTGGGTGCACAGTGTGTTCACATTAGATCAGATTAGGCCTCAGGGTGTTTTAAAGTCATCTTGGGATAAGAAGGAAACAATTAAACTTTTCAAAGTCAATAACTAACTAAATGGAGGAAAAACAAGCTTAAAAGTTAATTAATCAAACAGAAAGTCTTGACTTTGGAAACAAATTAAGTTTAGAAAACAAAAGTGCCCTCTTGATTGCCTCTGTGCTAAATAAGACATGACAAAGTGCCTTTTAGGCTGCCCTTCCAGTGGAGAAAATATGATGCAATGCCATGTCGGCTGCCCTGCAAGCTGCAACCATGACTTGGCCTGTGGTGCCTCTAAATAGTTAAATTATTATTAATAATTCCCTGTGTGTTTTTATTATAGAGGCATCTGTATCACTTAAGGGTTTGTAATTGATTCAGCTTAAATGCATCACAACATTCTGAGTACTGGTGCCCCACCACAGACATCTGGTGCCCTTTTGAGCGTTTTTTGCCCCTGTACGTCAGACAACCTGAGTCCACCACTGGGGTGTTTGTTAGCAGTCAGTAATGGATTCACTCATCCAGGACATACAAAGCAATGTTAGAATTCGTTTGGAGTTTTGTTGAACACAGAATATTAACCTCCTTTAGGATGCTCCGGCAGCAGGAGCAGGGAAACACATCGTGTTCGGCTCTGACGATGATGAGGATGATGCTGACGATGAAGATAAGCAACATGCAACCTCAATAGTCACGACATCAAAGAAGATACTGTTCCCGGACAACCAGTCAGAGGATGAGGACACAGGCAATGAAGCATCAGCCAATGAGAACAACACAAGAAAAGAAAAGGTGAGTGAACTGATCAGTTACTGTTACTGATCAGAGAGACCTGGGACAGGTGAGGTGATATTTAGTTTGTTTAGATCCTCCTTGTGAATTTATGTAAATGCATGTGCAGGGTCTATAAAGAGTGTTCACCCCTGAGATGTTTCCCCTTTTATTGCTCATAAAAATGGAATCACAGTCAATATAATTTGTTTTTTTCTGACAACAAAGCCAAATTATATTGACTGTGATTCAATTTACAAAAGCAATTGGACTCCAGTAAAAAGGTCTTCCCTGTGAACATGCGGTTTTGCTTAACCACTGTATTTGATAACAAGCTGCTTCATCGTGTTCATGATGTTACTTGAGTCTAAGCATTTGAAATTGGTACATATGTACACGATAATGAAGTGTGTTCTGGTTCCTGGTGTGTCAGGTGCATATGAAGCCATCAGTCCCTCAGTTGTTCAGCGGCAGTGACGAAGAGGAGGATGGTGATGAAGAGGAGGATGGCAGAAGGTTTGACATCAGGCCTCAGTTTGAAGGTCGAGCAGGACAGAAGGTGAGAGCAGGAGCTGACGCAGAGCTGCTCCATATGTTTCTGTTAGATGCAAAGTCAGAGGATCCCCAAGTCATCAGGTTTTTTCTTGGTGCACTATACATGTCAGAACCACCCATTGTGTCAAAACACCTTTTTGTGGAGCTCAGCGCTGTGATTGGACATCTGCCTCTGATGTTGTTTGTTTGTTGTTCAGCTGATGGAGCTGCAGTCTCGCTTTGGGACGGACGAACGTTTCCGAATGGACTCTCGGTTCTTGGAGAAAAACGAGGGCAATGAGGAGGAGCCAGGTGAGGCCGTGGGTGGAAGTACCCTTCAGTCATTGTCTGTAGAAAAGCGTACAGCAGTGAAGAAAGGATGACTAGTTTGTCCATCTGTCACATCAATTAATTTTTATTCACTGTTATCTTAGTTTTGGTGTACTGTGGTGTACAGGTTGTTGTGCTTTTGTACTTCCCTCCTAAATTCACGCTTATCATTGAGTGAGATGATGCCAAACGCTGTGGTATGATGGAGATAGATGGCAAACAGGGAGCACAGCCGTGTAAAACGAAGGAGTATAATATGCATCCCTAAGTAGCAACAGTGCTGCTGGCTGCATTTTGTCCTGCTGGATGTTTTTAAGTCATTTCACTGAAGTGAAACCCCTGAGCATCTCTTCCTGTTGATTGTGATTCAGAGAAAAAGAGGAGCTTGACAGAAGAAGATGAGGCTCTGGAGGACGAGAAGAAGAAGAACCTGTCTATCCTCCACAGCGTCCTCGGCGGCATCCAACAAACCTGCAGCAGCAAGACGGCCAGCAAGGCTAAGACCTTCAGGTCAGCCACGTGCACACTCACATGCATGCATGATCTGCAATATTGCCTGCCTGAACTGCAATATTTAATTTTGAACAGGACTTAAATTAAAAAAAGCAAAATGTCTGTCTGCAGAGACGTCTCAGCGCTGCATTATGACCCCAGCAGAGAGGAACACGCTGCGTTTGAGACCAAAACCAGTGAAACCAAGGAAAGGTACTACTGTAGAAACTATCAGCACCAACAGTGACTGTATTAAACAGATACGATATCAGCAAGACACGACAGATCCACACCAAAGGGCAGTCGTGGATCAGCGGTTAGGGTGTCGGACCCGTAACCGGTGGATCGCTGGTTCGATTCCCCGCACCGGTGTCCATGGCTGAGGTACCCTTGAGCAAGGTACCTAACCCCCACTGCTCCCCGGGCGCTGCACGCGGTCGCCCACTGCCCCGGGTTTGCTGTGTGTGTGTGCACGTCACTTGGGTGGGTTAAATGCAGAGAACAAATTTCGTTGGAGTGAGTTCCCTCCAATGACAAGATATGTCACTTTCCTTTCCTTTCCTTTCCTTCCACTCAGGAGATGTAAATCTGCAACCAGAGGGTTGAAAAGAGCTCTTAAAAGTATAGTTTCATTTTTAAATAGGTTTAGTCATGTCCTAAAACACCTTAAATTTGCAAAAAATATTTTTTGTCTTTGTAATTATGGTATATTTTATACAGATTAAATCAACCCATAAAATGTCAGTTCCGTTCATTCTCAAATCTAAACACAATAAAGTGTCTAAAAAAAGTAAGGGGTTCTACGTACTTTGCAAGCCACTGTACATACAGAACAGGATGGGGCTCAGGGTGGAACCCTGTGGCACACCGCTCACGAATGATGATGAAATGCGGTCATTAATAGTGACAGAAACAGAGAACTTTTCTTCATTTCATGAGGACAGTCCACTGAGCATCAGTACTGGTGTCTTGGGTACATTATAAATGAACATTAACCATTAAAAACAAATATTATATATAGTGTGTCAGAATCAGGTTAATTTAAATCTTCACATAGAAAGCCCACTGAAGTTCTCATCCAGTCAAAATATAGTTAATCTGTCTTGTGTTCGCAAGATCACCTCTACTTGTACCTGTCATGTGATCTGTCATCTTCACAGCAAGTCGGTCAGGAGGAAGAAGAGAGAAGAGGCTCAGAAGCTTCCCGAAGTATCTAAGGACATTTACTATGATGTGTCTGGTGACCTGAAGGCCGTGTTTGGACAGACGAAAGATGAGAACGCTGAGGGAGAAGAGAAGATGAACTGGGACCAGGAGGAGGAAGAGGAGGGAGGAGAGAAGGAAGACCAGCCAGTCCCACTGTCATCTCTCCTCTCATCTGATCCCAGCACGGAGAAAGAGACATCGTCTGGGTTTAAGTTCTCCTTCTTTGGAGACGACGCAGAAACAGGAAGTACAGAGACAGGTGGGTTATATCATTTATCTCAGGCTGACACAGAGAAGATTTGTTTTCCCAATCATTAAATCTGTGTCTCTGCCAACAGAGTACAAAGCAGAGAGCATCCAGGCATCCAAGGTGTCATGGCAACAAGACCCACGTTTCCATGACAGCAGCACAGATGACGATGAGGAAGAGCGGGAGGAAGATGTGGAGCAAAGCAGTGCTGCAGCTCAAACCACAGAGTGAGAAAGCTGAACGTTAGATCCTGCCAACTGTCTCCTGTGTGTTTTTAAAGCCTGAGGTAGACTGTGTGACATGTTTGACCGCATCCAAAAGTTAGCTGAACAACGGATTCATCATTAGTCTGAGAGTATTTTAATCACTTTCATTGTTTTGTCTGTAGAATTGTTTAAAGTTATGCTTTGTCAAAGCCAAAGATTTAGAATTATTAATGACAAAGAAAAGAAGCAAATACTGACTTTAGAAAGTAGAATCAGTGAATGTTTGACGCATTCTTTACTTGAAAAATTACAGTTAATTATCAAAATAGTTCCCTATTACTTCTTCATGACTTGATGAATAGGTTGATTGAATGTTCATCTGAGGATGGGACATGACGAATTGGCAAGCGTTCTGTCCTCAAACGTATTCGTTCTGTAACACTTGGCTGTCATGTGAAGTGGGAGAAAAGAGGATGTGTGAAGCCTGAGGAGAGCTCAAACTCCAACTAACTCACACCTCCACACACCTGACAGATCACTGTGTTAAAGCACGGTTATCAATTTGTCTGTCTCACAAGTTACAAACCTTGTCACAAAGTATGTTTGAAGTTAACTGAGGCCTTAACACTTAGGCTGTTGACCTGTGATTGCATGGTTACAGAGCAGGACAAGATTTCTGCAATGCATTTCAGTTGAAATGTGTGGATGTGTGAGTGTTAATGTTACTGTTCGCAGAGAGGCCACGCCTTCAAAGACGGATCTGTTCTTCTTCTTCTACCCTGGTGACAGCAGACTGACAGGTAGGATGAAGATCACAAAAAACACAGCAGCTTCAATCCTCAAATGTGTTGTTTTGGTCCTGTCTGTGTTGTTTAAATGTTTGTTTCCAGAGAAGTGAATTCATTGAAATGATGCAGTATTTTTTTTTAAAAAAAGTTGATGATGTTTGTGTGTGTGTGTGTGTGAGAGAGAGAGAGATAACTAAGCCCTCTCTTTCCTCCGTCAGATGGTCCCAGGTTGTTCTGTCGGTCTTCTCACCTGGAGGAGCAGAGGGAACAGTGGGAGGAGAGGAGGAACGTACTCAGACAGGTGCAAAACACTCACCATGTTCACCTCATTGTGCAGCAGGGAAACACTCTGAGACAGATAGTTTAGAGTTCCAAATCTATGTATTAATTCTGTAAACTTTCGGCACATTTCATGCATATCATATCATATTATATTATTGGGACATCGCTGTTAACCAAGGGAAATAAGCCAACACTGATTAATAAAAGTGGATCTTTCCTTTTGACAATGAATTATTTTCATCATGTACGTAATTCACTTCGTGTAAGCCGTGACGGTGATACACACTCCTCTCTTCTATGTCTAGCCGTGAGGTTCTCTCGAGGTTCTGAGTAACTAAAGTGTTTTGTTTTGTTTTTTTTAAACTGTACTCCATGTGGATCACAAAACCATGTATATATGTCCCATATGGTCTAGTGTTTAGGATTCCTGGTTTTCACCCAGGCGGCCCAGGTTCAACTCCCGGTGTGGGAATTAATATTTGGGGGCAGCCGTGGCCTAGAGGTTGGAGAAGCAGCTTGTGATCGGAAGGTTGCTGGTTCGATTCCCCCACCAGACGGACAGTAACTTAAATTAAAAAAATAAAACAACTCACAGCACTTTTTGTCCAGAATAAAACACACCAGCCCCTTTAACTTGTATGTATTTACGGGCCAGCGTCTCCAACATAGTAGTGACATGGATGTGTGATCCAGCAACCAGGGAGGCATCCTAGTTATTATATTTATGTGTGACCTATAGTCTGGACAGGAAGTGAAGAGACAGACTTGCTGGAATTACTGTCGCTGCTTTGCATGTCAGTTTCTCATTTGGTCTTTTGGGTCAAGTCATCAAGTCAGCCAGGGTTGATCAGGCCTCCGCTTAAGTCCAAGTAGCACATGTAGTGTTTCTTGATCCACAGCCATCTTGATGCCTTTGCAGATTCTTCTTCACCTGTACAAATGTTATACACATGCACAGGTTCTTCCATGCATTCACAAGTCTGAACTTTTTTTTACACATTTGCAACAAGTTGTCTTCTGTTTGGCTTGAACATGTTAACAGAAGGCTTTAATATTTAAACTAAACTTATTTAATATTCACCCTGAATGAAGGCATGAACTGAAAAGGGACGTTTTAGACAAGAGATTTTTACTTTGTTGTCTGTTTCCGCAGGAGTACCGCAAGAAACACAAGGATGCCAGGAGGAAGCTGAAGTCCTCTCAGAAGAGCTGAGGATTTTGGGACATGAACTCATGAAGTTTGCATTCACTTGTCTGGATTTGAGAATCAGAGTATTGTATTTATTTTTTATTTTGAGAACGATTGACAGATTTTTTTTTTTTTTGTTAGTCAGGGCTTCCTGTTGAAACAGCACCTGGTTTGGTTTTCCTGTTAGTTTCCTTGGAAACTAACTATGTGCTGCAAATGAACTTCCGGACAAGCAGTAACAGGCAGTCATGGCTTCAGGGAATCAAATCAGTTCTTAGAAAAATCAATAAATAAACAGACTTGAACAGCCTATTTGTAGTTTTTCGGTTATTATTATCAGTCAGTATTGTCATGTCATGTCACTTCATGTCATCTATACTATATAGGCAAAAATAATGGGCCACCTGACTATTACGCCAGCAGGGACTTTAATGATGCATTCTAAATGCATAGACAGCTTTGCAGCTATAACAGCTTCCTTCTCTTCTGGGAAGGCTTTCCATAAGATTTTGGAGTGTTTCTGTAGGAATTATTGCCCATTGATGCAGTAGAGCATTTGTGAGGTCAGGCACCGATGTTGGGTGAAAAGGCCTGGCTTGCAGTCTTCATTCCAAGTTCTTCCACACCAAACTCATCCAACCATGTCTTTATGGGCTTTGCTTTGTGCACTGGGACTGTCATGTTCCTTGTCTGTGAAGTGTTTGATTTTTTCCCTCATGTTTCATGTCTTGTCTTCCTGTTTTGTTTTGTGATCACTCACCTCTGTCTGTGTTCCAGGTTCCTGTCTGCCCTGCCCCCTCCCCGTCTGTGTGCACCTGATCCCTGATTGTTTCTCCCGTATCTGTCTCTTATCACTCCCCATTGGTCCTGCATATAGACCCTCTTGTGTCTTGTCTCGTTGCTAGTTTGTCGTTGTTCATAGCTTCATGTACCAGCATTCTTCATAATCATAGTCATAGTTTCTTTGTGCTTGATCCCTGCCTGTTGTTTGACTTCATCTTTTGCCTTACGATTTGGATACCTTTGCCTGGTTGACTGTTTCACTGTGTACCGACCTCTGCCTGGAATAAACCTCGTCTACCGCTCCACCGAATCAAGTTGTGCATTTGAGTCCTCCTTACACCTAGCCAGGTTCCTGACAGAGAATCTTTTATGTGTTTTGTATGTTCACTATCTTTCAGTGTTGTTTGTAACGTGTACATGCAGTGTGATTGTACAAAAAATATCAGTCTTTACTTGCTGAATACACAGAGAACCTGTCATTTGCCTGTATTTTCTTATTTTCTTATTACTTTCCTGTGTTCAGGACGCTTGTGAAGTCTCAAAGACAAACGGGAGACTCTGGTCACTTATGGCTAGGTGGGAACAACTAACATTTCAGGGAAATGGGTGCACGGAAAAGGTCACAAAGAAGAAGCAGAAACTGTTTCCTCTTCCCGGCCATGGATTAGAAAAGTTGCGTGAACAATGCGACCAAACAGAAAGTTTGGAAGAAAACCTCGCAGTTTGAGTGTTTTAAGTATCGTAAACTTTTTTTCTGCATGAGTAGTCCTTACACTTTTTGTACTTTGCAAGTCCTACATGTAAATGTAAGCATCCCACAAATGAGTCACCTGTATACCATTTATGACCTTAAAACACTGATGTTTTACCTGAAATTTTGGGGGGAAATTCAGACCATTAGCAGCAGGTCAAATAATGATTTATTTATTTGTAGTACAGTACAATGTCAGATACAGTGTTCTTCAGAGATGTGCCCTCAGGTCACATAACTTGAAACCGAGTTACACTCAAGTCACAAATGTGATGATTTTGGACTGCACTTGAAAATAGCGCTCTTCAAAAATTACAATCAGTGATGGAAAAGCTTCTTATTTTATTTGATAGCTGAGCTTGCATGTGGCAAATTTTCATTAAAAAGGCATTGCATTTGGTGAACAGTCCATTCTGAGTTTTTCAGCACCGTAAAATCCAAGTCCAGGACAGTGTGACAGGTGTTTTCAGTCCAACAACACCATTGGTTACTGACCCAGCCCAAGCTCTCTAAGAAGACGAGGAAAAACTCCCCAAAAATCCTGAGCATTTCCCAGGATATTGGGAAGAAACCTCGGAAGAGGCAATTCAAAGAGTGATCCCCTCTACACGGACGGCTGGGGGTTACACAGGACCTCCAGATGGGGAAAAAGTCCAACATCAGTATTGTAGAGATAAAAAATTTCCTTTGTGTTGTCCTTTTTTTCTGTCCAGGTTTCTTCAGGTTTCCAGTTACTGTGGGTGGAAAGATCTCACAGGGCGCACAGCTGACAGTAGTGAGGTGGGCTCCAAGGTATGCCCTGTAGCTGGAAGAGAGAGAGAGAGAGAGTCAACAGGATCCAGAGCAAAGAATGGACTTACAGGACTACGTCATGCCATGTGATAATCAACAGTGCTGTTAGTGTGTCCTGCACTGAGATTATGGATGATTGTGGATGCTGTGCTTATATGAGCGCAAAACGCATCCGTAGGTCCTCCAGGGTGATTCGCACCCGAGGGTCTCTGTCCAGACACATATGCAGCAAGATCTTGACCTCTGGAAAACGAGAGAAATGGAGATGAAAGGTTTTAGTGGGAAGTGATCCAGTGGAAAAAAACTCAAAAAAATCTGGTGTTGTCAGTGTGTTTCTCACTTGTGGACAGTGCACTGTTGAACTGGATGCGCTTGCTCACGAACTTCTCGGTGGTAAAGTGCTCGTGACCTCTCAGCAACGAATAGAACAGCGCACCAAGCTGCCAGACAGTGGTGGGACGGGCCGTATATTTCCGACATTCAAACCACTCCGGAGGGAAGTATGCAGGGGTGCCTAGTGCACACATCAACAGAGCAATGGAGGGAAAAGACAGAAAGGGATGATGAGGACCTTTGTTTAAACATGAAAATCATTATTTCAGAGATTGGCAAATGACTGAAGAGCACAAGCCAGATATCATACCACAAAAAGTACTGTGAGGCATCTCAGTGGATAAGCTGCCACAGCCGAAGTCGATTATACGAACTGTGGGTACTCCGTTGTTCAGCTGAACCAGGACGTTTTGCAACTTGATGTCCCGGTGAAAGACACCCTTCGAGTGCATGTCGATGGCTGCGTCCACCAGCTGTCTCATGATCATCTGAGAGAGACAGAATTGGAAGAGAATGTCAGGAAAAAAAGATCTCTTGACCAACACAACAATGAAAAATATGGCAGTAATGTATCATAAGATCTCTATGCATTTTATTTATGAACTCTGATCTTCCTGTAAGGGCCCAGTTAAACAAACATCTAATGAATAAACATCCATCCATCCATCCATCTTCTTCCGCTTTATCCGGGACCGGGTCGCGGGGGCAGCAGCTTGAGCAGGGATACCCAGACTTCCCTCTCCCCAGACACTTCCTCCAGCTCTTCCGGGTGGACCCCAAGGCATTCCCAGGCCAGCTGAGTGACATAGTCCCTCCAGCGTGTCCTGGGTCTTCCTCGGGGCCTCCTCCCGGTGGGGCATGCCCGGAACACCTCCCCGGGAAGGCGTCCAGGGGGCATTCGGAACAAATGCCCGAGCCACCTCAACTGGCTCCTTTCGATGTGGAGGAGCAGCGGCTCTACTCCGAGCTCCTCCCGGGTGACAGAGCTCCTCACCCTATCTCTAAGGGAGCGCCCCGCCACCCTGCGGAGAAAGCTCATTTCAGCCGCTTGTATCCGAGATCTCGTTCTTTCGGTCATGACCCAAAGTTCATGACCATAGGTGAGGGTAGGAACGTAGATTGACTGGTAAATTGAGAGCTTCACCTTGCGGCTCAGCTCTCTCTTCACCACGACGGGCCGGTACAACGACCCCATTACTGCTGTCGCTGCACCAATCCGCCTGTCAATCTCACGCTCCCATCTTCCCTCACTCGTGAACAAGACCCCGAGATACTTAAACTCCTCCACTTGAGGCAGGAACTCTCCTCCAACCTGAAGGGGACAGACCACCTTTTTCCGGTCGAGAACCATGGCCTCGGATTTAGAGGTGCTGATTCTCATCCCAGCTGCTTCGCACTCGGCTGCGAACCTCCCCAGCGCACGCTGAAGGTCCTGGCCTGAAGAAGCCAACAGGACAACATCATCCGCAAAAAGCAGAGATGAAATCCTGTGGTTCCCAAACCAGACACCCTCCGGCCCCTGGCTGCGCCTAGAAATCCTGTCCATAAAAATAATGAACAGGACCGGTGACAAAGGGCAGCCCTGCCGGAGGCCAGTATGCACTGGGAACAGGTCCGACTTACTGCCGGCAATGCGGACCAAGCTCCTGCTCCGAGAGTACAGAGACCGCACAGCCCTTAGCAAAGGACCCCGGACCCCATACTCCCAGAGCACCTCCCACAGGATGCCACGGGGAACACGGTCGAATGCCTTCTCCAAGTCCACAAAACACATGTGGACCGGTTGGGCAAACTCCCATGAACCCTCAAGCACCCTGCGGAGGGTATAGAGCTGGTCCAGTGTTCCACGACCAGGACGAAAACCGCATTGTTCCTCTTGGATCCGAGGTTCGACTATCGGCCGGATTCTCCTCTCCAGTACCCTGGCATAGACTTTCCCGGGGAGGCTGAGGAGTGTGATCCCTCTATAATTGGAGCACACCCTCCGGTCCCCCTTCTTAAAAAGTGGGACCACCACCCCAGTCTGCCAGTCCAAGGGCACTGTCCCTGACTGCCATGCGATGTTGCAGAGTCGTGTCAGCCAAGACAGCCCCACAACATCCAGAGCCTTAAGGTACCCAGGACGAATCTCATCCACACCCGGAGCTCTGCCACCGAGGAGCTTCCCAACTACCTCAGTGACTTCAGCTTGGGCAATGTATGGACCCGCCTCAAGGTCCTCAGCCTCTGCTTCCATAACGGAAGACACGTCAGCAGGATTGAGGAGGTCCTCGAAGTATTCCTTCCACCTTCCGACAATATCCCCAGTCGAAGTCAGCAGCTCCCCACTTCCACTGTAAACAGTATTAGCAGGGCACTGCTTCCCCCTCCTGAGGCGCCGGATGGTTTGCCAGAATTTCCTCGAGGCCGACCAATAGTCCTCCTCCATGGCCTCCCCAAACTCTTCCCAGACCCGAGTTTTTGCTTCCGCAACCGCTCGGGCTGTCGCACGCTTGGCCCTCCGATACCCGTCAGCTGCCTCAGGAGTCCCACAAGCCAACCATGCTCGATAGGACTCCTTCTTCAGCCTGACGGCATCCCTTACTTCCGGTGTCCACCACCGGGTTCGGGGATTGCCGCCACGACAGGCACCAGAGACCTTACGGCCACAGCTCCGAGCAGCAGCTTCCACAATGGAGGTGGAAAACATGGTCCACTCGGACTCAATGTCCCCAGCCTCCCTCGGAATCTGGTCAAAGTTCTCCCGGAGGTGTGAGTTGAAAACCCCTCTGACGGAGGGTTCCGCCAGACGTTCCCAGCAGACCCTCACAACACGTTTGGGTCTGCCAAGTCTGTCCGGCTTCCTCCTCCACCAGCGGATCCAACTCACCACCAGGTGGTGATCGGTGGACAGCTCAGCCCCTCTCTTCACCCGAGTGTCCAAGACATATGGCCGAAGGCCAGATGACACAACCACAAAGTCGATCATTGACCTCCGGCCCAGGGTGTCCTGGTGCCATGTGCACCGATGGACATCCTTATGCCTGAACATAGTGTTCGTTATGGACAAACTGTGACTAGCACAGAAGTCCAACAACAGAACACCACTCGGATTCAGATCAGGGAGGCCGTTCCTCCCAATCACGCCCCTCCAGGTATCACTGTCGTCACCCACGTGGGCATTGAAGTCCCCCAGTAGAACTATGGCGTCCCCGGTCGGAGCACATTCCAGTACCCTTCCCAGGGACTCCAAGAAAGCCGGGTACTCTGCACTGCCGTTTGGCCCATAGGCCGAAACAACAGTGAGAGACCTATCCCCAACCTGAAGGCGTAGGGAAACGACTCTCTCGTTCACCGGGGAGAACTCCAACACATGGCGGCTAAGCTGGGGGGCTATGAGCAAGCCCACACCAGCTCGCCGCCTCACACCATGGGCAACTCCAGAGTAGAAGAGAGTCCAGCCTCTCTCCAGGAGTTGGGTTCCAGAGCCCAGGCTGTGCGTGGAAGTGAGCCCGACTATCTCTAGCCGGTACCGCTCAATTTCCTGCACAAGCTCGGGCTCTTTCCCCCCCAGTGAGGTGACATTCCATGTCCCCATAGCTAGAGTTTTTGTCCGGGGTTTGGGTCGCTGGGATCCCCGTCCACAGCTGCCGCCCAAACCACATTGCACCGGCCCCTTCTGAACCCTCTCGCGGGTGGTGGGCCTACGAGAGAGCGGGCCCACGTCGCTTCTTCGGGCTGTACCCGACCGGGTCCCGTGGGCGGAGACCCGGCCACCAGACGCTCGCCTGCGAGCCCCAACCCCAGGCCTGGCTCCAGGGTGAGGCCCCGGTAACGCCAATCCGGGCGACGTACACGTCCTTGCTGTTTTTTCTTTCATCTGGGGCTTCTGAACCGCTCTTTGTCTGACCTGTCACCTAGAACCTGTTTGCCTTGGGAGACCCTACCAGGGGCTTAAGCCCCCGACAACATAGCCCCTAGGATCACTCAGGTACTCAAACCCCTCCACCACGTTAAGGTGGCGGTTCAAGGAGGAGTAATGAATAAACAATTAAATAAAATGTTTAGTCAGAAATCATTTCATTTGAATGGAATCACTGAAATCAGTGGATTGCTGCTCTTCTAGGGTTTAAACCAAATCAAACGAGCTGAAGGCAGGTGTGCCGAAAAAAATGCTTCAGTGGACACTCATGACGTTTTATCAAGTCTGGAGTTTGGCAGCACACACACACACACACACCATAGAAATATTCTCCATCCAGCTTCCATACCTTTGCCTCATGTTCATCCAGGTATCCTCCGCGAGATTTTAGGTAGCTGCAGAGGTCCATGCAGCATGTTGGTCTTTCCATCACCAGTATTAATTCCTCGTCCAGGTGGTACCAGTCCAGAAGGGACACAACAGTGGATCGTCCAATGGATCCTGGTAGATCTGCGGCTTTCAGCATGAGTGCCACCTCCAGAATGACGTTAAACACCTTTCCGTTGCATTTCTAAAGAAAAAACAAATGCTTACATACCAATGACTTGTAATAAATTCCAACACAGAATGTTTCAGACACAGAGACAAAACGTGCAGCTAATTCACAGTGTAGCAAAGACACATTTAAAGTTCACATTTTCTTTTAAGTACGACAGCTGGTGTTCATCATCAGATCAAATTACTTACAACTTTTTCTTTTTTCACAGTCCTCATGGGAATGTGCTTGATGGCAACCTGCAAGACAGAAATTCAAATAATTTGGTTTGTGTGTAAACCCACCATGACATCACCCATTGGTTCGCAGAGCGCTATCTTAGTTAGCCAAAGAGAACTGACCAATTACACATGTAGGTGAAAAACAATGATGCACACTCAACAAAGCTGCTCCACGTAGGAAACAAAGTCAAATGTAAATTGTGTGATGCACCTCTTAAGTTTGGTTAAAAGCATCTCCTGTGTTTCATGTAATTTTGCATTTTACCCAGAAATGAATTTGTTTAAATTAGCAGTTAGTGGATGTCTGGATAGTGAAAGCAGATTTAACCAAAACCCAGGCATCATGACACGAAACTATGCTTTATCGTCTATTTCAGGTAAACGGGACTACAACTTATATACTGAGCATGTTGTATTGACCTGAAACTTGAGACCATCAAGTCATGAAGTAATACAATAATTCATCAAGTAAGGAGCATGGTCCTTCTCTTGTAAGATTACATACAGATGGACTTTTTTCATCAAGTGGAGTGTGTCCCTGCTGCACTGACTCCATGTTTTAGACTGGGAAACTCTGGTCACCACGCACAGTACACCATCTATAGCTGATACATCCTGAGGATCGGTGAATGTTGCAGTGTGTGTGAGCGTGCGTTTGTAAGACTTACCCCTCGACAGTCTGAGTTACGGAAGCCAGCGTGCACTGAGCCGAAGCCTCCCTGGCCGATCGGACCCAACTCGCAGTACTTGTTCACGAAATCAGCTGAAAAACATTTTCTTCTGAATTACTTACTTATTTTTTGATACTTCTCACATGAATACTTTTACACCTATTCTTGTTCAGTCATTTTGTTTCCCACTGTCTGCTTACCTCTGCTTGTGTTTAGCGAGGAGGACATCTCATAGATTCTCTCCTCCTCGGATGAGGCGCTGCTTGTGTTGTGGCTGATGTCACCTCCGCTCTTGTTCACATTTGCTGCTGGTGGAGAGGAGGATTCAGTATCGCTGGATATAGTGATCCAGGACACTTCATCGCTTTTCTTTTTAGGTGCCTCATTATGATCGCTGGCCTTTCTCTTGTCCCTCTCCACTATGGGCTCCTCCACAACTATCATACTGGGGTCAGAGATGGTGCCGTTTTGGATGCTACACCTTCTCTTCTTTTCAGGTGGTCTGGCATCTACGCTGATCTTTCTCTTTCCCCTCTGACTGATTCTGTCTTTTACTGAGACATCGCCGTGTTCTGAAGGGTCAGTGAGGTTACTGCACCGCATTCTTTTTTCGGCATCTGCCTGCATGTTGTTCTCTAAGATGAGAAAAAGTCTGTTTTGACTGCACGCAGTGCATTTTAAAAATAAAGCAGCAACTTAAATATGCACTATGATGGTCATGTACTCAACATAAGAATCACAGAATAAACTTGATTTGGGATGGACGTGACAGATCACATCTGCACTGGCCAGAAAGGAAATAAGCATATTATGGATTCAATTAAGACTTCAGCCCAAGTCACCTACTTTGTGCAAAATGTTGTTTGGAGTAAAGCTGCTACTTGGACAGATAGATGAATTTAAAGATCTCATGTCTGAGAAGGGTTGTACTTTGAACAAAACCTAAAGAAACCTTATACTGAAACTTTTCTGAGAAGTAAGCTTACAAGGTTTTGCCTAAAATGACGCTGGTTTCACACTGGACTACAAAGAAGAATTGGGTCCACAATCCCGATTTTAAACTTCCATCAGTTAGTCACAGCACAGGACCACATTAAAGATTAGTTTGCAGGCTTTGAAAAACACACAAGAAGACTACGAGCTGTAACCGGACACACTTTGCACCTACCTGAATCTGTTCCGGAGGTCAGAGTCATCAAATGTTTTGTGAACTCAGAAGAAATAATCGAATTTGTCGAAGTTTCAGCCGAGTTTTACCGTCAACACCTGCAGATAACCTGAAGAGTGTGTACCGATACCGAGCGAATCTCAGATCTGTTGGAGAGCACGCTGTTCTGTTCAGAATGTGATGACGCATCAAAGTCGGATCAAAGGTAAAGAACCAAGAGTGTGCAAACTAGCATTCTAAAGTTCCATCACACAAGATTTTTTTTTTTTTTTAACTATTTGACTATATATTTTCATATATATTTTTCAGAGGTCAGGTAACTAATTTAGTCCCACACAGACTGTGCCATCTTTCTCCCCCCTACCACAGTAATGATTAACCTCACTTACCTGCTGTTATCCACCACACTCACTGGTCCTCTCATGATGACAGACATTTCATATTTAAAGTGTGCCTCTTTGTTTTTTCTGCAAGGGGGATAAATGAAATACTATTTTCTGATTGTTTCATGTATTTGTGTTCTACAGCACAAACAAACACGCCCACAACTCCACACCATCATGGAAGAAGGCACCACATTGCTGTCCAAACAGACACACAGACCTGCAGCTCTCTATACATCCATGAGACAGATAGGGTCTGTAGCCTACAGTTTGACCTCACACCATGCACACTGTTATTGGCTGGAGGCTACAAGCCCACAGACTGATGCTCAGAAATGTCTCTGACACTGTGAAATAACAATATGAAGAAAATACAGGCACACACAGAGTCTCTATAGACTACCACACACTTCCAGTGGGTAATAACTGATGACTGAGAGGTCATACTGATGTCTCTGCTATGCCTAATCACATATTTTGACATCATTCTGATACTGTTGGAAATACACTGCTCAAAAAAATAAAGGGAACACTAAAATAACACAGATCTGAACCTAGATCTGAATGAATGAAATATTCTTATTAAATACTTTGTTCTTTACATAGTTGAATGTGCTGACAACAAAATCACACAAAAATGATCAATGGAAATCAAATTTATTAACCCGTGGAGATCTGGATTTGGAGTCACACTCAAAATTAAAGTGGAAAAACACACTACAGGCTGATCCAACCTTGATGTAATGTTCTTAAAACAAGTCAAAATGAGGCTCAGTAGTGTGTGTGGCCTCCATGTGCCTGTATGACCTCCCTACAACGCCTGGGCATGCTCCTGATGAGGTGACGGATGGTCTCCCGAGGGATCTCCTCCCAGACCTGGACTAAAGCGTCTGCCAATCCATGGACAGTCTGTAGTGGAGTGAGTCATGATGTCCCAGATGTGCTCAGTTGGATTCAGGTCTGGGGAACGGGCGGGCCAGTCCATAGCATCAATGCCTTCGTCTTGCAGGAACTGCTGACACACTCCAGCCACATGAGGTCTAGCATTGTCTTGCATTAGGAGGAACCCAGGGCCAACCGCACCAGCATACAGTCTCACAAGGGGTCTGAGGATCTCATCTCGGTACCTAATGGCAGTCAGGCTACCTCTGGTGAGCACGTGGAGGGCTGTGCGCCCCCCCCAAAGAAATGTCACCCCACACCATTACTGACCCACTGCCAAACCGGTCATGCTGGACGATGTTGCAGGCAACAGAACGTTCTCCACGGCGTCTCCAGACTCTGTCACGTCTGTCACATGTGCTCAGTGTGAACCTGCTTTCATCTGTGAAGAGCACAGGGCGCCAGTGGCGAATTTGCCAATCTCGGTGTTCTCTGGCAAAAGCCAAACATCCTGCACGGTGTTGGGCTGTAAGCACAACCCCCACCTGTGGATGTCGGGCCCTCATACCACCCTCATGGAGTCTGTTTCTGACCGTCTGAGCAGACACATGCACATTTGTGGCCTGCTGGAGGTCATTTTGCAGGGCTCTGGCAGTGCTCCTCCTGTTCCTCCTTGCACAAAGGCGGAGGTAGCAGTCCTGCTGCTGGGTTGTTGCCCTCCTACGGCCTCCTCCACGTCTCCTGATGTACTGGCCTGTCTCCTAGTAGCGCCTCCATGCTCTGGACACTACGCTGACAGACACAACAAACCTTCTTGCCACAGCTCGCATTGATGTGGATGAGCTGCACTACCTGAGCCACTTGTGTGGGTTGTAGACTCTGACTCATGCTACCACGAGAGTGAAAGCACCGCCAGCATTCAAAAGTGACCAAAACATCAACCAGAAAGCATAGGAACTGAGAAGTGGTCTGTGGTCACCACCTGCAGAACCACTCCTTTATTGGGGGAGTCTTGCTAATTGCCTATAATTTCCACCTGTTGTCTATTCCATTTGCACAACAGCCTGTGAAACTGATTGTCAATCAGTGTTGCTTCCAAAGATTGATGATTTATTTGCTAAGTCCAAGTTACCACTGAACTTTGTCCTATTTAGTCCTATTAATTCAATATGTCAACTTCACCATCTGTGAAAACCTCAAGAAAATACAAGATGAAATCAGTTCCTTTACAAACTTGTTCTGTTCTCATCTGTAACAACAAAACTTTTTGAATTTATCATTACTCTGACTGGCTTCTTTTTTATAGCAACAGCCAATGCTCATTGGTCTCATGGTATTAAGATCCAGCTACCAAGACAAAGAAATGCTGAATGAAAAAAAAAGAAACAATTAAAAAGTGCTGACATTAATGTGCACCTATAGACTCCCATGATTCCATGTTGAAAAATAAGCAGGATATAAATGCAAGAGAAAATTCATATAGGAATTCAGAGTTGGTAAGCGAGCATCTAGAAACCCAACTCAATCACAATTTCCCCGAGTGGAAGGGAAAGTCTTCAGATTGCTTGTTTTATTCCTGGTCAACAATCCAAAGCCTGAAGTAAGATAAGAAATAAGATGAACTTTATTGATGCTGCAGTGGGGAAATTCACTTGTCGTGGCAGCTCACAAGAACAGAAAAAGAGTGCAAAAAGTGTACAAAAACAGTTACAAAAAATATAGAGGTAAAATAAATGAACAATTTACAAAGTACAGTAAACACAATCAATTAACAATTAAAAACCTTAATACCCATTAAGTTCTATAATATCTATAACCATATAAGGGAGAAGACTCAAACGTGATATGTTTTATTCATTTTCTATCAGCAGACTTACTGATTACTGTAACATGGCAGTCGGCGTAACACTGAGCATATTTCTCAATGAAAGAGTGCAACATTTTTGCACAGCGATGATTCGTATGAAAGGAGCTATGAGCTAACAGAAGCTAACGTTCACTCTCCATCCCTGTGTCTGGGTCTGCCTGTGAGGCGGGGCAGCAGTCCTCTTGAGATGTTTCAGTCTGGTTTTAGAGCCCATCACAGCACAGAAACAGCACTGGTTAAAGTCACAAATGACCTCCTCATGGCATCAGACCGTGGGCTTGTCTCCATACTTGTTTTGCTAGATCTCAGTGCTGCTTTCGACACTGTAGATCACAGCATTTTATTACACAGATTAGAACATGAGACTAGGATCACAGGGACTGCGCTACGCTGGTTCAAATCATATTTAACAGATAGATTTCACTTTGCTCAAGTTAATAATGTTTCCTCTTCATATATAAGGGTTAGCCTCGGTGTTCCACAAGGTTCAGTGCTTGGGCCGATCCTGTTCACTTTATACATGCTCCCTCTAGGAAATATTATTCAGAAACATGGCATAAACTTTCATTGTTATGCTGATGACACTCAGCTGTACTTATCCTTAAAGCCTGAAGAAACAGAGCCGTTAGCCAAACTCCAGGCATGTCTTAAGGACATAAAGGACTGGATGACCTCCAATTTTTTATTATTAAACTCAGACAAAACTGAGATCATTGTTCTAGGCCCCAAACACCTTAGAAATAGAATAGCTGATAATATTCTCTCTCTGGACGACATTACTTTGGCCTCCAGTACGACTGCGAGGAACCTCGGCGTTATCTTTGATCAGGACGTGTCATTTATTCATCACATTAAACAGACCTCTAAGACCGCCTTCTTTCCCCTCCGTAATATTGCTAAGATTAGGAGTGTCCTCTCTCAGAGTGATGCTGAAAAACTTGTCCATGCTTTTGTTACTTCTAGGCTGGACTACTGCAACTCACTATTGTCAGGATGTCCAAATTACTCCATTAATAACCTGCAGCTGATCCAGAATGCAGCAGCTAGAGTTTTAACAGGAATCAGTAAAAGGGATCATATCTCCCCCATCTTAGCTTCTCTTCACTGGCTTCCGGTAAAATTCAGAATAGACTTTAAAATTCTCCTACTTACGGTACATATAAGGCCCTAAATGGACTCGCCCCATCATACCTGCAGGATCTAATAGTCCCATATATTCCCAATAGATCACTCAGATCACAGAGTGCAGGTTTACTTACAGTTCCCAGAATTTATAAAAGTAGCACGGGAGGACGAGCCTTTAGCTATCAGGCACCCCTGCTGTGGAACCAGTTGCCAATCTGGGTTCGACAGGCAGACACCACCTCCACTTTTAAGACTAAACTTAAAACCTTTCTGTTTAGTAAAGCATATAGTTAGCACCAAATAAAGTGTGTAGGGCTGGTAGGCATAGTTTCACTCACCTCATGCTATATAGCCACAGGTAGAATAGGTCTGACTAACTGTTAATCTTTAAATCTCTATCTTAGCTAAGCTGCTATAGGCCTATGCTGCCGGGGGACACAAACATGATCCACCAAGCAGTTTCCCCTCCTCCTTTTCCTCTTCTATCCTCTCCCCTCGTCAGATTAACATGCAGTTCATTATTTTATGTCACTAACTGTGTGTCCAGTGCTCCTCGTAGTCTTGTGTCTCTCCCTCCCTTTCTCTCTCTCTCTCTCTCTGTATCTTTCTGCAGGTATCTCTTCATCCAGATCTTCAAGTTGAACTGCATCCGGCTCTATGACCAACCCAATGTGTATTGCTGATGTTATGTTAAGCCCTTTGAGACAAACTGCTTGTAAAAATGGGCTATACAAATAAAGTTGACTTGACTCGACTTGACTTGACTCTCATTCAGAATATATGAAAATGGGAAAGTCTCAAAGGAAAGCACAGACAAAATGTTTTCAATGCAGATTAACAAAGTTAATGCGTGTGTTTGTGTTCTCGGCCTCCCTGAACAAAGTGACACCTGATCCTCAAAACTGGCCTGTGAAATAGCATTTCCACAGAGACTCCCAGCCTTCAGTACTATAGAAACAGAGGTCAGGCATACTTCTTTTGGATAGTTTCACACGAGCAACACCAGCATCTTCTCTGGTAAAGGTGCTTTTACACAACAAGCGGTTGCCACAGGGTCTACTGTCGAGGTTCGCTATTTTGAATGGGCAACAGGATGCAACCCTCCTGCCAGAAGCTCTCTGTGGGATGGCTCTTGTCCGGTATGACAGTCTTTCAGGTCCTCCCACCTCACTGAGGGGATTGGCCTCACCTGCTTGGAAATCTATGAAAGCTGGATGGCTCTGTGATGGCTCTTTCACTCCTTATCTCCTTCCTGGAAGGCCAGTGCCTTTCGGGTACCGGACTTGGTGTTGTTTGCTTTGATTATGTTTACTTTATCCTTGTTATCCATTGTGCTTTGCTTATTTTGATTTTTCCTTCATACATTTTTTAAAATTGTTACTGTATGGACGGTAACAGTAACAATTCTTTGTTATTATCCAAACAAATCCTTCATAACAAAGAACCCATTAAATTTTGGAGTTGATCTGAATCGCGAGACACAAACACAAAATATTTTTCATGTTTTCAGAGTGAGGACGATTCAGCCCTGGTTTGGCCCTGCCTGTCCTGCTCAAGAGAGCGGCAGTGGTCAAGTGAGCTATGCAGTAAATGAAGAGCGAAAGGAACGTGAACCACAGCAAAGCGGGAAAATCGGAGAAATAAAGTTATCCTCTGATTGTTTCACGACAGTTTCGTTTTAAAGAACAAACAAACACACCCACACCTCCACACAACCAGCCAAGAAAGTAACACTTTTCTGGATTTGTATGAATTCATACAAAGCACACTGGAAATAGAAACACAGACTTGCAGCTCTGTATACATCCATGACACAGATAGAGCAGAGGAGAGAGCCTGAGACACCAGGGGCATTGCTAGACTTACAGCTGTACTGGGCCACAGCCCTCCCACTCCCCACCTGGCTGCCCCCCAGTTATGCTGCTATAGGCTCAGACTGCTGGGGGATCTCCCACAATGCACTGAGCTCTTTCTCCCTCTCCTTCTGCACACATTTATGTCCCATTAATGCATGTCACTAAGTCAACTTCTTCCCTGGAGTCCTGATGTTCAAAACGAGGCTAAGTCAAATCTCCAATCGCACAATGATTGGAGAAGTTGATGCAACAATATGATATTTTATACATACTACATGCTTTTTTGCTGAATTGGAGAGATTTGAATGTTTTTTGGAATGGTTTTAAAGGTTTCTTCTGTTAGCAGAATAAACGCACACACACAAGCACACACACACACACACACGTTTGTGTTTATCAAATTCATGTTTGGGATTCCCCAGTTTGAAATCTCACTCTTCGCTACTGCTTGCAAGTAACGTTTGCTAGTTAGCTTGCATCCTTATAAGGACCCTCACTGAAATGAACCCTTGATTCCTTGTAGACAACAAGCTTATGTTTCTTAACTTTTGGTTCATGTTAATTTCTATGAACTAAAATATTCAGGCATATTCCCTTTAACCCTCCTGTGCATGTTTAATTATCCAAAAGATGTCCGAAACCAGAAAAATCCTAACAAGTACTGTTAATATTTCATTACTAACTCTTCTGTCAATATTTAGTGCAATGGCGTTCCTTACCTCTCACAGATAATGGTTCAGTTAGGATAATTCACTGGTTTTGCATAAAAAAATACACGTTCAAACTTGTTTTTTTATTGTTTCACCACTTTATCACTTTTGAAAGACCAACCATATAAAACACAATAGTTTTACATAACATTGAAACATAACATTTAAATTTTGTTTTACATACATGCACTGTTTGTGAACCAGAAATGAACAAATAACAAGCAATAGCAATATGAACAAGGTGTGTGTGTGTGTGTCTGTACATCTACAGAGCACACGAGTGACATGTCATCACACTGTGCTTTGTGCAAATGAATTTTGCACATTTCACACAGGTCCTGCTTGTCTTGACATCATCAGATGGCCTGCAGACCTGGCACCTCTTCCTCCGCCTTTTTCCCCCAGCAGCACCCTAGAAACAAGAGGACCATGATTACTTTGCTATGGTGTCTTTTTGCTGATCCCAAGACACAAACAACGCACTCTCATACCCTTAAACACACACACACACACACACTTACTTACCTCCCACACTGGTGTACTAGGGGTAGTCCTCTCCTGGATCTCCCTCACCTGGGGTCCTTGGCTGCCTCCGTTGGATGTGCGGTGTCACAAGCGCCTTCCCCAGCTCCTCGAGAAAGATGCGCCTCTTGTACAGCTTTGACACCTTCCAGTGAGGAAGGTCATCTCAGTCCAGATGACAAACGCATTGCAGGCCGGTACATCGATCATGTTATGAATGGCCAGCGCGCAGTCGTTCGCTTGGTGCTGTAGGACCCTGTTAGTTTGTCCAAGTTGTCTTTCCTCCCTTTGGTGGCATTGTAATCCAGGATCATGCTTGGTTTCTGGTCCTCTCTTGTGCTGATTTCAGCATTTTTGTGCAGAGTGCTCATGAGCAAAACATTTTTTCCCTTTTTGGGACAGTAAGACACGAGGGCTGTGGTGTCTGTGAAGGCAAACATGGAAGATTGAGGGACCCTGTTCTTGATTACCAGCAGCTCAGCAGGGAGTTCAGCCCTGTTCTTTCGGACAGTTGCGACCATTGTGAGCTTTCTCTTTAGAAGCTCTTGACCCAAGTTGTAGTTTGTGAATAAATTGTCACAGGTTATGTTGTGCCCCCTGAGACCCTGTGCCATGTCGAGCACAACCCTTGTGCCCTGATTCTTCTCTGGGGCTCCTCCAACCGACTTTCCAGTGTAAACCCGCATGTTCAATGCATAGCTGGTGTTTGCATCACGTACTGCCCAGATTTTTATCCCATATTTATCTGGTTTAGAAGGCATGTATTGCCTAAATGGGCAGTGACCTCTGAATGCCACCACTGTGATATTAGGGCTGGGTTATAGTCGGGCCCTGGCACTGTCTTTATTACGGTATGTTTTCTGCACACACTTTTGCCTGACGCATATTTGGGGATGAATACCACCGTATTTCACCATTTTTTGCAATGAATGTCTTGCTTGGAGGAATAGGAATATCAGTTCCCTCATCTGGTTCAAAATCAGAATCATTAGAATCAGAATTTAGCTCAAGATAGTCTTCATCTTCAGACGGATCCTCCTCTATTTCACTGTCATGATCAAAGATGACTTCCAGAACTTCCTGGACTGTCACCTTTTTGCTTCTGCTGCTCATTTTGTAAAGGTCTGTCTGACAGAGTGTAATGTTGGTAGGACTCCCATGCAGAGAATGTCATGTTCCTTGTCTGTGAAGTGTTTTATTTTTTCCCTCATGTTTCATGTCTTGTCTTCCTGTTTTGTTTTGTGATCACTCACCTCTGTCTGTGTTCCAGGTTCCTGTCTGCCCTGCCCCCTCTCCGTCTGTGTGCACCTGATCCCTGATTGTTTCTCCCGTACCTGTCTCTTCTCACTCCCCATTGGTCCTGCATATAGACCCTCTTGTGTCTTGTCTCGTTGCCAGTTTGTCGTTGTTCATAGCTTCATGTACCAGCATTCTTCATAATCATAGTCATAGTTTCTTTGTGCTTGATCCCTGCCTGTTGTTTGACTTCACCTTTTGCCTTACGATTTGGATACCTTTGCCTGGTTGACTGTTTCACTGTGTACCGACCTCTGCCTGGAATAAACCTCGTCTACCGCTCCACCAAATCGAGTTGTGCATTTGAGTCCTCCTTACACCTAGCCAGGTTCCTGACAGGGACACAGTCATGCTGGAATAGAAAAGGGCCTTCGCCAAACTGTTGCCACAAAGTTGGAAGCATAGCATTGTCCAAAATGTCTTGGGATGCTGAAGCATCAAGATTTCCCTTCACTGGAAGTAAGAGGCCCAAACCCTCAAAAACAGCCCCACACCACACCTGAGTTCAATAATAAAGACTGGAAAAAAAGTGAAGCAGTATTTGGTCTATAAAGTGTATTTCGGTAGCAAACACTACAGCTGTCAGTCAGTAGATCCACTTCTGGTGGCAAACTAATGAGACTAAAGGTCAGGATTTGTTTGACAGGGCTGCCGATGGTGGAGATGCTGTCGGACTGATGTGATCTGATGATTCCTCATCTCATTGTGGACTCTAGTTTTTGTCGTATGTGAATTTCTGTATCACTTTGTGCTGTTAAATGCAGTGAAATGAGAACTTATTTCATTATGAAGAAGCTTTTGGTTTGTGTCCTGCATATGTTCAGCTACCTATAATGGCGCCATATAGCTTTTGTGTCGTAAAACGTCTCGAGAAATCCCAAGATCCCAAATTGATCAACTGATTAGATGTTATTTGCACCACAGGCTTGTCCATCTACTGCAGATAGCTACAGTGACGAAAAGGTTTAACCTATGAAAAGATGTAAATAATATCTTTTCAAATCAGTTTGGGACCTCTGGGCTTGCAGAGACTGGACTAAATAAACAATCTGATTCGATCAGCATGGGGGTGAGAAGATAACGATTTTCATTTTTCAAAATTAAGAGTTTCTAATGATTTTTCTCGGCCAATGCAGCTTGCAGCTTCTGTCTGCAGCCTCAATGATAAAACTGAGGTGAACAAAATAGAAATAAAACTTCTGTACCTCATTTGGACAATAGAGAGGTGTCATGTACACTCTGTATGGAGTGATGCAATTTAGTTTTATAAAGATTCATCATTCCATGCAGTCAGAGAGTAATATTATCATATCAGTAATATTACACTGCCTCTGGTTTCCCTTGTGTCAGTCACTCTGTGGTTCTGGACTTCAATTAAAACACAATTAATTAGTGACCGAGGCTATTACCATATTACCATTTACATACACACATACTGAATTTTACTACTGCATTTGACCCATCCTTAGTTGAACACACATGCAACACCCAGCAAATTACATGCAGTGAAACACACACAGGAGCAGTGGGCAGCATCAAGCGCCCAGGGAGCATATTGGGGGGTTAAGTGCCTTGCTCAAGGACACATCAGCCGGCTAATGGGAGGTGGGGGGAGCATTTATCGCATTAATCACTCCACCACACCCAAATTCCTGCCTGTCCGGTGGGGGAATTGAACCAGTGGCCCTCCGATCACAAGCCGCTTCTCCAACCTCTAGGGTACGGCTGCATAGAGAGAAGTGTCAATGCAAAGCTGCTCTGTGAAATTAGTTAAAAACAATCTAAAGTACTATTTAAACAGTCAATTTCTGTCACATCTCCATGCTCAGAAAGATCTGCTTCACTTTACTGCATTTGCTCTTTTTTTCCCCTTCCCCTTATTTTGAAATGTATAACCGGAAGAGTCTCCGCGTTGTATTGCATCTGTCTTGGTGAATAACAAGTGCCGAAGTGCGCAGGAGAGTTCAAAGTTGTCCATCAGGACCAGAGTGAGGTTGGACTGGGAGACTGCTGTCTTAGCATTTTTAATTCAGCAGTCAAATGCTTGTTTCGGCACATGTCTGTGACAGATACGGATAACACGGACCAGTTAGTTAAACGTTAAAAATGAGCTCAATTTTGTTTCTATTGCTCCTGTCTCTGCGGACCGCGGAGCTCCGTCATGTCCACACAGCCCATGAGTTTCAGCCCGGGTTCTCGTTGGAGGTACGGCGGGCAGAGGATGCTGACGCACCGCCTGTGGAGACAAAGGACTCTCTCTCCCAGGAAAGGACCTCTCAGTACTCCTCAAGTGTTCAAACTCCAAAAGTTCCCGACCTGAAACGAGTTGCCCGAGGAGCCAAAGATAGGAATGTCGGGAAAAGAGACCCGCATACACCAAGCAATTACGGGTTCCCGCGACGGTACGACGACCCGAGCGGTTACTTTACCACACCGAGGAGCGACAGGGTCGCCTCCGCCATGCCGGGTAACTCTTCGGCAGGCCACGGGTCAGGGCTCCTCAACCCGCTGTTCCCAGTTACCGACGGCTCCTACTTGGCGTACGGGGTTATGCTGCTCGCGCTCGTGCTGTTCGCAGTGGGCATCGTGGGAAACCTCGCGCTCATGTGCATCGTGTGGCATAACTTCTACCTAAAAAGCACGTGGAACTGCATCCTGGCGGGTCTCGCGTTCTGGGATTTCCTCGTGCTGTTCTTCTGCCTTCCCGTGGTCGTCTTCCACGAGCTCACCTTGAAGAGGTTGCTAGGAGACCTGTCCTGTCGGCTCGTGCCTTATCTGGAGGTGAGGACGGAGAGTATTTGAAGAATGGGTGAAACATTTGAAAGTAAAGTTCATCTTCTTCTTTTATTTATTATTTATTATTAAATATTAAATATATTTATTATTCAACTAAGACGAAAAGTGACACAGAAATTGTTGATTATTAGCCTATTTAATGTTAATATCGTAAGTAATAGCTAAAACTATCCTGACAAAAACAGACAAATCAATAAAAAGGCGAAAAATAACATTTTAAATCAGCGCTTGATGCAAACAGGTTATAGCAACAATTAATACCGAAGTTTTACCAGTTAACTCAAGTGCTGCAATTAAGGGTTTTATATTTTTTGTTTGAAGTGATCTTTGAAGACAAAAAAACAAAACAAAACCAAAAACTTTCATACTACTGTTTTGTCTAGTCAGCAGTTAAAACAAACAGCTTAATGTGTTGACAGTTAATCATGCCCGCCTGCGCACACTCAGTGCTGTTTTTACACAGCCATGTTAAACTCATTGTAAACGTGTTTAAACAGAGGGACACCCGGGCTGTGAAGAATGGCCTGTTTGTGTCCTGATGCTGCTGGGTTTCAGACTCAGAGCAGCGTTCACTTTCAACAAACGTTCTGTTATGGTCTGTTTGGCCTCTCCAGCCTTCTGTGAAGAGCCATCAGGGGAGGCTGACAGCACAGTGCATGAAGCCACTCTTCTTCTCCAGTTCACAGAAGCACACAGTGAAACACACAGATGGAGTTATCACGAGCTGGGATGTGTCTTTACAGGTGCACAGTCCAGAGTTCCAAAACTTATTGCTGCCTCAAACGGAAAGAAGAGAAAATAATGGTAAAAAATGTTGGACATGTCGAGATGGAGCAGCAGCAGGTTCATTTGAAGGCATTAAAGACAAGTTGTGCTCCAGACGTGGAAGTTTACACCCGACATTACAGAACATACACCTTTATAGGTCATTTTGAGCCCGTGTGCTTCTCCGCTTGAATGTCATTCCGGGTAGCGTGATGAAGGCTAGAGAGAGACTAGAGCTGCAACTAACACTTATTTTCATACTTTGTTATTTAATCAGTCTGTTTCAATTAACTGATTATTCAGTGTTTGTGAAGGCTGTGGAAGCAGGGTCGGTCGTCGTCCCCGTGAAAAGACAAAACCCAGTCACTGCATGTAATTTGCACGTGTGTGTTCAACTAAGGATGGGTTAAATGCAGAAGTCAATTTCAGTATGTGTATGTAAATATATATATACTGCCAATAAAGCTGATTCTTCTTCTTCTTCTTCTTAAGATGTCAAAAAACAGTGAAGAGTCTAAGTTGGCGTTTTAAGGGTCCTGTTTTGTAAAAAAGGAAAAAAAAGATATTTAGTTTACTACCAGGAACTGTTGTGAAATAAGATGACTCCTTACAATAATAATTTATAGAATTTGTTTATAATGAAAATGGAAATGCTGAAACTGGGTTTACTTTGTTGGGTAAATTGGTTTTCCCTCACCAACAGTCAGACATTTTCAGAAAAAACAGGAAACATTTGAGTGCTTAAATGTCATTAAAAAAAATACATAAATAAATTGTTGTTTGGAACTTTATCAAGCATCACTGGTTTCATCGGTCTCCAGTCTCAGCACACACTCTGCTGGCATGTGGAACTCTTGTTTTTGTTTCTGAACAACTTCTGTACGCCTACAGTGCTTTCAAACACTGAACCGGAGTTTTGCTAATTTGTAATAACAGCTTGTGTGAAGCAGTCTTTAACAAGGTCATGCTGTCAGCCTCCTCTTTTCTGTTACTTCACCTTTTTGATGCTAATTAATGAATGCATTACTTGGTAATTAACTACTGTTTTTTTGTACTCTGAGCATTGTGTTAAGCAGTGCTGAAAGCAGGTCAGGCTGCCAGCTGCCCATGTGCTCCGTTAGTTCAACTATTTTCATGCTAATTACAACTCGGTGTTAATTATCTTGAGTTGTGTCTTAACCGTTTGAGGTCATTAAGCACCCACAGAGGGAGGACAAGTCTCTGTAATGATACTCTCTGTTTTTGGCCCAAACCACTGACTTTATTGTGCATGAGGCACCAATAACTGTCTGCAGTCTGTAGGTGCTTTTGTAACAAAATGGCTCCCTCGTTCCTCTGTGGCTCCTTTAATTTCCCTGTTTCTGTAAGCCAAAGCTGTTTTTGTTACGACCAAGCTCTCGTTGCTGTATATGATATTGGTATGACAAGGGAGAGATAAGTCTTCAATCTGTTCTTGAAGCAACAACAACAACTTCCTGTGCTCAGTTTTGACCGTCTGCATGAAGTCGGGCTAACAGGTCACGTAATAAACAACATGAATGGGTCCAGTGCAGGCAGCAACCTGCGGATTTAACCTGGAA
The DNA here is from genome assembly GCF_020382885.2 of Scatophagus argus. Taxonomy (NCBI): domain Eukaryota; kingdom Metazoa; phylum Chordata; class Actinopteri; family Scatophagidae; genus Scatophagus; species Scatophagus argus. Next base: position 2,106,524 of record NC_058495.1, read on the forward strand.
GAAGCTCGTGTTGGGTTTAAACAAGCTGCACTGCACGGTTTGAATTATTTTGAATGATTTTGTACTCTTCAAAAGCCAATCATTTTATTTTTTTATGTCAATCCCATACCAGATTTTCAGCACCATTTTTTAGTATTGAAGCCTTTGTTAAAAAAAAAATGTGTCAGTTGTAACTAAACAAAGAGACAATGTTAGACGATTCACAGTTTGATCACACTTCACAATCTTGGATGGAAATAACACTCTCCAAGCTCAGGCATCATTATCAAACTATGTTAGAAAACATCTGTTTTTGTTTGTTTGTTTGCTTTTTAAAAAACATCAAAGACTGTAGAATGTAGTAATGAGTTTCAAATTCTGTTATCTGTCCGCTAAGAGTGAGCTGAAGCTAAAAACTGAGTTTATACTTTGCAGTTTTTATGAATTCACGTTTGCATTCTGGGTCAATGTTGGATAAATTCAGGTCCTGTGGTGTGATTAATTCCATTAAATAGAGTTAACTAAATAGTCTTGTGTGTATAAGGGCTAAAATCAGCAGATCCTTACACTGAAAAAGCTGGAACCAGAAAATGTTTGACATTTTTGTTTCATGAATGATCTTAATAGTTGGCGACTAATTGATTAATTGACTAATTGTTGCATCTCTAATGTTGGGCAACACAACCTGCAGCCATGCAAAGAATGGGGGGGGGGGGGGGGGGGGGAATAAATTGTGGATGGATTCATGGATCGAAAAGTCTGTAGTAAGAATCCTAATGACTTGTTAACATTTGTAATTTCAGATGAACTCTTGAAATTCAAAAAGCTGAAGTTGCTGCAGATTAAAGAATGAGATATAAAGAATACTTGTGCGCCCAGCCTGGCAGTTCAAAAGTTCCTCTTATTAATGCCTTATACCTCCCCAAGAACCTGTCACCATTAACCTTCACTTCCATGCCTCTGTCAGGTGACCTCTCTGGGTGTGGCCACATTCAGCCTCTGTGCTCTGAGTATTGATCGCTTCCATGCAGCCACCAGCCCCGGGCCCCTTCAGCCGCCGAAGGTGGAACCCTGCCAGTCCATCCTCGCAAAGCTGTCTGTCATCTGGGTGGGCTCTATGGTGTTGGCTGCCCCTGAGCTTCTGCTGTGGCAGCTCCTCCAGGAAACTGTCAGCCTGCCGACGCTCCCCACTGACCTGCAGCAGAGCCAGCCAGGAGGCTCACTGATGGCTGCCTTCAGGGCCCGAACAGACAAATTTAAGGTGGACATCTGCGTCCGGGAGCCCTCTCTTGAACTCCCAGACAGCATCTATTCTCTGGTGCTGACCTACCACGAGGCCCGCATGTGGTGGTTTTTTGGGTGCTTCATCTGTTTGCCTCTGCTCTTCACTCTGGCCTGTGACTTGGTGACTAGACAGGTGTTAGCGCAGCGTATGCCACAGAAACCCTGCAGCGGGAAGGTAAACAGCAGGTGCTCCTCCTCCTCCTCCTCTTCTGCTTCCTCCTCTACAAAGAAAAAGCAGCATGTGAGAGAGCAGAGGCTGCGCTCCACTGTGATGGCGCTCGCCATCTTGTACGTTACATGCAACCTGCCGGAGAGCATTTGTAACATAACCCTGGCGTACATCTCCGAGCATGTGTCTGCTGCGCTCCCAGCACTGGCTCTGCCAGCGATGGGTCTGATTGGACAGTTCCTGCTGTTTGTGCGATGCTCCGCGACACCGGTGTTGCTGCTGTTTCTGTGTCGCTCCCTGGGTCAGGCCTTCATGGACTGCTGCTGCTGCTGCTGTGATGAATGCCTCCCTGACGGCAGCTCCTCTTCCTCCTCATCTGCTTCAACCACTGCCACCTCCAACCTCTCCTCACCCGCATCGCCCTCTCCGTCCTCCCTGTCTCCTTCCAGCAAAGAGGAGACGAAGAGCATGTTGGCGACGGAACCAGCAGTCTGCTACGACAGAGCGAAAGACTCTTCAGCAGCTCTTGGGACACCCTGTTGAGGTCCAGAACTGCGTGTAACTTTAAAAGGTCTTTTAGGTTTATTACAGCTTGGGTCTTATTTTTGTAGTGTTGTCCACCATTTCCATCAGTTATAATGGCACTGTTGTTTACCTGTAGTGGATATCACTTAGATGAAGTCTGATGAGTTGAGAAACAGAATAACACTTTTCCACATCTAGGCAAAAGTATGTGGACACCCCTGTCTCAGTTAGTTTTTTCCTGTTTGGTCTAGCTGCTTTAGTTCCCATGAAGGAAACTTGTTTTATCTACATCATGTTTTAGACAATGATGTGCTTTCAGATGTCTGGCAGCAGTTTGGCATGGAGCCTTTCCTCTTTCAACATGACAGTGACCCCATGCACAAAGCCAGAAAGAAATGGTTTTCCCAGTTAGATGTGGAAGATCTTGACCTGCCTGGACAGAGCCCTGAACTCAACCCCTTCAGTATCTTTAGGATGAACTGGAATGCAGACTGAATCCTGCTGTAAGGCTCCAAATTAGGTCTAAAGACAGAAACCGGAGAAGTTGAAACTGATATTGACATCAGGGACTTTATTTTCTTTTCCAAACTAAGTTTGTTTAACTTACAGAGTCCAGTCTGTCTAAGAACAAGTTTCTTGATCTGTCAGACTTCTTTGCAGTGAAGTCTCCCTTTTCTCAGATATTAAAATGGTGTGTACAGTGTTAATGATAGACAAAGTTACCAAAATGAAAGCCAAGTTGTAATAAATTGGACTGACCTTTCAAACTGTGGAGCCACTGTGAGAGTAGGAACTCATCTAACTAGAGCTAGATGATTGTATATAATATAGAATATGTTTATAAAAAAAAAGAACCTTAGTGTTGTCCACCTGTGATGGATAGTATCCTGTTGTTGTAGGATTCATCATTTTTTAGATACATTTTGTACTTGTTAATAATTGCTCATCAGGATATTAGCATTATCTGCTCTAAGTACTGTATTAGACAGAAACACTGGATGAGATTTAAGGTGGCTGTTATGAAAATGTAGACATATTGAGGCTTTTGTCAGCAGACTGAACTTTGTGAACTGTTGCTGCTGATGTACACAGTTCAGTACAGTATCTACACAGCTAAAACACACCCTGTGTAGACAGCAGGGAAGACTGTGAGGAGATTTTAGTCTGTCAAAATGTTCAATTCAAACAGTTCAGTGTTAAGTTTGACTTTCTTTTTACTTCTTACATTACTTTTGGTTTAGTTTAGCAAAATTTTTCTTCAAGAAAAACTGTTGTGCATCACCTGTAAGCAACTCCTGTAAGTGCTCTTTTTACTTAAAATTTTAAATATGAATTTTTTTTAGTTCATACTTTTTCATGAGTTGGTTTTGATTTCTTAATTTCTTCTTGATTTTTTTTGAGAAGTCAGATACAATCATACTCTGTACAGCTTAGTGAAACTGATTTACTGTCTGCATTTAACCCAGCCCTGAGGAGCGGTGGGCAGCTGCTGTACAGTGACCGATCCAGCTCTCAGCCGGTGCCTCAGTCAAGGTCACCGGCAGGAGAATTTACCTAATATACATGCTTCTGCTGGTGGGGGAAACCGGAGCACCTGGAGGAAACGCATGCAAGCACAGGAAACCCGTGTAAACTCCATAAAGAAAGGCCACAGCGATCCAAAGCGCTCCTTTGTTCAAAAGTAGTGTTTTTTTTTCTCAACACCAGAATCACACCTTAAAAGACAAGTCCGACGATATTCTGTATTTTTCTTCTTGTCAACACATTTCCTGTGCAGACCGAGCAAACGCTGAATTGATCTGCTAACCAGTGGTGTGAGCGTGTCAAAGCCTGATGTATCTTCTTCCTCTGTGTCGTAGAGCAATGCTGTCGTGAGTATTAAAACACATGAATGAGCCACAGTGTTGTCCTTCATTACTATGAACACACACTGCAGTGTATTTTCAACTTTTTTAAAGATTAAACTACACCGTGAGACTTTTTCAATGATTTATGTGCAGTGGAAACCAGTGTCCTTGGGGCTGAATGCAGCAGACAGTGTAAGGCGGTCTAAACAACTGTTAGTTTCGGTCTGCACATGGTATTGTTGACAATGAGAAATATCATGCAAGTTTGCTTTGCTGCTTGGACTTCCATAAAAACAAGAAAAAGTTCAAAGCTTAATACCATCCCTGCAGATGTCAGCACAGTTTAAGATTTTATTCAAATTGGAATTGAAAAGTGTTAGAATCCGCATACATCTAGTTCAACATCAGATGTTAAGCTGCTAAGCATGAACACAAAGAAAGTCAGAGAGAGAAAAAGATGAAAAACAGTGGAGACAAAAGATGGGCAAGAAATGGACTTTCCAAAGAGAGAAGGATGTTTTCAGGATATGGAGTGGGAAAAGGAAGAATTTGTTCCTAAACTACTGAACACTTTCTGACAATCCTCATGTGGATTCATTTTATCTGGGAAAACATGTCCTGCCCTGATCTCCTTTGGAAGGAATGCTAAGCAGCAATGCTCCCACCACCCACTGAAGAAGAAAACCGTTCATGCCTGACTGTGACGCTCCTTTTTGTCATTATTCAATTATTGAAGGTCACAGCTTCACAATAACAGTTGGTCTTTGAGTTTCTCCAGACATAATAAAGAGTCGCTCTGTGACCGGTTGCTCGGGAGAGCAGACAAGAATTCCATGCTTATCCAAGTATTTTCAGGCGTTTCTCACCTTTTTTTGCATTATACCGATATAAAACAATGATCATTCATTTCTTTTAGTAAAAATGTCTACAACTTTGTGAATATATTGTAATGTGCAGCCACGTTGTTTTTATGGAAGTTCTGAAGTCCCAAAAGATACAATTTTTCTTTGAAAGCATTACATATTCTGATTATTACCAGATTCATATCTTTATAGATTGGGATAGTGATCTTGATCTATTTAATATCTTGCAGGCACAAGATACAATATAGAAAGAGAAGATGCTGCCTTGTGTGTGCAAGATATTATCCTGCCCACATGTCGATCAAGTTATTGTGCTCACAAAGATTTGTATGCTCAAGATATTGCAAGAACATCGGTACTGTCATGTTAACTGCTGCTTTAAGTCTCTGTGCTTGTACAAGTATTTCTGCATGTAAACCATCCCAGGATGTGTATTTTTTCCTCTTTTGATGACTCTGGGCTTGCGGTTTCTCAGATACAGTAGGTGTCTAACCTTATTACTTAACTGTAACAGAATAAACTCAGAACAGTGTGTTTCAATGATCTCTGAAACTCTCTTCTCTTTCAAACTGTCTTCATCCTTTCGTTACTCATTGATAGGTAGCTTTTTTTTTCTTTTCATTGTGAATTATTAAATGAATTCAATAAATAAAAAAAATGAGGGTTCAACCTGTAAAAAAACTCCACATCATGTATTCATATGTATACAATAAAGACATCACCACTGGAAAGCACCTTGGCAGACACATGTATATTAAGTAAACAGTCCAGCTAAGTTGCTCTGGTTCTGGCTGCAGGCCGATAGCTGCCCTAACAGGAGCTGATTCTCAGCCTAAATTTGGCAGCTGCAGTTGGGCCAGTGGTCACTTGGTCTTATTCAGATAAAGTCCAAGGAAGGAGCAGAAGATTGCACCTGTTGATTTCACTGGGTTTATTATTTGAAGCGAATGACAAAGAAGTTTATAGCACCTAAACAACTTCCAGATAATATGGAAGCCTATTGCATTCATTTTTTCTGGGGACACCTGGAGGCCCTTAAGAGGCATTAGCAGCCCCTGAGTTACGCTCTGAGGACGGCTGTTGTAAGTTTGAGTCTCGGTTCCTTTGAGCTGAAATATTTGTCCTCCCACGTCGCTGTGCCCAGGCAAAGAGAAGGAGGAGGGGAAGCTTCAATAAGGCCTGCTTTGTTCAGGCGTCCCCCTCTCTGGCTCAGAGAGAGACACTTGAACAAAGCTGCATATCAATCGCCATCCACCAAGGGAGTTGCTAAGCTACACAACACCCACCACCTCCCACCAGCTGCCCCAGTCACTGAAGAGAGAGAAGAAAGAGGGCCGAGATGTAGGGGAGGACGAACCGCTGCACTCCACCCAGATAAGCCAAAACCCACACTCTTCTCTGTTATTGAGTGCCTTGACAACCAGCTGAGACACAGCAACATGGTGGCCTCGAGTTAGCAATACGGCCTAAAACTAACAAGGTCCTGCATTCTATCCTGACTGGGGCCTGTGTGTCAACTTAGGTCTAGGACTGTTTCTGAAACCGCTCCCTGTTATTATCCATACATCCATTCTCTAAACCGCTTGTCCATTTGGATCATGAGGGAGCTGGAGCCTATCCCAGCTGACTACAGCTGAGAGGTGGGGTTCACCCTGGACTGGTCACCAGTCAATCACAGGACTGACACACAAAGACAGACAACCACACACTCACACCTAGGGGCAATGTAGAGTAGCCAATTAACCTAATGTGCATGTTTTTGGTATTGTGGGAGGAAGCCGGAGAACCTGGAGAAAACCCACGCAGGCACAGGGAGAACATGCAAACTCCACATAGAAGGGCCCAGACAGGGATTCGAACCTGGAACCCTCTTGCTATGAGGCGACAGTGCTAACCACTGCACCACTCCTGTTTATTATGTAGTATTGCAGTTATATTTAGTGGCTAGCACATTAACCAGCTAGCCCTAGGCATTCTTGCCTAGTAATATACTAATAAAGTTGTCTTGTCTTGTCTAATATCACTTTGTAGATCATGAGGCAATAACCCAGTAGTAACCTTTGGACCTTTGGAGGTGGATGCCGACTGATCTTCCTGCTTCACATCTCTCTTGTGTTATGGTTTGGTTCCATTTAATTCCTGTTTTATTTAGTCATTTTGTCCTCTTGTGTCTTGATTCCCTTTACATTGCCTGTCTTTGTGTTTTTCTCACTATTTGTATTACCACGATCAGTGTCACCTGTGCCTTGTTGGTTTTCCCTCCCTGCTGTATTTAGTCAGTTCATCTTTGCTTCCTGTGTGTTCTCTGTGACTTTATTCCCAGTGTTTCTGTGTCTCAGTGTCTTTCCCTGTGGTCTGTTTTTGGTTATTCCCTGGATTTGTTGTTTTTGCCTCGCTTTCATTTGGATTATTGTTTGTTTAGACCCTGTATTATAGCTCGACTTCCAGATGCCCATGGTTCTTTGTGTTACCCAGCCTGCTTCTTTTGTACTGTGGAGACGTGTTGTCCATCTTCATACACTTCAGTGATTCTTACATAGTGTAGTTTTAATTAATGCTTCATTATGACACAATAATTTAATGCATTTATGTAGGATATATCATGGATTACTGTCATGGGTCAAAAACCGGTCTGAAAATTCTCTTTTGATGCTTTTAATAGCATTGGATCGTGGAAGTTGTTATCTTCATTGTTAAACAGCCACTACTGCAGATGAAAATCTGTCTGACTCAGACAGAAATGTTCACAGATGACACAATATTTCAAGGTTTTATTCACATCAGGTTTAGCCATCGGTACTAACTAATAAAACAAATATTTAGTGGTTTATTAACAGTGAGCATTACATAAACCTGAGTTTTGGAACCTTATCATAAAGTGCTACTGTCCTTTAGTCAGCACGTCATTCAAGTATTGCTTAGTATTGTTATTATTGTAAGTACGCTGACACAAAATAGGTTAAAAACACAAGTAAAAAATTTAATTTTTTTTTTGAGTGACAGAACAGCTAACAGTCATATGACACTTCAAAATAAAAGTGCATGGCTTGCAACACCATGGCCTTATTGTACTGATGTCCAGGCTCTCCTCTGTGTGCTCTCACAGTTATTTATTTATTTTTTTACTTTTCTTTATTTTATTTATTTTTTATTGACTGCCTCCAGCCTCAGCAGGATCAGGAAATACACAGCACAATATCTGTTAGCAGCAAGCATTACCAAGACAACAGCCGAATGCTAATCAGTAATGCTAACACAATCCTGTCCACAAATGGGGCTCTCTGTTGACTTGATGCTGAGCCAGCACAAGGCATCAGCAAACCAAGTGGTTGCTTAGGATCCATCAGACACCTGGGGGCCTTCTCTTCATTTTTGCCAATATTAGAAGTGTTAGTATACTCATTGCTTTTGTTGTCATTTCCTTTAGGACCCATAAAATATCTTACCATCCTAAGATATTTTTACGTTTGAGGACACAAGAGTTGGTTCCAGTAGCTGCTGGGATTTTGAATCTGGAATCTGCAAGCACCCCACAGTTCATGCCAATTCTGATTCTGAGAAAAAAGATACACCATGATATTACAAAAACTTTTATATCACATATAATATATTTTTGCCACTGTGTGACTGCTTGCTACATTTAAAACATAGAGTATTTGTAAGAATCCATAATTAGTTTAGACACAACCTGCAGGCAGTGTGGCTCATGTCTAGTCCCTTTTCCCTATAGAAGCCAAAATATTACTACTCCACACCAAAATGCTGCCATACACAAAGTTTAAAGTCAAAGGATGATTTTTTCAGTTAATTAATACATTTGAAAGCCAGTCTCCTTCCTGCATGAGAATAACAAAATGAGGGAGAGGTGGAGTGCTCTGCCGTGTTGTTGTTAATGTTATGTCTCCAGCAATGGGGATCAGCCTGTGTGACACTCCGGGGAAAACCATCACTGTCCAACACTGTGAGTGGGCGCAGAAACAGCCTGAGCACTGAGTTATGTTCTTCACCACAGAGTTGGTTTACGTTTATTTAATGCTTCATTGTGTGCTGGTCAGTCAGTCTCATTAGTTACTGCTGGTCACTGCTCCATTCCCTTAATGTTAGTCTCTGTACGATGGCATAGAAAGTATTCACAATGCATTTCATGTCTGTCTCACAAATGTTCAGATATTAAAGCAAAACATATTTCCAACCGCTGCCTTTCGTGGAAGATGTCCCGTTGCTGCTTTTTCATTCGGTCATATCCGCATCCTGAAAAAAAAAAAAAAATAGAAACAGTTCCAGGTTGGTTAAAGCAGTATATCACCATTAAAATTATGATCTTGTCATAAAACTGGGCTGTCTATGCTGTAGAAAGACACTAAATCTGAGATCTGTGCAACATGACCAGATAAAACGGACCAGCAACAACCAGCAACCAGAATTCATTGCACTGGAAACAAACAATCTTGTGTTAAAGCTAACCAGAACACTAAAATATGTTTCTGCAAACATGCGAGGTAAGAAATAGAGAATGAGGTAACAGATTCATGGATTAAAACCAGACTGCCCTGTTTTACAGTTTGATCAACAATTTTTCACAGGTTTCATAGAACAGAAAACAATATGGCTGGTGTTTCCTATTCACAAGCTTTCTCTGTATAGATAAATAGTACACTTAAGTATGTCCCCCCGGCAGTCTAAGCCTATAGCAGCATAACAAGGGGCTAGCCTAGACCAGTCATACCTATACGCTTTGACAAAATGGAAAGTTTTGAGTCTACTCTTAAACTCGGACCGAAACCAGAAAATGGCTTAATTTTTCTGCATCTTTCTGACTCAGAATGTGCCTAATTTTTGCAATATCGCGGAGGTGAAAGAATGCAGTCTTTGAAATGTGTGTTATGTGTGAGTTAAAGGACATGTCCTGATCAAAAATAACTCCTAGATTCCTTACAGTGGAGCTTGAGGCTATATTGCTATATCACTGGATAATTTGTTTCTAAGGTGTTCAGGGCCCAGAACAATAACTTTAGTTTTGTCTGAATTTAGAAGTAGAAAACATCCAGGTTTTTATGCTTTTAAGACATGCCTGAAGTTTGGCTAACTGATTTGTTTCATCTGGTTTCATTGATTATAATAACTGTGCCATCGGCAAAACAGTGAAAATGTATGGAGTGTTTCCTAATAATATCACCGATGGGGAGCATATAAATGGTGAAAACTATTGACCCGAGCACAGAACCTTGGGGAACTCCATGACTAACTTTTGTGAGTGTGGACGATGTATCATTAACATGAACAAACTGAGATTGATCTGATAAATAAGACTGAAACCAGCTTAATGCAGTTCATCTAAGTGTTCCAATCTGTGGAAGAACATAGAATGGTCAGTGGTGTCACATGAAGCACTAAGGTCTAACAGTACAAGGACAGAGATAAGTTCCTCGCCTGATGCCAGCAGAAGGTCATTTGTGACTTTGACCAATGCTGTTTCTGTGCTATGAAGAGCTCTAAAGCCAGACTGAAAATCCTAAAATAAACTCTTATTATGTAGAAAGTCATGTAGCTGATTGGCGACTGTTCTCTCAAGGATCTTGGAGAGAAATGGAAGATTAGAGATTGGTCTGTAGTTGCTTAAAACCTCTGGGTCACGTGTATGCTTTTAAGGAGAGGTTTTTACTACAGCTACTTGGGTACTGGGGTACATAGCCTGTTATTAGGGACAGATTGATGACATCTAATAGAGAGATGCTAAGTAAAGGTAAAACTTTTTTGAGCAGCTTATTTGGGGTGAGGTCTAAGTGGCATGTTGTTGGTTGGTAAATCAGTACCAGCTGTGGTCAGTAAGAGTTGAATTTTGTCTCTAATGTTTAAAATCTTGTCATTAAAAAGGTTATAAAGTCATTGTTGCTGAGGGTCACAGGGATACAAGGCTCAATAGCACTGTGGCTGTCTGTCAGCCTGGCTACAGTGCTGAACAGAAACCTGGGGTTATTCTTGTTATCCTCAATTAATTTTGAGTAATAGGCTGCTCTGGCAGTCTGTAATACGAGCTAAGGCTGTCTTGCCAGATTGAGCAAGATTCTGTGAGTTTGGAGAAACGCCATTTCCTTTCAAGTTTTTGCGCATTTTGCTTTAACATGCGAACCTCATTATTATACCATGGCGATTGTCTCTTTTGCTTTATGTGTTTCTTTTTTAGCGGGGCAACAGAGTCGACTGTTGTCCTTAATGAACTTGTAGCACTGTCCACAAAATGGCCGATTTGAGAGGGACTACAACTGCCATAAGACTTTTCTTTCATGTTGTAATGTTCTGCAGTACCGGGACATGATACTGAAGTAAATGACAATAGAACTGCTTCCTTAAATTTAGCCACAGCACTTTCAGACAGGTATCTGTGTGTAGAAGTGTTTTCTTGGTGGTATGTGGTCAAGTAATACAAACTCAAAGTTATTAATCAATGGTCAGATAAAAGAGGATTTTGTTCAAAGGCTATTAAATATTCTATTTCAATGTCACATGAGAAACAAGGTCAAGAGTGTGATTGAAACAGTGATTGGGTTTATGTACACACTGACAGAAGCCGATTGAATCTAATAGAGAGATAAATGCTGTGCAAAGACTATCATTACCATTGTCCACATGGATATTAAAATTGCCCATAATAATTACTTTATTTGCTTTAAGGACAGAGGAGAAGTGTTGAATCTCAGATAAAAGGAATGAGGACAGGAACGTCAATCTGAAGTGATGTGAGAGTCAGTAAAATGGCTAAAACAAAAGGAACAGATGAAAGAAAGAAAATTACGAGTTGGCTGCAATCAGATTATTTTCTGGTTTCAACATGAACAAAAAACATATTTTTAGTAAAAAGGGAGATAAAACATTGAAGGTATGATTACAAATGACATTAGCACCAGCTCATGCAAAGTGTCTTGAATCAGCTGTTGCTCTTCACTTTTGCACATGATTCACATGAATGGGAGAGAGTCACGCATTTACTTAATCTTATCTTTGAGATAAATTTACTACCAATATAATTCCATTCTGCACTTTCGTACTTTGCACTCCCCCAAATTTAAGAGATAAATATTCTGTTTTTTTCACTGCATTATTTGACCGTCTATAGTTACTTGGCAGGTTGCAATTTTAAACAGGAAACACAGGATCAACAAATATAATGCATTTTAATAAACCTTTAAAATGCTACTCACACATTAAGGTTTCAATGATAATAATCCAATGATATGATAAATAACACTCTGAAATGGGTCATTCTAAATAAAGTGAATTTTTTCTTCAGAGTTTAGGTACATTTTGTTGAAAATACTTGCATACTTTAGAAAATCTAGGACTTTTAATTGTATAGAGTATTTTTACACTTTGGTATTAAAAGTTCATCTATGTGCACCACAGGTCCTACAAAAGGCTTGGTCCATGTCTGCTTGAAGCTGGAGCCCTGCAGCAACTTTTAGCTTCCCATCAGGACCAGAGGCTCCGGATGCTTCCATGTCCCCCATCACCAGAACACACAATTAAATGGTTTGTTCTGCAGCCATGTCAATGTGAGACAGCAGGCAGTGGAGCCCCACCAGCAGGCTTTGGGTGCACAGGCCGGATCACTTCCTCTTTGAGCTCTCTAAGAGGACATGGGAAACATCAGTGAAGCATACAAACAAACGCTGGGGGTTCCTTTCAATCCTGAGCAAACAGTGCTTTCATTAACTTGGCAAAGCTCGAACGGGAAACAGCCAAAATCTGGAGGTGGTCTTTTAAGAACAATAAATCGATTGAGGGTCCAGTGTGTAGGAGGTAGTGGCATCTAGTGGTAAGTTTGCTAATTGCAACCAACTGCCCTCCCCTTGTTTTACCCTTCCCTACTGCAGCTGCTAAAAACTAGATCCAGTGTTCGGTTTGTGTGTTCTGGACACAACTTTATTCAACTTTATTGGCCTTATGCAATGAATTTAAAGAAGCATAAAATAAAAATAAAAGTAACATTAAATGGAAATGCTCATTTAAAGCACAAGAACCTCAAAGTTGTACTTGAGTGAGTAAATGTACTTAGTTGACAATGACAATGATACTTTTCTTTTGTAATGAAGTTGACAACCTCAGGTTAGCCCAAGCCTCAGCGAGGCTTAGTGACAATTACAACAGCTTAAAGGTTTGTTGTGAAAGCAAATAAACTATGTGGAGGTAAGTTTATCATTTAATGTGAAGATGAGGTCATTGAGGGTTGTATGTCTTTCTTTGGCCACATGGGGACACTGTTACTTCATGTCAGGAAGGCCTGGTACCTCTCAAATGTGCGCAGTGTCAGGGACTCTGGGATTTAAGTCAGATACAGTTCGTGAGTGCTGCTGTGTTGTATATACGCCTAATTATTAATTTGATTCAAGCAATAACTTGACAGGGAGTGCAGTTCAGTTTACCATTTTTCCAACAGAAATCTCTCTGTTTAAAGACTTCTTCCTGAAATTACATAGATATCTATTTTTTAGAAGATGCTAGGGAGACTGATTGTCACACACACACACACACACACACACACACTCAGTTTACAGTTTATCTGGTGCACTTATTTAGAATTAATACAGTAGAATACAACAGTCCTTCAATAATCCCTGCCTTCATGAACTTTATAATATTCCGTTTTTGTTGAAACTGTTTATAAGTGGTGCTGATGCAATTTCATTGTCTTTTTCAGCTTTATTTAAAACCATGCACATTAATATGTCACAGACCTTTTGCAAGGTGTTTCTATTATGACTTACTGTACTCTGCCATAGCACTTTGCGAGATGTAATATTTTTATTGCAGAACATTACTGCTGAGGATTTATCATCAGCAGTCCTAAACACTGTGTGGTGTTCTTCACTGTAATGTGTGTGTTATGCGAAGCCTGGATGTTTGTACAGGAGGACCGCACCTTCCTAACAGAGACCAGCTCTCAACGTCCATATTTAGACTGTTAACATGTCCAACAGCTCCGCTTGTTTATGACAGCAAAACAGAAGACACAGACCAGGATTTTATACCCACATATGGTATGTGTGTGTGTGTGTGTGTGTGTGTGTGTGTGCATTGACGTAGTTGTATTGTGGGGACCAAGCATATCTTTACAAGGTTAAAGGTTTCTTTTAAAGCTCTCATTATAGGAGCTTTGGGTTAGGTTCTTTTGTTCACTGTTTATATCGTTTATATCTTTTATTCTGATTGTTTTCATATTTATATAGTGTTGTTTTATATTTATAGCATTAGGTATTTTTTTAGGTTATTGGGCTTATACCGGGACCAGGGAAACCAATTTCGTTCCACCTCATGTTTCTACATGTGTGAAATGACAATAAAGCTCCTTGAATCCTTTTAATCCCATCTTTGAGAGGATCCGTTTTGGAAAGTGGAGATATTTTTGAAAGTGAGAACATCTTTGTGAAGCAAGGACAATATTGGACTAGTAGACTGGCACTTTACCCTTGTACGGTTATTGGAACAGTTTTGAGAGTTTGCCCATCCAGACTACATCTGTTTTATATACTTGGAGAAAGCTTACAACCACCGAGCACTGGACCTGTTCGATCCTTATGTAACTGGAGTGAGAGCTGTGTCCCTATTCTTGGCAGGAAGTCAAATTGTTTTCAGTGGGTATAGAGCTCTGCCAGGGTTGGCCCATGTCACTAAGTCAACATGGACAGGATCTCAAGGCAGAGCCGGCAGAACCAGTGTCCAGCATGGGGATCTCAGAATTGGTTTTACTAAAGGAGGACCCGTGGTGCAGACACAGACACAAGGGATAAAGTGAACTGAAATAAATGTATTACAGGTGAGACAAGACCAAACTAAGGGCAGCTAGGAGTCCAGGACAAATGTCTAAAAAATTAATACCCAAATAACACAAGTAAAAAACCAAAACTTAGGGAGCACATGGATACAGATTCACAGAACACTGGGGGACACTGGAAGCATGAAACTCAGGGAATTCAAGGAAAAGAAAACACTGGAAAAAACACACAATGCAGTGGACAGTGGAAACACTCAAAGAATTCGAAGATGACAGAAAACTCAAGGAAAGAGAAACATGGAAAACTCAAAGATGACAAAGAAACACTGGACAACAAGGATCAGCAGGGAAAACCCAGGGGAAGCAGAGCAACATAGAATAACACCAAACACAGGAATGTGAGGGATAAAAGATGTACAGTAAATACAGAGACCAAAGGTAACAATGAGCTACTCAAAACACAATGTAACATGCTTACACAAAGAAACTAGTAGCACAGGAAACACAGCTGGAACAAAGACACAAGGAAACAGAGAGCACACAGGAAACACAAAGGGAGAGTACAGGTATTTATAAAGAACAGGCTCTTCAATCAAAAAGGATGGAAAACAGACAAAGACATGAGATGAAAAGCTAAACGGGACACAAGAGGAGAAAGTCTACAAAATAAAGCAGGAAACAAACTAAACACAAGCGTCAAATCCTGACAGATGATGTGGTTCTTCTGGCTTGAGTATTAAATAGTTGGGGTGGGTGTTGGCACCTGTCAGTCTGAATCTATGGTTCTCTGCTGGACAATGACAGATCATTCCCCCTTTGTCAGGGCGGAGCTGCTGCCCCAAGTGAAGGAGCTCAAGTATTATGGGGTCTTCCTCATGAGTGAATGTTAAATGGAAGCATGAAGTCAACAGGTGGAGGTGTCTGCAGTAAAGCAGACATTGTACCAGAAAAACTGCCAGACAATGAGTTGATGTTCCAACCCTCACACATGGTCATGCACTTTAACTAATAAAAAATGACCTCAGAGAAAGGGTGAAGAGCTCAGACATCTGAGGAAGCTTTGAATGAAAACGTTCTTCACATCAAAGGGAACCTGTCAAAATAGTTTGGGCATCTGTTAAAGATGCCTCCTGGGCATACCAACCACTCACAAAACTCAAGCAACCAGGTATATCATGATACCAGAAATGTAGTAATTGATACCAGTATGAAAATGAAATTCCACACTTACCTTCATACTTGATACCATGGTAAAAAACAAACAACAAAAATCCCAGATGAGAAAATTGTCAATCCTGTGAAGGATAGGCCTTGTTTTGCCATATCAGAGTTGAGTTCCATGGTAATAAGACATTTTTGTGTGGGCTAATACAACACTGACATTATTAACATAAGACTAACATGAACTGAAAATCTGCATTGCTTCACTAATGATGAGGTAAGGTGGAGCTTTACTTGTTGCAACCTTTCATGTGTTGGTAGGCGCTGCTCTTCTTATTCATTTGCATCCTGGGTACCTGCAGTACAGAACTGAATTTTGGCATCATCCCGAAGAACTTTTTGTTGTGGCACTTCTAGAAGCACCTGTTTTCCTCTTCTGAACACAAAGAAACAACATGTACAATGTGACTTGTGTTAGCACTTTGTGTTAGTGACTGTGGAACCATATTTTATAAGGTCAACAACTATACAATGTAGCACAAAAAATAGACCCAAACTAACACACCCAATACTTGCAAAAAAACCCCCGCTGATTTATTTTAGAATACCATAACTGTTAACATGTGGCACGGTGGCGCACTGGTTGGCCCATCAGCTCACAGCAAGAGCTCCGGGGTTGAGTCCAGGTCTGGGTCCTTCTATGTGGAGTTTGCATGTTCTCCCTGTGCCTGCGTGGGTTTTCTCCGGGTACTCCGGCTTCCTCCCACAATACCAAAAACATGCATGGACCAGTCCATCGCAGGATGGACTGGCGACCAGTCCAGGGTACCCTGCCTCTCTCCCGTGGTCAACTGGGATAGGCTCCAGACCCCCATGACCCTGACGGATAAGCAGTCATTCTTGATTTGATTGTTATTTGATTCAGTTTATTTCAGTTTCAGTTTATTATTGGAGATTTAGTTACAACAGATACATACAAAATCAGATAAATACTTGCAGAATCAACTCATGCCAGCTACTGGACTGAGACTGTTTCTTCTGTCTGTGTGGCATGTCTGGTGCGCTACTTATTGAAAACAGTATTCACATCGCTGTAATGCATTAATGCCCACTGCTTAGGATGTAATGTGTGTCTTTGTGTGTATATGTGGAGGGTAATGGCTCATGTTCTTGTTTTTGATTTGCAGGAATCAAACTGAGCAGCTGCTGTAAATCAGAGTCCAAACCTCCACACAGCAGAGACACTAGCTCGCTCTCTCTCTGTCTGTCTTTCATTCACTCTGTCTGTCGCTCTACCTTTCTGTTTGAAGCCAAGCTCTATTTAATTCCCAGTTTCCCTCCCCCTCAGAGACTCAACACTCTATCCCATCCTGTCCTTCCCTTTGTTTCTCTCTCTTCCTCCTACACCTTCTCCCCCTCTTTCATTCCTTCTCTCATCATCCGCCGCCTTCAGCTAACCAGCCTCCCAGTAGAGAATTATGAATAGAATTCAAATCAGTTGAGCTTTACTGTCTCCCACCTCCTCTCTACCTGCCCCCTCCATGTCTGTCTCCACTTTCTAACTTTCTCCAACTGTTTCATATTGATTATAGCTGCGACCTCAAACCCACACTGTACAGCCTCCTATTCCACCTTCCTTGTCTTTCTGTACTGTCTGCTGTACACTTCACACTGAGCCTCGGCACTCAGCCAGTGCCTTGGTGTTGAAAAAACAAACAAACAAGAAAATTACCACCCCCTCCACCACTGAATGTGGTGATAAAGCTGAAATGATGATAAAATGTTGAGATGCTCACCATCAGATGCTTCCTGAAAAGTAAGTGGGCTCTGCCCTCTGTATCTCTCCCATGTTTGACCATAAAGGAACAGTTCATCTATTTTGGAAATACACTTACAAGATATTCGCTTGTCTGTGTGTTAAACATTGGAGTTACAGTCATGAAATAGTTTGCCTAGTTTAGCATTAAGGCTTGAAACAGGGGCAAACAACTGGCCTGGGTGGGTTCAAAGTTAAAAAATTAACCTACCTAAATAAAAGTTTGAACATTAAAGGCACCAGGGAGCTCTTCAAAAATGCTATTCAGATAGAAAAGTTTGAAGACAAGAAACAATAAAACATTAATTGCACTCATGTTAGGTCACATTTGCTGACAATGTTACTGTGATTAAATTACAGATTAATCTGGGCTTCTGGGTTGTAATCTGAGCTCTTCTTTGTTTCAGTAGCTGAGCTGGCATGCAGGCAGGTTAGGTCCTTTTTCAACATGGTGGCTAAGTTACAATCTTCTCATATTACAGGTAAACTGAGCACTAAAATATGTTTCTGGAAACAAGTGAGAAATAAGCTATGCAGTAACAGAATATTGATTAATATTTGATCAGCACCGCCTTGTTTGTTTTCATTTGAGATGCTGGTGCTGGTGTGACATGTAGTGGCTGTAAATATATTTCACTTTTAAGGCACAGCTGTACTTTAGTTCATTTCAACAAAATAAAAAATACCTGACCTGTTGTTACTTTTTAGTGTGTTTCATGTCCACACTCTTTAAAAACAAACAGCACTAGGTGTTAATATTCGTCGCTGTTAGGCCTGTGACATTATTAACCCAATCAATGCAGTTGATTAATCAGCTGGAACACCTGCTATTGATCAGCTGTTGTTTCCTGACAGTTCTACTGGCTCCTGCAAGGTCTTTGACCCGTTGGGTTAACTCTCATATGTTATAAATACAAGAGGTCTGTGTTCTTATCAGTGATGACAGCAATTACTGATGTGTAGTTATAGAGTATTCTAAACATCAGACAAATTCAACTGATCAGTCTACTTCAGAAAATTTCTCAAACTACTTGCAGCATTATTGATTTGTCCATTCTTGATCCATGTGATCAGTACAAGCAGGGACTCTGAAGGAGATGCTGTTCTTTACTCTAGTTCCTGAATTGTGTTTCTGTTGCTTCTTGGCAAATGAAGACATAGTTTCAAGCTGTGTTATTTCTTCTGAAACTTTTCTGTCATGATTAAACATTTAACCAGTTAAATCTGTGGCTGAGTCCACCTTGACAAAATGCATGCGTGAAGTACTGCATGAAGTAGATGTCTTAACACTGAGCTAACAAGACATTTTAGCAAAAATGATTAATTTTTCCATGTGGAGGTTGAGACGCTAGATTTAGAAGAACAGCCACCGGTTAATCAGTGTCACAGCTTGAGCACCATGACTGCAGCACAGAGCTGGTTATATAACGTATGACTGTGGGATTCCCAGCAGTTCTGCCTCCTCCACTCATCAGTCTGAAGAGAGGAGGGGTGGGGGGAGCTTCAAAATGGATGGCAGTGAGGGGAGGAGGGTATTGAGATTGTGATCAAGAGTGTGAAATGCTCAGGTTGGCCACAAGCTCCTCCACTCTGCAAAAATCCAATAATTACAAGCAGCAGGTGAACAGGGGATCCCTCTGTTGCTGCAGCTGCTGCTGCTGCTGCAGCCAGGCTGAATGCAAGTCACATCCACACTGTGCTGTGTGTTTAAACCGGATGTGTCCAAGTGCTCAGCAATGAAAGATTACATTTAAGAAATCCAACACACATGCACACACAGTGAGGTCTCCGTTCATATTTGGTTCCTTAAGACTCAAGTCCATTGCTTCGGTGAAATTTTCCTGTATCTGTGCTTAGTAGCTCATAGGTGACGTGACACACATTCCAGTCAATGCAGGTGGCAGCGATGCAGCAAGAAACACTTTAAAGCACCAGCAAAAGGCAGGGAAGAAGAGGACTGCTTTCCAGCTATCGTCAGCCTTGTTTCTACAAAAAACAAGAAATAAAACAGGTTACCTTCTACTATGGTATTATTTTAAACACAGTCATTTTTTTTTGATAATAAATTAGATGAAAGATCCAAAGCTGACCTCCTTACCCTGTCTGTGATTTATACTGAAAATGTAAATCTTTGAAACTGCTGAAGTTAAAAAAGGCTCATTGATTTTCTAAAATGTAAATTTTAGCAAATGTTACTCCAATTGGAGGAAGGAGAGAGGACAGTGCACGTGTAGAGGACTATTTTCAGTGGCGGATTGATAAACAGTGATTATTTCCAGCAGCCAGGCAATGAACGTGGGACTGAGTCTGAATAAACTGCAGTATGTGTATTCAGGGTAATGAAGCAACATGTCCCCTAACAATGCGTCTCAATGAGGCGTTCTAATAGATGTTGGACAATAATTGAGCTCTAAGACACGGAGGAAGAAGAAGATATCAGATTAAAGGTTCTTTACTTACATAGATGTGATGATTAAAAGTAAGTACAACGTGTGTATGTGTGCACATGTAAACATGCATACTGCATGTTAAGTGCTGCATGCACTCTCTGCCTCTCAAAACAGCATAACCATAAGAGCAGTCCCTTATATGACTTATACATTATTCACACAGTGACATCAGTTTCTCACAGATGCCCAGGAGTTTAAAGATGTTCACCCTCCTTCCTCCACATACTGTAGCTTGTCTTTACTGCGAGGGTGAACAGCAACACATCCCACAACGTCCGACCCTACAAAGCTGTATGCAGTGCAGCTTTACCTAAGCGCTTCCCTCTACCTTTTCCTTTTTTCCCCCCTGAGAAGTTAAGACACAGCAAAGGAAATCAGTTAAACTTGGAAACAATTTTTCAGTGTTATGAGAAAAATTGAGGCCATCGAGCACTTTTTTCCAAAAGATTGCACAATGTAAGAATTTAACATGCCCCTATAGCTTAGCAAACAATTTTGGTTTATAACCTGTGGGGGACTGTAATACAAACTGTGCTTAACTATAATAAGTTATAAGTACAAAGGGAATAGGTGTACTTTTTGTGAGAGAACCACTCCTTAAATAGTCACAGCTCTGACCCAGAGCCTGAACCCCCGAGCAAGCAGACAGTGGCAAGGAAAAACTCCCTTTTAACAGGAAGAAACCTTGAGCAGGAACCGGCTCACAAGGGAGAACCATCCTGCTGATAGTCGGCTGGGTGAAGGGGGGGAAAGAAGAGGTAGACAGGACAGAGAGGATGAAAGAGAGAGAGAGAGACACATGCATGCAATAAACATCATACATTACAAAGGACAAACATGACAGGTTGTTATAATTGGAATTCTGAAGACTATGTATTGTATGTATTTGTTTATTAGCTGATATGTTGTTTAAGTTAGTTATGATATCACTACATAGAAGAACAACATGGGCAGATGTTGACAGTAGACATTGGGTTTGTCAGAGGGCCGGATGAAGTCCAACATGTAGATCTGGATGGAGAGAGACCTGCAGAAAGATACAGAGAGAGAAAGAAAGGGAGGGAGAGACACAAAACTACGAGGAGAACTGGACACACAGTTAGTGACATAAAGTAATGAATTATATGTTGATCTGATGAGGGGAGAGGAGGGGAGAGGAGTATTTCAAATATTTTAGATAAGAACGGGAGGTTGGATATCGGTCTATAGTTTGCTAAGATGTCTGGGTCAAGTGAAGGTTTTTTAAGTAAAGGTCTGATAACAGCAGTTTTAAACGCCTGTGGTACATAACCTGTTGTTAAAGGTAAGTTGATCTGATCTAAGAAAGAAACGCCAATCAGAGGAAAGACATCCTTGAGGAGCTTAGTTGGGATGGGGTCTAAGAGACATGTAGTTGGGTTAGATTTATTAATACTGGAGGTCAGCTCAGGGAGGTCTATGGGCAGGAAGCTGTCCAGAGACTAAAGTAGGACTAAAAGAGGTTTCTAAAGATGGCACTATATCGGCTATTGTGGAGAGATCTTTATTGATTTTTTCTCTAATGTTAGTGATTTTATTGGTGAAGAAACGTCTTCACTGCTAACAGCTACAGGAATACAAGGCTCAACAGAGCTGTGACTCTTGGTCAGCCTGGCTACAGTGTTAAAGAGAAAACGTGGGTTGTTCTTGTTTTGCTCTATTAATGTTGAATAATAAGCAGTTCTGGCTTTACGAAGGGCCTTCTTTTAATGTCAATAGTCTATCTACCTCTGGGATTCAACTGATTTGGAGGAGTACCACTTCCTCTCCATCCGTCTTGATGTTTGCTTCAGTGTTCGTATATTTGAATTATACCAAGGAGCTAGCCTCCTATGATTTGTAACCTTCTCTCTCAGTGGAGCAACCATATCTAAAACTGTGTGTAACGCAGCTGCAGTGACAAGGCAATCAATTTCTGCAGGAGTAATATTCAAATCAGTACGGTCTGTTGTACTGGTACATGGTGCTGAGGGGAGCTGTGATGGGATTGCATCCCTAAATCTGTCTACAGTATTCTCAGAGAGACATCTGGTATAGTAGACCTTTTTGTTGTGTGCTGTAAAGTCTTCCAGAGTTAGTTCAAAAACTACAAGTGAATGGTCTGAAAGGAGAGGGTTTTGAGGGACAACTAACAGGTTCTTAGTTTCTCGGCCGTAGGTGAGAACCAGATTGAGTGTGTGGTTATGACGGTGTGTTGGTTCATTTACTGTCTGAAGGAAACCTATTGAATCTAAGAGTGAACTAAAGGCTGTCTTAAGACTGTCAGAGTCAACATCCATATGAATGTTGAAGTCACCTACTATAATGACTTTATCTGTACTGAGCACTAAACTAGATAAGAAGTCAGAAAACTCAGACAGGAACTCTGAGTAAGCAGCAGCAGGTGGGCGATACACAACAACTAATAAAACTGGCTTTTCTGACTTCCAGTTTTGGTGAGACAGGCTGAGAGTGAGACTCTCAAATGAACTATAGATGGATTTAGGTTTGGGGTTAATCTGAAGACTGGAGTGGTAGATTGCTGCCACTCCTCCTCCTCGGCCTGTGCCTCGAGGAACATGATAGTTAATATAACCAGATGGAGTTGATTCATTTAAACTAACATATTCTTCATCCCGTAACCAAGTCTCAGTGAGGCAGAATATATCAGACTGATGATCAATTATTAGATCACTGACTAGGAGGGATTTAGAGTGGAGGGATCGTATATTTAATAATCCACATCTGATTTTTTTGGCTCTGAATATTTGCTGGTGGTGTGTATTTTTATGAGGTTATTTTGATTAACGGTTCTTAAATTTTGTACTAGTGAGGAAAAGGCACTGATATTATTTCTATGCGATTGTTAAACTTAGTGTTAATGTGTGCGTTTATATTTTTATTTATTTTATTTTTAACGGAGGGCGGCAGTCCTACAGAAGCAGCAGAGAAGTGTGTAAGACAGCGACTCTGCTTCCTGGCCTCGACCCTGGGTTGTCAGGGGGTTGGTTGTCTAATAAACTTGGCCATATTGGTCATCACTGGTCAGATTTGGGAGGGGACCAGAGAACGCGATGGAGTCCGACATAGTTTTTGCCAAATTACACAACGACTCCATGTTAATTTTGGTGACCTCTGACTGGCGTAGCCGGGTGTCATTAGCGCCAACGTGAATTATTAGGCAGAGGAATAGCTAAACAGTTCACACACCTTGCAGAATACAATAGAGGGAGAGGCAGAGGGAGAGCGAGAGCGAGTGGAAGAAGCTATGCTAGCACTAAGCTAAGCTGAGCTGAGCGACAGCGACAGAGACAGAACGGGGATCGGGGAAGGAAAGAATCCAGAGGATCGTGCAGTTAATGAACTTTTCCTAAAGTGCTTGTGTACTTTTTTGTCAAAACCAACCACAATGAAAGCTTGCACAAAGTATGTTGATTATATAATATATAATTTTAAATGCACAGTGTATACTTGGAGTAATGGAGTATTCTGCTGTATACTTACTGTACGTAAGTAAAACATCTGAATCCTATTACATGGATCATTATTAACATGGACATCACATACACAGAATATCTTTGCACAATTGACTTGTTGATTAAGGCAGTAACTGACAAAACAATCTCAACACAAGGTTGATTTGTATTTGCTATTACAAAGCCTCAGATTCCTCAGAGCAAATTGTAGATATTTAAATTTTAATTTTCTCTGAGCACTCAAAGTATTCTCATGCAGGGTAACAACTGCTGACAAAAGCTGTAATTGGTCTTAGATAGATACAGATACAGTATACACAATCACACACAGAGACACACACGGGAAGAGCTGTGAGAAAGACAATAAGATACTAAGATACTAATACTACCACAAAGCTCCTCCTTCCCCTCTTCTCCAACAGGATGACCTCCTTTCCCCCTTTCATCTCCATCCCCCTTGTCCTCCCACAGCCTTCCCTCTCTCTCTGACCTGCTGACTGATATTGCAGCTTAAAGTGTTTTACTGGTCCATGGACAGACCATAAACTCTGAATTTACAGCCTCCTTCTCTCTCCTCCCCCCCTTGCTGATTGTCTGTGTATGAATGGGCATCAGGACCTGGTTGAATATTTACAGCCTTTAGCGTCTCTGCTCACAGAAAGAAATAACTTGTGCTCGATTCTGAACAACACGTTTGTGAGAGAAAGGAAGGAAGGAAATCTTTTCTAATCTGGTTTGTTCTTGCGCTTTACACTTGACAGAGCTGCCGTCAAAGACCACCGACACCAATTTATCCATCCACCCACCCTTCTGATTCGGTTACAGTGCTCCCAAATCCTTAAACTTTCATCCTGTTGATTTCAGATCAGACTGAACACTTTTAGAAATGAAGAAGCTGTCAGAAAGACACTGAGAAACACAAACATAAGCTGATGGACACAATGGCCTTGAGTGTTTGCCTCCTGGGAGCTGTTTCCTCTCTACACCATGAATCAATGTGGATTATAGGAGCTGAGCCCTGACACATGCAGCAGCATGCACCGCTGATCATATGACTGTGTGCTCAACAAGCTCTGTGTGTGTGTGTGTGTGTGTGTGTGTGTGTGTGTGTGTGTGTGTGTGTGTGTGTGTGTTTTGAGGAGGGTGGGCTAAAAAGTGACTGCAGCACTTAGCTGAAGCTAGATGCTGCAATGAGCACATAAATAAGTACTGCACCATTCCCTTCATAGCACGTATGCACACGCACAAACACACGCTCACAAACACAGAGGCTGGAATCTCTCTCTGAGCAACATGTCCACAATCTGCAGCACTGAAACTGCAACTGAATGAAGCCATGTTTCAGTGTTACATGGTGGCATTTTGGCAGGATGAATGTTTGTTTGAATAATTTGAAGAATGAATGTTGCTGTAAAGTTAACAATCACCTGAGTTGTTACTGACCCTGAGTGCTCTCAGTACAATAACAGCTCCAAGCAGACAAAAATTACTGCTCACTGAGTGAAAAACCAACAGGTGACTTCAATCAAGCTAACGTCAGCTGTATTTAAATTTAATGTCAGCAAAAAGCCTAAAGTTTTCCATTGATGGAGACAAATCCAAATGGTTTCCTACTATCACAACAACAGAATTGGCTCACTAAGCTCACTAATACACATTTGCGCTGATGAATTTGGAAAATCTTTTTTGTTCACCTCATTTTTACTGTTTCAGGTTGATTTTATTACTCTGAACATTGGTATGCTTTTTTCCTGCCACCATAATCCAGATGAGAGATATGCAACCATAAAAAAGTTTGCTAATTCTAGTTATTCAGCCTAGAGTTATTACAGTGTGTTCAGTCCAATAAGCTTATCAAGCAGGAGTGAGTGGAGTGCAAATACTTGTTTGCTCTTTGTTTCCCATGTAAGACTTCTGTAAGCACCATGAGGTATAAACCAGACACTTATATGCAGTGAATGTGAATGTTCAGTAGTTAAAAATTGTAATAAAAACTGAAATAAAAACTCATCTGTGACTGTTAAAGAATAGTTCAATATTTCTTGATCTACTATATACTTACTCAGTTTCTTTTAGAAATAGAATATATCCTGTCAGGATATGGTGAGCCAGCATTAGTCAGAGTCACACACAGACCCTCTTCATTAAAAATAAATGCCAGCATATAGCCTATGATCAGTCAGATACAATTAACAAAATGCTTTTCATATGACTGGGCTGATTATCAGGGACCAAGCAAAAAGCTAAAAGGACAAAGGCATCTGACTGTTGGCACCCTTGGTGATATTATTAGGAAACATACCCTACATATTCATTGTTATGCAGACGACATGCAATTAAATTTATCAATGAAACTAGATGAAACCAAATAACCAAATTTCAGGTGTGTCTTGATGACATAAAAACCTGGATGACTCACAGTTTTCTTCTTCTAAACTCAAATAATCTTGTGATATTATTAGGACTTACAAAATAGAGGACCCCAAAATGCAGACACCAGCATGAAGGATAAGGTGATCAAGGAGACTTTAATAAAAAAAAAAACCTACTCAAAAACAAACAAACAAAGAAAAAAAAAACAGGGGCAAACAAAAGGCAACTGGGAGTCCAGGGGATATAATTCAAACAAAGAAATAATCCAAAACGACAACTCAGGGAACACAGGGATAGGAAGCACAGGGAAGCACAACAAACTGACAAAACACACAGCCCCACCGTAAGAAATCTGGGAGTTATTTTTGATCAGGACATGTTTTTTTAACTCACGCATAGCTCAAATTTCAAGGACTACCTTTTCTCACCCTGGCAACATTGCAAAAATTAGGCACATTCTATCTCAAAAAGATGCAGAAACTAGTCCACACATTTATTACCTTCAGGCTGGATTATTGCAACCCTGTTATTAAGATGCCCCAATAAGTCTCTAAAGACTCTAGAGCTAATACAGAATGCTGCTGCACATGTACTGACAAAAACTCATATTAAGAGATCATATTTCTCCTTTATTGGCTTCTATACACTGGCTAGCTGTAAAATTCAGAGTAGAGTTTAAAATTCTTCTCCTCACAAACAAAGCCAGACTCTTTGTGCTTTCTTGTCTCTCAGGTTCCCATGGATCGTCTCTGGACCTCCTGCTGTGGTCCTGATTGACACTGATGACTATTATTACCACCTGTTATATTTCTACATTATTGTTACTACTATTACCCCCCCGTCCCCCGGTCAAGGCAGATGGCTGCCCACATTGAGCCGGGGTCTGCTCGGAGGTTTCTGCCCTCTAAAAGGAAGTTTTTCCTTGCCGCTATCACCAAGTGCTTGCTCATGGGGGTTTTGTTGGGTTTACCCACTTCATCCACTTTTCCCTAAATGTTCTCTTAGGAGCATTCAGGTTAACATCCTGCCGCAGGTGATGGATTATAATGAATGTAAATTGTTTATTGGAATTGTGAATCAACATTGCCTCTTTCACTCAGTATAATATTTTCTAGTAATACTTGAAGGCAAAATACAGAAATGAGGGGGAAATAGTATGTTTTTTGTGGTTAATGCTACCAGCTACCGTCAGTATACTTTAACAAGAAGTAGAAGGAGCGGCTGTGGAGCTGAGGAGATGACTGAAAATGAGAAGAGCCATAATGAGGAGGAGGATGGATGGTATTGTTCTATCTTAGTGTTTGTCTCTGGCTATGCACATTAAGTTTATCAAAACTTAAAGATATAGTATGTCACATTTCCACATAAAAATGTCTCAGATCAATTAAATCTTTGTTGTTACAACAATGTTCAAACCCAGAAGAATCTATAATTTTATTCAAGGTATGGCTGTGTTTCATTTGGCCAACTTCCAGGAGAGAGCCAGAGGGTGAGGAAGGAAGTTGGTGAATGTCACTTAATATAACGTGAATAAAACTTTCTAATATTACGTCGTCTCTGAACATTGAAGTCAGATAGATTCTCATCAGCAGTTTTGGTTGTTCAACAATCAAGACTAGAGCTCCCATGATCCCATGCTACTTCACTGTCATAAACGCTGTTTTCTTTTGAGGAACCCCTATTGGCAGAAATTACATATATAAGTTTAACTTCAAAAATAATGAAAAATACAATACAATACAATACAGTAGATAGAAGTATCTGAAGTATCCAATAGAAGTATCTGTCCAATAGTTACACAGAGATGGGCAAAGTCATAACATATCAATTAGATTGGCTGGGGTTTGCTTACATTGCATTTTGGAGGTGTATCTTTGTAGATCTTAGCCAGCCTCTCTTTAGTGTAATACGTATGGTGCAGAATTTTACACTGAATAAGGTCATGGCGTGCACATATTGAAGATTTATGCACATGACTAAGAATTTCGTCCCACAAAACCTCAGATAACTCCAAATCATCTTGCCACAGGGATCTTATGGGATCCAGTGGATCTGTACAAACAGAGAGAATTTGAATTGTTTCAAGAGGTGACTTGTTGGGCAAATTAGGGAATTTCGGGAAAGTTGTGCTAGCAAAATTGTGGAAACTAATAGTTCCTTAGATTTGGTAAATTTAGCCATTCCTTATTTTGGGGGGCCTAAAAGTGTCTTGTATTTAATTCTTGTTTTTTTGTTTTGCCATAAAAACCCTGACATACTTTTATCCAGCAGAAACCAGCCAGAACTGGAATTGACTGAAACAGGAACAATAGTCTTGGTAAGATATTCATTCTAATAGTTTCTACCCTCCCAATGAGAGTCAGCAGTGGTTAGCGGTTAGCACTGTTGCCTCATAGCAAGAAGGTTCCAGGTTCGAGTCCCGGTCTGGGCCCTTCTATGTGGAGTTTGTATGTTCTCCCTGTGCCTGCGTGAGTTTTCTCCAGGTACTGGTAACACCCAGATATCTGAACACTTTGTCGGTTTTAAACCCAACGTTTTCTTTTAACTCTGCTAGACATTTACCTGAGATCATCATAGCATTTGATTTGCTGTCATTAGTCAAATACCCTCAAATACCCTTTCCATATTCTCTAAGATTCCCCAACAGGGCTGGTATCAATAGGGATGGGTCAGTTAAAAATATTGGTAAATCATCTGCAAACAGTGATATTTTATGTTCCCCCTTCATCCCTTAATCCCAATATTTGATTGTGTTGTATCCAGGTTCACCAGCTCGTGTCTGCCAACCCATTCAGTCTCTGCCCTTGTTTGCCCAGCCCTCATTCTGGATCAACCAGTCTCCAGCTCCAGAGGAGAATCCTTTTTTCTTCATAGAGACCATGTGCACTCACCTGCCGTCACAGGGAACTGAACTTTTAGTTTGTTAATCTACTCTGTTTTGATGGAATTATTTCTCATTCAGTCCAAGTAAATGTTTTGTTTAACTTCGACCTTGTTGTTTCTACAAAGAAACATAACAGTGTATCAATCTTATATTTGTAACGTCAGAATGTGTGAAAATCTTGCTCTTGCCTCAAAATATATAAGACACTTGAAATGTTATGTGTTATGTGCGACTAATATGCAGTATTTAGGCAACACTCACAAACTCCAGTGTCAATACAGAATATAATAAATAATAGTCAATATAATATAATCAGTCAAACCGGCTCATGAACAGACACACTGATTTTAAAAGTGTAAAGTGAACTTATTAATAATAATTTCCCATGGTCTGAGTCTTCAAAATCCTTCTTTTATTTTCATTTTTCATTCTTGAAAAAAACATAACCAGCAAATATTTACCCTTGAGAAGCTGAAATAAGTTCTTTTCTTTTTTTATTGGGTATTTATTGGAGGTTTTGAGCAAGTTGAGCAAGCAAATTTCTGCATCCACCCCAACACGATGGAGGTAAATAAAATATCTACACCTAATTTTAGAAGGCCTCTTTTGTTTAAAGCTAAAACAATTTGTTAATTTGCTCTTTAACAAATGTACGTGCAATCAACCACATATTAACTGGGTGATGGAAGTGAAGCTGAAGCTTATCTTTGACACTAGCAGTGGCAAAGTGTGGTCCTGCCTCCAGTTCACCAACACTTATATGTAAATGCATGTAAAAGGAACAACAACACACCTTGATGTTTCCACCCATGTAGATATGAAATTGTAATGATAAGAAAAGTGAAGAAACAGGGAGAGAAAAGTGGGAGAGAGAGGGATGGAGAGAGAGACAGAAATGGAACCAGAGAGACATAACATGTGGGGGGAGGGATGAATGAAATGTGTTCTGCAGCTGGAAGAGTTATGGCTGCCAGTCAGCATTTCAGGCAGCAGTCAATGAGCACAGAGGCAAAATACATCAATACACATGCATACACCTACAACCTATTCATACACATACATTTCCAAAAAATAATAGCAAACTGTATACTATAACGTGTAGTGTTTTGTAGATATAATACGCCTCCTCATCTTTTGCTCAACATGTTCATCAGCATGCATCAGCCTGTGGAAATGTCCCTGCCCAATTATGCTTTTTTGCATTACTGCTCCCCTGTGGTTTCTGACAGTACCATAATCCATACCATAATCTCAGCTACCATAGCCTTACCAATTCAGCCGGTGACCTTGCCCGAGATCCATAATACTTCTCTGCTGCTGGTAGTAAAAAAGGTCCTCAGCTCATTTGTCTCAATGTGGTCAAATAAGACAAGGATATAATGACTTCTTCACTTGCTGTCCTCAGATATGAAGCTTCTTTGTTTCTTCTGTGTTTATTTCTCCAAAGTGTTTTGATGTCTGCTCTCAAAGCCGTCACTGTTTGGTTGCTCAGATGTTTGGAGCTGTGTAGGACAGACATGTTGGACGCATAAACGTGTGATGTATTTGGTTGTGTGATGTTTTAAGGTTTCTGGCAGCAAAGGAAAAGAAGGAATTATGTCAACAAGTTTCTCTATATGAATTATCATTATAGGATAACAGGGTTAAGAACTAACAGTGAATGCAACTTATTATGTCAAGATGAAGAGATTAAGTTATGATCCTGAGGTTAAAGGCTGAGAAAAAAAAGCTGCTGAATCTACTAAAGTGAAGCTTAGCGAAACTTCAGTCAGGAAGACTACCTTTGAGCATGTTCCTCAGGTCACAGACTTTTCCTGCAATCCTTTATCACCTCTCTGCCACTCTCCTCCTCTTCCAGTCACATCATGTCACGGCCACCCCTTTAGCCAATCACTAGTTAGTTGTCAAATTTAAAAGTCTTCCCTCTCTCTGCTGTCATTTCAGCTTCATGGTATTCCACAAAACACCTTCACCCCTCCACCACCATTTCTGTGGATGCCTGACATCTTCTCCTCTTCTCTCCTCTCCTTCCATAAGTCATCACCATCAACAGTGTCTCCTTCATCTGGAAGCATCTCATTCATCACTGTTTTGCCATGGTGATCTACTTCCTGCAGGGGTCTAAGCACCAAAGTTTATTTCTCTGTACACAATAATTGAACACCTCTCTCTTTTCTTTATTATTAGTCTCTCCTAATTGAAATTGTATTCATTGTGTGTGAGAGATTAGCGTCAGCCACCTTGAAGGTTGTATGCTTCATGTTTTCTGTCCCTTGCAGCCTCTGTACTCTGCTCTATCCTCTGTTTCTCTTTCTCTCTGTATTTTGTCTCACGATCCATTACAGGAAAACATTCATATCTGGTCATCAATTATTGAACAGCCTCAGCATTTAATTATAAATGAACGTGTCCCTTTGAAAGTGCTAATGAATCCCCGTTCTCACAGCATATTCCCACTGGCTAACTTCGTTTTTCTGTCAATCAGACTGAGTGCCCGCCCATCCTGAGATAGACAGTGAGTTAAGAATAGAGCCTGTTTTTCATGGAAAATTTATATAAAGTGTTAAATGAAATTTTAATAATATATTGTATCATATTAACTGTAGCAATTCAAAACAAGAGCAGATCAGAAATCAGGCTTCTTACCAAACTATCATCAAATAAAATGAATTTTTTTTTTTGAGGATATGAAAGCCTGGTTCTCTCTCTAGTGGAGGTTAATAAATTAAGAATTTAGCATCTTTTAAGGAATTTGAATAGTTTAACTGCTGAGTTTAATTTAATCTAATATCTTTCTTTATAAGTCTTAATAAGTCTTCTTTATAAGTTTGTTTTTTATAAGTAAAAAACAAAATATGTATGCACATAATAATTATGTCTAGAAGGGCATGTCTGCCTTTTCTTATGCTGTTTTACTGCTTTTTTCTTTCGTTCCATCCTCCTCCGCTCCGTCCCCCTCCTCACCCCCTCAGCCTCATTGATCTCTCTTTAGTATCTCTTTCCTTCATCCAGAGAGAATCATTAAAGCTCAGATATGTTAGCTGGGATACATCAGAGGGAAGCTGTACCCCCACGTTCTGCTACTTCACCTCTGCATTTCAACTCTTCCTCTGCCTTTTCTAATCTCATTAACATTTGACAATTACATTCCTTCTTCCTCCATCAGGAAGCACCTCTTGTTGCACTGTCCCCTCTCACTTTCTGTAGATGGGTGTGTAGGTCAACAAATCCAACAAAAAGCAGAGACAAACTTTTCAATCCCAACATGAATAACTGCATTAACATTATCTCAGCCTTGATACTGACATTTTGCTCTTTTTACTTGTCAAGTGGAGAGTAATATATACCAGGATGGAAAATATTTTGTACTGCTTCTAGCTCATTATGTGTTAGAAGTCATCTGAAGGGCATTCTTTGCATATTGTGACTAATACAGTGACAATCATTACAAGAATCTGAGCAGGAATCAGTTGTTGTATTCAAATGCAGAATGTCTCTGTGCAAAAAGGAATCGTTCTAAACTGAACTTGTTTTTTTAAATTATTTTCATGATTATATGATATCGATGCATGTATGTTTTTAACTGCTGTGCTACTGTAAAAATGGGATATTAAACATCATTCTCTTTTTCCTGTCTGCATCCTTGTCAAGACTTCACTATATTATAATATAATATACAATCATGTCTTTTGGTCTCTGCTCTTGTACTTGAATGATGCGGTAGTGTTTTCCACACCTTTGAATCATCACCTTGCTTGCGTGCATGTGGTGTTGTTGCAATTTCGCACGGTGCAGTGGAGCACGTGTGAAACCAGGGAGTATATGGACCCAAGTGCAACACACAGGACAAAGTCAGTAAGGAGCAAAAAGACTTTATTAATTAGCTAAAGGAGGCTTTGCTGAGGCAGCAACACCCACCAGGGAGCGGGGTTGGTCAAGGAGTCCACTGAAAGGTTAAATAACAAAAAGCCCTTTCAGCGAAACTTTAGCCACAACAAAAAAGTCCTTCTTTCTAAATAAAACCTCCACAATAGTCCAAAAACAAAAACCTCTTCAGCAAAAAATAAAGTTACAACAAAAAACTCCTTCTTCAAAAAACAAAGGGAAAAAAATCTGAGTCTACTTTACCAAAAGAGAAGGCAGGAAGCAAAAACAGAAGCAGGCAGGGTTATCAACTGGCAAAGCAAAGAGGAATACAGAGCTGGAGAGTCATGCAGAGCAGAGGAACAATCCGGCAATGAGGGAAGGACAGGGGTTGCCTTTGTAACCTGTGAGGAGAAAAAGGTGAAAGCAGTGAGGCTGATTGAGGTGATAATGGGCTGAAGGATGAAGCATTCAGGGGAAAACAGAAAAACCAGTGACTGATAGACAGCAGATCATGACAACGTGTTTGCAATTCTAGTGTGAGGTGCCTTATTTTGACCCTGTTATATCTGCAGATGGGGTGGTACAGACCCTGAGAAAATCAATGGCTGGGTGTGAGTATCAGGAAAACTTTGCAGGTTATATTATAACAACTGGTTCCCACAAAGAGTGCAGTTCAAGGTCTGATGGAATCCTCTTCAATCAGTTGTGTTGCAGCAGTCCACCAAATACACAACAGGTTTCCATGTAAATTCAGATGCCTTGGTGGCATTATTGAATTTGTTATTTTTTTTGTGGTTCAAAGGGTAGTGGCAAGGAGTGTAGAGTATTGAGTTGTAAAGTGACTTGCCACAAAAGACATAGCAAATGTATTTTAAACTGTGATACGAATAAACTATTCTTGGCATTTGCACTGGGTGGGGACTAACCTGTGATCAATGCACTAACAAAACCTTGCCATTTATTTTATATTTTATTTTATTTTAACTAAAGACTTGGGATGGGTAGGAAGAGAACTGTGTTCATAGGGATGATTAAGGGTCAAGAGGAGAGAGCCAGAAGGAGATGGGAAGAAAATGGGGTCAAAGGAAGGGATTTTAAGGTAACAACATATTCAGAGATTGTGCTTGGTGGGGTTATGTGGTCAACTAAACCTAGTGTAGGTTCCGACAGAGGGAACAGGTGTGGAGAAAGCAATTACCTGAAACATCGCAAACTAGGTTGTTGAAATGATTCTGCCACCTTGGTAAAGGGCAGTCTTCCCATCTTGTCAATGCCCTGGGGAAGAGGACTGTGTGCTGATTGTGGGATTTTGTTCAGTGGCGTGGGCATAGGTTGGAGTTGGACAGGGAGTGACTGGGGGAGGAGGGGCGGCAGATCCAAGCCTAGAAAACATGAAAGGCAAGGAGCCCTGCATATGGTATGTGCCAGGGCAGATCAGGGCAGTGAAAATGCGGAGCAGAGCTCAAAGTCAAGGGTGCCCATGTAAGTCTCTGGTTAAGTTGGTGGAGGCAGCCTGCAGTCTTGGAAGCAAAAATAATGTATAAAACCCAGTACCGCTGAATTGCAGGGCCTAATCAGCTGTAGTGGGCCATGTACGGAATCTTGTGGTGGGCGGAGGTATGTATAGCATCCGAAAGAGGGTGGTTGGTGTGAACAGCGGTGGAAGTCAAGGTTGTTGCCTGTTGTAGGTCCTTTGGATTGGAAAGGCATCCATCTGTCCAGTTGGACATAGATGTAGGATGGAAATGAACCGGATTTATAGGCTGCGCTGGCTGGCTATGAAGGAAGTGTGATGGGCTGGATGTAATGGTGCGGCGTCTAGAAGAGCGGCTTTCATCTGATGCTGTGGCCTCAGTGTGGATTGGGTGGTGTCTGCTACGGGATGGGGAATAGTGGATGATGTGCTGCTTTGGGATAATAATAATAACGTAATAATAATAATGATAAGACACATTGTGTAAAACAAATGAAAGAAATAAAAATCAAACAATAAATCAATAAATAAATAAAGTACAGAATTGTGAAATCACAGTGTCAGGCTGAGGTCCTACCTGCTCGTTTCATCCTCTCCTTTCTCTTCACTTCCTCTTGTCATTATCCTAGTCTCCCACTTTCACTTTGCAGAACTCTTTCCCTTCTTCTTCATTCTTATTCTGTTTCATCCACCAGCTCTCTCTCTCTGCCAGTGTTTGACTATATGTCTTGTGCAGGCTTGCTCTCTCTCACCCTCCCCTCTCTCTCTTTCACTGACAGGTAATCAATTAGCACGCAGCAGTGGGGGAAGAGGGTTCAGCTGCATGGGTTTCCAATGAAACTGTCGATCCAGAAGGGCTGGGGGAAGCACCAGTGGAACACCCCACAGATTACAAAATCTCTCTGCACACATAAACACTTTCTCACACATCACACATCCACAGTGTGTTGAGACTGCTGACCACAGTAAAAGCCCAATGTGTTTAATGCGTAATGCTTGTGTACAGGCTCTCCTGTTAGATTCAGTGCCTTCACCTTCGTCTTTCTGCAGCAATCTGATGTCTTTTTTTAAAAACTAGAAACCTTGTATTTTTAATGGGAATAGGATTAGAGAAACCTGAGCCATTATTTATCAAAGTGTGAAGAATTACCATTAAGTATTCACTGAAGGGCCAATTTAAAGTTCACTAAAAGTGAAGTTTAAGGGCGAGTTTGATATTTTCTTAGCCTTGACTATACATGTCACAGAGGACAAGCTGCACAGGTAGAAGGTTTTTTCAAATGAGGAATTGCAAAGCAAGATGCTGGGTTTTTTTTTTTCACATTTGTGCTAAGAATAGACAGAACTGCATCAGTTTCTGGCACACCTTTAATTCAATATGCTATTACTTAGATGATTTTGTCTACAAGAACAAACGTAATACTTGGAGCAGCTTCAACCAGCTGATGTCTGCATCAAAGATAATATTTTCTGCTTAAAGCATTAACATCAGTAAAGTGGTCTGCACTGACAATAAATTAAAGTGATTCTTACAGTATCTGTTGTCCACAGGTATGCAATGTGAAAAGCTGCATGACAAAGGTTCTCATTCAATTCATCAAATCCCTGAAGCTATCTAAAGGCAGCAGGGCAGAAATTTCAATAAATGTGCAGCCTCTGATTTCTCAGAGTGCAGTGCCATTACATGTCACTGTCCATGCAATTAAACTGCACTGAAATTACATCAGGAGGCCACAAAATAACCAAAACCTCTCCACACACATTGGACTGGTTGGTTATATCACTACATTCTGTCTGTTGCTGTGAGA
Source organism: Scatophagus argus (assembly GCF_020382885.2). Classification (NCBI taxonomy): domain Eukaryota; kingdom Metazoa; phylum Chordata; class Actinopteri; family Scatophagidae; genus Scatophagus; species Scatophagus argus. Next base: position 2,142,266 of record NC_058495.1, read on the forward strand.
AATGACCTATGTCCTATGTATGACAGCCTCAATACTGACTTTTGTACAAGAACAACTATAACAAAAAAATAACAACTGTTGTTACATCTGGCAGAACTCAGAGAATGGGACCCACAAGCATGACTCAGAGAACACACATCAAACTTATTCAGACTTTATTAGGAAGGCAGAGGTTTGCTACACAGGGAGGCATGCAGTATAGGCAAATAAAACCAGAGGATTGGGCAAAAACAAAGACAGTGAAAAGGCAAAAAATTAGTAGGTCAGAACGCAAGAAAGAATGCTGGAACGTATGATACTATGAAACATGACAAACTGGCTGTGGATACTAGGAGAGCACAGGTATATAAAGTAGTAGTTGAACACATTTAGCTTCTGGAGTCTGTGGTATTCAGTTGAGCTGGAATTATAAAAGTGATGTAATTTAATTTATTGCACATTACTAGTTAATGTCATTTGAAAGTAATGAGTTACTTTACTGTATCACTGCCTGTGTAAAGCGTTACTGATTATATTACTGTTTATGTTGCTTTCAACAACCAAACAAACCTAGACTGTGATTGGTTGACAGACACAACCCATGCATGACAGCTAACAAATAGGCTAAACAATAAACAATAACAACAACTGTTTTCAATACAGTTAAATGGATGAATAAGCACATTTATCATTATGGATCACTGGAGCACTTCAAGGCTAGATTACAAAGCTTCTAAAATGGATACAATTGTACTGGAAGCCTCATCGACACAATGGTATCCATCCATTTTCTATACCACTATCCATTCAGGGTTGTCGAGACAACCACTCAGCACAATCACTCAGTAGTGTAGAGTAGCCAGTTAACCTGGTGTGCATATTTTTTGGGATTGCGGGAGGAACCCAGCGTATCTGGACACGGGGAGATCATGCAAACTCTACACATAAGGGCCCAGACTCAGACTCGAACCCAGAACCATCTTGCTGTGAGGCCACAGTGTTAACCACCGCACCTGCATGCCGCCCTCAATGGTATCCATCCAAAAATAACTCACTAAAATTCAGCTTTCCCATAATACATGTAAAGATGTTACCAGAATTCTATTAGTTATATCTTATATTACTTTCTTACTGCTGAAAGTAACATTACTAGCTATAGCCACAGAGGCGATCCCTTCAGTAATTTGATATAGATCTTGTGCTTCCTGTCAGTACATGTGTCCTTTATTTACATACTTTAAAAGTGATTTAGTTTAGTTGCCTCACTTTCACCTGCTGAACATTTAAACAGACAGAGCTGCAGCAGCTGCAGTCAATTTAGACTAATTAGTGAGCAGAGTGTGGTGCTGTTCCTGCTCATTTCAGTCTTTTCTTCATTGTGTTACTCTGTCTTACTGTTCAGTGTGAAGTGAAGAACTGATATTTAGTGACAGAATTACCAGGTTTTATTTGTTAATGTAGGTTTTAATTTGCTTGTGTAAAAGCACTCTGAAAGTAGATGTTACTCAAGCTAATGGCAACTATTCACATACCTTCGGCATACACTGTGTCAAAAATGCATGTACTTTCTTCAGCCAAGGCTATCTGTACCTTTTTCTGTTGGAAAACACAGGCTGCGTTTTAATTGTTCAACCTTTTGTTGCTTTTCTTGGTGGTCAAAGTTTATATTGGCATACATGGCTTCTGAATATATGATGCTTCTTCTTTAGTACCAGAATGATGATTATTAGCTTACAACCAAAATCTGTCAAATTTGAGCAAATACCACAAGGTAAAAACTCTTTCTGCGTGAATAATGGAACCCCCAAGTGTGTGTGTGTGTGTGTGTGTGTGTGTGTGTGTGTGTGTGTGTGTGTGTGTGTGTGTGTGCGCGCGCCTTACATCTTAAAAGCAGGTTATTGGTTGGCTCTTTCTGGGCTGCTGCATACAGCTAAGCCTCTCATCCCAAGTATTTCTTCAAGTCAAAATAGTACTGGGAAAAACCAACATTCTTCAGGGGATAGTATGTTGTCTTGGAGCCCACACAACTCTTCCATATTGTCCTCACAACAGCTTGCAATGCTTTTTGAATCTAGTGGCCTAGCAAAGCAGCTGTTGCTTTTGCTTTTGTCTGAATTAGTGAGAAAGCAACAATAACCCAAAGACAACCTTGATGTATAAAAACAACAGACATTATACTTCTATCCCTGTCCTAGTATGTTCCCTTTAGTGACAAATCAGTATATCATAAAAATGTATCACAAATAGAGATGTGATGATAAAGCACAATATAGAAACACATCCTGGCTATCATAATGTAACTTAGTCATATTACCTCAGCTATGAGCCTAGATCTGACCGATAGTGACCGTTTGTCACTTCATCTCCTGTTTGGAAAGACTTGATTCTCTGTTTAGACTATTTGGATTTCTTCAACTTACCTGCAAGTAGACCACATGCACTAACCTGTTGTCTGGCTCCAGCATTGGACTCTTGAAAAGAAGAGATCTCTGACTTTGTCCCTTATTTCGTAAATAGTGTAAAAGACTTCACCTTTCCTTACTCCTGTTGTCAGTGTCCTACTCTGTTGGTAAATCTTGACAGACTGTGGCAGAACCACTAATAATGCTATATAAGCATTGATAATGAAATTCCTGAAGTTCACACCAAAGCCAAAAGCCTAAAATTTTCAGTTGGGCTATGTGGAAAAATCTTCTATGGGCATTGTGTCTGAACACAGATTATTTTCCCTGTTTTGTTCAGATTTCCTTCCTGACAGCTCCACTGATGTGAACATAAGTCCGTTTGCAGTTCATGTGTGATTCATCACATTTTGACTTATGACACTGACGCTTATATGTTTTTCAGTCTGAAGAATCTGCACAGTATACCAATTAACATGTAATTTTAAATGTGGTGCAGTTGAAATGCAGCTCCCAAGGCTGTGGCCTCATAGTGAGAAGCATTCAAAAAATTTGTGCTTTCATAAATAAAACTAGACAAACTCTCTTAAAAATACAAACGGGACAGTTAATAAGAATTCCCAAGGTAAAACTGTCATTGTTATCGTTGTAAACTTACAGTTCCAAGTATAGTTTGACCTTCGTAGCAACATTAATAAATGTGGATAGGTCTTAGTAACAGTTTTGTTTTGACTTTTAGTATGGTTTCCAGCATAGCTTGTCACTTACAATCACTATCAAAATTATATTTCAGACACCGTGTCACCTTCATTTATCATAAGTTTCATTAGAGTCTTTTTTTACGTTGAATGAATGAATTCAGCTTTAGTTTCACTGATCTGTTCAGTTGATTTCTTACATATGTGGCTTAATTTAGTAGTACATGTTGTTTGGATATAGTGATTTAGTGAAGTGTTTACCCATGTTGAATCTCAATAACAACAATAACAACTCAGAGTACAAAATCCTAGTTCTTCATGGAACGCTTTTAATGTGAAACATCTGTCATAAGTGTTGATTTTCAATTGAAAGAATCTGTTAGCAAGTGGTAGACCGAGTAGTGTTATTATTAGTATTGTTATTGTTCAGTCTGTTACAGACATCCAGTGAGTATAAGTTTCCACATTTAATGAGATGTAAATTAATCCAAAATGGTGAACTGAATAAGTCTGCTTTATGTATATGATGTAGAGCAGGAACACAGTGTTATGTGTAGAAGACAGTGACGACGTGTTACATGGCACACATGGCAGGATGTGGATCATCTGCCCCTGTGACACCTGGGCATGAGGTCATTCTTCAGTGCATTTAAGTTGTCTACATGACACAATACTCTTAAGTTGCTGAATGTAAGAGAATGCAAAGTCAACTCATGTTAATGTTTCAGTGTGCTTCTCAGGCCTGCAGATCCTGACAGATGGAGGGTGAAGGCTGTCTGATATACATGTCAACACCTTTGTCATATTTCTCTAAGCATGATGAAGAGGCTCACAGCTCTGTCACATACTGTAGCTGAGGTTGTCCTTTCAAATATCTACAAGAAAACAAAGAACAACTTGCTGTTGTGGAAGCAGCTTTGTTCCATTTTACCCCTTAATGGAAGATATTCTGAGTCTAAGGATAGAGGATATTGTTTGCTATTCAGACTATGAATCCCCTTGATGCAGATTTTTCATTTGTGGTACTGAAATATATAATAAAAATTATTTGATCTGATTTTGTTAAGCTTTGTTCTGCTGCATGTCCATTAGAGTGCAAATTCATTACAAAAAGTAAAAAACAGAGTCAAATTCCATGTTGTATGTGTTGACATGCCTGATTGATAAAGCCTATTTCTGATGGAACACAAAGAAGCTACAATTCTAAATCATGGCTGCTTCGCACACATCTTCAACCCGGTAGCACATTAGATCCATACAATCTGCACAGATTCAAGGTGGAAAAGTGTCACCAATTCAGTATGGTATGGTAACAACTTGCCCTTCTGTTCCTGAGTTAATAGTTTTGAATAACGGATAGAAAATATTTTGATGTCATAGTGAAGTGACCTTTGACTTTTTGGACAAAAAATGTCATTACTTAACCATTTAATCCTATTAGGCGTTTGTGTGAAACTTTGTTGTAATTAGTGAATTAGTTGAACAAGTAACTGATGTGTAGAGTTTGTACGATCTCCCCGTGCCCAGATACGCTGGGTTCCTCCCACAAGTAACTGAAGTGTATACTTTATGTCATGTTTTTTTTTTTGAGGTCATGGTGTGTTCCTGAGAACCGGATGGACATATGGCTCAACAGGGTGGAGGGATAAAAATTCTGTTCTGAAACTGCTAAACCAAATATCTTGCAGCATTTGGAGAAAGTTATTAACACAATCTTAATGAGGTTGTGGTGGATTTGTGAATAATCTCTATTTTTGTACTCACTCTGACATCTGTCCATACATTAATGAAGTTTGTAGGTTCTGTTTGTGCATGTGTTCAGACCTGTGTGTGCAGACTGATAAAAAGGAATTAATAAAGTATGCCTTCTTCTTTGTTGTCTACTTCTTCTTGTTTTGTGACTTCTGAATGTTGTGTTTTTATGTTTTTTTTTCTTATGTTACTTGATTGATCAGTAGCAAAGTTCATGAAACACTGAGTTCTGAATGAATTTGAGATGAAAGTCTTTCAAACAGTTAAAAGCTTGTTGCCAGGGTTCTTCACCAGTCAAAGTTTTAATGGAAAAAAACACTGTTGAAGAAATCTCATATTAAATTTCAGTTGGAGTTCACTAAAGACAACCCAATTGCATTTCAACGTAAAAGTAGGCTAATTATCCTTATGCTAACTGAGTTTCCAATTGTTTATTTACTTGGTCTGCTTGGGGAGTCTCTGATATTAACACTATTCAATTCAGTTCAGTTCAGTTTATTTATATAGCACCCATTCACAACAAAAGTTATCTCATGACACTTTCCAATTAGAGCAGGTCTAGACCAAACTCTATAATTAAATTGTAATACAGAGAACCCAACATTCCCCCTTGAGCAAGCACTTGGCAACAGTGGTGAGGAAAAACTGCCTTTTAGAAGGCAGAAACCTCGGAGCAGACCCCGGCTCAAGATGGACGGCCATCTGCCTTGACCGGTTGGGTTGAGAGAGAGGGAGAGAGAGAGAGAGAGAGAGAGAGAGAGAAAGAGAGGGAAAGATAGACAGACAAAGAGAGATAGAGAGAGGGGGGTGGGGCGTGAGGGAAGGAGCACACAAGCAGAGATGCATAGCAGCAGTAATAATACCAGAAGTATTGGAACTGCAGATAATGATAATGACAATGAAGTATACAGAAGGTATGATGGTGATTATGATAGCAATATTAGTAACAATAATACAACAATAATAATGGTAGCAACTGCAGTAGAGTAGTAATAGAACTAAAATACAATATGACTAAACAGTAGTAATCGCAGTAGGTTTCGAGCAGGACCGCAGCAGGAGGTCCAACCACGATCCATGAGAACCTGCAAGACGAGAAAGCACAAGGACTCCAGGGAAGAAGTTGGGTTAGTGATATGAATTAATGGAGAGGAAGAAAGAGCTCAGTGCGTCATGGGAGGGCCCCCGGTAGTCTAAGCCTATAGCAGCATAACTAGGGGCCGGCCTAGGCCATCCCTAACTATAAGCTTTATCAAACAGGAAAGTTTTTAGTCTATTCTTAAACGTAGAGGAGGCAGACACCCTGTCTGCCTCCCGGACTAAAACCGGAAGATGGTTCCATAGTAGAGGAGCTTGATAACTAAAGGCTCTGGTTCCCAATCTACTTTTGAGGACTCTAGGAACCACAAGTAGCCCTGCATTTTGGGATCGCAAAGCTCTGGTGGGATAATAGGGAACTATTAACTCTTTAAGATAGGATGGTGCCTGACTGTTCAGGGCTTTATATGTGAGGAGGAGAATTTTAAAATCTATCCTGAATTTTACAGGCAACCAATGTAGAGAAGCCAGTACAGGAGAAATATGGTCTCTCATGCTGGTTCTTGTTAGTAATCTTGCAGCAGCATTCTGGATTAGCTGGAGAGTCTTTATAGATTTATTGGGGCAATCTGATAGAAGGGAGTTACAATAATCCAGTCTGGAGGTAATGAATGCATGGACTAATTTTTCTGCATCTTTCTGACTCATGAATGTACCTAATTTTTGCAATATCGCGGAGGTGAAAGAATGCAGTCTTTGAAATATTCGATATGTGTGGGTTAAAGGACATGTCCTGGTCAAAGATAACTCTTTTATTTATGCACTTTATATGTTATATGTTCACTCGGTTCACTGCACTTTACATTTTACTGGCACCTTACAGTCTACTTCTACTTTTTTTTTTTTTTGCATAACATCACACTGTATTTGTTGTATATACACTTTTTTATATTGCCTTGTATATATATTTCATATTGACACTTTTTATATTGTTATTTTTAACTTTTGTATAGCTTGTTGTGTGTATTGCTGCTGCTGCAGTGCAATTTCCCAGCCTGGGATCAATAACGTATATCTGTCTATCTATCTATCTATCTACAGTGGAGCTTGAGGCCATGGCTAAGCCGTCTAGCATCGCTATATCACTGGATAATTTGTTTCTAAGGTGTTCAGGGCCCAGAACAATAACTTAAGTTTTGTCTGAATTTAGAAGTAGGAAATTGCAAGTCATCCAGGTTTTTATGTCTTTAAGACATGCCTGAAGCTTGACTAGCTGATTTGTTTCATCTGTTTCATGTTTCATAATATTGGCCTGAGGACAGAACCTTGAACTCCGTGACTAACTTTTGCGTGTGGACGATGCATCATTAACATGAAAAATTGAGATCAGTTTGATAAATAAGACTGACACCAGCTTAATGCAGTTCCTTTAATGCCAATTAGGTGTTCCAGTCTGTGCAATAAGATGGAATGGTCAGTGGTGTCAAATGCAGCACTAAAGTCTAACAGTGCAAGGACATAGATCCGTTGAAGTCCCATGTCTGATGCCAGCAGGTCATTTCTGACTTTGACCAATGCCGTTTCTGTGCTATGAAAAGCTATAAAACCAGATTGACAATTCTCAAATAAGTTATTATTTTGAAGAAAGTCACATGATTGGTGACTGCGCTATTAACAATATTGTGATAAAATAACTTCTCTGTGGTAACTTTGATTTTGGACATGTGATCGTGTATGTGTTTTCATGGGATACCAACCATTCATGAATGCCAGATCTCACCAGCTGTCTTCTTGTCTTCTCCATACCAAATAAACAGATACGGTGTGCACGAAGAGGAACTATTCACAGACTATTCACAATCACAGTGGGCAGTCTGTGTGTGTTTGTGTGTGTGTGTGTGTGTGCGTGCACGTGAGAGAGAGGGAAAGAGAGACACAGCGTGCATGGCAAGGAAATTCAGCTGTGAAAAAATAAATACGCTAAGTTTTTAAATAGCCTAGCATTAAAAAAAATGAAACTCAATACGTGGCGGTCAGTGTTGATATTGTGGCATTACACCACCACACCACTTCACAGCTTCAAGGACTCATCCACTCTCCCAGCCCACAGCCCCCCTGCCCATCCCTGTCCTTCACATCAGTCCAAATGAGAAGAGAGCTGAAAGGGTTCAAAGCCAGGAAGGCACCTGGACCAGAGGGCATTGGCTCCAGGTTCCTTAAGTCCTGCGCAGATGCACTGTGTGGAGTAATGGAGCATGCATTCAACCTGAGGCGTAAGCTGAAGGTGGTACCACAGCTCTGAAAGACCTCCTGTGTGGTACCAGTGCCCAAGACACCACATGCTAAAGACCTCAACAGTTTTATGCCTGTGGCTCTCACGTCCCATCTGATGAAGACACTTGCGAGACTTGTCCTGGGCCCCCTCCGCTCCATGGTGGGCTAAGCGATGGATCCACTGCTTCTGCAGTTCTGCAGAAGTTCTCGGATGACTCTGCGCTTGTCGGCTTCATCACCAATGACAACGACACGGAGTACAGGGGACTGATGCAGGACTTTGTGGACTGGTGTCAGCAGAACCACCTCCTCATCAATGCGGGGAAGACCAAAGAGATGGTGGTGGACTTCCACCAGCCCAGTGCCTTTGCCCCGGTGAACATTCAGGGAACAGACATTGAGCGAGTGGACTCTTACAAATACCTGGGTGTTCACCTAAATCCCAAACTGGACTGGACTCACAACGGACGCACTGTGCAGGAAGGGCCAAAGCAGGCTCTACCTCCTGAGGAGACTGCGGTCTTTTGGAGTGAGGGGGCCACTCCTGAAGACCATCTATGACTCTGTGGCGGTGCCCCCTGTCATGTATGGTGTTGTCTGCTGGAGCAGCAGCATCACAGAGAAGGAGAGGAAGAAGCTATGGGATGGTTGGTGACGTGCGCTGCCTCCAAAACATCACCTGCCTCCATCTCAGCCACTCACGGATTTCAGTTGTAATAGTCGAATTTCAACCTGTAGAGGGCAGTTGCTAAGCATATCTATAACACAAAACAGAAAATTCAAATTTTCTATTAAAATGTCAAGACTTGGACCTGAATCAATCAGTGACACTACTAAAGATCTATTTAAATTGATTGATTGATTGATTTTCAGGAGAAAAAAAGTGGCTTAGGGGTTTAGTTACTCTTTAAGTAAGCAGGAGTGTTGCTCCTTGGAGTTCTGGACTGATGTGGCGGACTCTGAAGAAGCCTGAGAGGGGTGTTTATGAAAGGCCTGAACGAACATTTCAAGGAAGAACTCTCAACCTGAGATAAGCCAGCTAACCTGAATAATCTTGTTTCTCTTGCTATTAATCTAGGTAACCAGATCTGACAGAGAAAGGGAGTGGGCTACCACCTCCACTTCTATGCTCCTTCAACATCCCTCACCCCACCCCCAGTCCCTGGCTGGCTGGAGTTACTTTAGCCAATCACAATATTACAACTATTATATACAACTATTCTTTCCACCTCTGACTGTGGTGAATTATGTTAGGTCTCTGCGTAGCCCACCAAAAGATCAACATTGGTATCTTATTCCAGTTTATACACTATCTACTATTTAACCAACTGATTGGCCTGTTACTAAACTGCCCCCAACAAGGTCAGGACCATCAAATTTGGTTTTATAAATATCAGGTCATTATTTATCAAAGTCTTATTGGTAAATGATCTGATTATTGAACAGAAATCTTGATTCATTCATAGTTCTTGAATCTTAACTCAAACATGATTGGCCTCTATGGAACTTGGTTGAAACCATATGTTTTCTTACCTTTAAATGAAGCCTTCTCATCCTATAATAGTAACATCCATATTGTTCCAAATACTGAACAGGGTGGGTGCCCTAATCTTTAAGTCTATTTTCAATTTATCCTCCAAGCAGGATATTAAATTTAATATATTTGAGGCTCTGGTATTAAACCCATCTATCTACAAACTGCCTTGTCCAGGGAAATGGATTTCCCCTTGTGGTGTTCTACAGACCATCAAGCCCTCATTCCTAAACTTTAGAAGAGTTTAAATATTTTATTCAGATCTTGTCGCTCATTCTGATAAAAATGTTGTGTTTGTTATTTTCACCTGAATAATGCCTCAAACTCTCTAAGATAAGATAACATAGAACTTTATTAGTCTCGCAGTGGGGAAATTCTCATTTTCACAGGAGCACAAAGATAGCAAAATAAAGTGTAGATAGGTCGAATAAAAATAGACGTACGTACGGCTCCTTTGTTTTCCCCATGTTGATGTGGAGGTGGTTCCACTGTCACTAATCCACTAAGTCCTGGATCAGTTCTCTGTATTCTGCATCATTCTCCTCAGGCCAACAATCACAGAGTCATCAGAGAACTGCAGCTGACCCTTGGTTGAGTTGTGTCTGAAGTCCACAGTGTAGAGGGTGAAAAGGGACGGAGCCAGGACCGTTCCCTGTGGGGCCCCTGTGCTGCAGACCATCATGTCAGACACACATTTCCATGCCCTCATGTACAGTGGGATGTTGGTGAGGTAGTCCAGTAGCCATATTGTCAGGTGCTGGTCGACCCTTGAGTGTTTCAACTTGTCCCTCAGGCTGTATGGTGTTGAAAGCACTGGAGAAATTGAAAAACATGATTGTCACAGTGCTCCCAGGCTTGTCCAGGTGAGAGAGGGCCATGTGCAGGAGAAAGGTTACTGTGTCATCCACCCAAATGTCATTCTGGTAGGCAAACTGGAGTGGCGCCATAGATGGGCTCATCAAATGGCGAAGGTTTAGAAGGACCAGCCTCTCTAGAGTCTTCATTAGTGAGATGTTGAGGTCCTTGGGGTGCGTTGTCTTCGGCACTGGTACCACACAGGATGTTTTCCACAGCTGTGGCACTCTCTTCAGCTTCAGGCTCATGCTGATGTACTCCACTATCCCGCATGGCTGGTCTGCAAAGGACTTGAGGAGTATGGAGCTGATGCCATCTGGACCTGCAGCCTTCCTTGCCTTTATTCTCAGTAGAGCCCCGGCTGCGCGACACTGTCTCCAGAAATGACGCAAATACAAGACAAATATAAAGAAGTACTTAAGAGTACTTAAAAAAAGAAGAGCAGAAAAGAAGAGCAGGATTTTAGAGTGATAGTGTTGTTGCTTCACCTGACTCACAGCCTGGAGGAGATGTTTATGTGAATGAGACCCTGTAAAGTGGAAAATGAATGGTGTTCAGTCCAGAAAGCCTACACACACCACACACACACACACACACACACACACACACACACACACACACACACAGATACTCTCCGACTGTTAAAAAAACTTCCTCATTGCTGCAGAGTGCATACATGATTTCTCTAAGCCTTACTGGTTCTGTCAGCTCCTCAGGCTCTAGATGTGACTGGTGGGCGTTATTGATTGGAGGAGCATCATCACCCACACTCAGCAAAACGTTCACCAGAGGTTAAGGTCAGTTGTGAACCCTGAATACATTCTCTTTTTATTGACTTCAACTCCTTTCTCTGTTGGAACAGTTCAGTTCACATTCAGATTATGAAATGTTCCACCAGACTCAGCAGCATCTCACTCACATCACGGAGGAAGTGCTTCTGGCAGTCTTGGACATTTATTGATAGACTGCCGATCGATAGGTGATTTAGCTACAACAACATACAACAATATATAACTCTTCTGACTTTATAATAGCTCTGTAGTACTTGAGACAAGTATCAGTGTTAATCTGGGTCCGAAGATGTTTTGTTTCTCTCATCTTTCACAACAAAAGTTGCAAGCAAACGCTTTCTTGAAAAATTGTCTAAATTACATTTATTTGTGGCACCTCATCACCTAAACGGTTCGTGACAATGAGAAGCCATCCTAAATACAGAGTGGACTTGTCATGGTTTCATGGATGTTTTGATTTGTACTTGTTTACTCTGACTTCTGACATAACCGTCTTTTGGTAACTGTCTCATTTTAACTCAGACATGTTCCAGTCTTGGGGGCATTTTAACATTGTCTCTGTGATCTGACTTGGACCTGTTTGGTCTTTGACTCTGGCTTATCCCATACGATGTTTGGGCCACACTGACATGTTGAGGGTTGACGCGTGGGTTGTTGCGCTCACCCCATGTACAAAGGGCTGAAATCCCTTCATAGCAGCAACCCGGGTCCTTTGCTGCATGTCTTTCCATAGACACTGTCTTGCTGACTTAGTTTCACAGATCTAGTTGACTTGCTGATATTTTTTTTTTCCGCAAGAACAAAAGTTAGATTCAAAAGCCAGATAATTGGCAACAAATTTCTGACACACCTTTTCCAAGAATTAAAATGAATGAAATAAGATGTACCTGACACAGCAGACACTTCATGGGTAAATTGATAATAGTGGTACAGTAATGCATTATAAAAACATACTGTATAACACAATGAAGTGTGTCTGCCATTTACTCCTCTTCACAGAATACTTGTTTGGTCGACAGACTCAGCCATATGCATTCGCTGTTATATAGCTTGAACTAAATCTCAGAGGCAAAAGAGGGAATATGTATATTTTAGATTATTTTTATATTTGAGCAAAGCTTTGATAAGTCCTCCTTCAGCGGCAGTGAACTCTGTTGGAGAGTAGGTTGTATGTTTTAGCTCCAGGGGATGAAGAAGCCGCATCATCCGGATGGCTGCAAACCCCTGAGACAGTAAAAAGCGAGCGGCTGTACAGACTGCTGGGCAAAATGTTGTTCGTAAACAAGCAAACAGCATAATCAGGCCAGCTCCCAGGGTCTGAGAGTTTGGAAAGTGTAAAATAATTATTCATGAGTTCTTTCCTAGAAGCAGGTGAGTGGAAGGTGTTTGGATGCATGCTCTGAAAAAAAGGATTCGCATACAAATGTTCCAGTCGAAACACAAGCCAAATGCTTTCACACCTGCTAGAATAATAAAATGTTTTCATAAAACTCTATTATCCTTTGAGAGTAAGTGCAACAAAGTAGCTTCCAGGCACAATAAAAACATGGTACTGTATTGCAACAACGTTTCCCAACAGAGCAAGAAGAACAGAACAAGAACACAATTTTCAACTTGGCATACTTATGATCAGTTTATTGTGTTTATTCCTTGGTTACTATACATAATGTATATATTATAATATTTTGTATGTAGTATGAGTGGGATGCAACAACTGACTGTAAGTCAGTCACAAACTGAGGCTGTTAGCGAGCTCAGAGATGGAGTAATGGGTAAAAAGCTGGCTAACTACCTGTGAGGCTTATAGAAGTGAATTGTTTTTAAATCCCTTCCACACAGATACAGTACTGCACCAATCAAATTACACTACCAACATCATTAGGTTCATGGTCACTGGAAAACATCAACGTTTAGGGTGCTGTCACTACAGAGAAAATTAAAAAAAAACCCTTAATATTTTCTTTTCCTTTTATGCACACAAGTTTAAATAAAAGGGGGCAAACACCTAAAACAATGAGCTCGAACTTACTGTACTGACTGTATAACTATGACCTCTTGTGAATGTGTTTGTCCTTGATTTGGAATTTTGTCAAGCTGAATTTCCATTTCAATTAAAGCAGATACAGTTAAAATCTGTATCATTTGGTGACTCCTGTTGTTTGTGCTAGGGTCACATCCCAAAAACTGTGCAACACATTACTGGGTCAGATTTTTGGCTGTTTCCTAACATTTAATTAAATTTTCAGCAGTGATTAAGTCCTGTCACTGTTTATGTGTACAGCTCATTACACACTGAATGGGTACATTTAATTTGTGAATGAGAGGCTGACAAATTCCTGTTCTAAAGATAGAGAGGAATTTGGGTGATTGAGGGACATTTGGACTAAAGAAAACAAAAAACAAAAAACAAAAAAAAAAAAAAATGGAAGAGAATGGGAGCAGTCATCTGTGCTGCAAGTGGGAACACACAGTTACAATTTAATTTCCATTTGTCCCAGAACTTTCTTCCATTTTTATGAAATGTTTGCTTACTTATTTCTATATAATATCCTCGGCACGCAACAGCATCCATCTGCAAACACAACATCCACATTCTGCATTACAATTCAAATGGATGTTTTCTTTTTTGTTGTTTTCTCAAGGGAAAGCAAAGGCCAAACGTGAAATAAACAGCTCCCAAAACCTGCCTGGACAACATGTTTAGACTGTAAATAGATTTGTGTGCAAACAACAGCAGAAGTCTGGGTTCGTGTAACAATTGCATGAGGATGGAGGTTTGTTGGAAAACAAAATGCTACATAGTGGTTTGTAATATTCAGAAATATGATTTGGAGTTATCATAACAACAATCGTTTTATCTTGTTATCTTTTATCTAGCACAAATTAAAGATAAACTCCAAATACGTTCACTTTTGAGTTACCTTCCAGGTGAAATGCTTTGCAATGCTTCACAATGGATCTACAAATGGGTAGAGCTGACCCAAAGGCTTTGAATCTTCAAAGTTTCCACCGTTGTCATAGTAATTGAGGTGCAAATCAGCATTTAAAGGAAGGAGACTTTGTGCCCTTTGCACTAAAAAAGGAGGCAACGGACTGATGAAGAGACCACTTCTCTGACATTTATGTAGTCTCAAAACCCACACACATTAAAACCAGCGAGAGAGCATGACAAGTCCAAGCTTAATCCTCCACACTTGCAACTGACTTGACTTTTGACGTGACCAAGCTTTGAATATTCACAGGTAATTCTCACTAAAGCTTACTGACTGAGTTGCATTTCGTAATTTAGCTCATCAGGTGAGTTCATGTCTGATTTTGATCAGTTTGTCGTTTCACTTACAAACTCTGATCATCGTTATATAACCACACAGCCTTGTGTTGTTGCCATGGTATCGATATCTGACACTCTGCTGCAGCGCCTACATGATTTAGGTGGCAGAGTCACATCTGAATCAAACACACACACACACACACACACTGTACTGTATAACTGAGGCATGTGTGTCACAGTGAGAGAGGAAAGACAGAAACCAGTATTTAGTATCAGCTGCCTTTGTGAGCTGGCTGCATGTTAAATGGTTACACTTCTTTAACATATATGTATATTGAAAATCCACTAATACACACACATATATATTTTGTTATTAGTTTATATTATTTTCATTTCTTTGTTTGAGACAGTTGAGTTTGACTTTTAATGAAGTAATGTTTTAGATGAATAATGTTTTGGATGGTTGGATGCTATTAGACTGAGGTGCAGACTGGAAGATAGAGGGATGATGATAGCATGGCAAAGTGCAGATTGAAAGCTAGTGGGCTGGTTGCTAGAGGTCAAGGATGCAAATTGGTAGCTAGAAAACTGGAGAATAGCACACTGGGAAGCAGGGCGAGGATCAGGGGTGTTGAAAACTCACATAGGTATTTTGTTCCTTTGTAAAATTCAATTCAATTTCTATTCAATTTATTTTTAAAGTGCTGAATCACAATGACATATTCCAATTAGAGCAGGTCTAGACCAAACTCTTTTTTTAAAGAGACCCAACAAAACCCCCATGAGCAAGCACTTGGCAACAGTGGCGAGGAAATCTTCCTTTTAGAAGGCAGAAACCTTGGAGCAGACCTCGGCTCAATGTGGGCTGCCATCTGCCTTGACCAGTTGGGTTGTGAGGTAGTGGGGCACAAACAGAGGCATGGCAACAGCAATAACAACAGAGTAATGGAGTAGTGAAAAACTGTATAAACAATAATAATGATGATGGTTGGCTGATTTGCTTCATTTGGTTTCATTGATAAATATAATTGTGTGTCATCTGCATAACAGTGAAAATGTACTGAGTGTTTCTTAGTAATGTCACCAATGGGGAGCATATATAGGATGAATAATAGTGGTCCTAGCACAGAACCTTGGGGGATTCTTGACTAACTTTTGTGTTTAAGGAGAATTCATAATTAACATTAACAAACTGATTTCGATCTGATAAATAAGACTGAAACCAGCTAATGTAGTGCCTGTTATGCCAATTAAGTGTTCCAATCTGTCAAATAGAATATAATAGGCAACAGTATCAAATGCAGCACCAAGGCCTAACAATACAAGTACAGAAACAAGACCCTCATCTGATGCGAGTAAGATATAATTTGTGACTTTGACCAGTGCTGTCTCTGTGCTGTGGTGAGTTTTAAAACCAGACTGGAAATCCTCAATTAAACTATTATTATGTAGGAAGTCACATAGCTGATTTCGCAACGCAACTGCTTTCTCAAGGAAGAGAAAGGTAAGGTAAGATATCGGTCTATAATTACTCAAAACCTCTGGATCAAGATTAGGCTTTTTAAGGAGAAGTTTGATTACAGCTATTTGAAAGGTCTGTGGTACGTAGCCTGTTATTAGAGATTCATCATGTCTAGAAGGGAGGTGATAAGTAGGGGTAAAACTTCTTTGAGCAGTTCGGTTGGGATTGGATCTAAGAGGCATATTGCTGGTTTAGATGAAGAGATCAGTGAATTTAGTTGATGAAGGTCAACAGGAGAAAGCCAGTCTTGTCTAGTATTGTCTTGTCTGGTAGGTCAGTGCCAGAGGTTAGAGGTTAGAGGTTAGGAGATGTTGAATTTTAGCTCTAATGAGTAAAATTGTAAAAAAGATCATAAAATCATCACTCCTAATGGTTACAGGAATATGAGACTCAATAGCGCTATGACTTTCTATCAGCTTGGCTACAGTGCTGAAGAGAAACCTGGGGTTGTTCTAATATTTTTCAATTATTGCTGCACTTAGAGCTGCACTATCCCAGCTAGGATGAATGCTGTCTCTCCTAATCAGACCAGGTCTTCCCCAGATGATGCCAGTGATCTACAAAGCCCACATCATTTGCTGGACACCACCTTGACAGCCAGCAGTTGAATGAGTCTGACCTAGTTTTTGGAAATGTATACACCGATTCAACATTAATTTTACTTATTAGAATTACCTTAGAGGATATGTCCCTGCATGTCATAGCAGAACTGCATCTCTGTATTCATTACAAGGGACCTTCTTCCAGATGCACAAGAGAGAAATCAGCTCATACAGTTCATCACAGGAGGTTGCTCCTGAGTCCATGACTGACCAGATTGTGCTGTCATGGTTGATACATGCATTGTAACAGGAATACAAAGGAAGGATCCAAATGCAGACAGGTGAGACAGATCTGGGGAAGTTCAGTGATTTAATTAAAAAAAACAAAAAACAAAACTGAGGTACATAGACTTACAGAGTAAGTGAGGCAAGAATCAATGCAAAAACACAGATTTACTCAGAAGCAAGCATAATTTCCAAAGGTCCAGCACACAGACAAAAAGTCAAACACACAGGTCAGACAAGCAGAAAAATGTTCAAGATACAGGACTCAAGCTAACAGATAAACAGAACAGAGACAACAGAGCTGAGACGTAAAGCACATGGTGACATAACACAGCAATACGGCAAAGAGCAAAGGAAGAAGGCCAACATAATTGGTGTGTGGTGATGTTGGCAGGGAAGTCAAGGTCAATGCGGAACAGGTGAGGGAAGTGAAAACAGTCGAGTGATGGAGAAAAGAGTGAAAATCCAAGGATATCTGGTGGAAAATGATGGTTAGTGTATTTGAGGAAGTGGGAACATGGCTGGTTGGAGGCAGAAAGGGGCAGACTGTAAGACTTTGTCAGCCTTACCTATGGCATTGTTGCAGAAATGAGTTCTATGTTGACTCAGTTGGTTTCCTTGGTTACATCATTGAAAGCAGAAAGCTGATGTTGACCTCACAGAACAGAAACCTCTGTATCCATCCTGGTACAACCTGCTCCCTCATGCCAGTTCATTAGGATTGGGAAGGATTCAATTCAAATGAGAACAGTTGGATTCACTGCCAGCTCATCTTGAATGCTTGTCTCATCCAGGACTTCAACCTGGATGGCTATGTGTTTCCATTCTTGCACACGTAGTGAGTTGTAGTGAATGCAACTAGGAAGTTCAGCCCCCTAGCCCCGCCCCCTGGACAGGGGGGCTAGTAAGGGTCCCAGCTGGCTCAGTTTCTTTCGCTCTTGCTGGTTTCTGAAGGTGAATGTCCTGCTGTTGGTCTGTTTGGTTTGTTAGGTTTTGTTTCTTTTATTTTTTTCCTTTCAGACCGGTTTTCATCTGTTTTGGCCTTGCACTATGTTGATTTCTTTTGAGTGTTTTTGTTTTACTTTGGCCAGTTTTTGCCTGTTGTGTTTACTTGTTGGGGTTTTGATTCGCTCATCTGCTCAGCTCAGTTTGCTTAATTTAAGTATATTTGTTAATTGATTCAAGGTTGTATATTGATTTTTGGATACTGTTTAACACTTGGGTTGTTGATGTTGTCGGGTTTGTTGGATTTTATTAATTATTTGTCCTCTTGTTTTCTAGGCTGTGTCTTTGGGTTGTTTTTTTTTTGTTTGTTTTCAGAGTGGACTGGGTGCCATCAGGTGAAAGGCTAGGCACTGTGGTGAGGACCTCATATTTGCATGTAATTAGGGAGTAGGGCACTTTTACTGTATGTTGTGTTGCGTTGTGTATGTTTTTTTCATTGTTTGTTTTTTTTTTGTAGTGTTGCAGGAGGGGCATCTTCCAACTCGTCTGCTGCAGCTGTAGTTACTTTTGGGAGGAAGCTAACCTAAAAAGATGGGGTCGCCTTCCTCTTTCTCATTTTTTCCTCCTACAGCACCCACAGGCTGCGATGTGCAGACTGCAGCTTATGCTTGCGTTGTGTCACTATTATAAGGCAAGACACTCCAGAGCGATTGACTTGTGAAACTGATCTTGTGTAGCTTTGAAGCATTTGTGAAAAGTCTGCATTCATGTCTACATTTGCGTACTTCCTCTGATCATATTTCTGCCCAAACTCTAAAAATATGATTTTGAAGCAGTAAAGGCTCCCTTTGACAGCTCTGTACATCCGCTGTCTGAGTTCTACTGCTACAGCCACAAGGTCAACACACCTCTTCACTGTGTCACAATCATCTAATTTAAAATTCAGCAGGAAATAAATAAAACATTTCTACTCTGGATCCTTGTTGCCTGCAGACAAACCAAGAAACAAAGCACAGATTGTTAGATCTGTGATGTCATTGAGAAGAAGCAACTATAGTGATATGGTCCTAATACAATGAAAACAGATTCACAAACACTGAAACATTAGGACAATCAATACATACAGTAAGACTCATCTGCAGTTCTGTTTCTTATTTCAGTGGAAGAGTCTGATTTTCAGATTGATTTCCTGAATGCAATACATATTGGTGCAGACCTGAAACACACCAGAGATATGTTCATTCATTTGTTGCTCGTATCTATCACCCCAGTGTGTGATTACAGGAGGTCTGTTGTTATGCTGCAGCTTCCTTATGCAGAAGTTTAAAAAAACCCTCAGATGCAACATGTTTGAATGTTTACCTTGGGAAGAAAAAGAAGAAATGAGAAAACATCCTGAACAGCTGAAAGGGTTCTCCAGATTAGCTATGTGGGTTGAATGTCAAATGAATACATCTCATTTACATGTACAAAATGCTTTTTCTTCTGCTGTTGTGATATATGAACTATACTAACTGCTCATAGTGTGATGCTGTGTGTGCGTGTGTGTGTCCATCCGTGAGAGAGAGGGAGTGTGTGTTTGCATGTGTGGGAGCTGAGGTTGTGCTGCTGTTTGAAGTGAGCAATGGGGTGCAGCGCTGCAGCTGCTGTTTGCATGCTAATGCTGCGGCAGAGCTGGAGGACGTGGGAGAGGAGGGGAAAAGGCCATAGCCCGCCTACACACACACGCACACACACAATCCCAACCTGCCATTTCACACTTCTCCTGGTGGAGATTCAGAGAACAGGCTGGATGTGTTGATATGTGGCAGCCTCACCACAGCATCAGGAGGGTGAAACCCACAAACACATTGAACCCAGATGGATTGAAGCCTCTGTCAGCCATTACTGGACTGCTGAGAGTCTGCAGCAGCATAAAAAAAATGTGGTAACGTAGGATTACTTTGGAACTATTCACTATTCACTATTCTCACCTTTATATTATGTCTGTATCATTTGCTCTTGATGGCCTTGATCAGCCAGCAGCAGTTGTAGACCTTTTTTCTTGGGGTCCCTAGGTCTGCAAGCTGATAGTTGAAGCATAATAATAGAAATAATAATGATTGTTTTATTCTTTTTCATTACCAAAGTTCTAAAGACATAACACCAAGGAATGTACAGTGCATTCCCTGACATAAGTAAGGTTATATAACCGGCGTGGCAATCAAAATTAAGCCTAATACTGTATGTGACACTGAGATGTCTACAATGAAGCTTAATGGCATGAGGATTTATCCCCATTAAAAAATTCACACTCACACTTTAATCTTTCATAAAACTTACATGTGATCCCATGGTGAAATGTCTGAGTACAGAACCATCAGCTAATCATAACAGTGTGTCTGACGGTTTAAAGTACAAAGTAGATGGAAAAACACACACATGTTGGCTCACCCTTAATCTCGTAGCCTCTTCAGACAGACACACAGTCATGTGAATGCATGTGTACATCACTGCAGCGGGGTGAGAAGGGGGCACGAATCAAACTTGTATACTGTTTGCCCATCATGGAGGCATGCTGTTTACATACTTGCCACATAATGCAGTAGTGTAGGTTTGCTGGCTCAGTAGCAGCCAACATTTAGCTCTTTAAGTAGCTAAATGCCATTGGTAGCTGCCAGTTCATGAGAGAAAACCTTGAAGTAGGTTGTTGAGCTCAGCATTCAGAATTCACAGATTTTGCAAATTTACGTAATTAAATCCTCTGTAGGAATATGCTGGCAATATTAAAATTCAACTGAGAAAATGAAGTGAGAAGGTGTCATTTATTTTGCAGTGCTGTGCTAAAATAATGTGTTTTTTTTTTTTAGCATGCACACAGCACACACATACTCTTTGTGTCCAGGTTTTTGTGTTATTGCTTTTTCATATCTTTGCATATCTTTAACTTCATGTCCACGTGATATTCAGTTCAGTTAACAACACACAGTCCCTCAAGGGGCAATTCGAGGTAAGCGTGAAAACACAAGGGGACAACCCCTCAATGGTCAACCAACAACATCATGAAGTGAAGTACAGTTGCATTTATCACTCTATACTCAACTAAACTGACCATCTCTTAAAGATAATAAGTCTGATAAGTTCTGGAATACAACCGAACACTAGGAACAACCAAATGCAATGAAGTTTTGGATGTCGAGACTGGTTATGAACCTGGGGCAGGCAGTTGTCTGTTTAGCCCTATCTAGTACATATACAGTACATATACTGTATAATGAATGCTTGGAAGAAAGAGATTCAGTATGAGGGAGCTGAGTCACCCAAATCAATTATGAACTTCAGACAGTACCTAGACAAACAAACTGCAATGCATCAGTGGGTTGCTTAACTAGCCAGTTACACCAGCAGGTGGAAAGACGTGATGGTGTTTGAAAATTATGTTTCAAGATATGGGTGGTAGAACACTCTGTAGAGTAATTTTGATTTGTGAGCAAGGGTCACTGATTAAAAGTTAATAGTATGAGCGAGCAGCCCCCCCAGGCAGCAATAATGACAGGATTGGACTCCATGTCAGGGACCACCAATGGTGCTTCAGGCCAGGAGGGAGACCTCATCCTGCTGCCCAGGACGGGAAGTCCTCTGTCTGAGTATCAATCAGCTGACAGCTGGCTGCAGGAGCTGTGGCACTGAGGATGATTGGATATTCCCTGAGCAGGTGACAGGGATTAATGTTCGATCTGGAGCAATGTTGCCTCATATGGATTCTCTCCTGACCTTTAACCTTGGCTGCTGAAGGCTGTATTTCTTCTTCATCAAGCCAAGAAACTGCTGATGTTGTAATTAAACTGCATATGTTTAAATGTTTTATGCTTACATAAAAATAATTAAAACTTTAACTTTAGATAAGATGCCAGTCTGAACAATGTGTATGTAATCTGTGAAATAAATTTGCAGTTTGGGGATGTTACAGAAGTCGAAGAGACTGTTTGACCAGAGCTGGAGCTGGAGTCAGAACAGATTTGATCAGTTTGAGTGTTGGTGTTGAGGTCTTCATTCATAAATTATATGTGAACCTGTAACTAACTTACCCAGGGTTCTTCATTTTAATATTTTACTGTAGAATAATCTCAGAGTTTATCAGTGATATGAAACAGAACTAATGAAAGTAAGATGTAAATTTTAATTTAATGGTTTTCATATTATGCAACGAATAAACAACAACTATAGATGATAATAAAGAAACACACACACACACACACACACATACACACATCTCAGAGGCAGACGAGAAGTTTAACTCAAGTTTATTGCACAAAAATACAAACAAAAGTGAATTCACACCAGAAGACAAAACCAAAACACTAGAGAGGAGGAAACAGAATAGAAAATGGGGAACAGGGAAAGAAAGTGATGGTTCCTGACAGTACCCCCTCTTCAATAGGAGCCTCCTTAATTTGTGAGACATGGACGGTGGGATGGATTCTCATGGAAGCAGGCAACTTGAGTTTAACAAGAGATGGGCTGATTATTTTAGAGATGGTGGAGGGACACAGATAGTGAGGAGTCTGAGATTCAGTTTTCAGAGGTATATCTTTGGAGGAAACCCTAACCTCTTGACCTACTTGATACGAGAGAGCTGGAATCCAATGTTCATCTGCCACTTTTTTATTATTCTAGGCAGTACGAAACAAGGCAGCCTGGGTCTCTCTCCGCATCTTCCAGCACTTCTGGATGTGATGTTGGATGGAGGGGACCGCCAAGTCCAACTCCTGGGAGGGAAACAAAGGAAGAAAATAACCAAGAGAGGCCTCAAATGGAGTCATACCTGTAGCTGAGCTGATTAGGGAGCTGTGGGCCTATATAAAGTAAGTACTCCAGATAATGGGTAAGAGGCCACAACAGTGAAGAAAAGACTCTAGATCCTTGGCTAACTCTGTCTGGCTTTTGGTCTGAGGCTGATTTATGGACAACAGAGCTGTACAAAACGATTTCCACATCTGTGAAATAAATTGGAGACGATGATCTGATATCCAGAGGAATGCCATGAATACGAAAAACATGTTTGATCTTGGGCAGATATTAACCTTGAAAGAGCAATGACATGCACAGACTTGGAAAAATGATCAACAACAGTTAGAACCATAGTTTTACCTTAGGGTGGGCGTAATCCAATCACAAAGTCCAGGATATGTGAGACCAGGGTTGAAATGGGACTGGCAGAGGGCTCAGCAAACCTGCAGGTGGATGCTCAGAAGACTTCCCAAAACTCGATTTCCCAGAGCTTCTGCTAGAAAGGGCACAGGGGCTAGCGGGTTAGTACGATCAGACTGGACTCGGACAGGAGCTGAAATAAACAGAGACTTTTTGAAACTTTTTTAAAGCAGCATCGACCACAGGAGAAAAAGAAAATACTGACACAAGAGAGGTGAGTTTGGTGTGGAGAGCAGCTACCTTGCTATAGCCACTGATAAATCTTCGATAGAAATTGATAAAGCCTAGAAACCTCTGTAACTGCTTACAGTTGGTAGGTTGGGGCCAGTTAACTACAGCCTGAAACTTTTCAGGATCTTACCTGTCCCTGACATATTATGCAGCAGTTCACATTTGAAGCAGGAAGCCAGACTGAAAACTGATGGAACAGACAGCTGGTGTTCCAAAGCTATTAACTATTGATAGAAAAAACACAAATAAACCAGAATTATCCTTTGATGTTGCTGAATCCAAGCAAACAGCATCAGGTGATGGGAGAATGATTAGAACACAGGTTAGTGAAGGGCAGGGACTGGCAGAATTCATCCACCTCTTTGGTCCAAACAAAAGTAATTCAGTTTTGTACAGACACATATGGTAACCAGAGCATGAACACTAATGGTTTTGATTCCTCATTTTACCCCGAATGAGGTTCCCCTTTGTGATTTTTCTGGATTACCATGAAATGTGGTACACATATTTAAGATTCTGCAGGATGAATTGTAATCACGTTGATGGTGTCGTTGATGGTGTCGTGGATCAGCGGTTAGGGTGTCGGACCCGTCCCGGTGTCCATGGCTGAGGTACCCTTGAGCAAGGTACCTAACCCCCACTGCTCCCCGGGCGCTGCATGCGGTCGCCCACTGCCCCGGGTTTGCTGTGTGTGTGTGCACGTCACTTGGGTGGGTTAAAAGCAGAGAACAAATTTCATTGGAGTGAGTTCCCTCCAATGACAAGATATGTCACTTTCCTTTCCTTTCCTTTCCTATCTAGTGCCATCATGAAGTCAAAATTTAAAATTACATTCCTATTAGCGCTATTTGTGTTTAGTGCTCATCAGACTTAGAGACTTAGACTTTCTTTATTTGTCATTTGGATTTTCATCGCAAACGAAATTTCGGTACAATGGCTCAAGCACAGCAGGAATTACCGACAATATTCTTTAAAAGAAAAAAAAGTAAAAAATATAATACCAAGTTACACTAAAATGTATACAGTATACAGTAAGTAATATACAGTAATACAGTAAGCATTATACATGCTTAGCATCAGCATGATCACATTGTCAGTGTGTTCAGTAGCTCAAAGTATTGGTGTGATTAAATGTACAGTATCACATATCTGCCAGCATAGCTCTTTTAGTCTTTTAGTCTGTTGAATGGATTTGTTGTCCTGCTCCGCGTGGATGCAGTAATGAAATGATGGTGCCATCAAAATCACAATCAACAGTAACTGGAAACTTGCTAAATGCACCACCTGTGCAGAGCCTAAATTTGTTTCTGAAAGCAAGCAAAGAACAGCTTAATTCCATGTCTCAAACTCAAGGCCAGTGGACTCCTATAGGTGAATGATGAGAGCTTATTTTTTTTCTTTCCCTTTTCATTGTAAATTGATAAAAGACAGGATAATAGGTTGATCCTATAACATATTTATTTATTTTTTTATGTTGCCCTTAAGTGCACATGTGCAGGTTTAACCACAGCAAAGAGTGTGAGAGTGATTGTTCCAAACCAAGCCGTATGTGGATGCATTTTATGAACTGAAATGACACAAAGGCAGAATGTAGGATTTGTAAGGTAAAAATGTCATGTCATGCAGGGTCTACTAAAAATGTAGACATATTAAAACTGTACATCCAACAGTGTATTTAGAAGAAGGCAAGCTAGCATGTCTGCTTCTGAGCATGGAACAACAAAGAACATCTACTGAATGTCTACAGCCACCTTCAAGCTTTGGGTATAGTGGTGGGGGAAGTAGGCTACTCAGATATTTTACTTATGTAAAAGTAGCAATACTACAGTGTGAAAATATTTTGTTACAAGTAGAAGCACTGCAGTCTCCACAGAAGAATTTGACAGTACTTGCAGTACTGTGCAGTACTTAAAGTATGTCGTGTATCTGGTGAAGAGGAAGGGACATAGTACAGTTCTCTGGATGGCTCCGATGTTACTTATCAGACATTCAGACACACAAGTCTGTAGTCACACAAACTGTGGTCTGCCCATGAGAACTGTGGTCTGCCTATTAGATAATCACAAACCCATGTAACCAGTGGAGCACCATCTGTATATCCTCCAGCAGTAGCGGTTTTAGGCACGGGCGAACCAGGCAGCCGCCCGGGGTGGCATTTTTTCATGACACAAGGGGTCGGCACGAGCATCTGGAAAAAAAAAAAAAATCTGCGGCGCTACATGGTTTTCTATTATCTATTAAATACGGGCCTATAATTCCTGCACGTTTTTGTTTTTCTGAATTGTGTGAAATGGCCAAATAAAAATAGGTAATACAAAATGTGGTCACCAAGGTGAATTGGTTTAGCCTTGACTCCTGGTCGTAAGTGACAGCGTTGGGAAATTTGTTGATTGTCGAGTGCCGAATAAACACAGAGATGGACAGGAAAAAGGTCAAAGCCATCAGGTGCCCAATGTAGAAAAAAAAAAGAAAAGAAGGAGAGGTGGAGGAAAAGATAAAGGTATGCTATGTTCTCTCTGTATGTTTACAGTATCCATGTCATGAATGAAGGGCTAATGTTGTATGTGTGTGCCAATAAAATTCTTCTTCTAATTCTTCTTCTAATTCTTCTTCTAATTCTTCTAATGTTAATTGGTGGTATATGTTTGTTAACCTTCTTGCTATGATGCTTGCTATGCTTATACAACAGTAATTCGTCTTAACAAACACCAGATCTAATTTCACCATAAGATAAGATAAGATAAAATAAGATGAGATAAGAACTTTATTGATCCCGCAGGAAATTGTTGAAATTAGTTTGTGCTTTGCGACAAAACTGTTACGAGTTATTATTTATTTTCATCACGTTGGGTCCTGTAATTAGCCAACGGAATTATCATACATGTAGGTAGTTTCAAAGATGAACATTTGCCTTTTGCTACAACTCTGTTTTGTGACAAAACATAGTTTAACCAGTCATAACCAAAAGTGTGCCAAGCATAGAATTGGAGGATTGGAGTTTGAATTGGATTTTGCATCAAGGAAGGCCAGAAAGGAAGGAAGGTCAGGTTTAAATTTTACGTTGTGTTTCCTGTTCTTAGTGCAATAGTGTAATGATTAGATTTTCTTTAGTGTGTTATTTGTGTGATGAAGGATTTGTGCTATTTAGAAGATTTATTCTATATTTTGTTTGTATATTATTCTTAATATTTATTATTGTTTGTTTTATAGAGATAGGCTCCAGGCCCCCGTGAACCTGGAAGATAAGCAGTATAAAAAATGGATGGATGGTTTGTTTTATATATCTGATTGTATATACTTTTTGCCACATTTATGTATATAGAGCATTTTTTTTTTTAAGTTCTTAACTTATAACTTATACTGTTTGGGCAGAATTGTGTTAATTGTCTTTTTTTTCCTGTTGTAATTGCAATAGTTGGGGGGTGGGGGGGTAATTACTCCCCTCGCCCGGGGAGTAATTCAATGTAGAACCGCCACTGTCCTCCAGTTTAGAGCTCAGTAATCCAGGCCGGACGGCAATGAAGCCACTTGAGAAGTCTGTTGTATTGGGTCTGTCCGGGAAAGAGTATGCCTTCTCTAGCAGATATGTGATTACATCCTCCATGCCAACATGTGGCTGGTATGCAAACTCAAAACAAAGCAGCACAACTAAGAAAAAAAGGCAGAATACAGCTAGAATACTACTAGGTACTGGGAGCTGCTGAAATAGGCTGCTGCTAGGACGGCACCATCTTGAGTTTCACCTGAGTCTCCATGCCAGTTTGTTATGTCCCTCTGAGTCATTTGTTTTAGCATTCTTCCTTGTGTTTTGCCGTTCAGGTTTCTTTTTGACTGCGGCGTGCCTCTTTGACCTTGCCTTTGCTCAACCTTGTGGATTTGTTTGCCTTTGCTGGCTGTCTACTTGTGTACTGAACCTCTGCTAGTGAATTAAAGACTGTGAGTTTTACTAAAGCCAGTTTCCTTTGTGTTTGGAACGGTTATCTGTTATTGCCAGACTTAAGAGCATTAGCACAAGAATAAACTTTAAGTATCCATCATCGATTTTCTATATCGCTTATCCGTCAGGGTCGCAGGAACTTTAAGTATCAAATTTCAGATTACTTGCCATGCAGAATTGCCCCATTTTTGAATAATATGTACTGTATAACTAAATTAAAATAATGGATTAATATGTTACCATTACTTTAATATAGCTAAGTGGGACTCATTTGAATTACTTAATACTGTCAAGCAATGAATTTCACCAAGGGATCAATAAAGTCAATATAGTCTTATCCACAATGATGTATAGTATTTCTACTTTAACATAAGTAAAATATCTGAGTAGTCTACTTCCCCCACCACTGTACCTAAAGCTTGAAGGGGGCTGTAGACATTCAGTAGATGTGTGTATGCATATATATGGACCAAGACTACAAGAATGCCACTAAGAGCCTTCACAAAGTACTCAATGGGGCTATGGAAGACAACTCAAAGCCAACTGCACAAGTTACCATGAAGTGCAGCATATACCAAGGTGATGTGCTATCCTCGGTGCTGTTCTGCATAGGTGGAGCACTCAGGGTCTGTAATCTCCACATTGGAAGAGTCGCTCCATCAGATTCCAGGTACAATATCAGTGGTCTCTGTCCAGAAGAGTGCAGACCCAAGCTTGATGAAGACGGTGTGGGTCTTCTACCGGAGACCTGGTGTTAATGACAACAGAGCTGTTGATGAGGCATCACCACCTGAGGCCAAGATGGAAAAGAAGCAAAGCGACGCCACAGATGTTTTCTGTTTAGAAGTTCTGTGATAAAAGAGCAACATGAGATAACGCAAGAAGAAATTCTCAGCAGATGCTACTAGAAGTAAGATCCCATCTTGAGGAGCCCCCTATACAAAGAGCCTCAGACCCGCTGAGTAGGTGGAAGACCAAAGCTTCAGTCTGCCCATGACTTGTCAGCATGACGGCAAGGACAACATCAGCCTCTTCAGAAAGAATCTTCTCCAAAACAAGAGAGATCATGGGAGAGAAGAAACCAGATCAGCCTCTTGAAGCAGAGACTTAGTCTTTCTTAATGCCCGTCTGCCTTGAAGACAAGGATCGACATGTTTAAGGAGGCCATTTGCAGCCCTCTGTTATAATGTTACAATGTTTCTCTGTTCATAGATACAACTAAGACAGGATGCTACTCTTTTGCATATTGTAATCATGTTCTGTTTGTTTTAAGAAAATGCAAAATATGTTTGACTGGGTATCTAAGGATGTTACTCCATTTAGGTTGCCAGTTTTGTTAATAGTGATTTAGCAATTATTTTTTTTAAATGATGATAATAGAGGTACTGTCCATCCATTTTCTATACCCACTTTATCCGTGCAGGGTCACAGGGGAGTGGGGTGGAGCTTATCCCAGCTGGCAATGGGCAAGAGGCGGGGTACACCCTTGCCTGGTTGCTAGTCAATCACACGGCTGACACACAAAGACAGACATAATGGAGGTGCTATCCCTTCTTATTTACATACAAGATGAGCATTTTGAATAAGTGTTGTGTTACAAGAGCAGAGTCCTCCATGTGGCCTTTGATTGCACAACTTATAAACAAAAGACAGCATCCACTGACCAAGAGTCCTGGTAATAACTGTTCAAATAAAGAATGAATCCAACCAGGCAAACACAGGGGAGCACGAGGATCACAGATAATAATAATAAAAAACACATCAGGCACAAGAACACAAGGAAACTCAGGAGTTGCATGGAGCTTGGAAGGAAAAACAAATTGACAAAACACACAAGAAGAGCACAGGTATATAAAGGGGTGACTTGACAGGTGAACACAATCAAGATGGGGCAAAAATCAAAAAAGGAAGTAAAACAGACAAGACAAAAAAACCCAATTTTCCTCAGGGATTAATTACCTATTCTGATTCTAATTCTGAAATGAAAAGCTAAATCAGACAAAAGGGGAGAAAAACTACAAAAAAAAACAGGACCCTAACCAAACATAAACCTCTAAGATGACTAAGATGTTTTAAGAGAAAAAAAATAACGTTAAACTTAATATGAAATATTACAATATTGCAATAGTGCCACATTTAGTTTAATCATAAATTAACAATTGAGCTTGACAGCCCTGATTTAAGCAGAGGTTACGTCAATTGGAAAAGAGCTGTAGAGGTACAAGCTCTTAACACATCTGCTGTCAGACAAAACAAGTGGAAAACAAATCACACACTTGCACACCTGTTAAAACAGCCTACAGTTCATACTGATGTTGATATAAAAAAAAAAACACTTTCTCTGTGTTCTGCTTGGTTTTGGTTCCTTCACATACAGAACTGAATTTGTGTATATCATGTTTGCAGGAGGCTCACAGGAAAAAAACAGAAAAGCCTTTGTGATAAAAATAATATAGATTACGTGAGTAGGTAGCCATGGATACAACATCCAGTCACCCTTGTCAGTGCATATATGGAGAGATTTATGTGTTTCCACCTCAAGTAGTTGTCTAAATGCTGTGTTGTCAGATAGCTGCAGTGTAGGTGGATCCTGACCCCAGGAAGTCACAGTGTTGCATAATCCTGATGGATTTGAATCACAGCCTCCATTTCATAATTAACATGTATACTGAAAGTTTCTCTGGAAAACTGCAACACAGTCAAGCATGACTACTAATCATTGATTTCATGATTATAACACTGATTTTGATTGGCTCCTGCTCTTTTCACAGAGAACTCCACCATATCGTAGAAGCCTCAATTTGAAGTTTAAATGTGTCATTTGAAATGTCTATGTAGGTTCTCAGTTATCCAGGTCATGGTAGTTAAGGTACTAGAAGCAAAGTTGTTGAAAAGGTTTCGTCTCTCATCCAAAAGGCATCTTCCGTTCTTCCATTTTTATTCCTTTTACAAATCATCGTATTCTTTGTCCAGAATCTGTTTGAGTCCTCAAAGGTGTGTCCCAACAACTGACATGATGGCAGGAGGTGCCAACGACCCTCAGGATCGTGCCAGGGGAACAACCCCACCAGAGTTTAAATACCTGCGACTCCTCAGAAGTTTTAGAACTGAAGAAGCCTCTCAGTTGAGAGGTGAAATGTCTTCAACAACCTAAAAGTAATCTGGTGTTATTTTAAACAAACAAGTACCAGTACCTCTCCTGGTAGGATACATTTGTCCTTATGCTTATGTCTGGCCCTTCCCATAGAACCAATTTGCCTTGGGAGACTACCAGGGGCAAACTGCCCCCAACAACATAGCTCCTAGATCACTGGATATACAGTGATTTATTTATTGGTCCATGTGCAACTGCTGCTTTTGTGTTGTTATCTGTTGCTTTGTGTTTTTGTTGCTTTCTCTTGTACATAGTGTTTTATATTATATTACTATTCTATACTTCTGCTTTTCACTATTCACTTTGCTGCTGTAACAATGTGAATTTACCCATTGTGGGGCAATCAAGGAAATCTTATCTTATCTTATCTATATAGTTTACAGGATAACTGCTGAGAATAAAGAGATGATAGGAAACTGCCAGTCAAGATGATGGTTCGGATCTACACGGCCATCACTGAGTCCATCCTCACCATCATCACCGTGTGGTACGCTGGGGCCACTGCCAGGGACAAGCACAGACTGTAGCGTGCTGTGCGCTCTGCTGAGAAGGTGATCGGCTGCAGCCTTCCATCTCTCAGAGACCTGTACATCTCCAGGACTCTGAGGCGTGCAGGTCGGATCACAGCTGACCCTGCTCACACAGACTCTTTGAAAAACTCCCTTCAGGCAGGAGGTTACGGTCCATTCGGACGCCAGAAGAACAGATTCTTCCCCTCTGCTGTTGGACTGTTGAACACCAGCTGATTAACATACTGCTCTGCATTTTAGTTACTTCAGTACAGTCACTGATTTCTGCTCATGTAATGTTCCACCTGCTGACCATTTGCACTGTTTACCTCACCTATTTGCACTACTTCCACTCTGTACTACCTCACTTTTGTACTACCTCCAGAACCATATTTATTTGACTTATCTTATTTTATTTTGTTTTACTTTATTCTATTTTATCTTATTTTATTTTATTCTATTATTATATGTTTCTCGTTCTTACGTTTTATGTATGCACCAATCACCAAGACAAATTCCTGGTAATGTGAAACCTCTTCACTTACATGGCAATGAAGACAATTCTGACTCTGATTCTGATGTGGTTACTCAAATTTTTTTTGCTGATTCTCATCACTCAGATCATTACTTTGTTAAAGTGAGTCTATCACCATTGGCTATAAGCTATAAAATAATATGATATCTGTATTGACTCTGGTAATTTGATTTGGCTGTTGCTGGTTCAAACTCTCATGCACATTATCCATTCTACACATATGTGTTTGTAAGTTATCATCAATGTCTCTGTGGAAATCGTGGTCCTCCAGTTAAATTTTTACTAGCCAGCAGTTATGTTCTGTATATCATGGCTGACCTGGCAATGGCAGTTCAGTAAGTACAATTTGAAGATTTGCTGTTAAATATTAATTCATAGACATTCTGAACCTCCACGTGTCACTGCAGCAGAGGCCAATCGAGCAGGAACAAGACAGATAATTTGAGTTTATTCAGATCCCCATTTATTCAGCTCATCTAACCCTCTAATGGTTTTATCTCTCATTACGCAGAAGTACTGTTCATGTACATTCAAGGTAAGAAGAAATCCTGGCAAACAAGAGCAGAGACAGTTAGGTTGACAAAGGTAATGTAAAGGTTTTTGCTTTATACATCACTATCAGGGAAATGTTGCACATTGCAGTGGCTCTAGAATAGTGACACCATCAGTGTTTAGACAGGTTCTCTAGAAAGCTCACTTTCATTATGGAATTCTGTCTGCAACCTCATGTGAAATCTCTCAGAAAAAATGAAGGCTGAATGATGGCGATTCAGTCACCACACTGTTAACACTGTTAACCTGTTTGAATGATTCCACGGAAGCAGCAACTATACATTGCCTTTAAAAACTATAATAAGTGACTGGTCCTCTCAGACACAGGTGTCTTTATACTACATTCACTTAATCATTTGTGACGCATTCACTGCACTCAGGTGACCTCCATTTCACTAATTGTGAGACTACTTGCGCCTAATTATTAATTCCATTTTCTACTATAGTACATTTCAGAAGCATTAACTGTATTGTATTAATTACTACAATGCTACTACATTTTGATAACTTTCCTTGCAGATTCAAATTAATCTTATAAAATATAATTAAAAAATGTAATGTAATATTTTTAATATTATGAATAAGATGATCCCTATGTGGAATTTACAAGTTAACCAGCAGAATATAGTAAACAGCTCCACCATCAATATACACGCACTATACACTCCACTCAGACTGTAGGTATATTTTGATGCCAGTACTTTGACTTTTACTTAAGGAAAAGATCTGAGTGTTTCTTTCTACACTGATTTACACTATGTGTGTATTAATATTTTTCTAGTGCTTGTATGGTCATAATAGCTTATATCCCAACATTATATTAAGATATTATATTAAGTCACATAAATATGAACAATAAAGGAATATCAGTGAATGCCACTCGATATAAGCTAAGAAAGAAGTTCTTATAAATTAAAAAAAAGATTGGATACATTTTTCCATGAATGGCCAATCTTTAAAGTAATTCAAACTCACCTCAATTATTACAGGAAAGTAATAATTGTGTCTGACAAGTTGAAATCCACGAGCAGAGCATATTTTTTACTGACCAAAATGTATACATATTGGATATAACTTAAAAAAATGTAAAAAAAAATTATAAAAAAATTATAAATTATTAAATTAAATTACTACTAAATTAAATTAAATAAAAAATACTGCAGTAAAACAAAAGGATCTTAGAGGTATTTGGGGACCTGTTGTGCAAGAATGTTTTGGTGATTGCTGATAACAATTTGATTTTATTTTTATAGAATTTTTTTAATGTGTCCGCAAAAGTGAATGGGATATTGGTATGAGTTTGGCAACTAATTATAAAAATTGC
The DNA here is from genome assembly GCF_020382885.2 of Scatophagus argus. NCBI lineage: Eukaryota > Metazoa > Chordata > Actinopteri > Scatophagidae > Scatophagus > Scatophagus argus. Next base: position 2,175,586 of record NC_058495.1, read on the forward strand.
TGTGGTGAAAAAACACAAATGAAAAAAAAAATGCAAACTGTCTCATTGTAAACAATCCCCACAGGCACAAGATGTACTTCAATGCATTATGTACCTGCTGTGCCGGATCTCGGGAAGAGTACAGAATGATTTCTGCTGCATTAAAGGTCCCAAAGAGCACAGTGGCCTCCATAATCAGTAAGTAGAAGAAGTTTGGAACCACCAGGACTCTTCTCAGAGCTGGCCGCCAAACTAAACTGAGTGATCGGGGTAGAAGGGCCTTAGTCTGGGAGGTGACCAAGGTCACTCTGACAGAGCTCCAGTGTTCCTCTGTGGAGAGGGGAGAACCTTCAAGAAGGACAACCATTTCTGCAGCACTCCACCAATCAGGCCTGTATGGCAGAGTGGCCAGACGGAAGCCACTCCTCAGTAAAATGCATATGGAGTTTGCCAAAAAAGCACCTAAAGGACTCTCAGACCACGAGAAACAAAATTCTCTGGTCTGATGAAACAAAGACTGAACTCTTGAATGACAAGCATCATGTCTGGAGGAAACCAGGCACTGCTCATCACCTGGACAATACCATTCCTCCTGTGAAGCATGGTGGTGGTAGCATCATGCTGTGGGGATGTTTTGCAGCAGCAGGAACTGGGAGACTAGTAGGGTCAAGGGAAAGATGACTGCAGCAATGTACAGAGACATGCTTGCTGACAACCTGCTCCAGAGTGCACTGGACAAGCATACAGCCAACATCACAAAGGAGTGGCTTCAGGACAACTCTGTGAATGTCCCTGAGTGGCCCAGTCAGAGCCCAGACTTGAACCCTATTGAGCATCTCTGGAGAGATCTGAAAATGGCTTTGCACCGAAGCTCCCCATCCAACCTGATGGAGCTTGAGAGGTTCTGCATTGAAGAGTGGGAGAAACTGCCCAAAAATAAGTGTGTCAAGCTTATAGGATCATACTCAATAAGACTTAAGGCTGTAATTGCTGCCAAAGGGGCTTCAGCAAAGTATTGATCACAGGGTGTGAATACTTATGTACATGTTATGTTTTGGGTTTTTTTTATTTTTAAAAAAATTGCAAAAAAAATTCAAGCAAACTTGTTTCACTCTGTCATTATGAGTATTGTTAAGAGTTTTGTTATGAGTTATGAGTATTTTGTGTAGAATTTTGAGGGAAAAAAAATTTTGGAATGAGACTGTAATGTAACAAAATGTGCAAAAAGCTAAGCGGTGTGGATACTTTCTGGATGCAATGTATATTTCAATTTCTAAACGTACTGCCACTGTCACCCTAAATATTTGAATTGCTAAAAGGATCCTATGAATTTTAATTTTTGTTTTTGTCCAACTGTATAATGATGTCACCATATTGTGTTTTTCACATGCATTACTTACCTTCAAAAAAAAGAAGACAAAATCCTTTTTATTCAAAAGCTGGAACTTCAGACTTAATGTGTCAGTGACAACAGGGATATATTTAGATTTTCACTTCCCTGTCATCTCTCGTCTCTAAAAGACAAAGAAAAGTGTTATCTTGAGATAATGTAAAATTAAATGCCAGATGTCACATTGAGCAATAAACACAAGGAGTTGTGTCATGCTGCTTAGATTGTGTCATTGTATTCTATTTAGCAACTCTTACAAATATCACTTCAGTTTTGTGGTTAAGCACAGTGAAGTAGCCTAAGAGAATCTTTGGAATGCAAGGGAGAGAGAATGTATTCCTCAAGCTTGGTTGTTTGCTATAATAACTCTCTTCTCCCTAGACCCTTGAACTCCCAGTAAACCACATTAATTGTTTGTCCACTATACACTATTTACATATTTGCTGAAATGTGGAGCTTCTTTGGGGTGTTGTTGGTGGGATATGGTATTTGCAGGACACTAAACAAATATTTTCTATGAAGCCTGTAAACATACAGTTACCAGCTTGTTAGATAAACTCAGATTAAACAGTCAAATCTAATAACCCTGCAATAAATTCAACTTTAAGGTTAGAACATGCAACTTTTAGTGTTTGGAGGTATTTATTCAGCTGATGATTATTTTGAAGGATACAGGCAGCTGTTTCTGACAATTACATACCTTACTATTTTTTGGGTCCTTTGTAGATGACTGATTTACTCTGTTATCAAAGGTAGTCCCCAAAGGTTCCACATGTAAACTCTTCAACAGAAAAAGTAATTCTGTATCTGCAGTTATATGTTCTTTTGATGACCCACATTTCTGATGCTGAGCTTTATCATTCATTGCTGAAATAACCAAGGAACAAACTTGCTATAAAACATAGGAATGATCTAAAATTGTCTTGTTGACCCAGCTAGCATTCATTGAAATCAGATATATTTATACTGTTGCGACTGAGTGTTGCTAACTAACAACTAATCTAAAAACCAAAGATAAACTTCAGACAAAATGCCAAAACCTAAGGTAAATGTAGTACAAGTGATTTCTGATGTTTCTCACGTTAGCTAACTGCACTTATAAACTATCCATTATCTTACCATAGAAACTAACTAAAGCTGGCTACATGAAACTACCACTATTAGAGTGGAGTGAATGGTGTTAAAGCGCCACATCTCTGATTACAGTAGTCTGTGAAATTGTCTCATATCTCTCATATTCGACTGTGCTGTAAGTCGCGTTCCTGTCTGACTGCTGATTGGCTACTATTGCTAATATGACCAATTGTGCTACTGTTCTCATAGTGGAGAAACCTGCTGCTAATGAGTGTACATTTAGAGAAACATTGCTAACGGTCTTCTCGACAATTTCCTTGCCACTTTTCTTAGGGGAACACATATCTACATATGAGATTGTGCATTGTTCCCTGTGGTAATCATAGTAGTAGTGTGCTCCATTATTTTCAAAGCTTGCAGTGTGTGTGTGTGTGTGTGTGTGTGTGTGTGTTTGAGATTAAAGAGAAGAAAATTAACGTTATTAACTGCTTTTTAATTATGTTTTAAGTAAATCTGTTGTTATGTGCATGATGTAACCTTACTGCAAATTCATTTAGAATTTTAAAGCTCCTGTATTCTGAACCCAGTTGGCAAAACTGCACATGGCACAACCATTTTATTACATTTTGACTTTTCCACTATTTTGAATATCCTAACAAAGACATTAGTATGAACAAGCTGTGGGCCAAACACTGCCTTGTAGGGACACAACAGTTAAGTATGGTGGTCATTTAAATTCCAGGGAGGGCAATGCTCCTTGCCTCCCCAGTTGAACCTTCCTGTGCAATATGGTAGGCCTAAGGTGCACCAAGAAGTCAACTTGGAAATCTAATGGCCTTCACAGCTTCAGTATGCATTGTTGATGGCAACAGATTGCCACAAAACGGCGTCGTCACTGACGCAGGGAAAGAGCTGAACCCCAATGCAGAGTCAAAAATGGGCAGACAGGCGAGGCAGAGGTCCGAACAATAATCTTTATTAAATAAAGCAAAACTCAAAATGCGCACACTTACTGTGGCAGGGAATCAAAGAAAATGTGGCATGGCAAGGCAAGACAGAACAAAAATCCTGGCATGAACACAGAAGACAATGTAACGCTATGACACAGGTGACTGGGAAGACAAGGACTAAATAGACAAGACAACGAAACACAGGTGAAACACATCAAGGGAGGAGAATACAATCAGGTTTAAACAAAAGTAAAGCTACATGAAACAGAGACACACAGGGGAAGTGACGCTTTCAAAATAAAACAGGACATGACAAAAACCTTGAACATAACACATGGAAACACAAGACACACATGAAACATGACACATAGACTCAAAAACCAAGCGACCCCCGGGCGTGACACAGATTTGTTCTCTGAGGACCCTGAAAATCTCAACCAGATTTGATGACATTCTCAGTCAAAATGTTTAGAATGACACAGCTAAAAATAAAACAGAAAATACGTTTTAAGTCGTGTTCCCTTGAAATTCAACCACAACTGCTTAGTGCTGCAGTAACTCTGAGCTGCAGGTGGAATCAGTCTCTCATATCGGTGAAACTGCAGGGCAGAAGCACCAATAACACATCACACAGTGATGTATGATGCTATTACGCTGCAGACAACAAGATCAGTCAGCAGCCTTTCTTCAGTGTGTCTTCAGTGTATACTGCACCAAGCTTTTTTCATTTTTTTAAACAATGATTTCTACTATTAACACTTTTCTTTAATAAAATCATTCATTGGTTCATGAATACTAGGTTGTATTCTTGGCTATTTTTTCCATGCCTCATCCATGCATTTTTTTGCCTGCATCTCATAAAACAGATATGAGACTCAGACAGGTTGTGGCTACAGTGGCTGTCAAAAGGCATTTTGGGAAAAATTCAACTAACCATTCCTCTTTGTTTTTTTGTCTGTGTGTGTGTGTGGGGAGGGGGGCAGAGAGAGCCCTTGCTGCTTTTAGGGCCTTGAACAGATGGAGAGGTGACTGAACCCAGTCTCTCAGCACACTCTCCATCCAGGCCCCTGGAATGCCACCAGCAATTAAATAAGTGCTTTATGGGCTCCATTCACAAAACATCTTTCAGCTAAACGCTTCTTACTGATCAGGAGTAACTCCCGAAAACAGTGTCAATGTCATTCCCAGGTAAGACCCAGATATGTTTATAGTTTGAGCATTCTGGCTAACCAAACAGCTGTTCATTTGCACACAACATTTGTTTACATGTGTGAGGCTGTGGGCCACTGTTGATTTACATCATCATCTTGTATGGATATTGCAGTGGTTGCTTATCCTCTACAATGGTGGTGGTAGGTACAAATTTAATATGACTGAACAGCCATAGTCTTGCTGTTCTACTCTGAGCCCCTCCTAGATGTCCAAGCTCCGCACCCTATCTCTAAGGCTGAACCTGGCCACCCTGCGAAGGAAACTCGTTTCGGCTGCATGTATCCACGATATTGTTCTTTTGGTCACTACCCACAGCTCGTGACCATAGTAGAGGGTTGGAATGTAGATTGACCAGTAAATCAAGCTCAACCCTCTCTTCACCATGACAGACCGGTACAATGTCTGCATCACAGCAGATGCTGCTCCAATCCTCCTGTCAATCTGCCGTTCCGTTTTTCCCTCTCTCATGAACGAGACCCCAAGAAACTTAAACTTCTCCACTTGGGTCAGCAACTCTTCTCCAACCCAGAGTGGGCAATCTACCCTTTTCTGACTGAGAACCATGGCCTCGGATTCAGAGGTGCTGATCTGCATCCCAGCTGCTTCACACTGGGCTGCAAACTGTCCCAGTGCGAGCTGGAGGTCACTGCTTGATGACACCAATGGGACTACATCAACAAAAAAAAAAAAAAAAAAAAAAAAAAAGCACCAAAAGCAGAGATGGAATCCTAAGGCCACTGAACCTGACTCCCTCTGCCACTTGACTGCTCCTAGAAATTCTGTCCATAAAGGTGATGAACACAGCTGTGACAAAGGGCAATCCTGACAGACTCCAACCCTAACTGGAAACGAGTTTGATTTGTTGCTGGCAATGTGAACCACGCTCTCACTCCCCTTACAACAGGCTATTCACCCCATTTTCCTGGAGAACCCCCCACAGGATGCCTTGGTGGACTTGGTTGTAAGCTTTTTCCAAGTCCATAAAACACATGTGGACTGGTTGGGCAAACTCCCACAACCCCTCCAGCACACTTGTGAGCTGGTCCAGTGTTCCACGACTGGGATGAAAACCACATTGTTCCTCTTGGATACGGGTTTCAACTAATGGACGGACTCTCCTTTCCAGCACCCTGGCAAAGACTTTCCCAAGGAGGCTAAGGAGTGTGATCCCTCTATAGTTGGAACACCACCCCAGTTTGTCACTCCAAGGGCACTGTGCCCGATGACCACACAATGTTGCAGAGGCATGACAGCCATGACAGCCCTCCAACATCCACAGCCTTGAGGTACACAGGACAAATCTCATCCACTGCAGGTGAGCCGTCGCTGCAGAGTTGTTGTCAAGGAATGCATGTCTTCACATTTTTTAGACCTGTGGTATCACTCGAGGATGGTCTGAACTAACCCATTATCATACTGTATATTCAAAAAAAACTCAGAGGCTTGTTTGCACCTTGAAAGTTGTTGTTGTTTCTCACAATGACCAGCAACCACAATTATGAGACACCCCATTAAACTTGATATTTATCTGTATTAATATAGAAATATAGTATGCAATGAAATGAAACTGAAACTGAAATTTTTTAACAGCAAAATGTATCGAGTATTTGGGATAGTCTGCACCCTCCACTCTACAGTCATGCAGTGGAAGCAAATGAGTACCTGAAGCACTATGTATTGCAGTTATGGTTTTGGGTTTTAGTCGTTTCCTGATTTATCTTTGAAGCTCACCCCTCCCCCCACTGTCACGTTTACCGTCTGTTCCAGTGAATGTAAGATTGGAAGTCGGGTGGTTTGATGGTGGGTCCATAGAGTAGAGAGGATGCAGTTGGAGAATGATTTGAGTCTGTAGAATGGGTGAACTGTGATGCCATGTTCTTTACCTTTCTCTACAAAAATAAATTAGCTAACAAGTGATGGAAATTACGACCCTTATATTTTGTGTAAAAATCTTACATATTTTGAAAACATTAAACAATATTACACATGTAGTATACTGAAACATTTTTATTGAACTATGTTTTGTATGCTAACATTTATAAGTCTCACTAAGGTTGGGATAGTACTACCACAGCAAGATTTTTTTTAACAAATACGTTATAAGATAAGCATATTGCTCTGCCTTGTATTAACATAATTTATTTAAAAACAACAACAACAACATTTTTCAGGAGTCGGCTCATAGAGCTGACTTGTTCGTGAATTACAAATCACTGCATTGAATTGCACCATCTATGCTTGCTGCACAGAGGGGTATGAATCTCTTGCTCTTTCCCTTCCTGAAGAGGGCATTAGTGTTGTGTCCAATCCAGTTTTTCCTGCTTTTGGCTCACATGATACTTGAAGGAGTCCACCCTTTTCACTTCCTCCGCTGGGATGTTGACCAGACTGGGGGGGCTTCCTGCATCTCTAGTACTACAACACCGGCTATTTGGCGGTGGTTGCTGATGTTGAGTTTCAGGTGGTCATTTGACAAAGCTTTCCATCAGTCCTCTAGTCCTCCTTGCTGCCTTTGCTGATGCGTCTGACAATTGAGATCAATCATCAGAAAAACTTTGGAGGGAGCAGAAACCAGAATAAAAGTGGAAGTCTCTGGTGAAGAGGAAGGATACTTGTTCAGAGGTGCACTGGTGTTGTTTCTCACAACTTCAGAGACACTGGCATTCACTCTGACATACCCTGGCCAGCAAGTGAGGTAATGTGAGTTGTCAATATTACTAAGCTGACACTACAAAGTCTGTAAAAAATGGAGAGGATGCCTGAATCACTAACACATGCTCACAATGAGCCTGCTGCTGATAATGTGCCTCCTTCAGCCAGTGTCTTAGAAAAGTGATTAAGAGCTTTTAGAAAGTGTCTGCTCAACTGTGAGAGCATTTTGATGGTGGTGGAGGTAGAAGAGATGCAATCACTTCATTAATAAATCAAAACAATCCAGCATCCCTGGAGATAAATGTTTGCACAATTCTCCACTACTGTGACACTGCAGAATTTAATTTATACAATAAGAATGGAATTGGAATATATAAGGCATTGGTCAGAATTAATCATCAAATTAGAGCCACCATTGTTCACAGTTTTTTAAGTTTCCATTAAACAATCACCAACTACAATAAATTAATAAATAAAGGTAATTTTATGGCCACCACCTTAGTACCTACTGTATATATGGAAGACATGAAACCCTGATCATATGACTGTAAGATTTATCTCCTACAGTTTTCGATCTCTCTGTGTCCCCTTCCTCCTCATAGATGCTGAGCTTTGTGTTCAGTGTCTCTTCAAATTAAACGTTTGGCTCCTCTCCCGTCTGTTCTGTCTGTCCCTCCTTGGATAGACTCTGCTGGATTTATTGACAATAGATACACAAGTGTGTTGTGGCAACACTGTGTTCAGGAGGGGAGGTAATCAAGCAAATCAGGTAAATCCTGACAAGGCACATTCCTCTGATCTGATCCACAGCAGGAGGATGGAGGGGTCTAACACCAGCACTAAAGTGTTACATAAACAGAAGCAGCCAATCACAAGTTTTACTATACAAGAGTTCTCTGATTGGTTGACCTTTGTGGCACATTTATAACGTGCAAAACTTGAGCAAGTGAAGTAGCTGGGGCAGACTGATGGAAAGAGGCATTGTGAGCGTGCAGAAGTCTGCCTGAGCGCAGGGGAAGATATTTTTTGAGCACAGAATCGATTTTTGTCTGCTCAACCAAAAGTTTTTTGCGTATGTTTTTAATTTTTCGCTCTCAAAATTTCCCTGTGCGTACTCAGAATTATGGCATGAATATAATTCCATAGAAGTCCAGCTAAATGGGGCAAAAACTTTGTAGCTAAGGTTATATTGAAAACATTAATGTGTTTATTCATTTCAGTAAGACCACTGTGTTGGAACAGTGGGGTATACAAGCACACAGGCCTCAGGCGTGTGTGCTTGTATACCCCACTGTTCCAACACAGTGGGGTATACAAGCACACACGCCTGAGGCCTGTACTACAAAGTACAGTATATGCATGTGTTGTACTGTAAAAAGAGTTTACTTCAAAGATGACATATGTATGTGTACTAAATGTAGTGGATATAGTATACTGGTAGAACGGCTAAGGTCCTTCATTTGTCAGCACATGCAAATTGGAAACTGGAACAGGTGTCTCTCCTCTGTTGCACCTCCTTAGCTTGTATCCATTTATTTATATTTAAAGAGGTTTTGGAAGGCCTTTTCTTGAACCAAATCAAAGGTCTGAGGCTAGGCTAGTGTCTTATGCTGTACAGACTTTAAAACACCTTCAGGAAAATTTGTGATATCGGGCTATATAACTAAATAGGTAAAACTGAATTGTATAGAATAGTTCTGGGATTGGGACACAGCACTGATATCAGACACACAAAGGGATGAGAAGCTGAGGTTGGTGGTGACTGAGGGTGACTTTGGGAGCAGTTATGAGAAACAGTAGCTCTCCTTCATCTGAAGTCAGTTTCATTGAAAGTGAAGGGGTGTACTGTGTTGTTAAATGGCAGCTTTAACCACCTCTCTGCCTCACTGTCATTTGCATAGCGTAGGAGGCAGAGCTGATTGAGTGGCCAGTTGGCAGTCGGAGAGAAATTTCTTTTCAGGTTCTTTGTTCATGTTCTGTGTTTGGACCAGAAATATTCAATACAGCTACATGCGCACAGTCAGTGTATGTCTCCATCTTTTAATGATAATGACGGACTTCTCATAAATAAATACATTTTATTAAAAGATGTGCAGTAGGACTCAGAGGTTTAATGTTAGCAGTTTTTCATTGCAAATATTCAGTCACTGCTGTAATTTTTCTCTAACATAGATATAGAAACATTGATACTTCTGTACTGTCAAGATTTGAAAGGTCAAGATTGGCATGTGATCAAATGTAAGTAAATGGGGAGTTGAAGTTTCTCTGGATAAAAGGTGCTTTCATTTTCAGCCAGAGACATTGACTGTTGACAAAGCACTGTGTAAAATGTCAAACAATTTTTTACTAATAAAGAATGTTGTTACATATTGGGTAGCTAAATGTTTTAACAAAATTATGATCCATCCATCCATTTTCTATACCGCTGATCCATCAGGGTCATCGGGGCAGCTGGAGCCTATCCCAGCTGACTACGGGCGAGAGGCCGGGTTCACCCTGGACTGGTCGCCAGTCAATCACAGGACTGACACACAAAGACAGACAACCACACACTCTCACACTCACACCTAGGGGCAATGTAGAGTAGCCAGTTAACCTAATGTGCATGTTTTTGGTATTGTGGGAGGAAGCCGGAGTACCCGGAGAAAACCCACGCAGGCACAGGGAGAACATGCAAACTCCACATAGAAGGGCCCAGACCGGGATTCAAACCTGGAACCCTCTTGCTATGAGGCGACAGTGCTAACCACTGCACCACCGTGCTGCCCCTAAATTATGATTATAGAAAAAAACATACGTATAGCAAAAGTAGGAGAAGAAGTAGCAGACATACGAGGAATCATAACAATGATGAAAAAAAATAAACTTAACAGAGCAAATGTTACCTTGAGCTGGAACAATTAGTCATTTGATTAATCGATGGGAAAAATTATTTCCAAGTATTTTGATAATTGATTAATTGTTTCAGTCATTTTTCAAGCAAAAATATCAAATATTTGTTGGCTCCAATTCCTCAAATGTCAGGATTTGCTGCTGAACAGCACAAAAACGCAGAAAAAAAACAGCTGAGATTTATAATATCATTGGTTCATTAAGAGACATGCACTGAAATAAACAGAACAGTTGGCTGGAGCAAGAAAGCACCCTGTTTTCCAGTTTATCCATTTCAGCCCACATTAAGACAAATATTAAATTGACCATTAGCTTAACGGAGCTGGTGCGATAGGGGACACAACAAGCATACAGTGTTCAGTATTTTAAACATCAAGTCCAGGCCAGCCGGCATAATTTACCTGCTGCATGCCTGATCTTTCTTGCACATTGTCAGTCTCACCAAATCAGATCCTTTCTTTATTTGGAGATCCAGCAGACGTGATAAGCATGTGAAGGGTTCCTCATTCTTCAGAGCATACACCATGAATTATGTTTTATAATCTCCAATTTGGCAACTTTGCCTCCCAAGGCATAGCAACTTTTCTTTTAGGTCTAGGTTTGATCAAGTTCTTTGTCAACTGAATACAATCCTGTATGTGTGTATTGCTGTTTGACTACCTGAACCAATCCGGAGCTGAGCAGGGCAGTCCCTGTTTTCCTCCAGTCACCATTTCTCCTGCACACCTGTTCCTCATCACGGTCAATTAACTCACCCAACTCTGGACTATTTAAGGATCGGTGTTCTCACTCAACCTTTGCTGGGGAATACCATCTCAACAGTGGTATTGACCTCAGGCTCCTGTCTGATTCTCTTGTTTTTGGTGCGACTTTTCCTTGGACTAATGTAGCATTCAATTTACACTTCCATGTCATTTTCCAAGTAATTTTCTGACTTTTGAAGCCAGAAGTGACAAATTGAACGCCACCCAAAGTCGGAATTCCAACTCGTGAACTCAGAGGACACCAAGTTCAAAAACCAAAATGACTGCCCAGAGCATCAATTGTAAATAAAAGCTTTGGTTTTGCGTGTTTTGTCTTTTGTGTGCCTAATAAACCAAGTTCGGACGGACGGACGGCTCAGTCAAAACATTTAACCTTAACAGCTTGTGCCAACAATAACTATCTTAAATGTATTATTGTGTTTTAATCATGTAAATGAAGAAATTCATAGATTATTTCGAGTATACTTCTCCATAATATACAATGCATTTCAAAAGTGAAAATTAAAGATCACAATTTTAATTGTACATTGTGAGTGATTGTGATATTGTTTTTGGCCTGATCGGGCACCCACAGAGACAATAGTTAATATGATCATAATCCCAAATATAGAGTGCCTATAAATTGTATTCACCGTCTTGGATGTTTGCCCCTTTAATTGCTTTTATAAATGGAATCATATTCAATACAATTTGTCTTCTTTTGGGAAGAATTAAAAATACCCTTTTCTGTCAAAGTAAGAACAGATAAGTAATATCAAATAATTAAAAATATATGTAAAATAAGTGATTGCATAAATATTCATCCCCTTAAAGTGACTGACTTAATTCAGCAGAGGTCCACCCAATTGGTGCTAATAGTCTCATAACTGGTGAAGTGGAAATCACCTGAGTGCAATGTGTCTCAAATGATTGTAGTATAAACCAGATACCTGTGTCTGGAAGGTCCAGTCACTGGTTAATCAGTATTCCTGGCTACACCTGATAAAAGAACCCTCCAAGCAACACTGACAAACTGTTACTGAAAAGTATAAGTCAGGGGGTGTACACAAAAAAAAATCCAAGTCACTAAACATCCCCTGGACTGCAGTTAAATAAGTCATCAAAAAATGGAATGAATGTGGCACATGGCCATCCTCACAAACTGAGTGACCGTGCAAGGAGGAGAGTAGTGAGCAAGGTCACCAAGACACCTATGACTACTCTGAAGGAGTTAAAAGGTTCAGCAGCTGAGATGGGAGAGGCTCTGCATACAAGAACTGTTGCGCCAGTACTTCACCAATCAAAGCTTTACGTGAGAAATCCACTGTTGAAGAAAGTTCATTAAATCTCAATTAGAGTTTGCCCAAAGGCACGTGAGAGACTCCATGGTCAACTGGAAGAAGGTTCTTTGCTCTGATGAGAACAAAATGGAGCTTTCTGGCCAACAGCTTAGAGGCTATGTTTGGCAGACACCAAACACTGCACATCAACACATACATACAGCAAAATACAGGGAAATCCTGGAGGACAATCTGATTCAGTGTGCAAGATAACAGCAAATTGGGAGATGATTTATTTATAGCGAAAGCTACTCAGAAATGGTAATGTTCTGAAGCCGAGTCTAAGCCAAAATCCAATAGAGAATTGGTAGCTGGACTTGAAAAGGGCTGTTCACACCTTGTCCCCATGCAACCTGACACAGCTTGAGCTGTTTTGCAAAGAAGAATGGACTAACATTGCAGTGTCCTGAAGTGCAAGCCTGAAACCTATCCATACAAACTGTATGTATAAAAAATAAGGTTTTGAAAAAAAATGAGCAGGACCTGCTCTGAAACGCTGCAGGCGTGTCTGCTAAAGTTTTGTTGCCTATTACACAATAGATGTAAGAACAATTCTCATTATTATTTATACTACACTCATGTAAAGTTTACTTATGTAAACTACGCGTTTACAGGTGTACCTGTGGAGAATGTAGGACAATGTCCACAGAAATGCAGAATGTCTGCTGCAAAGAGCTTAATGCTATATGTAATAGAAATGAAAGTATCATCACTAAAAGTACAACTATACAACCAGTAGAGTATTGGATCTCTAGCACTAAAACACTATTATAATACATACTCTTGCAGGATCTGAACAGATGTGGAGAGCTTCCTGAAGAGCCAGGATGTATGGCTCTTCATCCCGGGTTTGAGCTTGTCTGCCTGAACCCCTACTCCCTGCAACATGCCCTGAATGCATACCAGGCAGACAATGGGCCACTGGAGTTGAAGGAAAGAGCTGTATAAGTTGGACAGTGAAATCATTTTTATTGATTTGAAATGTGTAGAAATTACATTTTTCTGATCAAATGGCTTGCTTCTTTTTCAAAAGCTCTCATTTCAAGATACAAATACGCATGCAGGTGAAAACAGCAATCACAGGATGATTAGTCATTATGAAAATGTATCTGTGTGGTTGTGGAAATTCACTTTAAAAAAAACTGCTATCCATGTCCTGGTCAAACCATACAGTCAGCATGACTCAAACTCTCCTCTTTTGGTGTCCCAGTCTATAAGAAATAAAATAACTCCAAGGCTCTTTTGGTTGGAAGCTTTACACAATCAACATCCATTTCAGAGTGTTTCTTCCATACTGACATATTAAAGAAATAATAAAAACATATAAAACTATCCCCTGACATTTTCTTGTTATTTCTGTCATCACAGGCATGCTCGCTACCTGGCCTACAAATGCTTCGTTTCCAGGTGCTGGGGATACTTGGGAAAGCATAAACAGATTATCATACCATCCTGCGTTGTACTGTACATCCATCAGTATCCTGATGAAGATGGGAGTACAAAGGCTTTCAACCTCGAATCTAAAATAAATAGCATGAGTATATATATTGTGAAATGCTCTGGAGTTTTTTATAATGTGCACAAGAATTTATCAGTTCAATATAAATTTCATTTAGCAGCTTTTGAGTAATGATATGTTGAGACTGGTAAGTATAATGCAGGGATAGGGTGAGGCAGGAGGTAGGTTAGAGGGACACACAGATGCTCATGTACCAAGTTTCAAGTCTCTTATGCTAGCAATGAGCGTTTTAGAATGAACTGCACGTCATCTGATCTGCTGAGAACAATACGGACCTCTTTCTAAGGAGTACACATTATCGTCACTATAGTTATTTCCATATGGCATATGGGGTTCGGCGAAAATGCGGACTGTACTACCTGCGTATCAACTTGCTATCGATGCTAACGAGCTCTACGTTTTATACTGGTAGACAGTGTTGGAGGTGGAATTATGTAAATATGGTTCCAGTGCATCATCGAGCCTGCCGAGAAAATCCTGAATCTAAAATTGTGAAAAACTGTTAAAATAGAGTAATGCCATAACTCATTTATGACATAGTTCACATTGTTTTCACATTTTCCAACTATTTTCTAACATGTGTAATGTGTTCTGAAAGAAATCTTGGAATTTGCTTTACACAGTCTTTAAACAATCTCTGACTTTTCATCTGTTAATTTGTTTTTCTGGCATGAATGGGACTCCGTACTTTGCTCATGAAGAATTGCATCATGTAAAATATACTGTATGTATCCCAGCCCAGTACTTCCTAAATATTATTTATTTATTATGACTTTTAGGTCGAATTGAGCTCAAATTTTATTACTTACTCTATATATTACAACTATGTTCTTTAAATACTGCAACCTTCCACTTGAAATTTTAGAACTTTTTTTAATGTATGGTGACTTCATTCTTGAAATCTCCTGTGTTTTTCCTGACAGTTGCAATCTTCCCAACTGGATTTATCAGATAAAATATTGTTTAATTGTTGAAATTGTACGACTTGTATTCTTTAAATGTTATTACTTTTTATGAAATATCTGGGTATTACTTTTTTTCGAATTAGTAGTATTTTCAAAATATTGTCCGCTTTGTAAAAAAATATCACAACTCAATTTTTTTTTTGTTAATATTGAGTGTACATGTACTTGGACATAATCTAAAAGTAGCCAATTATCACCTTTTTTCTCTAAATGCTATAACCTTTCCCTGGAAATCTGGCCTTTTTCTTGAAATATGACAGCATTATTCTTGAAATGTTATGTTAATCTTCTCTTCTGTTAATCTCTCAAATTATGACTTTCTTTCTGTGTAAGTCGCCTTATTTCTCAAAATCATTTTTTGTGTCCAACAGTGGTAAAAATACTGTATTTTCGAAAATACTCTGTATTAATAAACGAGAAAGCATTTCATCATTTGATTCTCTTGCCACAGGCGGAAATGAGCCTACGTACATCGCTCCTGAATAAATCCACATGTGGATTTCTTCTCCTCATCAAATAATTCTTCCTCTCGAGTTTCCAGATCTTCAGCTTGGATCTTCTCCCCGAGGCTGATGTTCTCGATAGCAGGACTCTGTTTCTGCCTGATCACCTAATTAATTCATAGATCCACCTTAAATAAAGGGTAATCCCGGCCTGGTCCCTCCCTCTCTCACGGTCTCCAGCACCAGTTCACCTCCTCTCTCAGCTCCCCAGCTAGCCAGGAAAAGACGCTGATCCGGACGTTGGGTCTTTTCTCTGGTCCTGTTTGAGTGTGTCGGACCCCCACCCCCACAGTTCCACCCACTGCTCACCAACACAAACACACCACCAGTCCTCATTTATTGGATCTGCTCTTTGTTCTTTCCCTCCCCAGTTTTTATTTCAGGAGAGAGGACTTTATTTCCTACCTTTAACGGATTGAATCTGTACTGATTCTGGATCTGGTTCGTTTCTCTTTCCTCGGGGCTGCCGCTGCAGGACCAAAGCTGATGCTTCTACAAATGTAATTATAGTCTAGAAACTGGTTTAAACGCCGGAACAAAGGGACGTTGGTTTTTTCCCCCCTCGCCCGGTCTGTCAATCAATTTTCACCACTGCAGTTGTCAAGTTGGAGCCCTGCTGAGAAATGGACAAACCCCTCTAAATTGAAAACGCTGCCCTTCCTCGCCAACACAACCACAGGACGTGATTAGGACGAGGATCCCCCGAGTGGAGGTAACGTCTGTTCTTAGTGTTCTAAAACTTTAACCGCCGCTGGTACAATTTGTTTCAGTTCACTTGTGGCTGAAAGACAAGAAACATAACGCCATTTGTCTGTCGGTTCGTATTAATGTAATTTTTTAAAACGTATTAAAGGAGTCTGTCTCGTCCCCAGTTGTCCGCACTGCTTAGCATCCGGGTAACGTTCACAACTGCTGTTTCTTTACCTTGACAACCCCTTACTAGCAACTACAGAGGAATTTGGGATTTTCTACAGGTGTGAACGCTCAATCAGTTTGTTCAGGAACAACGTGACCAATATTTTGCTGTATTTCCGCGAGATAAGTTTCAGCTGTGTCTCACAAACTCCCATGGCACGTTTTCCACCCGTTTTTTCTCGACAAACGTCCCAACAGTTAGCTAGGTTGCAAGCCCCGATGCGTGCCTTCCTCTCGTCTGCAGTCAACGCTGTCAAGTCTCCATTCAGAATTGCCGAGGTTAAACGCCAACATCGCTTTTCGACTTATCAGAACGCCCGTTAAAGCATACACTGTAGCATTTAAGAATCGTTCACACGTGTCCAAACATATATTATTTCGAATAGCACTTATTTTTGATAAAATATCAACTTTTAGACTTGGTATGCAGTGCTCGGTAGTTCTTGTCGCCTACAGCTGTGTGTTTTCCAGTCAGGAGACCGTGTGTGCGTATCAGTTGATAAAGTTATCATTTTAGTTAAATAAGATATTTGTATATATACTGGAGATATGCCGAATTGAAGAAATATATGAAGAGATTTCGAATGTCCTTTTCAAGATATGTCAAATCTTCACATAGACTATTTAATAGAGAAATCTATTTTGAATGGTGTGATTCTAAATGGCGCTGTTGTGACGGCTTCCCGCGGGCGACAGAACGGCACGTATCGACTGTTGCAGTGGCTGCGAAGCAAGAGTCAGACCGCCTGTGGAGTGTCTGGAAACAGTTTGCTCATAGTCTCTGCCTGCATTGTTTTGTTTTCCGAGTAATATTTCCCCTGGTAACCGAAAGAACTCTTTGCTATCAGTAAATTACACGCTCTCTGGTAACTTTGATGTAAAAAAAAAGTCCTTGTTTTCAGCGAAAACTGATCGCTGCGATTGTTGCTCCTGTTTCGCTATAAAATTGTGCTTATTTCTGATGTCATTGTTGGGTCATCACAACGTTGTCATCAATGCGGTGCTTTCAGGATGAGCTTGTTCAGCTTGTTGGAGTGGTTTTACTCACATTCACCTTTCAGATTGTAAATAGACTTCTGCTGTTCAGTCTGTCATAAAGACGGACGGCAGTGAACGAAAAAGAAAAGGGAAAGGAACCATTACCGAGCTCTCATGTTCTGTTTTAATTAACGGGCGTTCAGCTTGAGAAGAACCGTCCTTACGTCATCTACTAAGATGGGCGGATGGACGCCAGTAGCAGTGCTTCTTCTTTTTCCTCCTCTCTCATTCCATCCATCTCCTCCTCCTCCTCCCCTCTCTATCTGGGTGTGTCCTGCCTTATTGCGTGAGGAAGGAGGGGGGATCCCGCATCTTAGCTCATGGTGACTCCTCAGCTTATGACCTCCAAACGAGGGCATTGCTTCTTCTGTTTTTCCTCTGCTGCTAAATTCACCAAAAACAGAATGTCTCTGCAAAGAGCAAGGAAAACTTTAACGTCCTTTTATATAAATCAGTTAAATCTTGAGTGATTCAGGCACAATGACTCATTGTTTTGTGCGACCCAAAGGAAAATTGGCTGGTTTTGTTAAAATGAACCCATCTTTACTGAAATTCACTGGCTCCCAGTTCACACTCATCAATTGCTAACTAAACTTGTTTATATTCATTTAAATTCAAGGGAAAAAGCAGATAATCGCTGATGTGATGCACCTTATCAGTATGGGTGCTGAGACCTGACAAATCCACACTGCAAGGCGCATCGATCAAAGCGCTTCAGTTAATTATGTTTTCGGACCTCAGACCTTCTTCAGGTAAAATTTAGAGCTGAATTTGAGCGAAACAAAGTCATAACAAGTGATTAACAATGATGTGCAGGTTTCTGTTTGTTTGTTTTGTGATATACTAAAATTTGCACTGATAATGAAATGGTTCCTCTGTGGTGGTCTGCTGCCTTTATCCTGATGCATCTGGTCTTGTGTAGTATCAGTTTAAATATGACAACCTTAACAATAGCCTGCATTTGATGTGAGAAATTGCACCCCTGCTCTTTTCCCTGAAGGTTAACTCTGTAATTTTTAATGAAGATATTTATATTCATTTTGTTATTCGGGCTTCAGGCTTCAAGCAAGATTTTCTATCACTGTTAAACTGGGTTTTTATGTTGCTGGTTGGACATTACCTTGAAGTTATAGTCAGGTGATTCATCAAGTAGTTGAAGATATTAAGCAGATAATAATTAAAATAACTGTTTGTTACAGTCCTAGCTAAAAGCTGGGACACCTGGGGAGATACATGTTAACGTCTTTGTGCACCTACACAGCGGAGCAGACATGCACACCTCCCAAATTAAAACAATGTGTTGGGCAGATCTGCGTCTCCAGTAAGCCCATTGAGTCAGAGTTGGGGTATAGTTACATTCCAACATACTGACAGTCATCTTCTAGCAGCACAAAAACTTAATTCCTCTTCAGTGCACATACATGTCCTGTTGTCCGTTTAGCTTCATGAATCCAAATTCTTCCATATGAGTTCCTTGGATGTAGTGGTTTGTTAACACTGTCATTTTGGTGAAATTTGATGTTTACTGATTTCTTCTACATTTTCTTTGCATTGTATCAAATGTGGCACTGCCTCCAAGTGGACACATTATAACCTCAATCCATATGAGCATGAAAGGCAACACACACATGCAGGAGTCTGAGCAACACCAGCCTGGAGAAGTGTTATTCCTGCTTAATGCAAAGACATTAGTACATTTTCTGACTTTGAATGAACAGCACTCAATAGCATTAGGCTAACCTTAACCAGCGCTCCTCCTATGTGATCACTGAACCCTGCTATCATGTGGTTGGTCAACAGACTCTACAACAAGGCATCACAGGATTGACAGTGAATGTTTGACAACAGTTGTCTTCAACACAGAAAATGGAAACATAATGACAGAAGTCATTGAATGTTGGATTTATCATGATGGATTTAGTTTATAGGGTTTTGGAGAAGGCATACATGTTAGCCGTGTTTGCCATGTGAGTGGCATCCTGTCCTGTATCCCACTGTGTGATGAGATAGAGTGGAGCACCCTACAAAGGATAATGGATAAATCTTGATAATAGAGGAATAGGTGGAGCAATCTGTAGTCTACAGCAAATACAAAGTAGTTACCTATCATTATGTGCTGTTAAAATTATCCCAGTGAATATAATGAAAATAATGGAGCTTTCATCCCTCCAACTTCAACATGAAACCTCTTCAGTGTAGAGGACATATAATCAAGTATGCCTGCAGACAGATGAGTGTGCTGTTTATGTCTGAAGGTACTACTGATGTCCTGATGACCACAGAACATGACAAGTGCTGACTCAGTGTGTCTGTCCTCTTAACATCCTGCACGAGGTTCAGACTCCTTTAGCAGCAGCAAGAAGAATGGAGTTAATATTTAACTTTGATTTATGTAGTCAGTCAGGTTCTTTACTGTGGAAGGCGCTGTGTTAATCCCAGAATTAAGAGTTGCAGTTGTATACCTGTTTCATGCTGTCTGTGATTAATTCTTAATTATTTGGTCATTCTTGTCAATTCTGCAATGTTACACATTCAATTATTTCTTTCCTTGTTTAAAACATGCTTGTCCCAGTGATGTGCGGGTTTATTTGCATACAGAGTGTGGAAGTGAGATGCGATCATAAGCGGTCATTAGAGCATGCTAATGCCAGGTGTGACTTGATGAACTCAGAGCTGTCACTTTGTGATCAGAGAAGAGATGTTATGAATACCAGGTATGAGCAGATTCCATTTTTTTTGCCACCACAATCACTGTAATGTGAAACCCTCAAATGTCACTAAACTTTTTTTATACCTAAATTAGAATTGTGTTTCCTGCCTTTTTTGTGAGGGTTTTACGTAATCTTTAATTGTTATGTTGTGATAAACAATTGCATGATTAAACAACTAGAGAACCCACCACATAAAGTGATGTCTTCTAATTTGGTATTTGACAGACTTTCAGATAATCCACCGTTGGGTTTTATTAGTCAGATAAAAGCTGCATGTGTTTGCTTTTAACAGTACTAGCAAGTTCTAAACACATTTAAATTAGTTAAATTATTAACTGGTTATTAGAATTGCTGGTGAGACTGGAAATTAATGACTGAATTTAGTTTGATAACTACTAGATGGAGTTCAGTAGTCTGGTAGTTGAAAGGCTGTTATGTATCAATGGATAGAGTTAAAGAATACTCTATAGACAAAAGTATTGAGGCACCTGACCATTATCTCAGTAGGGACTTTAATAGCATTGCATTCTAGACAGCTTTGCAGCTATGACCGCTTCCACTCTTCTGGGACTTAACAAGATCTTAAAGTGTTTCTGTGGGAATTTGTGCCCACAAATTTGTCTTGGGGTGAAGCCGCTTAAGATTTCCCTTCACTGGAAGTAAGAGACTGAGCCCAACCCCTGAAAAACAGCCCCATAAAGTGAGTCTGGATACTTTTGTCCTTTTAGTTAATGTATCTGATTGGTCTGTTCTATGGATGAACTAAGTTCTCTCACAAGTTCCCTGCCTTGTGCTCTTCACCATTAAGCAATCGCTTTCCTTCATTTCCCAGAAGGCCTTTTGACAAAGACTGAAAAGAAGGCACAGTGAATGTTTAGATTTTAGTATTGTGACTCACTGTTTGCTGAAATGTCCACGCTCTTTGTGGTTGTGTTTTGCTTTCCATCCATCATATACTGCAGGTCATATGACTTGTGGCTGCAGTGAATTGTGGGTCTCTGAGGCTGTTGCCATTGAAGAAACTGGTCGCTGTATTTCCTCTTCCCTGATGGATCTCTTTCTGTGTGTCAAATGTTAGTCTCAAAATGGCGGCTCTATAGAAGGCTGTCACTCTGTGTTTCTAAATCCACTGTTTTGCAGTTAATAAATTGTACGTACAGGCTCAGGATCGGTTGATTATGGCCCTCATCGTGACAGCAGTTCTTTGTCTTTTTCCAGAGAAAATCCAGTGCTTCCGTCTGTTTGCTCGACTTCCTTTGCTCATTAAAATATGCATTCAGCAGCAGTTCTCAGCATCCTAGTCTGGCTGAATATAGATAGTGTATATTGTAGAGACATTATACACCAAGATGTATATTGCATCTACACAACACAGTTGTCTTTATGCACATGTGGATTTGAAGTGTCAACACCTCAGACTAACCTGTTACGCTGTCGATGAGGCTACAAACAAGGGTGTTACTGTTGATCTCAGTGCTTCAGACCTTCTGACCTCAGATGGAGACTAAACTGTCTGGCATTTAATTTCCAGATCAGAGTGATCTGGATCTCCCAGAGGCTGCCTTACTGCTCAACTCTAAACAGTCGTCAGTTTGTGACCGTTAAATTGTTAAATGGTGACGCTCATAAAGCTGTTTGTGTTTGTCAGGTTCACAGTTGAACACATTGGGTCACATCATCTGTCGGTAAAATTGTGAAACTGAACATTTATTTTTTTTATTACATCGGGGACCATATATAGAAACTGAAATAATGAACAGAGCTATAGCATACTAAGATATTTTTCAGTTCAGTTCATCATTTATATATAAAAATAACATAACTGTAGATAGATAGATAACTTCATTCATCCCCGAGGGGAAATTAGGTTGTCGTAGCAGTCCAGTATATTTGAATACAATAAAAATACAATAACATGAAATACTGAAGTTGAAAAATAGAATAAAAATACACTTGTGTGATAATAAATAATGGTAAAAAAACAGTTTAATAATAACAGTATATAATGGTAGCGGCAACAGTATATAATGATAGTAATAGTAATAATAATAATAATAATATATGTACACAAAGAAATGTTACATACATACATACATACATATGGCCTGTGCAAGGTGTGCCAACATACACAACTGCAATATGTAATATGTACACATGGATAGATATATGTATATGTATATGTACACACAAGATATTATATGACGGATATATAGTATATAGGTATAGGTGTCATATATGCATAATAAATCCACGGCACTGTTCATAGCTGATGCTAACAAACCGTCACAACATGCTGGACGTATGCTGGTGTGTGCAGATTTTTGAAAACTAGTGAAATGTGGAAACCCCTCTGCAGAAGGAATCCCTGCCTGTGAACCAGAAACAGCAGTGCACATTTATCTCTTATGTAAGTACACATCAATTATTAATGACTTAGTCCTTTATTTAACATATGGAAGCTCACTGCTCAGCAGAGGTTGTAGTTATAATAAAGCTGTTGGCCTATGACATTCTTTTCTAACCCTGCTGGCTTGAAGCAGTTCACTCTGCTGGAATGAACTGCTGAAATATGACTGCAATGTTTTGTTTACCTGTCTGTAAATTTAATGTTGAATTAACATATGGCACGTATCTTTTCAGGTATTGATGGGGACAGAATATTAACTAGTGTTTTCTACTTTGAACGATGAAGACTGACTGTACATGTTAGTTTTAATATAAAATTTTTCATAATACTCTGGTATCACACTTAACTGTATGCTGTTAATTTTGGTTTTGTTCCTCCAGCAGAATGTGTCGATGTATTTTCTCAGTCATCTGGGTCATGGTAGTTGAAGTGCTAGAAGCGAAGGCAACCTAAAGATATCCGGTTGCCTTCGCTTCTAGCACTTCATCCAGCAGGACGTGCAACACATAAAAATGAAGAACCAGTTCAGTGCTGTATGGTGTTTGTTAAAGGGCAGATAACCATTGCAACAGCACTGATGCTTCAGGCTCTGCTGAAGCAAACTTAAACTAGCTACAAAAAAAACATGTCTACACAGAGACAATAACGGACTCCCATCAATGGGTTGTATGTCTGTACTATTACACTATACTGGATATGACTGGCTTACATAGCCTAATTACTGTGGGTTCACTCTGCACCTGGTTTTTGGAAATATCCACACAGATGACATGAAGGCATCAACAGAGCTGATGGTTTTAATTGGACCATCTGAGATTGTTCCCCAGACATCCCTTTGCATGTGGTGTGTGTGTGTGTGTGTGTGTGATGGATGGCAGGTGTTCAGTGGGTGGGAATCTGTGAGTTTTTTGTATGCGTGTGATAGACAGGAAGGTTCGAGCAGCAGAACGAACATTCAGCAACAGAATTCGTCAAAGAGTGCAGCAGCAGACCTCTTTATATCATGGACAAAATCAGAGATGTGGACAGTGACTCAGAGGTGTGAAACAAAGCAGGTGTTAACCATTTTTCAGGGCCGCATGTGGTTATTTTACATCAGTTTTGACACAAGCAACATGTGCTGCTTTGTATACCACATTCAAATTAAGTAGAAATGACACCCGTCTGACACAAACTAGTCAGCTTCTGAAGTGTGAACATGAAGCCCAAACAGGGAAGCTCTTAATTTGAAGAAGGAGCAACAAGCAATTGTCTCTAACAAACCAAATACTAAAAAACATGATGCTGCAGTGTGATCCTTGCACCTGTAAAGGAGGCTCTGTTGTGTCTGGGTTTCATACATCTTCCCATCTGCAATATACATGATGTACTTAAAAAAAATCATACGTAAATAATAACACAAATTACTCATGAAAACAGAGTGGGAGGAAAAATACAACAATAGACTAATTAACCACAAGGTTATAAAGTAAATCCAGGTTCTAAAAGAAGATAAAACTGTGGGTGTGCATGTGTTATCATGCATCACCATACTGATGATCCTTAAGGAGGATTTCTGGAATTTGTGTCTGTTTTAGCTCATTTTTCTCTCTCTCAGTGCCATAACTTTTCTCACCTCCTGAAGGTGAAGGTGTTGCTGTGACACGTTCGTGTGTGTGTGTGTGTGTCTTAATCCCGATAAAGCCGTTGGTGCGGCGAGGTGTTGAAGCTTGTTGTGAATGTGATGAGCTGCAGTGAGCTGAGCTGCATGTGTGTGGGTGTGTGATGCTGTGTACTAACACTGATGGATGTGGGTGTATTTGTGTGTGGGTATGTATGGGAATGTTACAGGTGAGTGTATTTGCTCCTCCATGTGTTGTAAGCAACAGTGTGGATCAATAATTATCAGTTTGCTGAGCCTCATCAGCTGGTAATCAGTCTGCACAGATTGACCAAAGTATGTACTTTATGTGTGTTGTAGAAGTAGCCAT
Source organism: Scatophagus argus (assembly GCF_020382885.2). NCBI lineage: Eukaryota > Metazoa > Chordata > Actinopteri > Scatophagidae > Scatophagus > Scatophagus argus. The sequence continues at coordinate 2,199,846 of NC_058495.1, forward strand.
TTGAAAGAACATCAAATCATTGAATGAAATTACATAGAACTGCAACAATCACCAGTGGATTAGTCCTTCAAAAGGAGACTGAGTGCCAACTATTCTGATAACTGACTTATCATTTCAGTTTTGTGAAGAAAAGATATCACATTTTTGCTGGTTCCAGCCTCTTAATTGTAAGGAGTAGCTGCTTTTTTTTGTCATATATGGAAGTAAATGAACAGTTCTTTGGGTTTTTGAAGATACAGTTTGATAATTAACTTGATAACTTGATCATTTATTGACAAAATCACCCACTTGTTAATGAATATTGAAGTTAACTTCTATAACCGTTAGCTGCAGCCCTAATATTAAACAGAGCGCAGTAAAGTGACTCAGGCTCAGGGTTCAGTTGCTGTGCAATCTAGACCAGTATATCTGCAGTGGACTACTCTGTGTGTGTGTGTGTGTGTGTGTGTGTGTGTGTTTAATGCTGGCAGCTTACTTGGCATCCCTCTGAAGCATGTTAACAACTGATAAAGATGAAAGAATAAAGAAAGGAATGCTGCAGGAGAGAGAGTGTATATCAGAGAGAGAGAGAGAGAGAGAGAGTGTGTGTGTGTTTCACCGGTCGACTGTCAGAAGTGAAACACACAGAGCTGCAAGTGAACTGACTCAGTTACTGTCAATGTAAACATGGATTTTAAATCATTTGTTGTTGTTACTTTAATGGTGTTGGCTGTACCTATGTGTTTGAACATTGAAGAATGAGCATGTTGTTCACAGATGTAGGTTTAGCAGTGATCTAATGGAGATAATGGCTCAGTGTCTCATTATAAACTTTATAAAACTCTGGACTTTCTTCTGATAATTTGAGACTGTGATTGATCTTTTTAGATGAATCACACACATCATGATATATGACATCCTCTTTCTTACGCTTCTAAACTTCACATGAGCTCATTGACTACCACACTGGATAAACCAGTACAGTGGTGTAGCCAACTCGCTATTCTGATTGGATGAAATACATCACGACTCTTCCATGGGTGACATATTGTAAATAATGCAATGTGAGTTATAGCTAGCAGCATGATGGATAAGGAGCTGCCAAAAAGATCTTTGTTTAATGTAATATTATGTTAACAGCAAAAATGAGGCTATGGTCAGCAGGGCATTTCAAAATTAAGAAACAAGATTTGTAATATGTGTTATGTGGAATATCTTTACATGGGATGTGTGCAATACTGCTGTTCAATTTACTGTTGTAATGATACAGCTGGTGACGTGTTGTTTGTTTATTGGCCCCTTTATTTTGTAAGTCTTACTGTTGCTGTGAAAGGCATTTATGGGCGCTGCTATTGAATCCAAGACAAATTTCCCTGAGGAGACAATAAATTGTATCATATCACGTCATGTCAGTTTTACCACCCAGCTAATTCATTTTTGAAACTAATGGAGACCACCTATACATTACAGGCGCGTCATGCACCGTGCAGAGCTGATACATGTGCTGGAAAAAGAAAAAAAAATGTGTGTGTGTTTCTTGTTGAGGCCCTCTTTCTGTGGTGTTGGCTTGCCACAGCCAGGATGAGAGTTCATGCTTTTAGGGAGGGGCCAAATTGCACCACTGTGAACTAAAGGTGTCACTGGTTTCATTTCACAAAACAAAATAACAACATCATTATGAAACAAAGTGCTAATTTTTTCAAAATCTTATTAGTCTTGTTTTTGTAATCGTCAGAAACCAAAATCAGAATTGAAAAATAACATGCGATTAATCCTCCAGTCTTGTGTAGCGAGTGAGTGTATCCTCTCAGAGATACAGGGAAAGGCGGCGGTCAGAGGAGCAAGTGAGCAGATGGAGGGCGGATGGAAAGCCAACAGGAAGTGAAGGCTTGATGGTTTCCTCATGTTGTGTTGGCAACAGTCAAGATTTCACTTCCCTCTTCTCAAATAGCCAACAGGTGCTGTGTGTGTGTCTTTGCATGTGTTAGTGTGTGTAGGTGGGTGTATTTCAGAGCAGCCCTATATTCACTTTTTTTTGTTTTTTTAACTTTTCAGATTATATAATAGTAAACCCAATTATTCTGGAGGCACCCCCCCCCATCTTAAATAAACATTGACCGGGGTCAAAAATGAACTTCTGATCTATGTGCTAATGGCTGGTAAGCTGAAATAAATCTACTGACCAAAGTAGTTTTCAACTGGCCATAGAACTGCATAAGACACAAGGTACAATAATACAGTGTTTCCTTTGTATCAACAGGTTTGAGAGAGTTACTGGGGAATATCAACTAGTTCGATCATCATCATTATCATCATCATCATTCATGCAAACATATTTTTATTGCTCCAGCTTCTCAAATGTGAAGATTTTCTACTTCTACTTTAATTATTTAAATATATTTCACAAGTTTGGATTCCAGCTAATTGAGAAGATATTTCTCACGATTTTCAGAATTTTTCCAAGCATACAATAAATTGATTAATGGAGAACATAATCGGCAGATTCACCCATAATAAAAATAATTGCACTCCTGTACAAAATCATCCAGCTACAACAGTAGAATCCTGCTTACATAAACTTATAACTGATAAGAGTCGTATTGCACCAAGAACTGATTATACTGATTAGAACTTAAAACTAGCACTTTTACTCTAGTAAATGCTCTGAGTACTTCAGCACTGGTAACAATTATATGGAACTATAACTATATAGTTATGCTAACTGTCCTTTCCATTGTGTGCCTCTGTGTGTGACCACGTCTACTGTGGGAAGAGAGCCTCTCTCGGTGTTAGAATTACCAGCACAATGTCGCACTCACAGCAAAGTATTTCATACTCTAAGGGTTATTTGAATTATATTAGTCAGTCAAAAAGTCATGTTGTGTGTATTCACTGTCACACAGGAGGATTAAAATCCTCTGGCCACAATGATACTGCAGTGTCTTCCTAAGCTATCTAGAAAATTTAGGGAACGTCACATCATAAAAAATAAATGCCACATATATATATATACAGTATACGTGTGTGTCATACTGGTCAGGAAATGAGGTGAGTCAGGACAGTGTAATAGGGGAATCCCTGCTGACAGTCAGTCCTGGTTCTTGTTCAGACTGCAGATACTGCAGAGAGTCCCCGCTGTGGTTTGTTTTCTGTCTTCCTGTCAGTGTGATGTCGAGATGACTGGGAGCTCTGCCAGCAGGGAGCTCTGCAACCACCACACACTACCTATTTCCACCAGGTCGGAAGCTTTCTTAGACCTCAGTCCTGGTCCTGGTTTCTGATCTTTGCGGGCTCAGTGGACTAATGGAATGCAGTGTTTTTGTTGGAGAGCTGGGTGTGGCTCTTATTTGGCCAGCCATGACTGATCACAATCAGCATGCAGCCATTGATCACAGCCTGCACACACAGCTCAGATCTAAACAGACAATCTGCTGTCACAGCCAAGATACTCCAAACTGGGTCAAGATGAAATCTATTTAAACATAAAAAGAAACATTGAAGAAGAAAAGGGAACTGCTTACCCCTCTGGTGTTTGGGAAAATCTTCAGTTTTTTGTACGAAGGCTGAATTTGTTTTTAGCTATTCTACTTGAATTCCTTGAACTCTGAATGTCATTTTAACTCAGTGACATCTGACTCTGAGGAGCTGGAGGTTTGTTTGTCTGACCTGTAATTGTGCTTCTAGCAGTTTGACTCCCAGTATAGTTAGCAAGCTCTGTGAAATCATGTGCTCAATGTAACTCAAGTGGCTTTTCATTTCAAAGTTCACCAGAAAACATGAGCCAAAGAGGGTGGAGGAGAGGCCCATGAGAGCTGTGTGTGTGTGTGTGTATGTATGTGTGTGTGTGACTGTCTCTCCATACAGCATGGTTTCACAGTTTTCATGTGACTTTGAATATGTCATACTGTTGTGTTCTGCTTTCAACAGGGTTGAGCTTAGTAATACACATTCAAACATAAAGAATACAATGGTGGTAAAACATCAGTACATTGTATGGTTTGTATTGTATTCCAAGCTCTTTGTTGAAGTTAAGCAGTTCTGTGCTTAGCTGTACTATGCTATACTATGTTAAGCCCAGTTCAATGTTACCAGTGGCGGGAGAGAAATACTTTCTTATTTGTTGATTCCACTAGGGGTGAGTCAGGCTGCAAAAGTTGTAATTCCAGTGTTGAATCTTTGTCCTGACAGTAGGCCTACAGGCTGAAAAAAATGGTCACTCCATTATTTTGTCCTGGAGTTAGCAGCTTGATGCTGACTGACTCCTGTTGCTTGTAAACTTAGCCTGCAGGCTTTGTTGAAGCTGCTGGCGAAATAAACTTGTTTACAGAATCTTAGCTAATCCCAAGCAGATTCTTGCATTGCTGCCATAAGGAAAATGTTCATACATAGGTGTGAATACCTGGGAGATTGTGAGAGGCTGATTTCTGTGACTCCCTTTGCCCTCATAGGACACGTGATCTCATAAATTTAAATTTGATTGCTCATTGAACAAATTTATCTGTGAGGCTTCAGTGTCTGGTACTAATATTTAAATCCTAATTTACTGTATAAGCTTAAAACAAAGGCATAAGTAAGCCTACATTAAATGGAAGAGGTCGGACTGCATTTATACATTGGAGCATGTGTAATTGTCAGTTGACAGGAGGGGTCCTCTGTCCTCTCTGTACTTTATGTACTGTACTCTAGAGCCAGCAGGGACTTCAGTGACATCCTATTCTTCTAGGAAGGCTTTCCACAAGAGTGTTTCTGTGGGAATTTGTGCCCATTCATGCAGTAGAGCATTTGTGAGGTCAGACACTGATGTTGGACTAAAAGGCCTGGCTCACAGTCTCTGGTCCACTTCATCCCAAAGGTGTTGGATGGGGATGAAGTCAAGGGGTCTGTATGGGCCAGACAAGTTCATCCACACCAAACTCATCCAACCATGTCTTTATGGACTTTGCTTTGCGCGCTGGGGCACAGTCATGCTGGAATAGAAAAGGGCCTTCCTCAAACTGTTGCCACAAAGTTGGAAGCAAAGCATTGTGCAAAATGTGTTGTTGTGCTGAAGTATTAAGATTTCCCTTCACTGGAAGTCAGAGGCTGAGCCCGACCCCTGAAAAACAGCCCCACTGTTGTTCATAAGATGTAACATCAGTCCCTGTTGTTTGTTTGTTCTATTAAACAATGACCCACTACATGAAATGAGTCATTGCCTGTAAGTGATCATATATTTCTTATTACCGTTACCAGCACTTCCAGTGGATGCCACTGAATACGATCCTGCAGCACTCAGCTACTCTCCGATTAGTCTGTTCAGATACACCCCTCCCACCCATAGATGTGAATGGCAGCTTGTGTTTCATACTCCACTCTTCATCAGCCAGAAGAGCTATTTCTCATAAAGGCCTGAAATGTTTGGTGTCACATTGTCCAACTGCTCAACAAACAGCAGATTGTGAAGGTTTTTTCCACTCTGCTCCCAGTCACAAGATGCTCTACCAGCAGTCATCTGAGTGTGCATAATGTGCCACTGTGTCACTGTTGATGACTGGAAGAGGCTGTTGGGTGTTATTGGGTGAGATTTCACTGCACAATAGGAAGGAAAAGAATATTGTGCACAGCAGAGCTCGTTAGGACTTAACAAAGATGTAACCGTTTTTTTTTTCACAGTCTTTAGTAGAAGGTTCTTCTTTGTATTTTACAAACACCAACGTTTAAAATTTATGTCACTGGATGTCATTTGAGGCACAGTTCATGAACCACAATGTCCGTGCACCATGTCCAGCCTGTGACCTTTGATTTATGTTATTCTCCATCTTTTGTCCCCTGCTTCCTGACATCTCTTCACTGTTGACTTTACAATAGAGTCAGAAAATTGCCATAAAATCTTGTTTTTTCTTTTCTTCCCCCCATATTGCAATGTTCTGCACTGATTAATACGCGATGATTTCACAATGTCATTGCTCAATCAGTAACTTTGTGAGCTGAATCAGGCAGAGAGTGAGCAGTCTCATCTCCTGATAAATTTAGTTAAAAAATGATTTTTTTTTTACTGAACATGTAGCCTTTGCTGCCTTCTGTTGTCTCGCCAGCTGATATCCAGAAGCACGAACAGCAGGAGCAGATGAACTGGTATTATTAAAGCGGATCTCCATGCTGTACTTAACTGAAGCATCTGGTACTGATGATCCATAGCTGTATGTACAGACCTGACCTCTTCTAATGGCCGGATTGATTTTGAGTATTGATTGAGAGGAAAATGTTTTTCAAGTTTGAGCGTTGTGTGTTGATATTCACCTTGTTGTCTGACAGCGAATGCTGTCATTGTTTAGTCAAGTCCAACAGAAAACAGCCTGCTACTTTCTGACTGCTAGTTAACAGCACAGTCACCTGTCCATCATTAAAAGACTGTGAGTGGACAGCAGAAATCCCTGTTATGAAGTTGGAGGCTTTTGGGAGGTCCAATGAGGGACAAATAAAGGGTTATATCATCTTAAGGCTGGCTGTAACCTCCAGGTAAAACCAGAAATCTACTGGACCAAAAAACTCCTGCAGCAAGCTCCATGAGGAAATACAGGAAGAAAACTACTTTGTTTTTATTAAGTGATTAATAACATTGACATTGACATTGGTTTTATTTCCATGTCCACTGTATCTCTGTATGTCCACAGTGAAACTGAAGGTCTTGATCCATCTTTGCATTTGATAAGACACCAAGAGTTTTTGTCAGAGCGGCTTCCTGTGGAGATTACACTATTAAAACTTTTCACTGATAGCTGACAGGCAGTCAGATTTAAGATGGTCAGTTTACCATTACCTTTTTTTTTTAACCATTTCTCATTTTAGATTAATAGTCTTGTCAGCACTAACAAATAACACGTTTCTTTTTATAGATGTTGCTGAAGGTTTTATTTTACCTGACATTGCAGTGTCATTCATTCCCCCACTCATTAAATATGTGGCCTTTCTTGTCCATAGCTTGACATGGGAAACCCTGGGCCTGTGTTGCTGCTTTTAAAAGATTAGTGCTGTTGCCTGGTTTGCTTGCCCTCTGGTCAGCCATGCTGGGTCATACATTTCAGAATTTAGGACGACAGACACTTTCCAACTCCGAAAACTGAAAACTTGTGACCTGCAGTCATAAACAGACACTCATCCACAATAAGTGGCAGACAGCAGGAAGGACGTCATGTGGTCTCAAGCTGCTGCTTGTTTAATAGTAGCAGACTTAAGGACCCTGTTTCACTGACCTGTTTAATCCTGAACCCTGGGTTAACTAATGCTGAGATTGGTTCTTGAACCGCTGATGATAATTAGTTCAATAAAGTCTGAGGACATTCACTCTCAGTTAAGACTGTGTTTTTCGAATGCGGAAAAAACCCGTCAGCAGTGGGATGCCACTACAATGATTCACCAAGGCAACGGGTAAATAAAGAGCAGAGCCTCCATTTTAATCCAGTGGAGATAGAAATATGAGTGCATGAAAGTGTGGACCCTGATTTAGGAGCCAGTAAGTTAACACAGTTAAATTTATTCAGTGTAATCTTAATGTCTGTTTGGTCACTATTTTATAATAAAGGACAATGTTGCATAGCTTTTATTCTGATAGACATGTGTGAGTGTCCACAGATCGCTGTCTCTTTTTTACATTATTGACAGATTGGTCATAAAAGGCATAAAGATGGTCTTTGGGTAAGGAACTAACATCAAACCGGGATTTTGATATTTATAGACATGTTAACTTCTGCAAATGAATAGGTTCTATACGTCCTTTGATATCAAGGGTACGAATGTGAGTTTGTTGAAGAAAACATGCTAGGCACTGTTACCATGATAACTGAACAGAACTCTCCAAGTTTCCCTCATCTCATGCTTCACAACCTCACTATGCTATAAAGTTTAGCAAAGAGTAGAGATCATCATTTCTGTTGGCTCTGGTGCTGTTAGCCTACATTTCCAACCTGTGGACTGTTGTAGCTGTAATAGGTGGTGATGATGACTCTTTTGGCTTTGTTTCTGTGTTTATGCAACAGATTATAGGAGAAGGGCTGAAAGTGAGCATTATGGCCAGCTGTGGAACATAAAATAAAAGCAAAAGAGGAAGGAAAGAAACTGATTGCTGACACAACAGCTTGTCATTTCCCTCTTGATAAGCAGCAGAAACAAAGTGGCTGCACTAGTGGTCCCAGTACAACGGGTCTGGGGACTTGTGCTGGTTCAGTACGTTTAGGGGATGTGGTCAGGCTAGTGCAGGGCTGCTCTTTAAAGATTCAAATAGTGTGAAGCAGTTCAGTGAGCCAGGCAGGAACTGATATTAGTTTATTCATTTCTTCAGGTGTTGTGTGTCTGTGTTGAGACTCAGTCTACTTCTGTTTTGTGCAGATCGTCACTGTTTTTAAATCTCAACAGTTCAAACATGGTGACTCAAAACAATTGTTTCCCAGAATTTTAAATTACGTACGCCACTGACTTACAGTTACATGTTGTAAAACTCCCATGCTTACCTGTAACCTGGCTTATTAACTCAAAGTGCACTTACTAGCTTTTGCCAGGAAATATTGATGTCACCCCTTCTTAAAGTGAACCACGCTTTCTTTGATGATAATGACCCATTTAAGAAAATGGCAAAAAAGCTAAGAGACATATTCCATTCACAGGTGTTGAGAGGTTACTTTTAGAGGTGCAACTGTAGTGTTGGGAATCTGAATCAGTTCCAAAACAAACAAATGGCAAATGAAGCTTCTCCTGGGCCTGATAACGCCAGTGCCACAATGTAAGCTCGATGTCAGTAGCTGTGGGAAATGTAAAATTTAGTGTCATTTGCAGTGTGCATACATTTACTCACTTGGTCCAGCACTTCTCATACCCTTCCATGCCACTGATCCTGACTTTCAGCCCATAATATTTCCATATATTTTCATAATAATTTGATTGATGTTAGCAGGAAGGGTGGGGCCTGATTTTTGACTTGTATGATGTGTTGTCTTTGTGTTATCTTGTCAGGATGTTTGTTGCCCTGTGCTGTCATATTTTTACCTTCAGCATCTTGTGCATTCACCTCATGAGGAAAATGCTGCCGTGTCCCACTCGGTGTACCCTGCTTATCAGCGAGCTGCAGGCAGCCACTGTTATCTAACGCGTTGGAGACACTCTCCATGTCACACACACACACACACACACACACACACACACAGCACTCACAGCATTTCTGTAAATCTACTTTGTGATGTTCTGGGAAACTGTTAATTTCTTAATTATCTTGAGGTTTGTCATTTCAAGGACATTTTCATGGAAACAACAGTCTGCGTTCATGTCTTGTTCTAATCACGTTTCTGATTCAAAGTCCACATCTTTAGTTTCAGATGCCTCAAGGTCTTCCTGCTGTACTCACTGTCTTTGGCATTTTTTTTGACTCATGAATGATATTGGCTGTTAAAATTGACTGAAATTTGTTAGACTCTAAATTATACAGTATTTTTAGACTTCAAGGACAGTAACAAAGAATAATGGAAGTGTGTGCTGCAGCCAAGCTTCCCTCCTTCTCTGCTGCTTATTATCTCACCTGCTGCTCCATAAAAAGGATACTATTGAATAGTACTGTTTTTGAAATGACTCGTCAGTCGTACAACCCGACAAATGACTTTTGATATTTTACATAGCAAAATTAAGTTAATCAAGAGGAAGGTCATGTTGTAATTTGAATGACTTAGATGTTAGTTAGAATTTGTTTGAACTCTATTCTATTTTTTTATTTTTATTTTTTTAAAGTAGCTGGTAGGACTGCAACAATTAGCCGATCAATCAGTTCGCAAGGAAAATTTTCATTTAGACAAATAACAAATGTCATTGTCAACATTTGCTGGTTGCTGGTTACGTGTATGGATTTGATGTTTTTGCTTTGTCATTTGGACAAACTGTTGGTTGGACAAAAGAAGCAGTACGAAAACATCAATTTTATGACATTTTATAGACTAATTGAAAGAAATAGGTAGATAAATTTACAATGAAAATAACCATTAGTCACAGCCTTAGAATAAAGTCCATCTTAGAGATCACAAAGAAACAAGAGAAGTGCTTTAATTTGGCCATGATAATGTAAATATTCATATAAAGTGAAATGGAACAATACCTTTATCCTTACTGATCATGTTTGGCTGATCTGACTAGCTGGTTTGCCTAACAGAGAGCAACTATTACAGCTCAGATTTCACTTGGTTGTTTCATTTCCTTTTTGAGGATTAGCCAAGAGTAAATGGAAAAACATGATTTTTCTGATGATCAGCGTAAACCTTCTGGTCCCGTCTGTCACAACAACAGCTGTGTTTGATTGAAACCTCAGAGGCCCCTGTTAGTATGGAGCCCAGAGGAGGTCAGCTGGCTCCAACCCCAGCTGCAGGTATTTTCACCTGGGCCGTATCAAAGCTGGGATGCCAGCCCTGCAGAGCTCGTTAGCTATCAGAGCTAATTGAAGGGGTATCCACTTCACAGATGCTGACGCACTTCAAAGAAGTTCCCCTTCAAAGAGCACACAGGTCAGAGTGGGAATAGGAGGCGAATCATAAATATATTTATGAATTCATGTAAAGTAGTGAAGGACAGGTGCAGAGAAGTGGCCTTTCACAAAGTTCACTAAATGCTAGTTAAAATTATTTTTAGTTTTAGTTATGTCTAAGAAGTTCCTCAACTCAAGTTTAAGTCTTGATCTCATACTTTTTTGAAGCTGGGTGAAACACAGCCTGTTAACACAAGGTTGGAAGCACACCATCATCTTAAATTTAGTTTTATGCTGTAATACAGCGAAATGGCAGTTTGACTTTTATCTGGGTGAAACAGAGTGCATGGGCGTGGGCTGTATAGTGACAGAGGGTTTTGATAAAACTCTTGAATTTTACTGGTTTGTTCAAAACGGGTCTTGGCTCATCAAAAAAAAAAAAAAAAAAAAGGCTTGTCATGATTTTGGTTCTAAATCGAAAACAAATCGATCTAAACATTTCAATTAAACAAAACAGAAACAGGAGCGATGAGTCTCACAATATTTTTTTCTCTTTCGCTGCCACTCCCTGCATCCCGTAACGCTTTTTTCCAATAGGCAACTACTGCACATATTCAATGGGCTGCATATCCAGGACACCCACATTTTTTTTGGCATCTGTGTGAGGCAAGCGGTTCCTATTTGACTGACGATGCTGTCTTTTGGTGCAGTGTCCTGGTCATCAATCACCACACCATCTTTGTCCTGTCTTATCCATGACTCTCTCTCTGTTTCTTTTGTAACTTATCAGGAACATGAATGTTTCCCAAACAAGCTGTTCTTGCAGCTCTGGCGTTTCAGCAGCATAAGCTAAAAGTTTCTGGTTGAAACTGTGAGTGTTGGTTCCTTATGTGCAACATACTTTAACCTGATGCGTCATCTGCATGCAAAACCAAGAACATGGTGGTTTTGTACAAATAGAAGGGAGAGGAATGCCTTTCTAAATAAGAGATATAACTGACCAAATATGGGCATGTGGAATATTCCCCTCTTGTTGGATAAGGCTGTTGACACCATGGCTAGGAGTGACTACCTCTTCCAGTTCAGAGAAACCCTAATGGACTGTATTGTTTCATGAAAAAAACCCCAATCATTAAAGGGACAGTGCTCCAAATATTTCAGCCCTCCTTTGTATTTTTATTTCTGCAGCCTGTTTTCCTTCATCCTCTACAACAATGGAGGCTTTTATCTAAGTGCTCCTCGTGCACATTTGCACCTGGGGACTGACTACCACCAGTGTCTGATGTGTCACACCCCCCACCTCCACACACACACACACACACACACACAGAGGCTGCTGCAATCTGTTTCGGTGTGTTTGGGTTATGATCAGTGTGGATCAGGACTCTGCAGTGTTGAATGGGCTGAGCTTCGAGCCTGTAAACAGGATTATTGAATCTCTGGACGCTCTCCAAACGTTGCCGCTCTGTTTGGTTCAGATCTGTTTTCTCCCAGATCCCCTTTTCTTTCATGAAGGACATGTCCTCTGTGCTGCTGTTTCTTGTGTCCTGTTGAGTTTAGAGTTCACCAGCAGTCTCTCCCTTCATTTCTTTGCCTCTTTGGCCTCACCCAGTCCTTTCAATTCATCTGATTGTAGGTAATCAAAAGGTACCTGCATGCACACACAAGTGTTTTCTCATTCAGTCTTTGTGGTAATGAAGTTTCAATTTACATGTGTCTCTTTCAGACCTTCAAGGCAGATGACTATATTTGGCTAACATGGGCTCTTGTGACCCATTGTACAAACTTCAGTGTGTTAACATGCTTTTAATGACTTATGATTCCAGATTTTAGCCTGTTAAGAAGAAATAACTATAAGTGTTTGAAACACTGAAACACTGTGGGTGATAACACACACTAGTATTTTAGCCAGGAAAGGACTAAAGATATTTGACAGTCAAGTTTCCTGCTGAAGCAATCGTGTATTCAGACACGCACATAATCATGTTTCCATCACTTAGAGGGACAATATGTAGACTTACATTAATTTCCTGAAAACTTATCATACCATAATCTTTTCTTGCCTCACCTTAAACTACACCTGACCTTAATCTAACCTTACACCAAATCTTCACATTAAAATTTAATCAGTTAAGGAAAGTGAGTCCCTACGATGTGACTCTGTAAAGAGATTTATGTAACATGTAATGAACCTCCATGCAACACACACACCACACACACACACACACACACACAGCAATACAATAGATTGGGGGCCTCAGGTTGTCTGAACTTCTAACTCATCTAGCCAGTCCATCAGGAATCTCAGGAATGAGATTTCTACATGAGCCCAAAGACTATGGCTGAAGTGTGTGTGTGTGTGTGTGTGTGTGCGCGTGTGCGTTTGCACTTTTGCCCAACAACGCTGAGCAAATAAAATTTTGCTCGGACAGGTTTAACCGTCCACACTAGGAATGTGCATGATTAGTCGACTAGCCCTTTTACATGTTGTTCCCCTTGACAGTCAGATTCAGAAATACTAGTCGGTTATGAGACTAATGTTATTATTCTTCTAATGTACATGGAGGGGCCATTTCTAAAGTTAAATATTGGTAGGACACCATATTGTTCCAGAGGTCCGAAGATGTTACCTTTGTGCTTTTGGGTCACCTACAGTTTAGGTAGGAACTGTCACTCAGGGGCAGGCGTTGCTGGACGGCGCTCTGTATGGCTGTATGTAGGGTTATGTACAGTGGATATGGATTGTTGCATGTAACACACTGAAGAACATTACCATTGAGCAGATAATATTCCATCAAAGACAGGAAGCAGAAGCTGGATTTCATTATTTCACTAGACAATACTAACGAGTGCTATTTCAAGCGTATCAGTTATTAGCCTGTTACATGCAGCCCCTCAGTGGCTTCCTGAATTTCAGACATTTAGGGTCCAGCTTTTCCTTTAGATTACATTTCTAAATTACTGTTGCTGGATAGCTTTTATTTCACTTAATTGTAATGTAAAAGTTGTCATCAGCTCCAAAAAGCTTCCTAGAATTAGAAAGTAATTTAAAGGGTACAGCCTTTAGTCACTGAATTAATACTGCCATTTTTGTGAGGTTGAGATTTTAAAATCTGAAATTAAAAGCCGTCTTTTTTCTCTTGGCTATCGACCCTCCTAGTTTGACTTGCTGGATAAACATTAAACTGGTTTCTGCAAGCGCATCCTTTCAGATGGTTTGGATATCTGATGGAACAAAGTTTGGACAAACAGCTTCAGATTGCAGTCCCTACCCAGTGACATTTCATGGGCAAAGAGAGCTGATTAAAAATAATAAAACAGGAAACTGGCAGCAAGTCTTCGCCTATACTGTTTCCTGCTGTGATGAGTCATTTAAATTGTTGCGTGTGTGTGTGCGTGTCTGCAGAATGGTAACCTGAACTTTAGCTGCCATAAATGGAAAGTTGACACATACTAAATTGAAACAAACAGCTGTTTGTGTTTGTGAGGAAACATCCTGGAGATTACAACTTGGGTTTGGATGGATTTGAGTCTGTGTGTGTGTGTGTATAATGATGCTATGCAGTCCAGACCTCTGTCTTGTTTCTCTGCAGTGTGGGGATTTCCTTTTTCCACTCTGGTCATGTGACTGCAGACATGGGTGTGGTCTCCTGCATTCTTGGCCTCTCTTTCCCTCTCGCTCTCTCATTACTCTGTCTGGCATACGGCGACACTCCTTTGCACACATATCGTCGTCTAGACCAAACACACACAGACTCAGTGTCGACTGCTTGATGTGCCCTGCATGTAGAAATGTGTGTGAGAAGTCACTGTGACTTGATTTGTGTGTGTGTGTGTGTGTGTGTGTGTGAGAGAGAGAGAGACACACACACAGAGAGAGAGAGATCTGTTGCTGGGTGCAACACAGAAAAGTTCCTTTCTGTGTGGAGGGTGTGGCAAGCAGCGTGTTTTCATAGTGGGACTGTGATGTGTGTGTGTGTGTGTGTGTGTGTGTGTGTGTGTGGAGGAGGGCAGTGCAGGCTGGCTGGTTTAGTATGCAGAGCAGGTGTGTCTGCAGAGGCACAGAGCAGAGAGGAGGAAGAGGAAGGAGGATAACTGCAGCTGAACAGAGGGACAGTCTGGCTGAATATAATGAAAAACCAGAATCTTTTTCATGAACTGAAACTGATGTGTGTCTCTGGGTTTTTTAATTTATGCTGTCCCTGACCACATCAGTGACAGCAGCTGCATGACTATTTTACTTAAAGTGAAATGTAAGAACCCGCTGACAGTCAAAGTGTTAAGAGAAGTGTCTGTGATAAAATGTTCTGAAGGAAGGAACTGTGGGTAATGTTGGGTCTCTCTGTATTAAAGACCTGATCTGTTTGGAAAGTGTCATGAGATAGCTTTTGTTGTGATTTGATGCTATAGAAATAAATTGTCTGAGAGGCACATTTGAATGTTGACCCTCTGAGACTGACTGACTCTGAGAAATTTTGATGATCTTCAATGTCCAGCCAGTTTGAGAGAGAGAGAGAGAGAGAGAGAGGGGGAACTGCTGTTGGTTTCTACTCTTGTTTTAAAACTACATGGCGAAAATGATGATGAATCAGCAGGGAAGTAGGGACGCTGACTGGCTGTAATGATTGTGACTGTGATTAATGACAATGAAGAAGCAGTGTAATTTACAGCTTTGTGTTGTTCAGTCCAATGCTAGACTGGACCAGTATACCAAACTTTACCACGAGGACTCGCACTTGACTCAGCTCTGACCCTGCTGCTCCATTGTTCAGGCGCTGTAGTGGCACCACAATCCACCAGGACATGTGTGACATATCATGCTTTTATTTCTCGCAACAACCACTCAACTTAACTTTTCTTCGTGCTTCTTTTTCTTCTTCTTTAACATCAAAATAATGAGGTAATAGGTGCATCTTACAAGCTACTTTTCCAGTGGATATTGCAATCTTTCCTGCAAATGTTTCACAGTAAAAGCCTTGTTAGGTAGTAAAGTGTTCTCATCCACTGAAATGCGAGAGAGCTTTTAATTTCAAACAGATACAGGAAGTTTTGATTTGTATCAACAGCATATTGCACTAACTTTAAGAGGACAAGCACAAGTGGATTAAAACAAGGCTTTGTATTGAATTACTGTAGCTTGTAACATAACGTTAGCAAGCATACCCTTCACCAACTCATTACTGATGGCGGTTCTCTCTCTTGTTAATGTTGGGCAGTAGCAGCACTGTGTGCCCAACAATAACACACAGGGATGCATCATTCTGTGGTGGTGATCTCATGGCTCGTGCTGATTAGCTGTATGCAGCTAGCTTTCTCCACCTACACCTGACAAATGCTGGTTCAGTCAGTTTGAATAAATCAAACTCTTTTAAGTTTGTGCACAAGACAGGACTGGCAAAACCAGAAACCTACCCAACTTTACGTGCCAAGTCTTGTAGATTATATTCCCTGTCTTATGGCTGCACCACTCAAGAAGGTTCCTGCAGACAAAATTGAGTTCAGACTATAGCTTGTGTTCAGGGAATGTCTAGTTTTGATTAGAATTTTGGTCCCTTTAACAAAAGCAAACATTTTTTTTAAAATATTTTAATGAAATTCGTCACAGCTATTGTGTTAATGTATGTATTTTTTGTTCCTGTCTTTCCGTTTTCTTAGTCGGGAAAATTGCAGTGTCTGTAATAAAGAAGAATTTCCCCTCGGGGATAAATAAAGGAATTCTCATTCTGATGTTTGGAAAACTGCTAATGTAAACACATGCATCTGGTTTTCAGGTGTTTTTCAATAGGTTTCCATCCACAATGAAACAAAAGAAATTAAAATGATTTTCTTCTTCTTCTTCTGCCTCTACTTTTCCACCAGCCTGTACAAACACATCAATATTAGAATGTGGAAAGAGAATCCAGTCACGTCATAAACAATGGAATCTTTCCATCTCTGCATGATAAGAACACAGCATGAGACAGGAGGCTTGTAGGTTTTGTTGTTTACTTTTACCGTATCTGGTGGCAACATGGTGGCCGCAATTTAATTTTATCTGGAGTCAGTAACAAACAGATAAGATGGACAATGAACAGACACACTGTTTCACACGTGGGCACACACCACTGTCACACCAAGGTGATTCACAGTGGTTCCGATTGGGATTCTGATCTGAGAAAATACTCTCCTGGTTTTCCCTCTGATGTCCTTGGACTGCTTTGCCTCAACTCTGAGTGAATTTTCTGATAGCTATGATGAGCTATGTATTATAAAGTTCTTTCACTTGGTTTAGTCGAAAGCTCTACCTGTCCGTTGGTAGGTTTAAATGTTCTATAATAATCTGTATGTATGAGCAGTAAAACTGGGTTTAATATAGTGATGTGTAAATTTCCAATTAGCAAACGAAAAGTGAGCTGATGCATGTTGACCTTAGTCTGACTTAATCTGGCATCATGACGGTCCAATCAGACCTGCACTTTGTCAGCAGTCTTTACAGTTGTGATCACAGCCGACAATGTAGAAAACTTCCTACTATCATCTGGCTGTACCCGCACTGTCTCTGCTTTAACTCAAATTTCTACACAGTTTTTCATCTTCAGAGGATAAACCCCATTTGTTTTTGGACAAAGAAAAGTGACCGGTTAGCGCAGTTGTAATTTGAACTCGAGCTTGTATTTTGTTGTGGGTACGTGTATTACATTTTAGACTCAAGCACAACAAGATTTTATCCCAGCACTCCTAAATACTACTACCAATAATAATGATTAATTATTATATTATATATTATATCTTTACTATTTTTGTCCCCTGAAAAAAGATATATAATTTATGTTGTTTAACCAATTTATATGCAGTCATTTCATTTCGTGTGAGATGTCTTGCTGTCATGTACAGTCGCATTACATGTCTCTTCTCTGCTTTGTGGGCGGGGCTTAGGGTTAGACCTACACTCATGCACACGGAGCAAAGCAGGGGAGGGACAGATGAGGATAATACTCTGTTTAGTTATGTTTCTTTGGTTGAAAGCAAAAAAGAGACAGAGGAGGGTAGAGAGTGACAGAAGGAGAGAGAGCAGGATGGAGTCAGGTGTGTGTGTGTGTGTGTAGGTTGTCAATATGTGCGCATCAGACTGTGTTAATCGAACACATGCTCGTTAAAGCGTAACAGCCACGTATTCAGTCACACGACGGGCAAGAAAAGGTAAGTGTCTGTGTGTGTGTGTGTGTGTGTGTGTCTCAGCAGGTGTGTCATTAAGGTCTAAAGATAGGATTGCTCACCTTTGGACTTCAGTGGGTGCAGCAGTGTAGTTCAGCAAGCAATGCAGGGCTGCGTTTGTGAAACTCCACCCGAAATCAGTCGTGTAGCAACTTTGTTCCCCATTTTCCATCTCTTCCTCTATGCTTCCCACAGTTCAGAGCAGGGATGTATCAATGCTACAATGATAAGATAATCCTTTATTCGTCAAGACAAATACTTTTATGTGGTAAATGTTATTATTACAATGACCGTGAAACCTTTCTGAAATACTATTAGTATTTCTTAACCTGTGATCTCCATAAATCAAACCACACCAACTGAACTGTGAACCACTGATGCTTTGCTAGACTCAAATGAGTATTATTATCAAATATATTATCATAAACTAAAGCAGGTTGGTTGTTTAAAGTACAGTACAGTTGACTGGAAGGTACTTTAAATGTTGTTCATAATATTTATTGATCTTAAAGTCAGTGACATATATTCTAATTTCTTTTCTGTGTTACTAGTTGTTAAAAAAATCCAGCACACTGTCTACACAGTTTTATTCTACGCTGTGTTAATTTACAGACCTTTATTGGTCCAAACTACCTACTAACCAGTACCACAGTTAAAACTGATCTGTGAGGAAATAATGTGATATTAACAGTTGTGTAAAGGACCTACCCTCACAATGTTACATCTCAGCACCCATAAACTGGCTGAGCTTCCGCAGGTATTTTCATGCTAACATTAGCATAACAAATAATGGCCAGCCTAGCAAGGAGCCTGCTTTGCTGATCCTGTGCTGACTGCTGTGACTTGTGGGTGATGTAATGAAACTGTTAATAAACGAAGGAACAATGTGATGTGCTCACAAAACACGAAAAGTGGTGACAATCACTGTCATGTGATGAAGTGATAGTAATATGTTTTCATCACAATAAAGCCAGTATAAACGCATGCATATGTATGTGTGTCATATCATATCAGTCCTCCTATCAGTAAAAATAATCTCTAAGTGAAATTCTTCACTGGAATCAAACATGTCAGTGTGCTGATAACTTCCATTGTGATGGTGTTTGTATTGACCCTGAGTTTATATGGTGACATGTAGAAGAGAATTTTAATCTAAAAAAGTAAAACAAGTCACAGTTTGAAAAGGAGCCAGAAAACTGTTATTTTACCTGATAGGACTGAGATAAAATGGCTGTTCTCATGTCATATTTAATCATTATTATTATTTACTCAGCACTGTTATTCTTTCCAATAGTGATAAGAACACTATAACAGATTCCGTTGCTTTAATCTGAATCATTTGTGTAGAATTATGTACATAAATGGAATGTTGATTTGAGATGCTTGTACATTTCCTCCTTGTAGCACCTGTTTAAATAAGTAATCTCGTCATCTGTAATTAACATGTTTCATCATACTGACATCCCTAACTATTTGTGTAATAATGTACAACAGACATTAATGTGGCAGTTTATTTCATTTTATTTCTCTGTTATCTTATTATAATAATGACTCGATTTCTGGCCAATGAGCAGACATATAATAATGAATGCAGAGAGAAGGCGTTTGTCCTGGTCCATTCAAGATGACACACATACACACACACACACACACACACACTTTCTCACTGGTCGAGCAAATCCTGATATGAAGAAAATAAAAGATAAGACAAACAACGTGTATAACTTCTATTAATGAAAGAGGTTAACTGACAGAGTATTTAGGAATTGGGTGTTTTCAGTAACCTTTTTAAGAATTGAGGAACTTTATGAGCTTTGACTTTTCATTCATTGTTTTCACCTTCAGGCAGACCAAAAGGAAACAACAGTGCATAAAGTATGATACAGTATAAAGGCTCCTCTGTTGTGTTCTTGTGGTGTCCAAAAGGAGACTGAATAAAAACAAAACAAACCTTGGTATTTTTGAACTTCTTGTGTTCCATCTTGATGCTGCTGTCACTTGGGATCGCTACATCTATCACCACTGCCTTCTTCTGTTGTTTGTCAACCACCACAATGAGCAGGTGGTCCAGCATCACCTTTTTGTCATATATATACATGTACATATACATATATATATATATATATGTATATATGTATATACATGGCCATCACCCAGTAGATTGAGACTCATATGCTGCGAGTTAGTGTTGTAGAGGGTGAGGGATACAAAGAGCTGGTTTACTTCTACCTTGAGTACATTATAAGATGGAGTGCCAAAAAATGCAGTTCCTTGAAAGGCCACTTGAGGCTGGCTCCAAAAGGGGGTCAGTCCCCATAAGACTGTCTGAAAATAACCAACTTTACAGCAAAAATAAACACGTTAACATCCTTGTAGAAAAACGAATTTGGTTTCTATGGCTAATTCCCCCATCCGTAACAACTGTCATGTAATACTTTTAAATTATGTTGAGGCTTAAAATTAGGCATAATTAAGGTTATAGTTGCTCATGAGCTGTCCTCTAGGCTTCACCTCAGCCAATTTGGATCACTGAACCTGACCTTTTAGCTTTTGATGCCTTTTGGACAATTTTTTTGTACAGATGACAGAGAAATAATTGGGTTATATAATTGACTGTACCAACATACTGTCCAAGAAGTCTACTTGTTGTCCATTGTTAGATTAGCTGGGATTTAGATGGAGCTAAGTACTGCCAGGATGGCAACGCATGAAGCCACCAAACTGACATCACAAAGACTGTGCGTATTTTATGCAGTCTATGGGTTGTACAGTTATACATAATGAAGAGGTCACAGTGTTTACATTTTTAGCTTAGAACGTAAAATACATTGTTCTTCAACTTTTCACCCAAGTGTTCTTGCAGTGATGCTGCTCCCTTGGTGGAACAAGTGCCAAGTTCAGTATAATTATCCTGTTTGGCCTGAATGTTCAAATTAAAGACACTTATGTCTGACAAAAAGCCATTACTTTAACTTCTTAATGAAGCCAGCCATGGTGTATATCTTGTGTGTAAATGGGAGGCTCACCTACCTCCCCCCATTTGACAGCCACTGACCCCAGCGATTGCCCATGAAACTGATACCACAAACCACCACTTAGGAGATCCCTGACTCCAATAAGAGCATGACTGCTTTGTGTGTGTGTGTGTGTGTGTGTGTGTGTGTGTGTGTGTCGTGTGTGTGTCCACAAGAGAACACTAAACAGTGAAAAATGGAGGACAGGCTTTGATGTACACTTACATAATCTGTGTTGATGGGCTGGAATGCAACACTTTGGCCACACACTCTCTCACACACACCACACACACACACACTCACACACTGACCCAGTGGAGTTGTCCCTTTCATTGGTGTATCATCCTCTGCTTGGTGTTGATTGGTTCTCAGAGCTGCAGAGCATTCAGTCCTGAACTGATTCTTTCATCAGTAGGACAAAGGAATCCAGCTTCCTTGTGACTGTCCACAGTAATTTTTATAATACTTTTGGTATTTATTGTGGTACTTTGTCTTTTTTTCAGATTTGTAATTACTATAATTGAATTTGTTTGGCAATACTGTTTGTACATTTACACAGTTGCGACCAGTAATGAATTCAAATTCCAACTCCAGGCTTTAGTGGAAGTGTGTTTCGCTCATTGTATAGCTGTGTGAGTAGAAGAGTGAGGATTTATTGATTAACTCAGCTGTAGAAAGGATGCTGAACTGTCAGGTAGGTTATTATCATTTTTGTCTTATTTTACACCTTTTCTTTTGAATGTAAATGAACGTTAAATGAAATTGAAAGTGAAGTACTCTAGTTGATGATGTGTCTAGGGGGTGCACTGTAAACCAGTAATCAGAGTGACTTCAGTGATTCTACAAACTCCTTCAAGAATCTGAGATGAGAGACTCTCCTGTAATTGGCTCAATTAGTCTCTGCGCTATAAATAAGTAAAAATCAAACTGTCCTGAACTGCTCTGTCGTGCTGCTGCAGATGTTTAACTGCTGTGTGTTTAGACTGTTCCCTTCTGGATCTGGTTTGTAAAAGTTTCTTTCCCTATGTCTGTTTCCTTTGCAGTGACAACAACATGTTTGCTTTCCTGTTTCCGTGGTAACACAAGAGGAGCATGCACGTCCAGGTCAGGAGTTAACTTCAGCGCTCGTCTCCTTCGCCTGCTTCCTGTGAGAGCTACACTACAGACAGTTGTTGTGAACTGATTTCCCAGTGTGACGTTTTTATCAGTTTACTCAGAAAACTCAGTAAACTACAACAACAACAACAACACTGCTGTGAAGAGGACTGACATGGCCAACAACACTGCGGACCACCCTCCGGGGAATTCGGTTGCAGAGGGCAACCATGATGGGGACTTTGGGGTGAGCCTAATGGAACTGAGGAGCCTAATGGAGCTGCGGAGCGCTGAGGCTGTTAGCAAGATACAGGATACGTATGGAGATGTGCAGGGCATCTGCCGTCGCCTGAAAACATCACCTATAGAGGGTAAGACACCAACACACCAAAGCATACCCATATAATGGATTCTTTTTTTAGAGTCAAATATGTAGTATATCACCAGGATAGATTTTTGGAGCAATTTAGGTGTAATTTCTTTCCCCCAAAAACTTAAAAGGTAAAACATTTGGTTCAGTTGTTTGAATTCCGGTCTTCTGTGTGGAGTTTGCATGTTCTCCTAGTGGGTTTTCTCCACGCACAAAAAACATGCACATTAGGTTATCTGGCTACTCTACATTGCCCCTAGGTGTGAGTGTGAGAGTGTGTGTGTGGTTGTCTGTCTTTGTGTGTTGGCCCTGTGATTGACTGGCGAGCAGTCCAGGGTGTACCCCTCCCCCGCCCGTAGTCAGCTGGGATAGGCTCCAGCTCCCCTGCGACCCTGACAGATAAGTGGTATAAAAAATGGATGGATGGATGTCCCATGGGCTTCACATCATGGTCCAGTCCAGTTCAAGTTTAGTTTTAAGACTAGTGAACTTGTCAGGTAAGATTAGTCTAAATAAGCCTGTCTGTTGTATAAATGTTTAGACTGACTGAAACTGACTTAGGAAAGTTAGCCAGTAGTTCAATTTTGAATGGATCAAAGTAATTCTGGCTGGGTGTTTTAATTACAAAAGTTGATATTATTTCCCTTCCTTTTATTCCAAGTGGTTTCCCAAACAGAACTGACTGATATCATGCTGTGGAATGTGACCTGTGCGTCTGCTCTATAATGACATATTTTCTGTTTTTATCTAAAACACTTTCACTGCCCAGATAGCTTGTTATTTAAGTGTATTTAATACAAGTGGCACACATGACTGACTGAAATCATATGGAAATCAACCACAGTATCTTACATTTTAATTGTATTAAAAAAAATATGATGTTGTTTGGATGATACGTGAATCCTAGAATTTAAATTGATTGCAGAGAGAGAGAGAGAGAGAGAGAGAGAGGGATCGATTGCTGAGTGAGTTATATTGACTTTTAACGAGAGAGAGCAGTGCACTGCCCTGTCATTCCATAAGCTTGTTCAACAGAGACGGTCTGTATGCTTTTAAATACAGCTAGATAATATAGTATGTCAAAAAAATTTGACCACAATCATTTTATGCATAATTGTGACCATATTTCACATTTGGTGACACTAATCTTTTGTGTTCACCTTGAAACTGTGTGGATTACACAGATCTTCTGTGCTGCTGGGTTGAAGATGTGTGTGTGAACCATCCACGGTTTAGAATTTGTAACTTCTTTGGAGCAACATCCATATTTGAAGGATTGTAGGCCACCACAAGCTCATTGGTTTTGATGATATTCACCTTCAGGTGATTGTTGTTGCACCAAGTGGAGGAGCTCTCTATCAGTCCTTTATAAGTACTCTGCAAAAGTAGTTGATAAATTCAATGGAATCATACATGCCGAACATGTGTAGTGTTAACTTCCACTTCACTTATTTTCTAAATTCCCACAACTTGACTGGTACCCCG
Organism: Scatophagus argus; assembly: GCF_020382885.2. Lineage (NCBI taxonomy): Eukaryota > Metazoa > Chordata > Actinopteri > Scatophagidae > Scatophagus > Scatophagus argus. The sequence continues at coordinate 2,223,457 of NC_058495.1, forward strand.
AGGCATACAGGTAACAGTAATTTCCATGTTGATCAGTGTCGATATGTAATTTTCAGCCCGTTAGAAGATAAACCTGATATTGACTGAACCCTGAAGGAAGCACAGGGTTAGTTAGTTAGTTCAAATTTATAATGTAGTTTCACATGAGAAAGAAAGTAACATCATGTGAACATTTAACTGTACAAACATGGATTGATTTAGAACATGTTTTGTAATAAAAGAATACATAAAAACGAGATCTCGAAATGGAAACATTCCATTTTACGACCAGGCTTTATCTGCATTAACCACACAATACAGGTTAGCTTCCCTTCCAACTTATTAAAATAATAGTGTGGTCATTGGCATGGCACCTTTTCAGGTGATTTAAAGATAAGTTGTGTGTCCCGGTTGGCATCGACTAATATGGCATATTTTGCAAGGGGCAAACCACTTAAATGTATTTGAAATCATGTTACCTTTTTATGTCAACACCTTCCTTTCACAAGTTAAGTTACATGGTGTGTGTCAACAACTATGGGACTTCTAAAGCTTTTTAAAGTTTGATGTACCAATATTAACATTTGATAATGCTGACTCATAAATTCTTTCTCCCTGTAGTCATTGTTGCTGTGTGACACTCACGTGTTTCTTATAATCCACTACGAGATTTGTTTTCAGCAAACAAAAACAAAACAAAACAAATACTGTCATTAATGTTAGGTCAGCACAACAGATAGACTATTTATAAATTGCTTTTTATAGGTTCCAGTATGTTTGTGGCCAGCACAAACGTTTCTGCTGCTCACTGCTCAGTGACTGTACTGAGCTAACGCTAGTTAACATCAGCTTTCACTGTAGCTGACTGCCTTGCGTGGAGTGCTGTAGTTTTTTGGCAGGCATTTACAGTGGTGGTCAAAAGTTTACATACACTTGTAAAGAACATAATGTCATGGCTGTCTTGAGTTTCCAGTTATTTCAACAACTCTGATTTTTCTCTGATATAGTGATTGGAACAGATCCTTCTTTGTCACAAAAAACATTCATGAAGTTTGATTCTTTTATGACTTTATTATGGGTAAACTGAAAATGTGACGAAATCAGCTGGGTCAAAAATATACATACAGCAACATGAATGAGCAATTTTGGAGACTTAGAAAGTTGTGTCAATGACATGAGCTTCATAGCATGACCTCTTAACTTCTTGTGAGTGATTATGAGTGACTACAGCTGGTGACTTCTCTGAGGCCATTTAAAAAGGGCTCATTGGATAAAAACACCCACAAACGCTACAATTGGAAAGTCAAAGGAGCTCAGCACAGATTTGAAAAAGAGAATCATTGACTTGAACAAGTCAGGAAAGTCACTTGGAGCCATTTCAAAGCAGCTGCAGGTTCCAAGAGCAACAGTGCAAACAATTGTTTGTAAGTATAAAGTGCATGGCACTGTTTTGTCACTGCCACGATCAGGAAGAAAACGCAAGCTGTCACCTGCTGCTGAGAGAAAACTGGTCAGGAGGGTGAAGAGTCAACCCAGGAGCAACAAAAAGCAGATCTGCCAAGAATTAGAAGCTGCTGGAACACAGGTGTCAGTGTCCACAGTCAAGCGTGTTTTGCATCGCCATGGACTGAGAGGTTGCCGTGCAAGAAGGAAGCCCTTGCTCCAAAAGTGGCACCTTAAGGCTCGATTAAAGTTTGCTGCTGATCACATGGACAAAGATAAGACCTTCTGGAGGAAAGTTCTGTGGTCAGATGAAACAAAAATTGAGCTGTTTGGCCACAATGCCCAGCAATATGTTTGGAGGAGAAAAGGTGAGGCCTTTAACCCCAAGAACACCATGCCTACCATCAAGCACGGTGGTGGTAGTATTATGCTGTGGGCCTGTTTTGCTGCCAATGGAACTGGTGCTTTACAGAGAGTCAATGGGACAATGAAGAAGGAGGATTACCTTCAAATTCTTCAAGAAAACCTGAAGTCATCAGCCCGAAGGTTGGGTCTTGGGCGCAGTTGGGTGTTCCAACAGGACAATGACCCCAAACACACATCAAAAGTGGTAATGGAATGGCTAAATCAGGCTAGAATTAAGGTTTTAGAATGGCCTTCCCAAAGTCCTGACTTAAATCCCATTGAGAACATGTGGATAATGCTGAAGAAACAAGTCCATGTCAGAAAGCCAACAAATTTAACTGAACTGCACCAATTCTGTCAAGAGGAGTGGTCAAAGATTCAACCAGAAACTTGCCAGAAGCTTGTGGATGGCTACCAAAAGCGCCTAATTGAAGTAAAAATGGCCAAAGGACATGTAACCAAATATTAGCATTGCTGTATGTATATTTTTGACCCAGCTGATTTCGTCACATTTTCAGTTTACCCATAATAAAGTCATAAAAGAATCAAACTTCATGAATGTTTTTTGTGACAAAGGAGGATCTGTTCCAATCACTATATCAGAGAAAAATCAGAGTTGTTGAAATAACTGGAAACTCAAGACAGCCATGACATTATGATCTTTACAAGTGTATGTAAACTTTTGACCACCACTGTATGTCTCGCACAAGTCCCCCCAGTAGAGACAAAGTAAGTCATACTGTAGAGGAAAACTTAAAAAAATCTTTTTATACCAGTGATACCAAAACCGTCATATCTTGTGAATGATGTCACCAAAGCAATCAATGGGAACATTATCGGTCTAAATGTTACCCATTCTCCACTTGGCTGTCATTAGCCTCTGTCTCGGCTCTCGCACCACTGATGGCCGGTGACTCACTTGATTCTCGTTTTCGTCTGCCATTTATCCCCCTAAACAGAGGCCATTCACTAACATTATGTCCAAGTGAAATCCTTTATATCCTCAGCCTTTACTCTGGTCCTCTTTCTGGTCTCTTTCTTTCTGTGTCTTCTTTTCAGCATTTCTTTCTTTGCATTTGTTGCCATGTTTTGATCTGTTTGCATTTGTTGATCTCATGCCACAAAGCGCCACTGTTGTATATGCCATTCTGCTCTTTGAGCTGTCTTAATTCAACCAGAATGCATTTCCTAACAAGCCGTCTAAGTCAGAACCTGTTCAGATGTATTAACATCCTTCCTGGGCCATCCAAAGTGGACACTTAAAGTATCAACAGTACTTTGTGCTGTTTTTCTCTTGCTATAGACAGAATTTAAGTGTCTATAGCAAGTCTAACTTAAAGTTATCTGAGTCAAAGACTAGCTCTGTGTATGTGTCATTTGATTAATTAAATGTAAAAAAGTTAAATGTAGACTAAATGTAAAATAGATAATATGCACCCCTAATTTCACAACTAATGCCTGCTGTTTTGCTTTTTTAAAATAAAAATCCAATTTTAACTCCTTAAGTAAGGTCAACCAGCAAATTTCTTGCCCTGCAGCCAAGAAATAAGACATCTTATTTAGCTGCATAATTGCACACAGAGCAAGAAAAGGTAATAGCATAACAGGTTCAAAGCCTTTACAAACTAGATCTCAAAATGGCCTGACTGCTGGGTGATGGAAGAGGAGAGCTGAGCAGCTTGTTGAACACCTAAATGAAGACCTAACCTCAGCCTAACCTTAAGGCAAGTCTTCACCCTAACATGAAATGAGTCACCTTGTGGGGTATTGCGTTTTGCCCGTGTAACTAGGGCGAGTCCTCCCAATGTGACTGTAAACAGAATTTCGTCCTCACAACTGCAGGAATACATATCCATACACATACACACACACACACACACACACACGTGTACACCTTATTTTGTGGTGATAAATGATCAGTTTGGATTTCAGGCAGAGCTTCATGTGATGCCAGAAAATGGCCGACGTTATGTTTGTTGTTTGTCTCTCCCTCTCTCATCTTTTGATCCGTGTGTGTGTGTGTGTGTGTGTGTGTGTTGTATTCTTTCATTGGTCCATTCCAGGATTGAAATTAGTTCCAGCCCGTTCCCCTAATGGCTCCATAGATCATTGCTCTGTTCCATTTAGTAATCAGAGGACAGCTGTAGTTGCGTTCTCCACGCAAGAAATTACTCACTTTAATGAAGAATCTGTAATTATATTTTCACTACGGAGAGGGAGGGAAGAATGAGGGGAACCTAAATGTAAAATTGAGGGCAAACACACACTGTTACAGTAAACTAGTGTGAAAGTCCAGGTGCTGTTTGCATGTGTTATTATCATTATTATTATGACTGACTAATAAACATGTAGGGGTTGATTCATAGTTTAGTGTTGGATTTTAGGATTAATAGCGCTGCGGTGACACTGGACGCATTGTGTCTGCTTTAATCTTTGATTCACTTTGTCACACAGAGTGGTGAGCAGAAGGTTTGCGATAGGAGTGATGTGTCATTATCAATAAAACCCACTCTCGCATTATCGGTGAATAAATGTGAAATAAAAGCACGGCACTTTTGTGTTTCTTCCCGTTTTTCACATTAGTGAAAAGTTAAAGACTGCAGTCTTTTTTATGCACACTAATGAGTTACTGCTCAGTTTTTAAGCACAAATTTGTTAAAATTGTTTTAAGCTGCCATCTTTGGTTTTAGACAGGAAGTTGCTGTTTAGGGATGACGTCAGTACATCTTTGGTTTTATGCTGATCATATTCACAATTTTCTCCAGTCTCCACTTTTATTGCACTTACACTAACGTCATGAGGTGTTGTCACCTCGAGAAACGTTATCTTCACTTCAGAATCAGAGTCTGAACATGCGCGCGCGCGCACACACACACACACACACACACACACGTCTCTCCTCAACCCTGCTGCCTCTGCCTGTAGGTTACAGTAATACAGAGCAACATGATGTGATTGTGGTAGATGAATGGCACGACATTTTGCCTCAGGATCTGATCATCTGTGGCTGTGTTCTATGTGTTTCAGCATCTTGATATGGCACACCTGTCAGATGGATGGACTTGCTGGGTTAAAAGCTCCAATTTCTAGAATTTTTCAGAGCTTCATTGGTGGATTAGGTTTTTTCGATAGTCAGTGAAAGAAAAGTTATGATTATCACAAATGGCACTATTAGGACTGTGTTGGCTTAAAAGTTACAGCCACAAAGCTTGTATATCAACCAGTCTGTCTCTTTGCCAGCTGGTGAAGACTGTAAGATGTGATTGAAACCTCTGGGGGCAACAAACCCACCTTGAGCAGCTATTAAAGAACTTGTATATGTGAATATGTGTATAAGAGTGCAGTGTTGTGATTAAGAAAGGAAGTCAATAATTGGCTTTTGGCCTTTAATTGGCCGTATTTCATGGTGTCCACAGCACGTTAAAAGGAGTCGTTTGCCTTGATGATGTGTTGGAGGTCTGCAGCTCTTCATCAAAGATATCAACAGATATCATAATACCAATAAAAAGATCATCCATAAATAGTTTAAATAATGCTGGAGTGAAGCAATGAAAATCTTAAGGATTATAACTTGATTAGTGTTTTCATATGCATAAAGCAGCAGTACAACTGAGTGTCTCTGTGACAGAAGGAAAATCAGTTTAAACCTTGAGTTTCGCACAGTTTCATGCATAACTGTTTTCACCTTAACCTGATTTCTGATATTGATCAGGTTCGCATAACCAGTCAGTGTCAGTCCTGAACTGAAAACACAATAGAAAACCTGTTCTGCTCTTTCAGAGCCAGTTGACGGTAGGACTGTTGTGATATCAGATGATATCAGGCCAGTCATCTGCACTGAAACAGTTATAGGATATTATTGTATGTATATTAACATGATATCAGTATTTCGTTTCTTAAATGTGACTGTTATCCTCAGAACCATATATCATGACATCCCTGGTTGAAAGTTAGCTAAACTGATTAGCTCAGTAACAGAGGCGTTATGTCAGCATTTAGCGATCTCTCACAGTTATATTTAACTGTGTTTTTGTATCAGCTCACTGCTCTGGCTGTGATAATGAGATGTTTCTTCCTCAGCTGCTTTCACTTTCATCAGCCTCTGATTGGACACTGAGCTGTCATTGTCCCCATTTCAAAACAACACACACGGATACACACACACACACACCCATACATATCCTAAAACACTCACACAAGGCTCAGCCGCAGCTGTGCATCCTGCTGGTTAATGTGTATTGATGAATCAGTCTGCTGCATCTTTGGAGGTCATTGATTGTCCTTCTCGTCATTTTACAAAATGTATTTCATGTTGTGAGGACACGTAGCCTTGGAACATGAGGCGCACAATTGCTCAGTCGTACTTTATTTTAACAGGACCTAAGTTGTAAAGAGCTTCACAAAAAAACATACAGACCTAAAAATAAATTGCTATTCTAGGAAAATGCTAATGAACAGCACGTTCTGTCACTATTCAGGTGAGAAGAAGACAGAAGATGATTTCTTTTTCGTCTTCACAGTGTCACATTTATTCCTACACGTAAAAGAGTTTTTCTCTTCAGAAAAACATCCAAGACGGAGAGCTGAAATGAGCAGATAAAAATGGATTTAAACAGTCACTGACTGTCATCTGCTGATGATCAGATGTTCAGTTTTCCGCTGACTTAAAGTATCAATAGTGCTTTGTGCTGTTTCTCTCATGTACAGATATTTGTTCCTCAGATCAGAGCCGAAGAGAACATCAGAACAACTGTTAGGACAGATATTGGACAGATGAAGTTTATGTTTCTGTGTAGGTGTTAAGAATTACGCAAGTCTAAGGAGCCCAAAAAAGCTGAATACCAAGACATGGGACAACAGTACTTAAAATTGAGCAATTTAATAAAAAGCAAAGAGAAGGCAAAAGTTTAGCAAACAGTTCTTTTCAGCACTTGGCTCACAACGTATCAAATAAGAAGAAAATCTAATTGCAGAGGAAAATTGGTAGACAAAATGACTCTGAAGAGTGATAATATTCAAAACACAAAAGACAGAAGGTTAGGCAAAAGATCATCCAAAAAACTCAGAGCAAAATGTCTCACTCGGAGCTAGGCTGGAATGTGGTAACCATAGAGAAAGAAACAACAATCTGCCAAAGATGAAATGGATGAGCTGGTGTTTTGACAGTGGTCATGAGGTGGACTGATTGAAGGTACAGGTGAAGGTACAAGTGTGCAGGTGGAACAGGAGACCAAGGAGACCCGCCACGCTCTCTCTGGGAAGAAACCAAAAAGACAAACAGGAGAGGGTACAGAGGATGAGACCAAAACACAACAGAGGGGAAAACAAACGAGAACACATTGAGAGACGGGAGGAGAACAGACACAACCTGACAGTACCAGTCTTCAAAGATCACCTCTAGGCGATCCACCAGGCTTCTCTCAGATTAACTGAGGATCCAAAATGAAGGCGTGGGGAATCCAGGACCTCTTTTCGGGATTGCAGTCCTCCCAGTGGACCGGTCAGCTGACTGGAGGATACAAGTACAAGGGACAAATGAAAAGCAGGATGAATCCGCGAAGAGGCAGGTAACTTAAGTCTAACTACTGATGGATTACTGATTTTATCAATGAAGAAAGGGCCAAGAAATGACAGTCTGACATAATGACTGTTTGTTCCTCGCAGCAATGTGTGAAAGAGGAGCTGTGGTCTCTCCAAATCTTGTGGCAGCGTTTCATGTCATGCTGGACTGAGGGGTCAACTCCTTCTCTTGGGATGGGAATAAAGGGAGTCAGTAATCTTGGGCTGTTACCAAGTGAAATGTGAGAATATTCAGCCCAGACCAAGAGAGAGCTCCAAGAGGAGGGATTTGAAGAGACCACACACTGAAGTCCAGCCTCCAAATCCTGGTTGGTCCTCTCACACTGGCCATTGGTCTGGGGGTGAAAATGGATGTGTCAGATGCTCCCAGACTGGTAGAAAAACGGAAGGAAAACATTTCCACAACTGAGACACGTTCTGGGAACCCCTATCAGAAAGGATATCACAGGGAATTCCATGCAGACAAAATACATGATTTTCAGCAATCTTACAAGCTGAGAGAATTTTGAGGGAAAAAAAAACAGACTTGGCAAAACGGTTAACTATGGTCAGAGTGATGATGTTACCTTGAGAGGGAGGTAGGCCAGTAACAGAATTCAGACAGATGTGAGACCGCAGAGCCACAGGTAAGGACTGGAGGAGCCCTGATGGGGGGGGCGATGTGAAGCCTTGCTTCTGGAACAGGTATCACACATGGCCACAAACTCTCTGGTGTCTGCTTCCATTGAGGGCCACCAAAAGAGGCGCTTCAAGAATGCATGACAGGTGAATCGGGAAGCATGAACCCACTGCAGGACCTGGAAATGGGCATCTTGAGGGACAAAAAAGACAATTAGCAGGACCACTAGTCTCCCACACTATAGTGTACCAGGAAATAGCTACTATACAGTAGATGGAATAGGTTTGGGGACTCTCTCACTGCCGTTAACAGAAGACTGATGGGATACAGCATCAGGCTTAATGTTTCTAGATTTTGGCTAGAAGGTTAGAGTGAAGTTAAATTTACTAAAATAAAAAGTGACCATCTAGCTTGCCTAGAATTTAGCCTCTTTGCAGATTGAATGTAAGACAAATTTTTGTGATGTCCAAACCACAAACAGTACCTCTGTTCCCTCCATGGAGTGTTGGTGCTCTGTCAACTTGACAGCCCGGTTACCACCATCATAATTTCTCTAAACAGTGGAGAAGCAGCGTGAGTGCAGTTTCTGGTTGTTGTTAGAACGATGAGACAGCACTGCTCACACACCCTCATCAGAGGCATCAGCCGTCACAATCACCTGTCTTGAGGGGTTGAGGTGAATCAACACGGTAGCAGATATGAGTTTGGAGTTCCAAACAAAATAAAATGCCTTGGATGAGGTTAACTTGGTTAGTGGGGCAGCTTCTCTGCTGAAGTGAAAATTGGCGAAACTCAAAAACCTCAGCAGCAGCTTATGGTTAGTGGGCTGAGGCCAGTCTGACGTTGCTTGAACCTTCTCTGAGCCAGTTTTCACTCACCCCTGCTCAACAATGTAGCCTAAGAAGCTGACCGTCGAGCAGAGAGAGGGGAGAAGAACTGACAGATCCTGACAGTAGGAGGTGGCTCACTAAACCTCCTCAAATCTGCAACAGCTAGTTAATTATTTTCATTAGTATTAATGATTTAGCTTAATCGATTAACGGTTGTTTCCATTGATTTGCAAAACAGCTCTCGCATTCCAGGACGTTCATCTGTAATTACCATGTGGTTTGTGAAAAGATTGTGGGGCAGATCAACTACTGTGGAGAAAAAAAAAAAGAAAAACAGAAACATGTATATTTTGGTTTATGAGAGCAGTAAACACAAACAGGGTTACAATTTGTTGCAAGGCTGATATTTTATATATTTTCACAATAAGCAGTAGATTGCAGGCTATAATATTGTTTTTCAGCCCGAGTCAGTTGAAACCCTAGAACACCACATGCTGAGATTTATTAAAACTATTCAGCAAGAGACAGAAGATGTTTTTCTTTAAAACTTTGTCATGACCAAATGGTCCAACTTCTGTCAAGTTACAATATGAATGTAAAATAAAATAAAAAAGCTCAGCTGAACTTTTCCTCTCTTTTTATTTAAATGTAGACTTGTCCCCCTTCTGGCATTGAGAGTAATTACACAAACACTGCCAACATGCTTCTGAGCTCATAGGTTCTGCCATACTCCAAGCTGCTGTAGCCTGTAGCCCATGGCTGTATCCTACTCCAGCACTCGGGTGGCTCTTCCATTCCGCTCTGGCAAACCAATCTTCACTGAAACGTATCGCCACTGATGTGCCTCCACAGTAAAGTCACCACAGACTTCACATTTTAAAACTCTGGTATACTGACAAATACAGAGAGATTTATCTGGTGGTTTAATCATCATTGTATGAACCTATTTGACAAGGGCTTGAATGTTGAGATATAAAGTATAATGATACTGCTACATATATTCATGATTCAAAAGAGAATAAACCAGTTTTTGGACACAACCGCAGAAAGAGTCTCATGCCTCTCAGTGAGCAGTTCCCATGACACCTGCTGACTATTGTCAACTAAAAGTTGATAACAAGACATTTTCTTCCCCAAGCCCACATTGTGTTGGTTATGTACCATTAAAGATTTGATGGCTGTTCCATTTGGAATCTTCAGCACGATCTATGGAGCTGTTAAGTCTGTGTTCCACTGAGAAAGTTAGTCAGGCAACATTGGGGCTGATTACTTTACCTTTTGTTCATTACATATCATCGCTGCTTCTGTGTTCATCCTACATTATAAGAAGGATCCAGCTGGTTGAGCTGTCTTTCAGGAGTTAAAATGTGGTGATGATAAATAATCTGAATGTCAAAACTTGCACCAGCAGGCAGTTCCTGCTGGTGCAAGTTTTGACATTCAGATCTACATTACTGTGATTCAAATCATGTAGGGAGTTCTCAAATTACCAATGGAAAAAACATTGTACATATCTCCTCATAGAATTCTGTTTTTAGATAATAAAGACCTTTAAATATTTTTCCTTATAAATTAATAGTAACCAAGATGTATACCAAGCAAACAACAAATCATAAATCAGGAATGCATCTGAGCCATAAATCAGTTAGCACATGCGCGTGCAAACACACACACAAAAGTATGTATTTAGGTTCAGAGGTCTCTTCTCTGCTGGCATGAAGGATCTTTACAAGCACCCTGGTGTGAGAAGTCAGCAAGGAATCTAAGATTCAGCATTATCTGTGTAACTAACACGCTCACACACACACACACACACACACACACACACACAGCCTCAGGTCATCCATGTCTTTGCCAGCTGAAGCAGAATGCTCCTATGAGCATTCAGCGAGGAGAAAGCTACCAAGACATGCAATGCTCTTCATATCTTTGTTTCCCCCTCTTTTAAGAGCAGGTTTTTCGTGCTTTCATATCTGCATCCTTTTATACATGGATTCCATGGGGTTGGAGGGGTCCTGTTGCTGGTGGTGGGGCAGCAACCAGGCCTCAAAAACTTTTCTAGCCAACTTGTTTTGGAAATATTGCTCTTGTGCATTGAAAATTTTAAAGATTTCTTACCAGTTTTCCGACTTGTGTCTGTTTTTCCTGATCTTAAGACATTATGGTGGTGACATCTCTCTTCATGCACTTTATACACAAACCGTATGTTATCATTTTGTATTTTCCTACAAAATAATGTTTATATTCGAAATTTCACAGGGACTCACGCTCACTCCTAGCTACTTGGAGACAAAACTGTCTAATAAACAATTTAGTAAATAATAAAAGAATGCAAATAATTAAATAGATAGAGCTGAAGGACATTGGCATCACTTGTTTCTGTATGAAAAGACGGTGGCAAAGACTGAATTGACGAGCCATGAACAGCAGAGATAATAAAGGAAACAGGATGCAGTTTTATTAACATGGAGGACAGAGATGAAATAGTCCTCTGCCTTTGTACTGGACATCAAAAGTTCTGAACTGTGAGACTGGACATAAAAACCTACTGCTTTAGCTTTGTCTGTCAGAGGGAGAATGAATGGAAGCAAATACTATGTAGGTAAAAGACGTAGCTGCATGTGGGCTGATAAAACAGTAAATTGGAAGAGACTCTTTTGGACCAGTAAGGCCCATTTCTGCTGAAAGCTGAAATTCATAAACATCTGTGACTGGCAAGTGTGCTGCTGACTGCTGTGCTGTTACTGGAACATCGTCTCAGAGCTTTAATTTCCATCTCCACAGGGATGTTCACCAAAACAACTGGCCGACATGAGGCACCAGATGAAACCCGCCTTCAGAGTCACTACATTAAACAAGAAAAAAGAGAGTCATATTGATCAAACAACCAGTAGAAGTGCTCTGTGTTTCGGTTTTTCTTTATTTTAGTGTGACAGGACCTTTCAGCATCAATCGCTGGCTTCAAAATGATGAAACCAAACTTTAAACTAAGCAACAGCGTGATGAAACATTACTGATGAGCACTCTGACCGCTGGTGTATTTTTAAAATCTCTGTCCGCTTACCTCCTCAGTTACACAAGTTATGAAACTGTACTGGCGCTCAGATAAAACTGCTGCTTTTAAACATATATGTATATATGTAAAGCCCTGATTATTGCAGAAAACAAGAATAGAGTTAAATAATAAAGGCAGAATAAACTGTAAAAAAACAGAATATTGTGGAATTTGCCCAAAATAGTTGTCTTCTTACATCAAATAAACAGATACAAATATATGTGGTTATGTTTTGATGCCCTTATTGATACATTTGGCAGTTACTTTCACGATTTAAATTTCTTAAATTTCTTTTCTTTCAGTCAGCTGATTTATCTTCAAACCCTTGCAGCCCTACTGTGTTGATGTTTCACTAAGGCAGGGCTCTGCCAAACACACACACACCCTTGTTAAAGGGTCATCCAAAAAACTGAGAAATTTGACAGAGCAACATTCAAACATCTTGATTCTGTGAGGCTCAGTATTTTATTTAACCAAAGGACTGAATGGTTTTTTTTTTCTAACTTTTGTTTTATATTAAACTTTATATACTTTGTGTTGACAAAATTCAGAATCCAGAAAAATGAACATATTTCACAGGGCCCCATATATTAATGTATACTGGTCTTTCATATTACATCTCTCAGATCAGTTTATTTCAGCCGCTGTCACCACATCTCATCTCCCTCACCCCAACATAAATCGCCTTACCCCATCTCCTCATTTCGTGATCTCCTCAAAATGGCTGAAGCAACTATCTGGTAGAAAGACAGAGAGTGAAGTCATGAGGAGGAGGACGAGCTGAGCTCTTGATTCAGTCTGTCTGGGGAGAATCATTAGAGAAAGAATACAGGCCATCGTTAAAACATGTCTGTGCTCATGTTCATGCTGACTTAGTCCTTCATGAGAAATCCGGGCTCTGTAATCTGTTGACATCCAGATCACGTTCCACTGCACATCTCCCAATTCCACCAAGGATCCACAGCGGCCATGTTTTTGGACGCAGTCATGCAGAGGAAGTCACAGATTTTTAGGTCTTACTGAACAATACCCAGATTTTTTTTAAAAAAAGAAGATGAGTTGAACTGGTTTTCACTCAGACGTGTCCTTGTGTATCCCAAAGCTACTTCGATAAAGTTAAAGTTAATGAGGTCCTGTGGTGATGAGCTTAGCCCAGAAATTCCTCCAGTATTCAGAAAGTAAAGATAAAAAAGAGCAGCTGATTATTATTATTATATGAGTGTAATAAATGAACTGCAAATTGTGCTTCTGAAATCTGGTTTTAACCAAGATTTTTAAATAGCAACCAAAATAAGGAGCTCTAGAGATAGATTCCCCCTACTCTGTCCCCTTGTAATCATCTGCAGTCTCTTTGTTTTTTCTTTATATGGAGATTGAATGAGCTCTCACATATGAGTCACTGCTGGAAAATGGCAGTCACAGATATTGTTTGGTCTTCAGTTAGTAAAGGATTGTAAGAGATCTTTCTGTAGAGACACAAGATCTATACAGTTACAGTACAAATTCTCATCTTATTCATTCAAACTTTCCAATTGCACATATGTTTATTTTTGTTGTTTGTTTTTTCTCCAACAATTATTTTCGTTGTTAGTTAATCTGTTGATTTTATTTACTTATTTTTGTTTTTGACTTTCAAATGAGCATTTAACAAAGGTCTTCAGTATTTTCCTGTGAGTCAGCTCATTCAGACGGTGCCAGTCAGATCTGGTGGTCTTGTGGTGACATGGAACATTTTGGCTAAAGTGGAGCAGCAGATTGTGTTTACAGCAGGAGGGAGGTTTCGGGTCATTTCAGACTGCCATAGAGTCGTCACTACCACAGACAACATGTATCAGTGCTTCCCAGCCTGGGGGTGGGGCCACTGGATAAACCTGAACGGTTTATATGACAGGAAAAGGAAACAGGTTTCTGATTTCTAAACTTATATTTACATTTTCACCCTTCTCTAACATTTACCTTGCCTTGTTACATACTGTATAAATTTAGCTTGTCAGGCCTCAAAAAATGACCTAATAACCTTTTTATTTGGTTGACCTGACCTCAGAGTCAGTCAAAAAATGGAAGTGATGATGTGCGGTTGTTCTAAGTGGTCACAAGTGAAAAAGTTGTGGGGAATCATGCCTATGCAGCAAAATACACAGATTTTTCCAAACTATGTGACTGCACCTGGATGTACCATTTGTCTGAGCTTGTACTCTTTTTTTTCTTTTTCATCCTGAATCTCCAGGAAGAAATAATGAATCAAAAATTACGTAATTTCTCTGGGTGGAAAAATCTGTGATTTCCCCAAATGAATACTATATATGGGGATACTGCAGTCATTCATACCGACAAAAGGTCATGCTGCAGAGCTATAAATTTGCTAAATCTTTTCTTTTCGTAAATATAATCACAGTACATCTTCTGCCCTCCTTGCATCTAGGTGTACAGCTATGCAGCAAGCTTATCACACTACCAGTTACGCTTTGAGATGAGAGGTAGCCTCAGAGGGTTTTAGTGGAGACAGCTGTGAAACTGTGAATTGCCTTTATTGTAACCTGGACTTAAAGTCCAGTTATTTCCTACTGATTAAAACTTTCTCTGTGGATGTGAATATCAATGTCTTGTCTTCATCTCTACAGGACTTTCTGGTAACCCTGTTGATTTGGAGAAACGTCACACAGCGTTTGGCCAGAACTTCATTCCCCCCAAGAAGGCCAAGACGTTCCTGCAACTGGTGTGGGAGGCTTTGCAGGACGTAACCCTTATAATCCTGGAAATTGCTGCCATCATCTCGCTCGGCCTGTCCTTTTACCCTGCACCAGAGGGCGACAGTGAGGGTCAGTACAGTCCGGGCAATAGACACACTTGAGGTCATGTCCTCACTATTTTATTTTATTTTCTATTTTCGGCTGTTAATTCAAAGATGTTAGTTACAGTTAATACACATGATGTTGTTGAAGCTGATCCCAGTATCGTCTCGGTGTGTTCCCACGTAAGGCAAAGCTGTTGGGGGCATTATCGTGTCTATGACTCACTGTTGCAGACCAGTTGATAAGTGACAGTAAAGATGAATCCATTATTTTAATTTGTTAAAGTTTAAAAATAAACTTTGAGCTCTACTCTCACTGGTGATCGGCTCCAGATAGGAGCAGAATCTGATCTGCATGTGGGTGAGGATTCCTCCAGAAGGTCCAGCTTTCTCCTCAACAGCTTGCTGGCGCTCAGCAGCTGAGCAGTGGCTGAGTCCCTCTGCTCCACTTGGTCCTCACCACACAACACTCAGCAAAGCCCTGCAATCAGAGCACTTTTTTTCAATTTTCATCTCACATTTTCACACATTCCTAATTCATGCCTTTGTATTGGCTTTGCATGTAGTCTTGCCACTCAAAAATGTTGCTTTGCTCTCTACGGAAACACACCATTAGACTGTATATATAGTTTCCATAAACATATTCTATTCCAAAAGTTGGGACGCTGTATTAAAGAAAAACAAAAGAGATTGTGATCATTTTTGACATATACTCAATTCAGAACACCACAAAGACCTCTTCAGTTTCATTGATTTCTGTAATCAGTGCTTTTGGTGCCAGGAACACATTTTAAACAAGTTGGGACAGGGGCAACAAAAGACTGAGAAAGCTGAGTACTCCTCAAAAAGCACCTGTTCATTCCACAGGTTAACAGGTTCATCCTCAAGAGGCTCAGGTGTTCACAAGCAAGGATGGTGTGAGGGTCACCATTTGTCAAGCATATTATTGTATAGAGGACATCACTGCCTGCGCTCAGGAACACTTTGTAAAACTGTTGTTGGTAAACACAGTCTGTTTGGGAATGATTGCTTTCTTTTATTATTCATGTTTTATGCAGCGTCCTTACTTTTGGAATGGGCATTCAGTTTTTAAATCTGATTGCTGGCAAGTAAAAGTTTGTTTTTATGTACATTATAATTTATTCAAACTTTTTTATTTTAACAATTTATTTCTTTTAGTTAATTTTGTAATTTAGTTAATTTTATATTTATTTTCTATACAGTATATTCAAATGTATTTATTTTTGTTCTTAAGACAAAGACAAGACAAAATAATAATAATAATAATACTACAAATCAAAAAAGATATAAAAAGTTCATATCAAAGCATTTGTGTTGAAAACATTGTTGCTAAGGCTAGATATTATAAGTAAAACTATTTGAAGTAATTCAAATTCAACATGTTTCTTGCAGCATGTGGCCAGGCTGTAGGCGGAGCCGAGGACGAGGGCGAGGCCCAGGCTGGCTGGATAGAGGGCGCTGCCATCCTGTTCTCAGTCATTATTGTGGTCCTTGTGACTGCCTTCAATGACTGGTCCAAAGAGAAGCAGTTCCGTGGGCTGCAGAGTCGCATTGAGCAGGAACAAAAGTTCACTGTCATCCGTAAAGGCCAGGTTATCCAGATCCCTGTGGCTGAGATCGTGGTGGGAGACATCGCTCAGATCAAATATGGTAGGAGACCACATACACAAGACTGAAATGTCAAACCTCTGATGTTAATATATGCTTCAAAAGTTTAAAAACAGATG
This sequence comes from Scatophagus argus, assembly GCF_020382885.2. Classification (NCBI taxonomy): domain Eukaryota; kingdom Metazoa; phylum Chordata; class Actinopteri; family Scatophagidae; genus Scatophagus; species Scatophagus argus. The sequence continues at coordinate 2,239,907 of NC_058495.1, forward strand.
CAAACATTAGTGTCTGGTCCCTGCTTCTTAATGTTAATTCTTATTGTTAAGTTTGTGGCCTAAGGGAGAAGGAGGTGACCTATACAGCTCTAGTTCCATGTATGTGTAATTGAACTCTTTGAGTGATTTTGCAGAAAGTCTGAAGTTAAAAACTTTTCTGGTATTTCGTTTTTGGTGAATGCAAGTGTGAGAAAATTAGAAGATGAACAACATCGACTTTCGTGCAGTCCTCTGCTACCTTGGTCTCAAGGGCTTATCACCCAAGGAAGTCCATGTGGTCATGGTGGCGCCCTCAGACTACTACTCAGGATGAAAATGGAGCTCGGTGGTTGCCATTTTGACATTGAGGATTTTATAGTTGCTGTGGACCACTTTTTGGAGGTCCATGACATCAGCTTCCATAATAAGGGGATTAGTATGCTCCACGACTGCTGGACTATGTGTGTAAATATAGGACAGTGCTGAAAAATAAATGTGCCGTTCCTCCTCCTATCCTTTCACCCATACCTCCATCCCCTTGCCATCACCACCTGATTCCCTTTTGCCATCTTTTACCCCACCAACCCCCACCTCCCCAGCACTGATGCCGTACCATCTTCCCACAGCTATTTATTTCTGTCCATTCATGTCAGCCCTCTTGCCCCTAAAACAAGAGAAGTTTAACAAGGATCAGTCACAGTCACTGCAGAGGATGCAAGTCCGATAGATCATAACCAAGCAAGCCTCAGCTCCAGCATCCACAAAGGACGTGCTACTCAGCTGTGCATGGTTTCTCAGCACACTTGAGTGTGATGATAATACCATGCCTTGTTCCTGTACCCAACATAAAGCACCCTCGGTGACAACAGACCAGTGGCTTTAACTTCACATGTTATGAAGTCACTGGAGACTGGATGGTCCTCAGACACCTCCTTTCAGTACTTGAGCCATCACTGAAGTTCTGAAGTCTGAAGTTCGCCTACCAGTCCTGTATTAGAGAAGAAGATGCCATCATCTTTTTGCTGCACAGAACTTATAATTTGACTGGAAGAGGCAGGCAGCATTTTGAGAGTCACTTTTATTTACTTTCAGTGCTTTTAACACCATACGACATTCTTATCTCTAAATAAGCTAATGGACATGAAGGTGGATTCTCCAAACTTGTCCTGGATTACCAACTGCCTCACAGGTCAGCAAGAGTATTTAAGGCTGTGGAGCAGTGTGTCAGATATAACAGCTAGTAGCACTGGGGCACTTCAGGGGACCGTCTCCTCTCCCTTCAAGTTCATGCTGTACACATAAGATTTCAGACACAGCTCACAGTCCAACTGCTTGCAGAAGCTTTTGGACGACACAGCCATCGTGTGACGTATCAGCTGGCAACAGTAGGCTAAGTAGGAGAAGAAGTGTGGTGGGCGGTTTTGTTGAGTGGTATCAACTGAACCACCTGCAACTCAACATCACAAATACTAAGGAGTGGATTTTAGGAAGCCAAGGACCCATCCAAACTCAGTTGTTGTCATTGGACCCTTCCAATGCCAGTCATTGTTGCAGAATACAAATACCTGGGCGTCCCCATACTTTTGACAATAAGATGGACTGGACTATACAAGAGAGGTAATTTTCTCAGGTGACTCACATCTTGCTGCAGGAGTTTTATCACTTGGTTATGACCTGGGTCATCCTCTATCATCTATGCTGGGGCAGCAGGGTGAAAGCAGTCAATGCTAATAGATTTTATAAGCTCATGAGGAAAGCTGGTTCTGTATTTGGACCTGAACTGGAGTCAGCAGTGGAGATGTCAGAGACAATTATGCTGAGGAAACTACTTAGTATAGTGAACAATGCCTTTCATCCCCTGTATGCCTCACTGGAGTCATAGCAGAGCACCCTCAGCCATAGACAGAAGAAACTACCAGCATACCGAACACCACAAGAGGTCTTTTCCACCAGTGGGTTGGATACTTGATAACAATATCCATTTCACTTTTCATTACCTGTTGTAGTTATCTGTTTTACCAAGTGTATGTTATATTGGCCCTATCATTTACACCTTATACAATTTTCTTAAGTTTTATTGAAGTGCTATCATATATTCACCAAAACCCTTCGGGCTCCCTCTGGATCAGGCCTTGAAAATCAACAAAGTACAGGGTTCCCACAGGTGTGTTTGAGGGGAAAAGAATCGATGCTTTGAAACTTAAAAAAATTAAAAATAATTTCCAGTAAACATTGAGTTATTAAAAGTACTTGAATTTATATTTTTTTTTATGCAAGAACATAAATTTAAGCTCTGTTGATTTATTTTTAACTTTAGTAAAAAGGGTATGTTCCATTGTTTGTGTGTGTGTGTGTCTGGTAGCTGCATCATTATTTATCTCTCTCTTTTTGAAATTATAGCATGTGAGCTTCTGCTAGTTCTCATTATAACAATTCACAGTGTTAACAGTAACAATAACTTTGATCTGTCTCTCCAATTTTTCTATGTTGGGTCCTACAATTTTAAGGGAAATACTTCAATTTCCAGTTTTTTGAGCAGAAGCACAGATGGAGAGAGAGCGAGAGAGAGAGAGATGAACTTTCCCTCTGATGTGTGTCTGTAGGAGACCTGCTGCCTGCTGATGGGATCCTCATCCAAGGTAACGACCTGAAGATAGACGAGAGTTCTCTGACTGGAGAGTCTGATCAAGTCCGCAAGTCTCTGGAGAAGGACCCCATGCTGCTGTCTGGTGAGAGCCCGCTCAGACCAACACTGTTGATGGATTTTTGTTTATTTATTTTCAAGAAACATCTGGTGGGCCAAATTGAATCTTATGACCAACTTTGGCCCATGGGCCTTCCTTTTGCAAGCTCTGAGCTAAAGAGAAGATTAGACAGATAGAATAATAATTAAGTGCCAAACAAGCAAGTTCTCATTGTGACTTCTAGCTTTTTGAATCTTTCCTTAGGGACTCATGTAATGGAGGGATCTGGGAGGATGGTGGTGTCAGCTGTGGGCCTCAACTCTCAAACCGGCATCATCTTTACTTTGCTGGGCGCAAGCGAGAACGATGAAGAGAAGAAGGTCAAGAAAAGTAAGACACTGCACAAAGCCTGTGTCATGTCTGAGAAAAGCTCTCTTCATGTTGAACTGTTGAAGGTCATACGAGGACACTCAGTGTGTGTTGAGAGGAAAGTTCTGCTAGAAAGACGGCTAGCAGCTTGTCACCTTCTGAATATTTCTACTCTACTGTTTGAAAAATGCAGATTGAAAATATTTGCACGCTTTTATCAGCTTGTGTTGATTCAAAGTTTCTCCTGTCATATTAGCTGACTGTCAGCAGGTAGGGTTCATCCAGTCTGAGCTGATAACAGCAGAGCTGTTTGAAGGGTCTTATCATAATATTTTAACATTATTGAGCATCTGTGAATAAATGAGACCATGGACAAGTTCATGTGTTGTCATCGTATCTGTTGAACAACAACTAAACACAACTGACTGTGTACTACAGCAGCAAGATCACAAGCTTTCCTCTAACTGTTCTCTAAACCCTCCCCTAAACGGTGATTGGCAAAGATTAGCAAACTTTCAGTGTTTGGATTTATCCACATGGGGCTGTAGTACTGACATATGTAAAGAACGTTAACATATCTCCACTTCCTCCACATGTACAAAAGTGAAGCCAAAGTATCCTGGTTACAAGCGCTGCCATCTTGTGCTGGTGGCATCATTTATTATTTTATGTATTTTTTATTGTTGTTAACATACCCATACACCAGCCAGCCAGTGGTACGGCATGGTGTGGTTTAAGCCACACGTACTGCCGTCCTTTGATTGGTTGATAGGGAGTCCTCACCTCCTTGTGACAACATTATAACACAATACAAACACACTGCAGCCTTTTCTCAAACAAGGCCTGCCTTCTTGCTGTGATAAACAGCCACATTCCGAGAAGGATGAACACGGTGAAATCGTCCATTGTTGTTTTCCATGCTGTTGCTTGTTCTTGTTCTTCCTCCTCTTCTTCTTGTTTACTGTGTTCTTCACGCACTTAAATGATGTCACGCTACTTACCTAGCTGACGCAGTAATTGCCATCCACCGTGTGTCCCGTCTATGAAGTAGGATACTGTTGGCAGTGGGTACACCAACCGTACCGTACCAAACCGTTACGTTACCAAGCAAACTGTACTGTACTGCTTGGTGGAAACGAGCCATAAGTCACACGAGAACATAACGAATAGACAAGGAACACTAAGCACAGTATGTATACACAAGAGGAAACAGCATAGGTGAGGGTAATCAAAGCGGAGGTTAGCAATCAAAGCGGCGGGAAGCAGACAAAGACAGGAAACTCATAGTATCATACAACAGTCCAAGTGCGGGATGTATCAGGTGCTTTACTGTGAACATACCAGTCAGTCAACACTTTGAACTGTGTTTCCACTCAAACGGGACCAAACTACAAAAAATCTTTTTGGTTGCTCACCTGAATGAACACTACATTGTGGTCTCATTTATTCATGCTAGTTCACTGCCATTCTACCAAGGTGTTGATTTGACAGTTATGTAATGTTGGTTAAAAATGCCATACACACCTTCCTCTGTTCACATACAGTTGCTTTTTGAGGTGGAACCCTTCAAAAGCCAAAGTCGAGATGATCCTTGTACTGTCACAGAACAGTTTGATGTAAACCAACAGGCTTCTGCAGTCGGTCTCTATTGCTTTTGATTTGCTTGTGATCATGCTAACCCCCTTTTACTCATGTCTCTTTTTTTTTTAGTTTGTTTTTGTCCAATCATTTGTTCTATTGGCTAAAGTTTGAGTTTGTCAGGCATTCATTGTGAACTGGATGAATGTACCAGCTCAGCGGAGAGAGACACTCAGGTTTACATTTTGGCCTCGAATAACTGATTTCAAAAACCAAACCAGTTATGAGGTTTCAACGAGGAGAACCACAAGATTTTTGTCTGATTCAACTAAAATCAGTTTGAAAAGAGCAGAAGAGCAGTGCATTACATAAGCATTTTATATATGTGTCTGGACTATTACATAATAAATTCCTTAGATCATAACCTTAGTCTGTACCCTCAAAAAGCCCTGTGAAGTAAGGACTGGATAAAATGTCCTCACTTTTTGAAATTGTCCACACCTACTGAGTCTGAAACTTGTCCCTACAAAGATAGAAATGCAATAACACACAAAAGCACTGTTGTGTGTTCTGTTTACAGCAGGCATACAACTCATTTTAGTGTTTATCCATGAACCTGCTGTACACACACTCACACAGGCAAACACACACACTTGTCAAGATATCAAGATATGGCTGCTTACAATGATCAGTAATGGATGTTATGATCTGTTAAGGGTTAAATTGAAAGAATAATTGCAAAATTGACCAATCAGTATGGGTGGGTAACCCGGAATTAAGCAGGCCCCTGGGCTTAATTAATAAACACCACAGCATCAGTGAGCTCCGAGGTAATCACTTCTGCTTCGTTAGAAACTTTGTTTCTGATTAAGACATTTGTCTGTGATGCAATTCTCACTATACGCAATCCAGGAGAGAGATCTCTCTGTCGGAACCTGTGTGTGAGGAACAACACACACAAACACACACACGCCTACTCTTAGTGACAATGAAGGAAAGAACTAAATGGTCAAAAGTGTGGTTACAGTTCACTCGAGCTGATCAGACAATGCTTGTTATATACATATATACTGTACTGTGTATATACACATAAGCTGATAACCTGTACCTGCACCCGTACACTGAGATGCAGTTTAGTAAAAGATATGCACAGTAGTAAAGGGCATAAAGAGAAATTATGAAGAATACACGAATAAAAAAATGTATGTAGCAGGTACATTATTGAATACAGCTATACAGTATGTATGACTTGCATACAACCACTATACCGTATAAACAATAAGACAGTATGTGAAAAAAATGGCAAGGTACTGGACGTTATGGTATATCAAATCAATAATGTCTAGGTGTTTAATATTATTTTTTCATTTGTTTTGCTTTATGAGATAGGCAGAAACTGATTAGGTCTGCTCTCAAACATTGTGGCTGTTGGTTCCCCGCAGCAGGAAGTTGCCCGTCTCTCTCCTCTGATTGGTCCATTCCTGCCCACAACGCACACACGACACACACACACCTGTGGGTTTCTATCAGTTTGAACTTTGTGTTCTCCCTCAGTTTTAGTTGATCTTATTTTTCCTTTGAGCCATCTTATCAGCATTCCGCACTCTCTCTCTGTCCGAACAGGTAAAAAACAAGGACCCCCCGAAAATCGCAACAAAGGTAACCCCTCCATTCATCCATCTGTCCCTCTGTCCCTCCATCCTCCCTGTTACTCACCCTCTCATCACCCTCCACCCAGTGGCAGGAGGGGAGTGTCCAGTCCACCTCTCTCTCTCTTTCTGCTGTATAAAGGGGGACGTTCACTCGCCTTGCTTTACTTGTAAAAGGGTGCAACTCTCAACCTTTAAGTCTTTGACAGCCAATCACAGCATCCACAGTTGTCATGGTAACTGCCATACATCAGACTGGTAATCTGTCATGAAGCACCAAGGCCATGCCTCCTTTTGGGGAGAAAGAATCACACTTTCACATAAGAAACTACTTGTCAGTGAGAACACTTTATTTTGGTGAAAGTGTAAATTCCTGTTTGATGATGATACTTTTGAATTATGAACTGTCATCATAATTTATGTAATTCACACAAAAGTCTAACTACTTTTGTGTGAATTATGAAGTATCAAATTATGAAGTATCAAACTGAATAGGAATGGCAAATTTTAAAGAAGGAAAGGCTACTGACATTTATATGATGCCAAATAAGAAACTAGAAACATCTATACTTAAACCTAAGCTTTCACACTGAGATTTGAGGCAAATAAGATACTCAGACATTCCCTCTGGGTGTGGTAAATCACTAAATGATGCTAGTAACAGTTACTAATGATGGACAGCCAGAGGCCACTGGCTACACTGAGCTAATTTAAAATATTGGCGTGGCGTGCTCAACTGAAGGTCCGCGCACTAAGTGCCGGCTGCACTTGTGTGCTGGCGTCAGCACACAAGCCGCCTGGGCCGGGAAACAGGAGAGAAGGCTGTCACTGAAACCCCTGAACAGAGGAGTCTGGGAGAGTGCCAGGAGCGACCTTGACAACAGGTCACCAGCTGACTCTGGACCAGGAGAGCGCCTGAGTGTTGGGTTGTTTTCCAGCCAATGTACAGACTCAAGGTGTGGCAGATATTTCTTAGTGTGCTGAGGTTAATTTATCACCTTACTTGGACGGTAAAAGCTGTTAGCTACTAGCTGCTGGCTGAATGGACATGAGTGAAGATGGATCACATACATTTTTTAAATATGGCTTTCTAAGGCAGGCAAAGTGGACATATTTCACTTGACGTGGTGTCCTTTGGTTATTCTTAAACTGATTTAGTTCTGGTAGTTTTCTGTAAGTCTATGGCTAGCAGCATTTGTTTTCCCCCAAAAACCAGTTTGGATGTATTGCAAACTATAGTTTCTGGATGGGCCGGTCTGATGTATTGGGTGACTGTGGGATTTGTCTTAATTTTGAGAGAATGTTTGGAAATTTTTAAAACAGAGTTTTTACAATAACATTAGTTACATTTCTTCAGAAAAGTATCGCTCAAAGAATAATGTTATTTGACAGAATAAAAGTATAAATAGAGCACATTTGAAATTGTGTGCTTTAATGCACCTGGTAACAAAAACCTCTCCAACTGCTAACTAACTTGATGAAATATATATATGTGTGTGTATATATGTCTATATATATGTATTTATTGAAGGAATTGTGCAAATCTTACTTTAAGCTAATATGCCATATTAAATGGCTTTCCTGGTCTCCTATGATGGTATAAAATGCAGTGGGACGATATCAATGTGGGAGATTGTGCTTTGCATTTGTCTCAAGATTAATCAAAATATGATCAGCAATTATCTGATAAGTGAACAATTTTTAGTACAGCTGCCTTGGCTGTGTCAAGTTAGCCGGCTATCTGAGTTAGCTACAGCGTATCTGTCAAAGTTAGCTAACTACTTACCAAGATAACTATGTTACAAGCTAATAACATTTACTTCTAAACAGAATTTAATAAAGGTTCAAAAACTACAATATACAAGCTAAAATGTTATTTTCTTGAATTAAATATTCTCTCGAGACAATGTCTTGTGACAATGTTTCTTCTACAGAATATAGTTTATGTACTCACAAAAGCTCTTTTTCTGCCCTGAAAATATCCTATTGTGCTCTGGGAATTGAGACATAAATACAGCTTCCTGAGTGAGGGTCCCTAGAGCTCACTAGGCTGACCATCAGGTGTCAAAATGAAAAGAAGTTTGACAAAATGTGCTCCCTCAGTGCCATTAGATATATAATAATTAACAGAACTTTTGATGATAGCTGTGTTTACACTGATGATATCGTCGCTCCAAGCTCAAACAGCCAGCCGTCCTCTACATCCCTGTGTCATTCAACACATGTCCAATGTCCTCTGCAAGCTGTCACAACACACAGGCACACACACATGTCCCCCTCCTCCCTGCCTCCTATGGTTTGAGCATCTGCTGCAGACAGAATGCTTCTTGAGGTACAGAGAAACACACGCACACACACACACACACACCTTGCTTTTTTTCCCCCACAGACATAATTCACCAAACTGCAGTGATGGATGACCTCTGCTAAAAACACATAGAGAGGACGACCAGAAGCACCTTCAGTCACACTTTGTACAGTGTCTTCAGACATCTGGGCCCACAGTGAATTCTACCACCTCTGCAGCTCCATTTAGCTCACTGGCATCTTTTAGCTCTTAGTTTTGGTTTCACAGCACACTGGCTGTGTGGTTTTAGTTTCACTGCTCTCATTGGCCAGCAAGAAGCTGTATTCATATTAGAATGCGATGAAGAGGTTTTCTTATCTGCTGGGTGTAGAGGTACGCAGCTGTTTGCACTCCATATTGCGTTGCACATTTAAATTAAACTTACAGTCGGTGCTTAACGCACTCCGCAAGTTATGGATACCTTTCTGATATCTTCAAACGCTTCTACTTTGTTGTTATTCTGCCACTGCAAAGCTGCTATCAGTGAATGTCAACAGTTCCAGGAGATGCTAAAAGCCTACTAAGAGAAGGAGGAGCTGCAACTAAGGATTATTTTCATTGACATTTAAACTTCCCATTACACTTTCTTGAAGCCCAGTACATTTAACATTCTCAAAAATGTTTTTTGTTTTTTTTCTGGGCAACAGTCTAAAATTAAGACAACAAATCTTCACCGATGAGAAGCTGACATTTTTTGCTTGAAATGATTAAACAATAAAGCAGTTATCAGAATAGTTGCCAATTAATTTTCTGTTGATGGCCTTGTTGATGAGTGAACTAATAGTTTAAGCCCTAGGCATGAGCTGCTGCAAAGTGTAACAGTTGTGTCTTGTGAGTTTTAACTGACATTAACTCCATTGATAGAATAAAATAGAAGCAGCAAAATATAATAAGTGAATGAAAACTGTGTTAATGTTAAAGAAAGAGCATTTTAATAACTGCAGTGGTACTAGAATTGGACTGTGAAAGTGGCTGTTGTACTGAATTTGCTAAGATAACAGGTGGAAAGAGGAATAACAAATTAAAGAGGGAGCAGAGGCATGTTTTCATATTTCAACACATTTATATATTGTGATGAATGTCATTTTCTGCCAGCACTTTTGAGAAGGACCAACTGATCCAAACAGCACGGTGATATTTCTTGGCTGAAGCGAGGCTGTCAGTGTGTGGGAGTTGCACCCTTGCAGTATTAGTGGGCTGTGGGCTGTCGTCTGTTCTGTACGTGTATCTTCAGTTTCTTTTTCTTTTCGCCTTTGATTCCTCTCATTTCTCTCACTGTTGCCTCCTTGCAGGGTGTTGCTCAGGACTTCATGTTGTCTTGTAATCACTGTTTGACTCTCTCCCTCTTCTCTGTTATTTTTATGGCTTGCTGAAGTTTTCCTGCAGCCTCCACAGCTCTGCAGCCTCCTCTACCTCCTCCTGTCTCTCTGTTGTGGTTCTGCATCAATGTTGTTTTTTTGTTTTGGGGTGACTCTTTGAGTTCGTCTTCTGTTTGTTGACTTGCTTTCTTTTTGGTTGTCAGACACCCTCTCCCCTCTGCCCGCCGTGCGCTCTCCCATGGTTCAGTGCTGCGCCTGTTTACAGTTCTGTGGTTGGTCAGTGGGTCTCAGTCCTGTTCGTGTGCAGCCATGTCAGTTAGTTCTATGTTGTGGCTTGTCTTCAGACTGGACCATGCACATAAAGCTCCACAGTTTCCTGGTTTGACACACACACAGACTCATCCCCTCAATAAGAGTGTCTAAATATCATGTTGATGTAATGTTGTTATTAAGTTGTTTCAGTTTTAGCGCTAAGTGCTACGTCCTGTATAGGGAGCTCCCTGTTATGAACCTGTGTGAATGAGATAATGACAGTGGCCATGAAAAGATTTGGGATAAAAGTGTCCAACATGCCTTAAAGAAGCAATCCCTGCTCTTGCTCTATCCCCAAATCTCCTGCAAAATAAGAGCTGGGAGAAATTGTTTGTTTTATGAACAAATTTCATAGATGGACACTGAACCCTGTGTAAGAATTTTTTATTACTCTTATCTGAAATCTTCAACTTACTGTTATGAGTGTGTGAACTAGTGTACAAACACCCTTGTAAATGGTTTAAACTTGTTACCGCCTATTCATGAGAAGGAAACACTACCAAGATTTGGTCGTTATTTTAATCCATGGCCCCAAATTTCTGTGTACGGTAAATGATTTGACACTGTTGAGCCTGCTGTCAGAAATCAACAGACAAAAACATAAATCTTATCCGTACCAAACACTCAAGTCAAATTACTTCATAATGCAATCTAGACCAGCCAACTGGAAATTATGCTTTAAATAGTAAGTCAGCTTTAAATGTATTAGTACCTCTGGGACGGCTCTTCCCCTGTCATGGAGGTGTTAATAAGATTCAGGCGTCATTACAGTGGTCTTGTATAGCCAGACCTATTTCCACAGTGCTGTGTCTGAACAACAGGATGTCCACGAGACCTTTTGGATTAATTCAAAATTCTTTCAGATTCACTTGTTAGATTTACATTTTCATCCAGGAATCTAAACCCGCTTTATGCCCATGGTCTGTTGGGTCCAGAAGTGATGTTGACATTGTTACCAGCAGCAACTCTGCGATTGTGTTTAACATAGATAGATGATTGATGATGTTTGAGTATTTGTGCATCAATTTAATGACCCAATCAGAACATTTCCATTGTTTAAGTTATTAACCTAAGGAGGAACTCAAGCGATTTCAAGTTAAAATTATCCCAGTTTTAGTCAGCGTTGTCAGCTCAGTTGTTCATGAGGCCAAACGGCACCACTCTCGGTTTGTCAGATTAATGTAGATCTGTTCTGTTTCCATCACTTGCTGACATTTCTTTGGTATGGAAATATGACAAACAGATCAAAGAGCTCCATGTACGTTACAGTCCAAGCAGGATCCCAGCTGATTAAATGAACTGCAAATACACAGTTTGTTTACACAAATGAGGAGCACAGATGTTCAGCACGACGTGCAACAAGACTCCGTGTCAGCCTTTTTCCAAACTATGAGCTTGGATGTGAAACAAATACAGTGTCTGTGATTGACTGCCTTAAATCCTCTCTGTGTTGTTTCCGCTGTTCTCTGTTCTGTCTGCTGCTCTTCATTATGAACTGCTGCTCCCAAATTGTCTGTGACACTCTCTGAAAGCTACCTGGACGTTTCCATGAATGTTCTGTCATTATAAGTTGATGAAATGCTGCTATCTGCATTCAGCCAAGGTCACCATATTAATGATAAAGAATCAGAGGTATTTTCCGATCTCTGAGAAAACTCGTCTGGTCGTTTTCAGCTTTCCCTCTGACTGAAGCTTTAACGTTTTCTCTATCTGTCTGCCCTTCATCCCCAAACCGCTCCTGAACCCTGCTCCCTCCTTCCTTTTGTTTTGTTTTGTAATTTATTATTATCCATTGATTTAAATTATTCACCTTTTGTCAACCCATCTTGCCTTTCCTCATACACCGCTCATGATCTTCACATGTTGAAAACTTTGTCTCTTGCTTCCTCATTCTGAAAAATACAACCATCTACCCCTTCGACAATCTTTTTCCTCCATCCCATTCATCTTTCTGTCACATACTGTACCTACCTCTCTCCCTCACCATCCTCCTCCATCTTCACCTCTTTCTCATCAAAAACATTTTCCTTGCCTCTCCTAAACCTCCTCCTCCACTTACCCCCCCCAAACCACCACCTTACCTCCCCTCCCTCACAGCCAAAACCCAGGATGGCATTGCCTTGGAGATCCAGCCACTGAAGAGTGAGGAGGCTGCCGAGTCAGAGGAGAGGGCAGAGGAGGCCAAACCAGTAAAGAAGGTCAATGTGACCAAGAAGGAGAAATCTGTGCTGCAAGGCAAACTGACAAGACTGGCTGTACAGATTGGGAAGGCTGGTAAGAAGGGCACACAGACACACACATAAACACATAAATACTAATGATTTACATTGCAGGGACTTTTCATGTTTTGTACCTGTAAGGAAAGCAGTCCCCACAAAGTGACTGTGTAAACAGATACACACACGTGCACCTAACCTAGCTTAGTATAAAGACTGCATTTAGTGAGGATTTGTAAGCTTAGCTCAATCTAAAACGGAAAAACTTTGAACAACATCAGAGTCAAGTCAGGTTCAAGAGGAAATGTGGGACTGTTCCTTTAATAGCATGCAAAGTGATCAGACAGTGAGGGGACCGAGAGGCTGAGAGGTTAGAATGCACTCACTTTTATTGGATGAATGTTTTATTGGGAACAAGATTCATTCCAGAATTGAAGGTATTTTGTGTCTCATTTCAATTGACCTTAATACATTGAGGGACTTTCAGGACAGAGTGGAGGAGAGGCACCAGCCACAGGCCAGCCTCAGTAATAAACTGCCCCTCATTACAGGACAGGAATAGAATTTGGGCCAAAACACTTTGACAGGAGGTGACTGACAGGAGAAATGAAGCATTAAAACACAAGCAGTGGATTTTTCTGTTTCCCCTGTGTTCACCTGTTTCTGATTTACGTTCAGGATGTGGTTTGCCTTACAGAATTGTTGTTTTTTTTTCAGCTATGTTGTGAAAGGTGCAACACGTAAGAATTTTAGTTTAGAACATTTAAAATGTAACTAAAATTAAAAACAAAATGTTAGAGATAACTGTTTTGGATCACTAGCTGCACAGCTAACTAGGTCATAGGCTGTCCCTATTTGTTTGGAGTATACAGGTGGTCAGTTCCTACACATTGCATCTTAAGTGCAGGGACTTCCTGATAAAGGTCTGCTGTGTAGGATTTGGTAACAGTTTATCAAAGAGGGGGAAAAAAATCATCACTGACCTTAATACCTTACTCAACACATTTTGCTCTCTGGGTGATGACAGTGCATCACAGAGGGGTGGAGCCATGTCCATAAGTGTCCATCAGACCATAGGAGTGCATCCTGCAGGATTTCTTCTCAGTGATGTGAGCACAGGCAGGATTGTGAAATCCTATATTCAGAGTTTTGCCTTGACACCATTTTAAGTGCATGTGGACCAATAGGAAGGTTTGAGTTGAGGCTAGGCTACAGCAGGTCAGCTAAGTTTAATTTGGTTAAATTTCTTGTAAACCATTTGGTCATTTTTAATAGTTATTACCTAATTCTGTAAAACTGTGTGTTTGCCTGTTAAGGTGCAATGGCCACATGTTTTAGTACCCTCTGCTGTCACTGCATGAAAGAAATCATTCAGCTGCTCGGTATGGTGTTGACGTGAAAAGTGACAGCATGGTTGGTGTCACTGTTCATCTTTTCTCCCTTATTTTTTTGAATAATAAATGTTTAACAGGTTATGTCTCATTATATTTAAAAGATGAAAATTAAAATGAGGGATAATAATACTTGACTTGACTTCAATGGGGGCAGCCTAGAGACGCAGCTTGTGATGGAGGGTTGTCGGTTCGATTCCCCCACCAGACGGGCAGGAAAAATTTGGGTGTGGTGGAGTGATGAAAAATATATACTGTCAATAAAGCTGATTCTTCTTCTTCTTCTTAATAGGATGTGTGCTTGTGTTTAAATCTCCTTATTGTGTTTGTTCTAACCAGGTCTGATTATGTCAGCTGTGACAGTCATCATCCTCATTCTCTACTTTGTGATCGACACCTTTGGGGTCCAGGGCCGGTCCTGGGTTGCCGAGTGCACCCCGATCTACATCCAGTACTTTGTCAAGTTCTTCATCATTGGTGTAACTGTGCTGGTAGTGGCCGTTCCGGAAGGGCTGCCACTCGCTGTCACCATCTCTCTGGCCTACTCTGTCAAGGTAAGCAGGATGAGAAGCAAAGGGAGATATAGGATATGGATTTGTAAGGATTTTATAGTCACATTTATCGTACATTTCTTGAACTTTAGGGCCAGGTCATTTAGTTTTCAAAATTCAAAAGCAAAACTTGGCCTCTAACTTTGTTCTCCATATTTCAGAAAATGATGAAGGACAATAACCTAGTGCGTCATCTGGATGCCTGTGAGACAATGGGCAATGCCACAGCCATCTGCTCGGACAAGACAGGCACACTGACCATGAACCGCATGACAGTGGTACAGGCGTACATCGGCGACACACACTACAAAACTGTCCCTGAACCCGACGCTATCAAACCAGAGACTCTGGAAGTTATGATCAACAGCATCTCCATCAACTCAGCATACACTACCAAGATCTTGGTGAGACCTACAGTATCAGAGCTACATCCAGACACAGTACTGGCAGTAACTGGCAGACTTAACCCAAAATCACTGTGTGAAACCCTGTTTTGTCCAAAAAAATGCCCACGCTTTCAAAGTCAAGAGTCTGTCCTCTTTAAGATACATGTGGAAGATTAGGCATGCTTTCTTGTTTGTCACCTGCTTTTGCATTGTATTAATTGCCTAGATGCTGAACTTAACTTGAACCTTAACAAAGAGGTCTCAGGTGACCCTGGCTCAGGGGCCATTTCCGTTCTGCATGACAGTTAAATAAGGCTTAGGATTTATCGCTAACTTTAGCTCCCATATTACCTTTTTAGAATTTTCACAGTTTTTTTTTTTAATTTAGCTTTAACAAAGTAGTCTTACACTAAAACTCACACAAACTTTTTTCCCTTCTCAGCCTCCGGAAAAAGAAGGCGGCCTCCCCCGCCATGTGGGCAACAAGACGGAGTGTGCTTTGCTGGGACTGGTGCTGGACCTGGAAAGGGACTACCAGCCAATCAGAGACGAGGTCCCTGAAGAGAAACTCTACAAGGTTTACACATTCAACTCCTCACGCAAGTCCATGAGCACGGTGCTGAAGAACGCTGATGGAGGCTTCCGCATGTATAGCAAGGGAGCGTCAGAGATCGTTCTGAGAAAGTAAGAAAAGAGATTAAATACGATGAAAATGAATTTGTCTCAGGGAAGAGGATTGGGGGGGTGGATAGATAGTTGGTGACGATAGATGAATGGTGTTTCTTACCCTACCTAATGCGCTTCCTTCCAATCCTCCATCTCGCTCTCCCCCTCTCTCCACTTCCAGATGCTCTCGTATCTTGGACGCCCAAGGTCAGCCTCGTGTCTTCAAGCCAAAGGATCGTGATGAGATGGTGCATAAGGTGATTGAGCCGATGGCCTGTGACGGGCTGAGGACCATCTGCGTGGCTTTCAGGGACTTTCCGGCAGAAGCTGGAGAGCCAGACTGGGACAGCGAGAACGACATTCTGAACGAACTCACCTGCATCGCTGTGGTTGGCATTGAGGACCCTGTGAGACCTGAGGTACAAAGCAAATTTAACTCCACTTATACAGATATCCACCTGAAAACACTTCCTGTAATGAACACCTTGTGCTGGCTTATGTTTATGTCTGGAAAGTAGGAGTACAGTGCATTCCAAGTGGTGTAACAGCAGTATGCACAGTAATGAAAGATGGGAACGTCATGAGTTTACAGAAGCTGGAAAAAAAACTATAAATTATACATTAAA
Organism: Scatophagus argus; assembly: GCF_020382885.2. Taxonomy (NCBI): domain Eukaryota; kingdom Metazoa; phylum Chordata; class Actinopteri; family Scatophagidae; genus Scatophagus; species Scatophagus argus. The sequence goes on from NC_058495.1 coordinate 2,255,980, forward strand.
CAGCTCGGCCTACTTCAGATCTTTGCAGTTAAGGGACTTTTTGGAGTTTATAACGCAAATAAATATGGAATAATATATATATATTATATCAATACTAGAACAAGAAATGCAGCATTATTTGTGAAGCTGAGAAAGAAGAACCAAGTGTGAACATTTCAGAAGATATATGGTTGTGCATTTGGAGAACACAACGTTCCACAACATTCTCACATATTTGCAGAGAAGACCATCCAAAGAATGTAATTAGATTCGCTATTACACAGAGTAAATACTTACAGCACAGCCATGTGGAAGATGATTCCCATGTATTTTAGCTTTGTCCTGAAAATATTCAATTAATGGAGAGATGTTCATATGGCTATTATCAAAATTCTTCCAGTACTAAGGTCATAAATAGTATTGTACATCGGTCATATTACAGGAGATATTTCTCATTTTTTTGCTGTATTCAGGACATTTCTGGGCATCAGCAAACCTGGAGAAAGATTAATTGTTGTCTCAGTCAGTCAGTAAATAAATAAATAAGAAAATACAAGCAGAGGACGCGGTCCATGTAGACACAAATTCTGCCACACACTTGTAGAGTTTCTTGTGCCTCTCCATCGTAAGTGATGGGAGAGAGTCTATATATTCTGTTTGTTTGTGTGTTTTAATTAGGTTCTGCATATGATGCCAAACTATAGGTTCATTTCTGTCATTTCTGGTCTAGATTCTATTCAAAAGGCTTGAGGTCTGGCTTCAGAATGTGACATGGTACCGTCACTGCAATGGTGAGTGCCATCATTGGCATTCCAGACAGGAAGCAGAGGTGTCAAGCTCTGTTTATTGACCTGTCCAAAGTTTTTGATACTGAGGATCACCTTATTCTCAGTTAGAGGATAACTAGTATTTGTAAACTAAACAGACAAAAGCATTGGACCAGCTGACCATTACACATGACATTGCATTCTAAATACATGGACAGCTTTGCAGCTGTGGGAATTTGTGCCCATTCATGCAGTAGAGCATTTGTGAGGTCAGACACTGATGTTGGACTAAAAGGCCTGGCTGTCTTTATGCACTCACCTCTAACTGATTAAACATTTGTCATGGTGTGCCCAAAGGGTCTGTTTTAGGTCCACTTTCACAGAAGACAAAGGACTTCTGAATGAGACTCAGCTATCTTTTGAAAGAATCACATATCTGTGATTACAAACAGTAACCAACAATTACCGCATATTATGCCTTTACGATAAATCTTCTGTGCTGCCAGATTGTAATCCACCACAGACTCATTGGTTTTGCACCATGTGAAGCTCTCTATCAGCCTTCTGTACTCCTCTGCAAAAAAATAGTCCCCAAGTGAAGGCAGCATGTTTCTTGGACATTATTCACTGGAGAAGCAGGACACTTTTTGACTTTAATTGTAGAAGCTAAGCCAATACTTTTAAGCCACTGAGGTGCTACCACGCCAGAGCTCTAGTTGATACACTGATGACCTTGACAGATAAAGCATGGTGCGAGACGAACTTTGCAGTTAAACACTCAGTCCATTTAATATCCGTCAGATTTCATTTGCGTAAAACTCAAACATGATTTCACAAAAAAAACATGAATGTGCTTCTCTGACAACTCTGGCATATCAAACACTGCTTCAGTGGTCAAAAACTGCTTTCCTTCTGGGTGGAGCATCTGATCTGGTACAGACTGGTTCCTGTTTATACTCTCATGCGCTCCATCCCTCAATTCGGACTTGACACAGCATCCATTTATAATATCTGTCTGTGTTATAGCTCCTACAATAACTTTGATTTCATAATACTGTTTATTAAATTCTTCCAGTCTTCACTGAATATACAATATTATATGAGTCTGAACAAACATGGATGTAAACTACATCTTGGCTGGTTTGCAGAGGCATACAACCACCAGGTGGAAATTCTACTTTGAAATAAAAAACGGTCAGACTTGAGTCTGGTGTCAGTAGACTTATTTGATGATCAGTGGTTGTAGTCTGCAGTTGTCACTGATACAGTAATGAGCTCAGCATAGTTTGAAATGTCCTGCATGCACAATGTTAAACATTAATTATAGATCCATATTATCATAAACATTCAAACCAGGATTGTTGTCCATGTGCTTGTAGTGAGTGTAAATTGTTGCAGTGAACACCACACACACACTCTGCCCTCTCCAGTCATCTTCACCAGCTGCACACATATGAAAAGTCTGGAAATAAAGCTAGTGACAACTCTCACACAGTCATTACACTCCCTATTTCTTTAAGAGTCCAGATCATACTTAAGGCTAAGTTAACCATAATCAAACTAAATAAAGAAACTGTGTTCATCAAACTTGTGGGAGATACCACCACCTGTCATGATGTGAAGTGCTCAGTCCTCTGTGTATGAATACTGTGGTGACACAATGAACAGTGTGCTTTCTAACCTCTGCCTCACCCACAAGCATCTTGATTTTTGTGTCAAAAAAAAATCTTTTCTTTTTTTTTTTATCTTCCAGTCATTTGTTGACATGATTCACCATAGAGAACCACTGATCTGCAGCCTCATTTCTATGAAGTTGAACTATATAAATCAGCATTCATGAGATGCTTTGCATTAGCCATTTATGGTTAAATGTGGGTGTATGTAGGGTAAAACATTAAGCTGATCCACATGCCCACTTTTTCAAATGGATGGAGATTTATAAAGGGAACACTGCCTGTAGGCACAGTTTCATAGATCAGATTCTTCTTTTAATTTTTATTTATTTATTCATTTCGGTGCATGCCGTTTTCAGCTTTTTGCACATGCACGTGTTTGTTATGGATCCTACGCACTGTTTTATAAATGAGACCCCTGGTCAGATGTGCAGAGTCTGGATGCTCTGAAGTGTTAAATGAAGTCTGTAATGAAGCCCAGAAAGCATCAGTGCTGCCTGCTGCTTTAATGTCAGAGCACAAAAATCACAAACAGGATGGAAATAACTGGAGAGCAGCAGGAGCCAGACGGCAGCTCAGCATTTATCTGTACACGACCTGTGATGTGATGGACACTAAAGACTCTGAAGAATATACTATCGTTTAGGCATAAAATTATTCCTAACGATTGTATTTTAAAAACATGAAACATGAATGTAACTGTCTATAGTCTGCAGTACAACTGGACAAATGCCAGTGAGGGATTCTTTACTCTATTAAAGAACAGAGTCTTTGTATAGCTGCTTGGTCAGCTCAAATCAACCCAGAACCTTGACTACTTCTACTGTATGGTGTGCCAGTCTGTGCCATTCCAGTCTAGCATTGCACATGTTGTTTCCATTGATAAATGTGGCACGTTCACCATCAAATTTACCATTCATTGTAATTTCTGGAGAGTCATTTATTTTGAACATGCATTTAATGAAATCAGATTTTACGTGGTATAGCTAATTAATGTTTGCTCTGTGACTGGCTATAAACTTTCCACCTGATTCGTTTTAGATAAAGGAACCCTGTAAAAGGGTCTTAATTATGCTTTTGATGGTTTCATACATGATATCATGCCCAAAAGACTGAGGCTAAAACTAACTGGCCCGGTAGTTGATGATCCATGTAAAGACGTGGTAATGAAGGAACAGAATTGTTTTTGTACTGTAGTGCAGAGCTAGTTAGCCGTAGGATATTATTATTGTTCATTATAGTTTTAAAAATAAAATGTAATCAAAATGTGACGTACATTACCATGGACTCCTCGCATTTCTTTTTATTAACTTTATTACATGAGATGAATGAGGTCTGAGTTAGGATTGGTTAAAGAACAGCAACATGTAAAACCTTTTGCTGCTGCTGAAAGAATAGATTTACAGAGAAATTTCTCTTGCATTTTAGAGATTTCTCTGCCGTAACAGAGGACAAAGGTCACACATCTGTGTTCATGTCATTGGCAGAGATGCATAACATGAACTTGCAGCGGAAGAGCAGCGTGATGAATCCTGTTTCAGTTTTAGTTGCAAGATGATAATCATCCTTCAAGGTTCAGTCATCAAAATCCTCTTTAGATCAATAGATCAGGAAGGGGAGCTGGGGAGTTTCTCTGACCTTCTGGATTCTGTAACATCTGTGCTCATCTTTCAGGTTTCATGACCCGTTTCTGTTTTCTGACATTTTTCTAGGTACCTGAGGCTATCTCTAAATGCCAGCGTGCAGGTATCACTGTACGTATGGTTACCGGAGACAACATCAACACTGCCCGCGCCATTGCAACAAAGTGCGGTATCATACTGCCCGGGGAGGACTTCCTGTGTCTGGAGGGCAAGGAGTTCAACCAGCAGATCAGAAACGACAAGGGAGAGGTGAGATGAGTACAGAAACGTTTAACTGCCAGGTACCTCAACAAATAAGCATGTAATTAGACATTGCGTGAACCACTCGATGACTCCAGAATTCACAAGGCTGAGTGACGTCCTTGTCTCTAACATGTTAGCATTAGAGCATGTGCTTCCTTATCCAGCAGATAAAGAGCATCATTGGCATCCCGTTGCAGCCCAGGAGGCTGTTGCAGCAGCTGTGGAAGTTTGATTGTAGTGTTGGAGCTATACTTTAAATTAAAAAAAAAAAAAAAAAAAGAAAAGCTCTTGCAAATTATTCCAACACATTTAAGGTAGAAATTAAAATATTCACCTTCTTTAGGAGGTACTTCTTACTTATTATTAATTATTTCTTACTATGAGCAGTAGTTATTGTCCCATATTAGCTGAAGGCCAAAGCAACTCTCTGCTCGACGATATTTTTATCAGACTGGACTGACTGAAATTGTAGCCTCATCTTTAGAAAACAGAAACAAAGTGCTGAGTTCAGTGTTAAACTAACTAGTTCCAACGTAGCAGTTAGTAGTGACTGTAGTGCAAACAATACTGGACTTTTAAGGCCAATACTGATATACATAAAAATCAGATCAATTCAGTTCAGTTTACTTATATAGTGCTAATTCTCAACAATAGTTATGTCATGACACTTTCCTATTACAGCAGGTCTAGACCAAACCCTTTAATGAGTTAATGGCATCAGTAAAATCAAGTCAAACTTAATCATATTAAACTTGATTAACCTGTTTTTCATGTTTTACGTTCCCAGGTGGAACAAGAGCGTCTGGACAAAGTCTGGCCTAAATTGCGTGTTCTGGCCCGTTCCTCACCGACAGACAAACACACGCTTGTCAAAGGTGGGTTCATTCTAACAGGGATCGTTTTATATGTTGGATGCTGTAAACTGTTTGGCATGTTTTGCTGTTGACTGCATGTGTGTTTGTCATTGCTCACGAGGTGAGATCAGCGTAGTTTTAGGCCATCACATGTTGGTATCTCAAACTGAACTCTTGTAAATAGTTGTTTCCTGATTGTGTTTCTAGCATTTTAACAGAAAGAGAGAATCAGTTTGCTCGTGTCTTTTCTGAAATACACTAATAAGTTCATACGCTCATTTAAAAGGAGAATTGTCTTTTGGTTCCACTCTGTTGATCAGGGATCATTGACAGCACGGTGGGTGAAACCCGACAAGTGGTGGCAGTGACAGGTGATGGTACTAATGATGGCCCCGCCCTCAAGAAAGCTGATGTCGGCTTTGCCATGGTAACCACTTCTTTGTTGTTGTTTTTTTTCTCCCAGCTCTTCACTCATCTGTTGGTCCAGTTCTGCGTCATTAACAAAAGAGAAAGAACAACTTTGACTTAATTACATATCCAGTGCAGCCATGAAATAGGTATTTTTTTCTCTGAACATCATCCAAAATAACTCTTGAGTTTAATGCCATGAATTCATTAAGATAACGGTGAAAATAATGGAATAACAAATCAGTAAATGATGAGCTTGAATGCCTCGGCTCATCGGCGTGGTGCGGTCCCAGTCTTCTTCTCCCAGTCTGCTGCCATGTTCCTGTTTTTATTCTCCACAGACCAACACACACATGGAGTGAGAACACTGAGACTGGTTCTGTCTTTTATATTTTTGTTTTTTGCTCTCTTATATACAGTAAATAATAAAACTTAAAAAAGAAAGTCTAACATCCTAGTCACAGACTGGTTAGAGACATACATAAGCTAACCATAAAATTGGTCAGTGATCTCAGACAAATCCAGGGTGTCAAACTGGCTCAGCAGTCTAGAAGCTAAAGCCTCTCCTAGTGTAGCATCAGATCACCTGGTGATTGAGACAGAAGACAATGAAATTTTAAAAAATGTCCGTCTTTGTTATTCTTTCCAACAATCACTGGGTCCAAATAGCCCTCAATGCACTGCGTTAACTATTAAATTATTCTGGTTTAATTTTGTTGTCTGTCAGGTTTGGATGATCATAAAATGTGTGTTTTTCATAACACAAGGAGACTAGTGTATTAGGTGAGAGCGACATAGTAGCTGTTTCTAGTTAAGCAAAAACGATTTTACGCTTCTTTTTGTCTTGTCTGGGGTCCTTTTTGTAATCTTGTCAGACACTGAATAACAATGATAACAGCTAGTTGTTGGATCCTGGTCGGAGCTAGCTGATTCTATGATTAGCCAGTCTGTGTGAACATTATGTGTTCATAGGCATGGAGGACTGATCCTGAAGGCATCCACAATCTACTTTTCAGTTGTGATTTCTAACGTATATACATTACATAGATCATGATATTACGGAGGTGAAAAGAAAATATATCCCATATTGTTGTAGTGTTTTCTGTGTCCTGTATAAAATTGTCATTTGGGAATTGACATTCGACATTCCCCACAAAAAAAGCTGAGGTTGGGGAGTGACAATAATAATGAAATTAATGAAAACTAAACTAAACCCTGAATGAAAATGAAAAACTGCATTGACAAAATCCATGAAAATATTTTATTATTAAAACTAATATTAAAATCTTTTATTCTTTTCACTGTGGTTCTTAGACAGTACAGTCTGAAAGCAATAGCATGCCAATCTAAGACATGTGCCTGTGATTAGGCCTGTAAATAAGGGGTTTGTTGGTTCTGATTTAGTCGGGAACCCACAGCAGTGCCCACTTCATCTGAGATTTACTGCTGAAACAGACACTCAGCGAAACTGTCGTCTATGAACGACACAGCTGCTGCTAATATTTGTTCAGATCATTTATTCTGTTCTATCAGAAATTTTTCACAGTGCATCATTTCTCCCAGCTGACATAAGAGCACACTGAGCAAATGATCAGATGATGGCTGATGCTGAGGAATTAAAGACACAGAACAGGGCCTGTGGACGAGCTGTGTAACATCAGCTGCCTGCTCTGTGTGTTGGTGTGACCTTTATTTATTAAGGAAAGTCATCTGAACACCCGTGTCTCCTGCAGGCTGCTGAGCAGCTGTTGTGCTGTCAAATAGCACTCTGACAGTAGCTACTGTTCCTAGACACATCACAGAGGCAGTCTGGGAATTTAAACAAGTCGCCTTCCAGTACTAATGTGTCCCAGCTGGAATGTTTTCCATTTGCACCCGAGTGTCCCTTTTCACTTATCACCTTCGAGCTGGAAAACAGAGAGAGATGTACATGTGTCTGTGTGGGAGAGCGTCACTCTGCAGAGAGCCACAGCAGTTCACATCACAGCTTCTTCATGGCTGCTGTTGACCTGAGAATGGTTCTCTTAGTGATTGAGTTAAAAGTATTCTCAATTAAAGCTTTGTACACTTTACACATACTAGCTGTGTTATTCTTTAACCCAGGGGTATCAGACTCAGATCATCAGGGGTTGTTTTCTTCAAAAAGCTGGGTGTATGTTTTTTAAACTACACCCACTCTGAGGTGAGCAGCTGCTCTGTCCCTCTCCTCTGCCTTGTACCTGTCATGCTGCTTTGCAGGTACAGAAGAATAATGGTGCTGAGGCTGTAGTCTGGAGTGCAGCTGCTCTCTCCTGCTGAGACAGGAAGTACTCCACAATCAGTTTTCCACTTCTCATGAACCCCTGCTGGACCTTTCTTTTAGGTTTTGGAAAGGGCGCTTTGGTGTCACAGTCCAGGAGTTTATGTTGACCAGTTGCACAGCTGAGCACAGCAGCATTCTCCAAACTTTTTAGCTTTAAACGCTGACCCCGTGGCACCGCTAATTAAAGTTTGCTTAGTGTGAAGTAAAAAGATAATTTCGTGTTCTGACTTTGCAACTTCGTTAGAAAATGAAATGCTCCTTCTGATGTCAAAAACGGCGCAAAAATAGGAACTGAGGTTATGATAGAACAACAGGCAACTTGTAATAATGTTAAGTTTAATAAAATATACAGCCAGTTAAGAGTTCAGTGCAGTGCATTACAGTTCACAGCAGTTTGGTAACTGTTTGGAGATTTTTGATCGACTCCAGTCTGACATGTTTCCATCTAAATTCATAAACCAGGATCTGTCCCCATCTGCTTCTTTCAGGGAATCGCTGGCACTGATGTGGCAAAGGAGGCATCTGACATCATCCTGACTGACGACAACTTCACCAGCATTGTCAAGGCCGTCATGTGGGGAAGAAACGTCTACGACAGCATCTCCAAGTTCCTGCAGTTCCAGCTGACCGTCAACGTAGTGGCCGTAATCGTGGCATTCACCGGCGCCTGCATCACACAGGTAGGCTGAAGGCTGTACGCTTATGTAAATTTGGGATTATTACAATAATTACTACTATAATGATGGACAGGTTAACACATGATTCTGCTGTTACAGCTGAAATGAACCAGTAATTTTTGCCACTCCTCTGCGCCTTAACAAGAGACATGGAGAGAATGAAACAGTGGTGCACGGTGAATAAAGAGAGAGAGTGGTGGTGAATCGGAAACAAAACACCGTTTTCTGTCTTATTCTGTATTCTCTGTATTACAAAATTTAATTAAAGAGTTAATTAGAGTTTGGTCTTGTTTCACAGGGGTTGCGTTCTAAAAATCAATTAAACCCTTCCAAACCTCGTGACGTGTTTGATTTATCCTGTCTCTCTGCTCCTGCCTGTCTCTGTGCACCTCACACAGACAGACCTGCAGCATTTTATATTTACTGTAAACTTGCTTTATTTTCACATTAAACTGCAGCTCGCTGTTTGACACGTCATGTTCCTCTGAACAGAAATACTCGTTCCTGCTGTGGGATTAGCTGCGCTCTAAGCTGCTAACTGCGTTAGCTCTTAGCTCCCTTAGCCAAACATGAACTAAACTGCAGGACTCAGTGGCTGCTAACAGCTAACCTCCTCTCTTACCAGCTAGCCGTTTGTGACTGAGGGGAAAGATGAGAAGATATGCTCCAATGTGATCAGCGCTCTGTAGTTTGTCATTTGCTAAGCAATACAGTTTGTCCCAGTCAGATACTGTTCAAGCCCTGCAGTCCACTATGGCAGACAGGTTGCCTGATGTTGTTGAAAGATGAATCGCGTTGAGCTCTGTCTAATAAGATGCATAAAAAAATCTAATTTTCCTTAACATGAGGTTTACTGTCTTCATGTTCTTGCCGTCAGTCAGCTGATTCAACCTGATTCAGGACGAACACGTGAATGAGTTTCAAAGGACGAGTTGAATGAATGTGTTACATGGCATAGTGGCTGCACTGTGGTCTGCTCAACTGTTGGTAAATCAGTATATATATTATATTTCTCCACGTGCATGGAACTGAGCTAAAGCTTGCATCTTGATAATTATTTTACATTTTGAAGGTTTACTGTTTTGATCAAATCTCCAGAGGGGCCAGAAAAAGAAAGACATGTTTAATTTTGATTGTCTCAGAGCGCCGAGGATGCAAGGCAGCTGTGTCACATGTTTTTGTTTCATAATGTGTCTCTGATCAGGAAACTGAACTCCTGACACAATAAAAAAAAAAAAGTAACTTGCAGCTGTGTATTAATTGAAAGGCTCACAGCTGGCAAGACTGATAACTAACAGGTTTACAGAGTAGAGAGCACAAAGTAGGCTAAGATACAGCCTGAAACCATGGCAACACATCGCCATCATAATCCGGAAATATAACAGGGACTCAGCAGGTCTTTGGTCTCTGTGCTGTGTTTACACTCAGTGATCATTAATGGCTTGTTTCTGTTCGGCCACTGATATTTTGCCACACATCATTAAAAGATGGTGCACTGATTTATGTCTTTATTGCACAGAGGATTGTTGCATCTCCATAGGTCTGGTTTGAAAAGTGGATTGGGTCCTATAAAATGTGTGTGTGTGTGTGAATGCTACATTCAAAAGCATTTGAAAAATGGTAGTATAGCTATAAAATGAAAATCCTATGTAAATCTCCACATTCTTAAAACACTAACCCAAGTTTTACACATCAAAGCCTGTTTACAGTTCTTGTGCTGCTGCATATGTGAAATCTGTTTCCATTTGTGGCTTCAGGGGGAGCTGTGTGAAGTCTGCTAAACCGCCACAAGTGATGTCACTTGTATCAGTGTTGGCTTCGGTCTGGAAACTACATGTTTGAAAATGGAAAACAAATTGTAGACGTGGAGAGAAAGCAGTGAGCTTTCATTAGCATACACCTGAATCTGCGACCAAACGGTTCACGCACAATTTGTATGCTTGAATTGCCTGCAAGTAATAAAAGCAATATCACGATCCAGATGATATGCATAATGTTAAGTATTGCTATGAAGAGCAGGCATATGGAGAACAGAAGTGTGAGGTATCAGATTCATGGAGACGGGACAATAAACTGGTCTGTAATTAAGGATGTAAAATACACTCAAGATGATTAATGGGGCTCCTCAGGCGGACACGTCGCCCCACCAGAAACATCCAGACAGTAGGACACAGATTCTTAACGTTATTTTCACAACATCTTAATTTTGATATTAAGTTAGTAAACGTCAGCATGGGAAAAATGAATTATCATCAAAATCTGATCCACACAAGCCTAATAGGAGTGCAATGCCACATCACTTGAGAACTCTGTTAAAGTCATGTTTATTTTCATTGATAGAGACCTGACACTGTACAGTGGATCATGATGTTTTTGCGTCTTTACTACCAAGACTGTTCTGTTCTTTACTGTTGCATCTCCGACTGTTCAGTTCAGCATTGTTTTAGGAGAATATCTACTGCTGACGGCTGTGGTGGGAGGCATTACGCCCCGTTGAGCGCGATAGAAGTGATGGAAATTCTTCAAATTTAGCACAGAAATCCACTTGGACTCATGGATAAACTGATTAGATTTTATTGGCCACTGGTGGTCACTGTGACGTCACAAAACACATATTTGGCCACAACTCAAGAATTTATGCACTAAGTATGACGGGGCTGTGGCCTAGAGGTTGGAGAAGCGGCTTGTGATCGGAGGGTCACCGGTTCGATTCCCCCACCGGACGGGCAGGAAAAATTTGGGTGTGGTGGAGTGATTAATGCGAAAAAAATGCCCCCCCCTTCATTAGCCAGCCGATGTGCCCTTGAGCAAGGCACTTAATCCCCCAATATGCTCCCCGGGCGCTTGATGCTGCCCACTGCTCCTGTGTGTGTTTCACTGCATGTAATTTGCCGGGTGTTGCATGTGTGTGTTCAACTAAGGATGGGATAAATGCAGTAGTAAAATTCAGTATGTGTGTATATAAAAATATATATATATACTGCCAATAAAAGTTGATTCTTCTTAAAGAAATTTTACAAAATGATGAAGTGATGACATTTTATATCCAAAAGATATAAGACATAAGAGAAATAGTTTTGGAGTAGCGTCTGCAGGTCTTCTTCTTCATGGTTGCATTTGTCCTCAGTGACATCCACCACAACATGTCCCTCCTGTGACTAGAGGAAGTACATTGAGCTCACATGACAAACATGACTGTTGACTTTTGGCTGTGGCCCACCACCACTAGGGCCCGCAGACATCATAACATCATGAGGCGACGCTCTGAGCGTGCTCACACTGTATGTCAAATGAATTTTAGATAGGCACAGTTGCATAGAAGGTCACAGCAAAGACACTAGCTTGCACTGGGCAAAGTGACCTGAGGTAAAGAAAAATGATTTCATTTGAATTGAAGCTGGCACTTATGCCATATCAAAACACACAGTGGCAAGAAGAAACAGAATAACAGAACAAGAACAAAACGGTGATATGTTTTATTTGCCATTTTCCGATAATTTGTTTGCTAACCGAGTTCTCCTCCTCCTACAGGACTCTCCTCTGAAGGCCGTCCAGATGCTTTGGGTCAACCTCATCATGGACACACTGGCATCTCTTGCTCTGGCCACCGAGCCGCCCACCGAGGCTTTGCTGTTGCGCAAACCATATGGCCGCGACAAGCCTCTCATCTCCAGGACCATGATGAAAAACATCCTGGGCCATGCCGTTTACCAGCTCATCATCATCTTCACCCTGCTCTTTGCTGGTAAGTTAAACACTTACAGAGAAGCTGCACAAACCAGATGAACTGTACAACCCAGATGGAAAAATAATCTGATCTTTAAGTTTTGGAATTACAGTTTCATTTGGAAGAATCAGAATGAATACTGAGCTCTTTATTGATTGTTGTCAAAAAACATTAATTGTTTTGTGGATATTTTCCTTCTTTATTTCCTCAGGTGAGAAGTTTTTCAATATTGACAGCGGCCGCAACGCTCCCCTGCACTCGCCGCCATCAGAGCACTACACCATCGTATTCAACGTGTTCGTCATGATGCAGCTCTTCAACGAAGTCAACGCCAGGAAGATCCATGGAGAGAGGAACGTGTTCGAGGGCATCTACAGGAACCCCATCTTCTGCAGCGTGGTACTGGGTACCTTCGCCCTGCAGGTATCTCTATCATCATCATCAACATCACATACATCAACAGCTAATGAAACATTTGGTATTCTCTTGATTATTTCCTGCAGCAGGACGGTGTACGTGGGACTGAGTCAAAACAAATTAGTGTGTTCACAGTAGTGGATGAACATGTCACCCAGTGCAACAGTATGACTCATTGATGTGTTTTTAATGGAGCTCTGTGGCACGGGAGAATAAGATGTATCAGGCTTTCGACACACAGACAATTTGTGCTAGTAGGATCAAGTCGATGTTGATCTGGGGCAGCACAAGGGATTTGTTGACAGTAAGAAAAATCCTGAATGTCATCAGACTAATCCTTTGTCCAATCCGCTATAGCAAAGTTCACTCGGCTAACGTGTCCCGTGTGTTTCTTCTCCCTCTCAGATCATCATTGTTCAGTTTGGAGGGAAGCCGTTCTCCTGCACGGCTCTGACCATCGACCAGTGGCTGTGGTGTGTGTTCATTGGTGTGGGAGAGCTGCTGTGGGGACAGGTGAGAACAGAACCAGAACCAGCAGTGTTTTGTTCTGAACAAACAGCATCAAAGCTGTTCTAAGAACAAACAACATGTACTGAGGAGAAGATGAAGAGGTGGCTACATGAGGTTTGTGGCAGAAAACTGTTGCCTGTCACACTTGTGCTGCTACAAGGTTGCCATCACAACCATCGCCATGGTAATGAGCTCGGCACATGAAAGCAGCGCACTCCTGTTTACGAGGACAGAGAGAAAACAAGCCCAGCATATCAGTCCCTTTGTGGATACACGCACGCACTAACACACCAGCACATGCATGATCCTGTTAATATGCACAGAGACACACACACACACACAGGCTTAGAAAGCATATGTTATATAGAAAGAAAGATCAGGCATAAGAAGTCTTGTGGGTTCAGTTGGAGGGCAGAGAGCGAGAGCGCAGAGGCAGAAACATGCTGACAGAAACAGACTAAATGGAGAACTCTTATTTTGGAGGTTAAATGTCTTTTGTTTCTAACAGAGAGGGAAGGTGACAGGAATATAAAATTTACAGCTGCAGCAAGAAGCTGTGTGGGTCTTTTTTCTCTTTTAATTGAACAATGAAACAACAGGACAAAAACCTGTAGAACTATACAGATAAAACATTATAATGGAAGTCTGTTTGATTAATCATAAAGTATGTAAATATAACGATGAAAACATAAATAAACCAGCACAACAATACATATTGTTCAGGGTTTAAAATCCTTTTTTCATTAAGTAATAAGGTTTTACAGTTCTGTCATTGTTTTTTTTTTTAATCATCAGCTCTTAAAGAAGCACTCCAGTGAGGTAAAAAAAAAAAAACCCGTAAAGAGTCTGATTCAAAAAAAAGACTGAAATTATAGAAGATGACATATCCTAACTTTAAATCCCTGAATGAGTCCAAAAGATCCAAAAACACTGGGTCTTGCATTTCCCATAATGCAAAACTGAATTGCTAAAACGCTGCCAGATAAACACTCTCATACTCCACACCTCTAATCTGTAATGCATACATTTGTCTCCAGTCCAAGTCTCTGAGTAATTCTGATGAAATCAGGCATCATCGTGTTCACTTTCTCCACCAGCAGCAGAAAATACGCTGAAACTCTTTTCATAGGCTTAGTAACTGGAATAACCGTTAATGTTTGTATTTTTTCTTTCAAACTCAGCTGATCACATCCATCCCCACCCACCACCTGAAGTTCCTGAAGGAAGCAGGCCACGGCATCACAAAGGAGGAGATCCACGAGGAGGAGCTGACGGAGGGGGCTGATGAAATTGACCATGCTGAGATGGAGCTGAGGAGAGGCCAGATCCTCTGGTTCAGAGGCCTGAACCGCATCCAGACACAGGTACGACCACCGTGTCTCGCCGTGACATCCAGCACGCTGCCAAGTCAAACTTTGTCACTCACTTTACTTTTCACTCTGAGGTTTTTCCTGATAAAAGGTTTCCAAAGTGGCAGTAATGGAGGTAATAACCTGACTCAGATATCTGTTGCGTCATTGGAGCTGCAGAAAACTTCAGTTACCATGGCAATGCAGGAGGTGTGTGAAAATGTGTGCTGTTTTGAGCACATTTACTCCAAATATTTCTGGAGTTTTTGAATTAAAACTGCGTAAACAACTAAACACGTTTGTTACAGAAAAATTCAACAAGAAATGTCACTAGACAAGCATGTACAGACAATATCAGGAACAATCACACATCTCTAAATATATCCAAAATGAAACATTTTAAGTCATTCAAGGGGATGAAAGTTTAAAGTTTAAAAGTCCTTTGTAATTCACTGCATTTACAGGGTGAAAGTAATGAGTTTCTCCAAGTTCTTTATTGTTATTTAGTTTTAGGGTAATTAGAGTTAAGCTGTCCTGCTCCCATGAACAGTAGTTTCAAATGTAAGAAGTAGGGTTGGGTATCTTTTAAATTTTATGGATGACCAATTCCAGTTTGGTTAAAAAAAACAAACAAAAAAAATGGTCAAATTTTTACATAATGAAAATATTTTTAAGTGTTTTCACCATTGTTTTATTAAAACAAGTCAAAGTTTTTATAAGTAAAGCCTGATATTATATACTGCTAAACAACATAAACTACATTAATCTTATTATTTATTTTATTTATTTTTTTCTGGAAATGTATGACACACACACACACACACACACACACACACAGAGCAAATTCCCAGTCTGTGTGATGGGCCACAGGGGAAGACAACACTGTGGAGGTGCTGCTGTTTACCTCCACTGAAGAATAAAAATATCCAACAAGCTTTTCTTTTTGTCCCATGCTAGATGTCACCTTTAATTTCTGTGTTTTAATAGAGTTGTTCTTACTGAAGCTCTGCAGCAGAGTGTGAAATTAACTGGCCAAGAATCAAAGCGGGTGTGTGTGTGTGTGCGTGCATGCGTGCGTGCGTGTGTGACATATGTGTCTATCCTCCTACAGGATAGATAACACTGAGCATTAGCATGTCCACAGGCAGTCCCATTCTGTCCCTGTGGGGTTCATTAGCCTTGATGCTAACACCCACCCACATAAACAACAGCCAATGTTCTCTCTCTCTGTCTCTGTCTTTCTGTCTCTGTCTTTTGCTCTCTCTCTCTCTCTCTCTCTCTCTCTCTCTCTCTCTCTCTCGCCATCTCTCACACACACACATACACACATAGTCAGCCTGAGAGGTCAGGTGTTTTTCTCTCAGCAGTGGAGCAGTGGACTAACTTGTACTTATTGTAGCCAGAAGGTAAACACATCTGAATTAATAATAACTAATATCTTTTTCTGCTTTGTCCTCTTGAGTTTTTCTGTTCCCTGCTTCCTCACGCAGAAAATTCAGAATGCTAACCGAGAAATTCAGACTTGTCTGGCGTTTTAATATCCTTCCAAATGTAGCCTTTTTCGAAACCACCAACAGTGTCTTTTCACAGTCATACAATCATAAAGTGGCGATAAATTATATATTCGTAATTGTGTATCAAATGACAATATGAAAAGGTTTGCTGATAATGATGAACTTACAGAGAATTATCACCTGAATCTGCAGCTCCCCTCAGCTTTACAGAAAGTTAATGAGCTTCATCTCATTGTTTAAATTACTGGTCAGTAACTTTACTGCTATGATTCTTTCTCAACACCTTCATAACGTTTTCATCTGCAGCAGTTTGATGTTTTTGGAGAAATAAAAACCCACTATAAACCTGCTCAGCCACAAACAGGAGACAAACACAGTTAGCAATTAGCTGGTGAACCAAGTGGAGCATTTACCAGCTAAAGAACCACAGATTTCCCTAAGGGGTTGGTAGAGACCAAATTCATAGCTAAAACAAAGTGAAAATTAGACCAAAAACACCACTCCAAATAAATGGTCATTTTGTTCCGTCACTGCTGAATGTGTAAATAAGCAACTGCAACATAAAGTCAAATTCTAGTTTTTCAATCTTTTGCCCTAAAATTATATATTCTGGTGTGTAAATTATTCATACTCACCAAAAGTTTTGGAATTCGTCCAGGAGATCACCCCAGTCAGCAGCTGTGTAAGGCTGCAGTGTCTATCTGGGACAACTCCACTAAAAGTTTTAGCCACTCACAGGTTGAGGTTGTTACTCTGATGTGTGACTGTGTTACAGAAACATCCCCACACAGAGAGAGACCTTTTTGTTGTTGTTTAACACAAACAAAAGTCTCACTCTGGGAAAAGTCTCACTCAGAATTCGGAAATCTGTTGCAGTTGTTGCCTCATCTACATTGTTTAAATCCGCTAAATATTCAGCCATCATTTTGCAAATAAATTCTTACAAGCACTTCCTCTCAGTAAACTCCGCTCTCCTCCTCCGACTAACGTTTCCAGGGTCATCTTCCTGCAGCAACTCGCCTCCAGCGAGATTTCAGAGCTTTGTGAGAGGTTTTTGTTTCTGAATAAACAAAAAAGGATTGTACTCTTAAACAAAAAATCTGTCTCGGTAGGGATTTTTCTCTAATGCTGTGAGGCACTTAGAGTAGCAATCTCAGCCAGTACGCAGTGATTGGCATCAATAGCAATTGACCAAGTTGCCCCAGAGGACTAAATTGCAGTTGCAGCCACTGCAGCCATGATCTGTTGGGCCAGTTCCGAAACCTTTGGCAAATATGAATCATTTACACACTAAAATATGTATGTCATGTTTAAAAGCTGAGGTTCACAGAGGTTCAACTGGATGAGAAATCCTGAAAGTACTCTGAAAGAAATAGAAATTAGAATTTTCAACTGCAATTATCTACAATTAACCATGACAATCATGCAATATGATCAGTAGCTCCTAAATGCATGGGTGGATTTGCGAGCTTGATTTGGGTTCAGTGAACCCAGATTCTGACACGTAGAATATCAGAAAGTAACCTTCACGTGACCCGTGACCTGCAGAGCGTAATGAGACGAGGAAATCATGCAAGAAGAAACAGAAATAAAAAATCTTGCCCTTTTATGCCTCTCCAATGCCAGACACACTGTTAAGAAAAGAGGAAGCTCTCTGTCTTTTCTCTTTCTGCCTGTGTATCTGTAATATCAGTCTGTCACCCTCCTGGGATGGGAGGATGGGAGGATCGAGGAGGAGGCACCGAAAGGCTGCAAGCTAATTAGGTTCTTATCTCTCCATGCTCCTCTTCCTGTCCTCCTCCTCTCTAATCCTTGCGGGCAGCGTTGTGCCGCTCAACGCCTCGACAGTCAAACACAGTGGGGGAATAATTGGTACAAGCAGCACCTCGCTGCTGAAACTTTATCAGTCATTCAAAGTGACACAGTTTCCCCTCTTCTTCCCGTCTTCTCTCAAAGTGCTTTGAGTCCAATTCAAAAGCTCTTTATTCATCGTTCTGTTTCTTCCTGCTTCCCTTCGTTGTATCACAGCCTCTTCTGGATTTTCACATTTTGTCTTTCACTAACTAAATGAATTCTTTCTCTCTTTCATTGCCTTTTCTCTCAAACTTTTTTCCCTATTCTTCTCTCTCTCTTCATCTCTCCCTCATTCACTCCTTCTTGACTTGGTTGAACCTCACGTTCTTCTGTGTCCCTGTACCCACATTCTGTAAACTGAATGATAATGTCGTGGTGCTGCAGAACAAACCACTACAGTGTAGAATATCCTATGGGAAAATGGGTTGCATAAAATATGTTTAAAAAGAAAGAAACAAGAATCACTCAACTGTCTGCCTGTTCCTGTGTCCTCTTTCTGCCAAAAACAGAAGAACTTAAAAGAGCAGTCATAAGATGAAGTATTCTTAGGAAATTATCTGGACATGTGGCATAATCTTCACCTGGTATTAACATATGATCCGTATCTGGATCAGGAACAACTCATTTTAGTGCGGTTGTATATTTTTCCATTGAGATTGGATCAGATCACCCTAACCACATCTGGATGTCGTTAAGACCATGTGGAGATGCCGTTTGTCTGATGACCAAGTACACAAACTCTGATAAGGCATTTAATGCCATTTTTCGATACTTGACTGTTTTTGCTGCAAAGGTTTATTTACCCTCTGTACCCAACTTTAGTGAAAACAGTTCATGAAACCTCTTCATGGCCGACAAATAGCCAACTGTTTATTTATTTATTTATTTATTTTCCATTTCTTTTCGGAGGGACACAGTTATTGTGTCAGAACAGCCCTTCCTGTTGTTAACACTCAGCAGCACCTTGATGAATGTCATTGTTGGCTCATCAGGATAAACAGCCACACTGTTTTAATATGTCAATTCTCCAGCAAAGCAGCAGTTTTCTAACATTCATCCTCTGGGTCAGCACATCCTGACTGCTGAGCCCAGACTGCTGCTTCTTCTTCTTCTTCTTCTTCCACGCCTGTCCGGCTTGTGTTGCACTTTTAAAACATGAAATATGATTACTGACCTTAAAAACCTGTCAAACCTCACTATCCAGCCTCTTTAACACCTTCTCTAACCTCTCAAGAAAGTCTTTCTTCCCTTCCTGTGTCATCTGCCCTGTCTCCTCGCTCTGTCTCTGTCTCTCTGCTATCTAACAGTGTTTTGTGGCTGTCCTTCCTTCAGATGGATGTGGTCTATACCTTCCAGACGGGCCAGGCGCCGGTGCCCGGTGCCCTGCGCCGCCAGCCCTCCGTCGTCAGCCAACACAATGATGCCACTGCCGCCAAAACCCTCTCTAGCCCCACCCACGTAGGGCTTAGCTCCTCCTCCTCTCTCACCAACTCAGCTGGGGCTGCGCCCCCTGCTGCTGCTGCTTCCTCCTCTACTGCAGGCAGTGAGTCGGTGACGGGAAGCCAGCTAACACCTTGCTTCTTCTGGCTGGACTCTCTTTTTCTCTTTTTGATCTGCATGAAACACTTAACGCTGCATAACTCAGCAACACTCATTCCTCACTTGTTTCTGCCATCAGCAGGTGTCTGCACATTCTGAACTAATCTGAGATATTTGAAGGATTATCTTAGCTGTTATTATACATTGTAGTCTTATTAAGCCTGATGGTGGTTTACATAAAGATGGAACTGATGTGACTGAATTGTCCAAGTTGTTTAGAGTAAATATTAGTATATAATTTTTAGAAGAGTGACTGTGTTCTACAGATTGACTTTGGAAAGTGCTGAAACGCTCACTCAACACCAGTCAGGATTAGTATTTCATCCAGATTTCAACTGATAATACTGAATAAATGCCTAAATCAATGAATAAATAAATCTTTTTTGCCCATAGTAAGTGTATTATCTACTGTTATCTAATAGATGGCGGTCAGTTTGCCCTCAGGCAGGTCTTACCAGTAGGGACCTGAAGCCATCATATTGATATATGCTCTCCTCAATGCCTCCAGACTCCTTCGACAAAAGCATCAAACATCGTTTGCGCTAACCTTTAATGTGCAGAGCTGGTGTCAGGGCATGCTTAGCGGAGCTTAGCATAAAGACTGGAAGCAGTGGCAAACATCTAGCCTGGTTCAGACACACACTTCCTAACACCTCGAAAGCCTTGCCAATTAACTCACTGCATCCTTTTCAACTGTGTGAGAACAGAAATGTTAAAACCATCAGTACCTGAAACGATGTATTTCTGGGTTCATGTCTGTCTTAGGAGCGAGTGGTGCCACAGAGCACAGAGTAGGGAAGTCTTAAAAGACAATCAAAACATTATTAGTTTCAATCTTTTCACTGATATACATAGAATAAAAGCAGCTTTATTCCTGAAATGAAAACCACCTAATAATAGATGAACTTGCAGACAGCCTGTTCACCTTAACCCCCATCTGAAACCATGTCTAACTTCACACTGTTTCCGTGTGCTTCCTGCTTCACCTTCTTCTGCTGTATCTCTTCCCCCTCCATCTTAATCTCTTCCCCTCTTTTTTTTAATACCTTTCCTTTCATCACTGCCCTCCCAGGCTGCTGCTTCTCCTCCTCTTGCATGTCGTGGAGATTTAAACCCTTAACATGCGTCTCTTAACCCTGATGTGACTTGCTGCCCGACGAGTCGAGGACATATCACAACTGTTGGCGCACATGGCCAACGTCACGAGAAAGAAGTCGTGAATCGCTGTGATTCACGACAGAGAGAAGAAAAGAATCCCTTTTCTGTTTTCTTTGTGTTTTTTTTTTTTTTCCTGGAGGCGACAGCCTGGGCACCAAGATAATTTTATGGGTTAATCCTGAGCAGGGTTAAATCTGTCAGGCTCAGCAAGTCTCTCATGGTTTAACAGCCAAGAGCTTTTTAACTTGTGAGCGTTGTGTGTGTGTGTGCATGCATGTGTGTGTGTGTGCATGCATGTGTGTGACAGTTGCATATATGTTCTAAGCCGCAGTGCTCAGCTGCAGCTCTCCTGTGGTTCAGTAATAGAGAGCTTTGAACTGCAGGGTTATTAATTATGATGAAGAGTCTGCTGGTGCGTGTAAATCAGTGTGATCAGCTGCAGCCTCGGTGGATTCATGACAGAAGAAGCGACTTCAGTCGGAGAGAAGAGACCAGCTAGAGGACAGAATGATGCTAACTCTGAATGCGATTTTAAAGACTTAACAGTGTGCGTGTGTTTGTTGTTTTTCCCAAGTGTGTGTGTGTGTGTGTATTTGTTGTTTTCTGTGCGAGTGCTGACACCATCAACGTGGAATTACCAGTTGGCAAAGTGGGACTCATTTATAGATACTTATTTCTACATCAAAATTTGAATTATCGCAAAGTTGTTAGTGAATTTGGCCCACTAAGTTAATCTCTTTGTTTTTAAATTTTCCTTCTTATCTGCAGTGCTGTTTGTCCATTCACATTGTTTTGGTGAGAGTCACAGAGTTTTGGAGATATCAGCTGTAGGGATGAATACCTTCTCTTTGATTTCATGGAACACGATGAGACTTCACTTGTGATGCTCAAAATGCCCGGAAAATACATTTAAAAAACTCAGCAGCAATGTGTGTTTCCAGAAGTCGTGACCCAGTTAGATAATCCACAGACCTTGTCGTGAACAATTTGCTTTAAGAAGAAGAATCACATTGACAGTATATATATTTTTACATACACACACTGAATTTAACCCATCCTTAGTTGAACACACACATGCAAATTACATGCAGTGAAACACACACAGGAGCAGTGGGCAGCATCAAGCGCCCGGGGAGCATATTGGGGGGTTAAGTGCCTTGCTCAAGGGCACATCAGCCAGTTAAGGGGGGGGGGCATTTTTCACATTAATCACTCCACCACACCCAAATTTTTCCTTCCCGTCTGATGGGGGAATCGAACCGGCAACCCTCCGATCACAAGCCGCCCCCCTGTATCACTATGCAGAGGGAAACATACATCTGTTCACAGACAAGAGGCTTGTTCTCATAACGGGGTGGGATGTAAACATTAATGGCATCCTGCTCCTCTGAGCTGTAATGTTAGTTTAGTTAGCTTAGTTAGCTAGTATGTCTGTGTGATGATATGGAAAAGTGCTTGTGTGTGTGTGTGTGTAGCTGCCAGTGCCTTGCCTCACTCAGCCTGTTGTTGGTGGATTTTTTTGTTGCAGCCTTCCCGCACTCTGCTGCATCCGGCATTATATTGATCCTTTGTGTTGATGTTTTGTGAATTTTTGTTTTTGTTTACACCGTGTTTTCATCCAGCCAACCTGTATCACTTTTTGACATTGTGTTTCTTGGTTTTGCACCTCCCTGTCCAGATTCAGACTCATGACCGCCATATGCCCCATCAGCACCTGCTGCTGGGTTTGATGTCACACTTTCAGTAACCTGGTCTGCTCATCGTCTGTCTCTTTTCTTTCTTTGTTTCAGATTAAGGTGGTGAATGCGTTCCGTAGCTCCCTGTATGAGGGGCTGGAGAGCCCAGAGTCCCGTAGCTCCATCCACAGCTTCATGGCCCATCCCGAGTTTGTCCCCCTGTCAGAGGAGGAGGCTCGCATCCCCCCCATAGAGGAGACAGGAGACGAGATTGACCCCCTCCCCAGTGTCTCCTCTGGGGCAGGAGGAGGAGGAGGAGAGCCACCCAGCGCCCTCCTCCACAGCCACGAATCATCCATCTGAGCTCCTCCTCCCTCCTCCTCCTCCTCTCTCCTCTTTATCAGCATCATCTGTCATCCCACCAACTGAACTGTCACGCTGAGGAGGGAAGTCATCACTCTGCTCATCCCCTCATTCTGCACACACATGCTTCACATCGCCCCCCCCCTCCCCCCTTAGTCATTCCTGCCACATTGTGTTTTTCATACTGACTGTGGTGTCGTTCTGCCTGTAAGTTTGTTCCTCCACCACCACTCACATTTATGAAAAGAGGGTGGAGTCCAGAGTCTCCTCTGTGGAAGGCCTGTCCTTGTCTATTCATGTATATTTTTTACTTGATGATCCTTCGGAAAAAGCTATGTTGGGTTTGATCTTTGCGGGACTTGCAGCAGCATGTTGTGTTCTGTACTCGCTTCATTCCTGCGTAACGCTCTCAAACAGCACCGAACTTTTCAAAGAGTGCAGTGATTCTCATGTACATACGCTTTGCTCCTCTACACAGCTAATAGCCGGGTTTGTTGTTCAGAAGATTTTTAGGCAAATGCAAAAATGTAACCATTTTTCTTTTATTTTTAAACCTTCTAAAGATTGTTAACTGATCGTTGATTCAAACTCCTCAGAATGTCTTGTGAGTGTGACACTACAGTCTTCAAGGTTCAGCTGTTAAAAAAAAAAAAAAGTTCTTCCCTTTATTGTGTCTGTATGTGTTTCTTTAGCTGCTGTGTTGCATGTGGAAGGACAGAATGTATACTACCCAAAAATATCTAACGTGGCAGCATCCAGAGAGGACTCACTCTCTGCCCACTGGGGGTTGGTCCTGAACTCATCCAGTCAGGGTTCTGGTTCTCTTTGCCCCTCCCCCAGTACGTCCATGGTGTCAATAGGAAACAGGAGTATGGTTCAAGCTTCCCCCTCCAGTAGGATGCATGTTATGTTTCATTGGTGTTGAGTCGCATGATATCTTTGGGATTCTGTTTAGGCAATCGTGTGTGTTTGTCTGCAGCAGCATTTGTTCAAGGCTCTGTTAACTTCCTGTCTGTAGGACTGAACATTCTGTTACCACACCAGGGCAAAAACAGTGTTGTCAATACTCAGCTCACAAAGAGGGAACCTCAGCAGGGAAGTTAAAGCCCCAAAAGAAACTCCTGTACTACAGTAAATGTCTGCATATGTGGACATGTTCCACACAGGATGCAGTTGTGGGCGAGTACAAGCTGCGTTCGCGGTTCCGTGCGAACACGACCCATTCAAACATACTCATGCAGCATTGTAAGGGACTGGATCCATCTCAGCTCACGCAGACACTCCCCAGTCAGCCAGTGGTGCCTTTCGTGCTGTTGTCACAGCAGAGGTAGCACTGATATAATGAGGCCACAACATACTCTGAATGCCTTGACTGTCAACAACAAGAAATGGTGCATGCAGCCTTAGCTGAAACTTACTTTTCAGTTAACTTACAGTTTCACTCACTGGCCACATGGTCGCTCTCTGGTCCTCCTCTTGGTTTAACAACTGTACTGAGCTCGCTGTTGGTTTCAGTCCTGCTAAGTTAATAAACAGACAAACTAAACCAGAATGCTCCAGCGTCCATCATGGTATCAAACACTCACTTTCTTCCATTCTTATCTCCTTCCTGCTCCTTCTCCTGTCTCTGTCTCTCTAGCATCTCGCCCCTCACAGGCTCTCATTTGCTAAGATCCGCCCTTTTTAAGTGTGGCAACCAATTAATAATGGCAAGTGACCATGACACTGTGAGGTGACCCCCCCCCCCCCCCCCCACTAGCCACCGCCCCACTGTGCTGGCCTCACAGATGACCATGCTTATGTCACTTGGGCTTTGCTTTGCTTTGCAAGACGGTGTGAGTCAGAATCAAGCAAACATTTAGCTCCCATCTTTCAGGTTTGGACTGAGCACTGCTGTCACACGTTGAGAACTATTCATCCCTTTGTCATTTCAAAATAAATAGTACTTGAGTTATTACTTATTAATCCATCTATTTTCCGCTGCTCACCTCTATCTTTGTCGCAGTGGACCGGACTAGTTAAGACAGCCCCAGCCCCAGGCTTTCATTGCCCTCTCTGCAGACAAATCCTGAAGCTCTTCCTAGGGGATCCCAAGCACTTCTCAGACCAGATAGGTTTAATTCCTGCAGTGTGTTCTTGGGGTGCCAAGGGCTTCCTGCTGGTTGGACATGTCCCGTGTATGTCTGCAGAGGCATCCTGATGATATGGTCAGCTGGCTCCTTTCAGCATGGAAGAGAGGTGCTTCTGCTCAGAGCCCCTCACCTTTGCCTTTACCACATTTCACCTTTTGAGTTGACTTCATATGTAATCCCCCCACCTGCCTCTAAAATTTGCTCTGTGTTCATTCTGAGCACACGTTAAAAGGGGAATGACTACAGTATTGATGAGTCTGTTTGGGTCATAGTCCAAGAGGTTCAGTCTGACAGACAGGAAGTTAATGGATCTCTGAGCATGGTCTGGACAGTCTGTCTGTGTTTAAGACAAATCTTAGTACCAGTTCTGATGTTTTCATTCCCTCGTTTGTCAGATTTTATGAACAGAAACTGAATCAGCTGTTCTTATTGAAGTAATGTGCTACTACTGCCATATTTCCAACTTTTTGTCACCACTAGGTTCTTCCTCTCCCCACTGATGAGCTTTTTCTATGTAACTCAGAGCCATATTTTATAGGTTGTCTGTATTGTTTTTTATCTCATTGTTATCGAGGTTTCCTTTGGACTTTCTCCCTCCCACCACCCCTCCTCCCATGGCCCTTTACTCCCAACATGACCAAAAAAGCAAGGAGAAAATCTTCAGTCGTCACTGCCGAACCAAGTTTAAAGGACCTCTACAATGTTTACATGAAAAGCAAGTGGGTGGCAGTTCGCCTTCACTTCTCTCATCCGACCACTTCCCTTTCATTCCCTTGCTTTCCTGAATCTTAGAGTTACTATTTAACTAAATGGGGAATCTTTCTTGCATGGTTTTCATATAAAAGTCAATGTTTTGCTCATTTTTTACAATTCTTCTGTATTTTTATATTAAGTACTTTTTAATATTTTGGAGATATATGAATATATATGTATAGGCTGAAGAGTTTGGTGACAGTACAGTACATGAATGAGATAAATCTAACGTGGACTGTGTCTTTTTACAGCTCTCTAAATATTTATGCCACGTGTGTCGTCTTGGTCACCTGATGTTAGGGCTCAGAAACCTGCAGTGACTTGTTTACTTCCTGTTGGCTGTTCAATTGGAATCTCAACAAGCTAGTCTCATCAGCCCCCTTTTACATGAGTATATTCACTTTATCTAAGATGTTGTGATACACTACATGCTGTGTGATTTTGAAGTTATTCAATTAGAGTTCAGCAAATGCAACGTGAATACAGCTAAACTATCTTAACATTAAATGGGAGTGTATAATTGTTTATCCAACCTCTGGGTTTCTTTGTTTCAGTACTTAGAAGCTACTACAACTGATTTCTTTGAATGAGTGGATAGATACTGTTTTACAAGTGACTGGTGTCGGAGCTGACGACTTCAGGGGGGGATAAAAGCTGTGTCCCGCTTCAGGCTCCACCTCCTTTGAAAGGGTGAGTCTGCCCCTCGTCCAAAATGAGCTCAGAACCCCACAGACAGACCAAAACTGACAAAGTAACCTGAGGACCAAAGTAGAGCTGGCCCAAATCATAAAACAAACCAATGAGTTGCTTTGAGCCCCACAGCCTAGAGATTTTTGAAGGAAACCAATGAAGAAAATGTGCCAGAACTCAGTGTGCATGAAGTCCCGAAAGGGACTGGAGGACAGTTAGGCACAGACCCAGCTCATCTCGGGTCTATTCTTGCTTGTTAGAAACCGCCTGAACAGTGTGAACTCTCTTTAAGTTCCTCTATTTGTCACAATTTCAGTTTTAATGATTATTTACTGTGACCAGGAGCTGCAATAACTTAACTGAGCTTTGGGAGTTCTGTAACAAAATCCTCAAGTGCTTGTTGAAACTTAAATTTTGGTATTTGCACAGCCCATAATTGATCATATAAAATTTGTCTTTCACTGATTTGATTATTATAAATTATGGTTAACTGTTGCTTTACATGTTTGCATCCTGGGTGTTGAGGGGGCCTAAGTGGGCTATCTAATCATGACTCAGGATCTAAAAAGCCTTGGGCTGGCCCTGGACTACAAGTTATGTTTCAGTCCAGGAACAAAGAAGGAAATGATGCCATATCTTTCAGGTTCATTTCTTGTTTTTAATTTTTAAAAATGTCATCAGTTTAAGGAGGCGGAGCCTTTGACCGGACACAGTCGCAGCTGTAGATGTCATCACCATTTTATACAACTACCAACTTCAGAAACACATCGCAGGAAGAGAGCAGGACTGTTAAAGCCCCCATGACATGACTTCCTCTTCCTGCCTTCAGTCTATAAATGAGACACCTTCCAAACGATGATGTGTTTCCTCTTTTTTTTGTTGTTGTTGTTGTTGTGCAACTGCTGAATCTGGCAGAACACCTGTACTCCTACAGTCAGTACAATGTAAATATTGTCATATAAGTGAATGAAGTGTACCTGCTATCCGTGTCAGTGACAGGAAATGGGAGAGCGGGCAATCAGCCAATCATCACCCAGCAAAGCTTTAAGAATGTTCTGCTAAAGTCGTTTTCTTGTTTCTTCTTCTGCAAAAATTTGTTTAGAAGGTTTGGAAAGTAACATGACTCCCACCTCTCCCACTCCACCGGATAAGATTGTCCCTCTGTGCTTGCCATGGCCTTGGTGTAGCTGTGGCGCTTGTCTGTTGGACTGGTTCCCTCATATCTCATGCCAGGTGCACAGTACAGCTCCGCTATCAGAAACGCTCCAAAGCTGTTTGTGCTTCTGGTTTTAGCTGCGTCACAAAACAGTCCAGACGAGACTCTGCAGCCGGACTGAAAATCTCCACCTGGTTTCAGTGTTCTGAAGGTTCTCTTTTTGGAGCTGAAAAGATCTCAGCTTGCCGCAGTTTTCCAGTAGGACTTGTGTATGGAAAAGGAACTCACTTCTTATCCAGTCATTGTTGCATTTTGACTGCATTGCTTCCTCTTTAGAGCACTGCCTTTCTTAGAACAGCTTTCTGTTGTGGAATATCAAGGAATTCTTTGGAGAACTTTCACATACACTTCAAAATTCAAAAAAAAAAAAAAAATGGTTCAAATGAACTGGAATATCGCAGTTGGAAAAGTCATAACCACTTAACATATGTATCTATATATTTATATATCATCTCTATATATTTATATCTAGTATATATGTGTGTTCATATATGTTAGATATAAATACATAGATAAATATGGTTTCTCAGTTGAACTTCATCGCAAAAAAGACTGAAAAAGATTTGTTTTCTGTAATTACTATGATACACAGTAATAGGCATTGGTGTTATTTTTGTATAAACATAATATCATCTATGTGGCATGCATGACATATATACAAAATTTGGTGGTTTAAAGCAATATGTCCAACCTGGTGCGATTGGTTCCGTCGTGTTCTGTGTAGCCTAAAGCCACTCTGAAAAAACAAAAAAACAAAGAAAAAAAGAGAATCTGCATTTGGATAAAACTAACTGTTCAGTATATGTGTTCAATGTTCTGTGTTCTGCATGTTTTAGTATGGAATGAAACATCCCAAATGTTAACTTGTTTCCCGAATGAATCTCAGACACGTGCCCCAAAAATGTCCAACATTACACACTCATAAACACACACACACACACACCCACACATAGACATATTTGCACTGTGAGGTGAAACACACTGAGGAAATTAAAAATGTGTGATTTCTGATGGATGGACTGATGAAAGATGAAGATACTTTTTGTTTCCTTCATCTCTTTTATCCACAAACAAAACAACAGATACGTAAGCTCATCCGCCTCTCCAGTGTTCCATCCTGCTGTCCCACCACACACCGACACTTAGATTTACAGATTCTCCTGAACTCATCACACGTACATGTTCAGTGAGAGGAGGAGGGAGACAGTAACAGTTTGGCAGGCCTGAAACATTCAGCTTGTGGTGCAGGTGGGCTTCGGCTCTGCAGGTGTCAGCATCTTACCAAGCACATCCGTTGATCTCCGTCATCCATCATCCTCCTGCTTCTCTCTACCTGCCGGGTTAAGGAGCTGAATGAGGATAGTGGAGTTTGTTGCTCACGTGTGTAATGTCATAATGTCAGTATTTGTGTGGGAGCCCGAATGATAAAGCTCAACTTATCACACTTGTGTCGTACAGTCAGACATTTAGTTTGTCCACCAGAGCACACTGACAAAGTTGTTTTTCAACTGCAGAATGTATGGCTGCGACTATTCAGCACTGCTCAGTCTGCAGATTGTTTTTGATTAATCAATTTGTCAGTTTATAAAATGTCAGAAAATGCATGGAGTGTAAGGTGACTTCTTCAAATTGCTCAGTTTGACCGAAACCCAAAGACATTCAGTTTACCTTCACATAGAAAAGTGTTACACTTGAGAAGCTGGAGTCATAGAATGTTTGACATCAAGCAAATTGACTGACAAGAAATTGATCTCTAACTGTTCTGAGCAAAACGTTTTTGTAAAATGTCATGTTGATTATAATTTTCTTTTGCTCTTAATGGAGTTGGTCTAGCAGCTTCCCTCTGCTTTTCCGACTTTGTGCCGAACTAGGCTGAACACGGCCTTAGCCTGTGTCTGTGGGTAGGATACACAGAGGTCAACCTGACTTCACAGTAAAATCTTGTAGAGGCGTTCAAAGGTCAAAACGATCTCCCGGTTTTCCATTTAATTGCCGCTGTGAGGTTGACATTTGTAATTTGGAGTGAAATGTCTCAACATCTATTGGATGGATTGTCTTGAAATTTGCTACAAACATTCATTTTCCACCCCCCCCAAGTAATTAATTTCAATTACTTTGACGGCTTGGCTTCTTCTTCTTCTTCTAGCACTGTCATCAGGTCAAGTTTTTCATTTGTCCAGTTTGATTATGACCAAAACCTGCAAAACTAATGATCAGCCTCAGTTGTACTTTGCGTTTGGCGCTAATTAGCAACTGTTAGCATGCTAATACACTAAACTAAGATGGTGACCATGGTAAATATTATACCTGCAAAATCAGCATGTTAGCATTGTCATCATAACGCTAAATACAGAGGACACGACCTCAGTGTCTTCAGTAGTATCCTCAGTACTGTCTGGCAGATTCTGAGCCTCAGCAGGGATATGTTTGTGAGCCAAAATAAAACTTCCTGTGCTTCCATGTGTGTGTGTGTGTGTGTGTGTGTGTCAGTCAGGTGCAATGTTGGCTCTGAAGGTGTGTTTCCTCAGTGTGTGTATCACCTTCTCCCTTGTTCACTCTGATCCTGTCTATCAAACATCCTCCTGCTGTTTGCTTCAATCTATGCAACAGAATCCTCCAGTCTGACTCCAGTGGTTCATCTGCTTTCTCACTGTCTCCCTCACACTCTCACTCTGTCTGCTTGTCTTTGTCTTGATCAGCTTTTTTTTCCCCCCTTTTTTTTCATTTTAAATTCCTGCGTTCTTTCTACAAACAGAACCACAGTACCTGTACATGATGATGTATGTATGTATGTGTGTGTATAACAGCTGAACACACTGTTGTTTTCTTTACTCTTTTGTAAGATATGATCGTGTGGAATGCCTTGGTCTTAGTGTCATGTCGTTTGAACTTAAGCTGAACAAAAGATGATAATCAAGCAACTGAGTAAAAGTTGTTACATAAGTATATATATATAATATATATATAAATATATACAAATATATACAAATCTATATACATAAAATAAAGCCATTGGAATTTGAAATAAATCAGTGTCGATCTGTGATTTTTTATTCATACAGATTTGCTCATTTAAATTGATTTTCTTCCACAGACTGACGTGGGATCCAAAATGAGATTTGATGACAAGAGGAAAGAGCGCTCGGAGGGCTCAACACCTCATACATTTTTTTTTTTTTTTTAAGCAAAATGCACTTTGAACAGAACATAATAGAAACCTGGATGCTTTAGTTGAGAACAAAAGTGAAATACTTGAAGAGAGTAGCATCAGTTCTACAAGAGTGTGACTCACAATCTGCTGGAAAGTATTTTCTGGATATTTTCTAACACATTGTTGGTCTCTTCATGGGATTTGTTGTCAATGAAAAAAAATACAGAATAAAACCAGAGTTATCCCTTGTTAAGAATCTTTTTTTAAATGATTAGCCTGATTTTATTCCCTTTTGTGCAGCCCACACCTGTGAAAGCTGTGGCTGGAGGCATTGTTCACCTGTTCTCACAAACACAATATCTCAGAAATGCCAGGAGGGAATTTCTTCAAATTTGGACTCAAAGGTGAACTGATTGGATTTTAGGGGCCTAAACCCAAAGGGCACTGTGACATCATAAAACACATGTTCATTGGCCATAACTTAAACTAATTGTGTCAAAATTTCACCCAAATGTCCAACAAGACAAAACAGTGAAGTGATGACATTTAATCCAAATGTCAAAAGTGAACTTCACTGTGACATCCGAATGTTTTCAGTCCATTATTGAAGCCCATAAGTCATGAACAGAAGGGCAGATGGTGACCATATTTCACATTTGGGCACATACTGACTTAATCTTGGGTGTCCATGAAGGTCACTGAAGGTGAGTCGCCACAGTTTCAGGGTTGTCACTACATATAGACTGGACAGAAGTGGATATAAACTGAAACTTGATTGGCTGGCAGACCCATACAAATTTGCAGCAATTCTTTTTTTTTTTTTTTTTTTTTTTTTTTGCTTGTTGTTTGTTTTCTGAATGACATGCAGAGCAGGAGCATTATTTTTTTGGGTAGGGCTTGAAGGTCAGCAGCAACAACATCCACCACTACATGTCCCTCCTGTGACTAGAGGAAGTTATGCTCTTGGTTGGACTAAGCACCCAAAACATGCAGTAACACTGTGCTTCCTAGATTCAGCTCACATGACAAATATGACTGTTGACTTTTGGCTGTGGCCCACCACCACTAGGGCCCGCAGACATCATAACATCATGAGGCGACGCTCTGAGCGTGCTCACACTGTATGTCAAATGAATTTTAGATGGCACAATTGCATAGAAAGTCACAGCAAAGACACATTGCCACACTTCTCTAGTTTATGAATTCTTCAAAGTGGTTTAAAATACCTGCCACATTCAGCCATTCACACATACACTCACACACCAGTGGAACATGCCATTAGAGCAATTTTAGGGTTCAGTATTTTACCCAATGACAATCTAACCAGCTGTCACATGCAGCCGGAGATCAAGCTGCTTCCCTGTGTTGTATGTTTTTGTTCTAACAGTTTGTTCTAAATAAGAGACTGAAAAAAAATATAAAAAGATTATTTTCATAGAGAAGGGACTGAAGGATAATAAGCAGCAGAGATCCTATGCAGGATCACGTCAAAGAAATCATATCTATATGGTCATGGACATCTCAGGTCATTACATTGTGATCAACACCTGTTACAGCAAAAACACTCTGAGAATATTCTGTGTGCCATTAAATGGACTTTGTTCCCATCACTTAGGACAGTGATGATGATGATCATGATGATGATGATGATGATGATGAGGATGATGAGGATGATTCCCAGTGTTTTGCTCACACTTGGTTCTTGTCAAGGCAAGTTTGATACATCCATCCATCCATTTTCTATACCGCTTATCCGTCAGGGTCGCGGGGGAGCTGGAGCCTATCCCAGCTGACTACGGGCGAGAGGCGGGGTTCACCCTGGACTGGTCGCCAGTCAATCGCAGGGCCAACACACAAAGACAAACAACCACACACTCTCACACTCACACCTAGGGGCAATTTAGAGTAGCCAATTAACCTAATGTGCATGTTTTTGGTATTGTGGGAGGAAGCCGGAGTACCCGGAGAAAACCCACGCAGGCACAGGGAGAACATGCAAACTCCACATAGAAGGGCCCAGACCGGGATTCGAACCTGGAACCCTCTTGCTATGAGGCGACAGTGCTAACCACTGCACCACCGTGCCGCCCAAGTTTGATACATGTCAGATAAAACCTTCTGTATACATACTATGGATAGTTATATATTCCACATAGTGGATATCAATTTCTATTCTTAACACAATATCAGTTTAGTTTAACAATGCCACCTCAAGGAGCTTCCCTGTGACTCAGGCTAACAGGACACCATCCCAGAAGCACAAGACTTAATCCCCAGCAGTGGATATGCTTCCATCTCTACTGAATTTAGGTCTGGTGTTGGTGAGTGGGAAGCCAATGAGGGATCATGAACTGTGTGGTAATGTCCAGGTCTGTGCGTTCTCTTTTTCAGGAGGTCTGCAAACTCAGAAACAGATGTAAGGAAGATCTTTGATTGAAAGAGACTCGTGGACAGTCAGATCTGGGCCAACACAATCCAAAGTGCAGTGGAAATTCTAAGACTGAAACAGATTGCTGTGGTATCAGACATACTGACACACAGATCCAAGACCTACAGCATTACAAGGGAACATTACCAGACCTGATCAGACTGAATATCACTAGGACTGGGTCCTGAAGTCGCCCAGTCCATATTCTACCAACAGAGTCAACAGAGGGAATGAATAGAGACAAGAGATGCTACTGAGAGGATATACAATATATACACAGATCCTTTAGACAAACCATCAGTCCTCATGTACTGTACTGTACACATTAGACAAATTCAGTTTAAATCTAAAAATCCTCCTAAATCTAAAGCTCCATCCATCCATTATCTATCACTGCCTGTCCTTTGCAAATCTGAAGCCCCAGTTGTGGTGAAACAAGACTTCCAGCAGCTCCACAGCCCCCAGCTGGTCAGTGCAACAGTGCCACCATGTGGATGCAGGCTGCTTTACATGTGACAGACATCCTGTTGCATAACGCCAGCTTTGCAAACTGAAGGTGTGTGTGATGTGTGTGGGTAAAGTAAACGTTTCATTTGACGAATAAACCAAACCGATGACACTTCAGACTGCCTCGGATCTGTGAACCAATGATTTTCACAGGTTTTAGAATCGTGATACTGATACTTCAGTACTTCTAGCTCTGTGACATCCCTCTGTGACCACGAGCTGTGTGCCGCACTGCAGACTCTGCTCTTTCGTACAAATCAACTTTCAAGTTAAATAAATTGACTCCACAGACTCTGTCATCAGTGTACTCGTATCAAGGATATTTTGGCTTCACTTCTGTACAGTGGGACAAGGTGAAGACACGTTGTCCATCCTTATATATGTCAATGGTCAGAACCAACTTCAGAGACCTCTGGAGCTCTTGTACAGTATTTATAAATTGCAAGAAATTTGATAAAAGCCTGTTTCCTACTGTAAGTTTGCAAGCAGGAGTAAAAGTTCTGTTAAATGCAGGCTTAATCTGTAAAACACAGCTTGAATACTACGTCTGAACACGACCAAACCCAAGTCACAATCTGACTGGCCCCTGCGCTTCCCGCTGTGAGAAATGTTGACTTCCATCTTCCTATTAGTTTCCCCTTTTCTTTTCTTTTTTCAACCTCACCACTTCTCTCTCTCTCTCTCTTTTTCTTTGTCCATGTCCACTTGTCTTTGCATGTCTTCACACCAATGTCATTTACCCTCTAATGGACTAAATCACTTCTCCTCCCACAAGCCTCTGATGGCTGCCCACATTTCTCGCCGGGGGAAACTCGTCCTGGGAGGTGTTGTCAAGGCAGTTACATTTCAAACGTTGGATGTGGTGACACTGCAGCAACCAGAGACTCTGGTTTATCTGCCTTCATTAGTGTTGGGGGGGGGATTGTAATGTCAACAAGCTGGAGAAAAGCTCTAGGTGACAAGCATCTTAACTATGGAGTGTGTTAAGAAAAGTTTAAACCTGAAGTGACAGAGAGTTTGCTGACATTCAGTTTATCCACGCTGACTCATTCCTGTGTCTTCACAATCAACATCAATAAAACCCATCAGACACATTTTCCTCTTTTCTGTCAGATGAATGAATCTCTATGAAAGAACTGGGTGTGTGTGTGTGGAGGGGGGATTAGACCAGAAAATAGAAAAAATGATAATCCCTCAATTGAATTTCATCCTCCTTTTCAAAACACGTGATTATGTAAAGGATATCTGTGACTGTCTAAACCTCTTCCACTGTCACACTGTGCTGCAAGAGACTCTTTGGGATTGTGTGTTAATACAAATAACCTGCAAAAGGTTTCATATTTTCCCTCTACAGACAAATCAATGACAGTGCTGACGTTTGTTTCATGAGCAAATCAAATGCCCCACTTTGAATTAATTGTCACTCTTAAGCCTGTAGGAGGTCTGAATTGTGTGTGTGTGTGTGTGTCAGGGGGCTTTATAAATACTCAGGAGGTTGAACCTGAAGTCAGTTTAGTGTCTATTCATCAGAGGAAGCGGCTGTCACCAACAGGGACAATGTGAGTACCTTTAAGAGCCCAAAGCTCAAACTGTGATCTAACTGATCTCTTTTTAATTTGATTTTCCATTTTTTTTTCATTCAGATTTTATTTTTTGTCACTCTTCTGTAATGTGCGTCTTCCTCTGTTATGTGACTTACGTTGTCCATCCATGTGGAAGAGATTTGTGATTCTTTCAGGCAACAGAACAGAAAAACGTTCCTTTTACAGTTAAAGGTATACTACGTAGAATTTAAAATAAGTGGGAGTAGCAGCAGCATTTGTGGACTTCACTGATTGACAGAGGTCATTCTAAGATGTTCACATGGTTGTTTTAACATTTATGTAAGTTTTTCTTTGCAGCTTTAAACCAACCTGTGGACAGCCTTTCTTCTTCTTTTTTTTCTTTTTGTGTGCTTTTTTTTTGATTGACTAGAACTCAGTGAATTGATTGGCCGAGCTGATTAGGTTTAGACATGAGAAGTGAAATTGATTAGGCTCAGGGTAAGACTGTTAGAGAGAGGCTGAGTGGGAGGGTTTATTGCAATAAGAGTTGGATCAATCAAAAGGTATCCTATTTTTAAAAAGTCCAAAAATCTTCATTTGGATTCGAATTTAAATAATATTCAATTTCATTTGAAAGACAAAAGCTTTAGTTTGTTTCTTCACAGAAAAAAGCAGCATGTGGAGCTTAAATTCAGCAGTTAGGTGGTACATTTTTTGATTTTTGATTTTTTTGATGATTCTATTATATTTAGACTCAATAGCTCTGCACTGCTCTGCACAGTCAAGATGTGTTCATCATTCATTAAATGAACAATACTTTTTTTTTTTTTTTTTACACAGAAAAAAAATGGAGCTTAGAATTTTTTTTTCTTCTGTGTGATTTCATTTAAATATAACAGTTGCAATGAAAATCAGTCTTTGGTTGAATTGCTCTCAGATGTTAGACGAGGGGATGCGAGTGGATGTTTCTCCAGGGGTAATGAGCCAATGAAGCTGTTAACTGCCAATCTAACTAAACAAATAACAGACACTAATCTAGAAACAACATATTTTTTCATACTCCCTGTTCTTCCATGTGTTCCAGAAGATGCAGATGTCCCATAAGCCTGTGCACTGGCTCACTGTCATGCTCCTTGTCATCTTTACAACTGGCCGGTGTCAACAGAACGAGAGGTAACGCGTCTAATTTCAATATTTTCACATGGTGCGAGCTATGAAGGATTTGAATTACTTTGACTCAGAAGTGGAGTAGCTTAATAAAGCAGGGAAATGTTTGGCATACATTGTGTGTAGCTTAAAGTAATACTGCACTGTAAGGAATATTTTTAAATACGCAGAGAGACAGAATTCCAACAATTCAAAAAGATATTCACAAAATCAATTTCCTGCTCACAAACAGAAGAATAAGAATTGGCGGCTCAGTACTGGGAACCACAACAGAGTCAGAACAAAACAAATGTGATTTCTTGTCCGCTTTGTGGACGTGAGGATGTTTAATTCGAGTCCATTGATTTCTGTTTAACAAATGGCACAACTTAGAAATGGAAATTTATAAGAGGCTGACTCAAACCACAGTGATTTGGATAGATGGTTTTCAGATTTCCTTGTCTCCGCCCTGCAGCCGCAGAGCTGTGACTGAGCACCAGCTGATGCACGACCGTGGCCGAAACATCCAGAGTCTCAAGAGACTCATCTGGCTGTCCAGTGCCATTGAGGGTCTCCACACTGCCCAGACTCGCTCTGCTGCTTTCAGCCCCACAAAGATTCTGAACCTGGCTCTGAATCCAGCTCTACTTCCTGCTGCTGGGAGCCCCCAGCCCGCCCGTATGCAGAGCCTCCTGAGAGACTTCTTTAATCCCTACCTGACTCAAATACCAGACAGGGAGTCCTAACATTGCACTTTTTCCCTGGCAAAAAGCTACTCTAAACATTTTTGTTCATCAACAATAAAACATCAAAAGCACAACCACAAAGATTTCCGTTGTGCCAAGAAACCCACTCAGCTGCAGATCCAAATGTCTTCAAGAGTTTAAAAGCAGATTTAAATTTTATCATTAAAGAAATATTTGAAATTGAACTTCTTGAGGTAGTTTATCAGTGGGGAGAACCACAGAAACTTGGCAATACAAATAAAACAATTTTCAAGCACGGGGATGATCACAAATGTAATCACTTTTTCCCTAAATAAAATAAAATACAGCAACACAAAAACACGACTGAAGCATATTTTTGGTGAAAAGCACAGCGAGAACGACAAAAGACCTGCAACACTCTTCAGTACCAGATGATTCAACCAAGCTTAGCAATAACTCACAACAGCTCACCGATTCGCCTGCTCCGTTTGCGTTTCTGTACATCAGCCTGACACCTGTAGGCGACTGCAGAGCTAGTGTTAGCTACCCGGACAACACGTCTGAGGCACGGTGAGAGCCTTGTCAGCGAAGAAGACAAACACAAAAGCCATTTTCAGCAGTTCATCTTTTGCTCAGCTTGGAACTCACAAGAATTCCCACCAGCAACCAATACATTGTAAATGAAGAAATCATAATTTTAGCACTGTGTTATCTCACTAACAGACTAGGAACAATAAGATCGCTTTCACGCAGACATTTCTGTGTAACGAACATCAGAGCAGTGATCTTTCATCATTTTCAGGGCTGAAAACCAGGTTTGGTAAACAGAAGGCTAAAGTGACCATAACTTTTGGGACAGTGACCATAACCCTACTCTTTCAGTGGCAAAGCATAGCTTTTGCTGGGCTTAGGATGTGGTCCTGTGTGTGGTTCTTGCTGCACTCGATAAGACATTACCCCTTCTGATCCAGGAAGCAGCAAAACATATTAAGCAAACTAGTATATACATTTAATCTCTTTCACCCATTATTGCTTAGTTGAGTCCCCTCGACCAAGAGAGCCAGAAAACTCCTAGCTAAAACTGCTAGCTAACAAATGACAGATACTCACAACACACAGATACATAATATGTAAGTAAAAATGTGCAACAAAAGGCATACCTGTTTGCACTGGTGACTTCAGGCTGATTTTAGACTGTTTGTTTCTCTCTTTCTTTTTGTGGTTGAGAACTTAATTGAAACTGAAGTGTTTTGTGATTTGGGGAACCAAAATATTCCGTTTACCAATGGATTAAGCTCTGAGACAGTGTGACTGGTCTTACATATATCTTACACATATTGTCTTCAGCTGAGGACTGTGGAGTCTGTCCTCCATCTGCAGTCTGGTTGGTGTTATGAAGGATCACTTCGCACCCCATATAAACAGGAAAAATGATTAAAGATGCCACACCTTAATATATTTCCTCATGTGAATGTTGTATTATTATAAAGAACGTGTCCTTTAAAGCTGCCGCTGCCACAGCCAATGGGGGATTTTTCAACTTAAAATGTATGAAATGTGCATGTTTATTATTGATCTGGACTATAGTTATAACAGTGCTTAAACCTATATGATGTGGTTGTATAACAATGACTGAATGCCTGTCATTTTATTCTGTGAATATTTATATTAAACTTTGTGGATGCATGGATATGGTCTGTGTTTATGCATCTATAACTATCGGTTTAAACTTCGCCACACTTCTGTTTAGCTTAACATTTGCTAAACCAAAGTCGAATAACTTAACAAATGCAACTTAACACAATATGTTAGCACAATAAGACAGTCATGTTCTGGATTTCTGTACATGCTGTTGTTTGCAGAGAGCTGAAGTAAGAAAGACAGCCTACATACCAAGAGGTTATGGGATTGTGTCTTTTTAATTATTTCCAGAAAGAGAGGGGTGGAAAAAAATGGATCAAACATACTTAATAGCCATTAAAGCTATCATGTTAAAGTTATCATGTTAGCATTATCCATTACAGTCCCGCTCTTTATTTGGTTTTATTTGGTTAGAGGGACATTTCAACCAAACCTGTTTTACAATATAACACTGCTAAAAACATCTCTAATGATATATTTATTATGCATAATGTTATATTTTCCTGTGTAATACTGTAACACAATACTGTAGGGCTAATTAGCCCTGTAATCCAAGAACAAAACTGCACTTTTATTTCCATTTCTTCCTGACTGACTGATGAGAGTGCTGACTTTTTATGTGAGGAAGGAAGCATCTAAACTCTAATGACTGAACGTAATGAAGATGACAGATGGCTTATATGCAGCCAGGATTTCCAGTTCCAACGCACGGGATAGCAGTAACATAGCATCAACAAAAACAAACAAACAAAAAAAGCCGAAAGATAACCCTTTTAGCCCCGCAGTTGGGAAAACACATCATTTTAAACCATACTGAGCGCTATTTACTCAGTGGGAAAACTTTTGGCAACATGGCCCCATACCAGCTGCAATAACTTAACAATGTAACTACCGTAAACTCAGACGAGCTAAAAGAGTGTAAGATCAAAGTCAACAACTAAGGAAAATAAACAGGAACGTCTTCAGAAAGGAAAGGACGTCATGAAGGTACTCGTACTGAACCACAAAAATACATACAGAAGAAGGGGGTGTCTTCACGAAATGGTAAGACTGATACTTCTATCAGTGCTATTCTGTGATGGACAAAGGCCAAGCGTATAAACTATTTATTTTTAGTTGCTGAAGGTTTCTTAGTTTACCTTTTCCCCAGAGGTACTTATTATTCATTCAGCTAATTAATAATCTTGATTAGCCGAGGTAGTGCTGGTAAACAAGGTACCCCGATTTAACAAGGAATAATTGAAATATTAGATATATTTCCTAAAATTTACGATTCCTTCTAAACAGAAAGAAATTTCAAAAATAGTAAACAAGCTTTATCCTCTAAATGAATGCTTCAGAAAAAAGGTAAATTTCAGTTTTAATTTAATTGTCAGCAATGCAACAGAAATGCATCATGGTCAAGTGTGAGCCAGTTTCAGTCCAGCCTTCTTTGTCGAATCATCTGCTCTGGTTTTCTTTCTTCTGTGGTTCTGTTTTTTTTTTTATTTTCAAGTCTGTTCGTCGTGTCTGCCATGACAAAGGGCAGAAACAAGAGGTGAATCAGAAAATGAATGGATGGATTTATGGAAATATTTATTTATTATTATATTATGTATTTTTATTCTCTATACATAAAGTTGGGGTCAATGTTGGGTCACTTTGAAACCTGAGAACTTTTAAAGACTTTAACTGAAACACTATTCTGGTGCAAGCAACAGGAGGACCACATCTGAGAGAATGAATTGTGTTTAAAGTAAGAAAGTTTTTGTCACTTGGAGAGCATTTGGAAAGTAACTGAATACATTTACTTTAGAAGCCTTCTGTACAATTTTGAGGTACATTATATAGACAAAAGTATTGGGACATATGACCATTAAACTGAATTCTAAACAAATAAGCATTAATATGGAGTTGGTTCCCCCCTTTGCAACTATAACATCTTCCATTCTTCTGGGAAGGCTTTCCACAAGAGTGTTTCTGTGGGAATTTGTGCCCATTCATGCAGTAGAGCATTTGTGAGGTCAGACACTGATGTTGGACTAAAAGGCCTGGCTCACAGTCTCTGGTCCACTTCATCCCAAAGGTGTTTGATGGGGTTGAGGTCAGGGGGTCTGTATGGGCCAGACAAGTTCTTCCACACCAAACTCATTCAGCCATGTCTTTATGGACTTTGTGCACTGGGGCACAGTCATGCTGGAATAGAAAAGAACCTTCCTCAAACTGTTGTCCCAAAGTTGGAAGCAAAGCATTGTTTAAAATGTCTTGGTATGCTGAAGCATTAAGATTTCACTTCACTGGAAGTATGAGACTGAGCCCGACCCCTGAAAAACAGCCCCTGTCTGAATACTTTCACCTATATATGTACTTGTACTTTATTTAAGTATTTCCATTTTCTGCTACTTTCCATTTCTTCTCCACTACAATTCAGAAACAGAATCATCACCGGGCGCTGCACGCGGTCGCCCACTGCCCCGGGTTTGCTGTGTGTGTGTGCACGTCACTTGGGTGGGTTAAATGCAGAGAACAAATTTCGTTGGAGTGAGTTCCCTCCAATGACAAAATATGTCACTTTCACTTTCAGAAATTCAGAAATATATATATATTTTTTTCATTAAATTTATTTGACAACTTAACTTGACAACAACATAACTAGTTGAACTATTTACTTTGCAGATTTGGTATAAAAAAACAAAAAACAAAATATATGGTAATCAATAAATAAATTATGATCTAATATTACAGATTAGGAGAAACCTTTTTTGATGCCTGAGGAGAAAATCATCCAACATATGAACTACAAACTAATTAAAGTAATACCATTAAATAGTTAAGCCACATTTACCAACTACAGAATAAAAATAATAAAACATTAAGACATCAATAAGTAACATACATAATTCTCAAATATGCCATTCTGCATAATAAAGGCTCCACATAGGGAACAACAAGAAGGTTTTGATTCTATTATTTATAAAATTTTACGAGAGTAGAATGTAAAGGCATGATTTTCAGCTGTGAAAGAGTATGTCTACACTGTCGCATTGCTACCTTTATTTTTTACTGAGTACATGATCTGAGTGCTTCTTCCTCCTCTGCCAAAAGCACAGAAGGGGGAGGGGAGAAGGGTGTCAGGTACGGGCTTCCTGCCTGCGAGACGTAACTCTGGGTAAAGCTCGCAGTTAAAAAAAAGACTGCTTCGCGAGATTCCGGGGTGGCTAACGTTACGTTAACTAGCTTGCTGTGACAACCACAGTGACACCGGTCGTGGCTATTCGCCTACACCTGCAAACGTTTCGCCGGTATTTTAAGTCATTCAGTGAAATTCTAAAAGAAACTGCACACAGAAGGGTCCTGTTTGTCGACTTGAAGCGCCCTCGCCACCCGTCGGACTGTCCGCGGTTCTCGTCCTTTAATCGGCCAGGTCAGTCAGTGTTACATCCGTCAGTTCAGCAACTCGCTAGCTGTCTTTGGGTTAGCTAGTCAACCTAGCTTAAGCTAGCCGCTGTCTTCACGGGGGGTGCCTGTAGTGTAGTTTGAGTAAATCAGTTTCCTTAATGGACAGTGGCATTTCCAGTAATTCAAGCATAACAAAGCGAGCCATCAGCAAGCCAGTAACTTTATATTGCTAAACTGACACGAATCTTTCGTAGCTACTTGCTGAGCGATCCTTACAACCACCCCAGCTAATGCTAATCCTCAACATCAGCAATACTGATGTTAAGTTGGCTGTTAGCAAGTAGCTGTGTTAGGCAGCGTTAGCAAACCACTGAAGCAGATAGTTTGTTGTCAGTTTGTTGCTGACAGTCATAAGAATTAGTTTGTCAGCAAACATACGGTCCGTCAAATGGGTGTTTCACGCTGTCTTTGATTTTTACAGTGTTAATAGTAAACTCATAAACACTGGATAAAGACTTGTCTGCATG
Source organism: Scatophagus argus (assembly GCF_020382885.2). Lineage (NCBI taxonomy): Eukaryota > Metazoa > Chordata > Actinopteri > Scatophagidae > Scatophagus > Scatophagus argus. The sequence goes on from NC_058495.1 coordinate 2,298,513, forward strand.
TATATGTGGTGTTCTGTTCCGAGTCTAATATGTTATAGACATCAGGTAGTTTGAATGTTCATTTGACAGCACCACAAGCCTGATGTAATTAAGCGTACTAACAATAACACGTGTGATAGTTCAGACAGTTCTTGCTGATTATTTTGGTTCCCGAGAGCTGAAGTCCACTGGCACCCATGACGGGCCTGATCTGTGAACTTTTTTGAGTAACGATTAAGTCAGTCATTTCTCAAGACACCATCTACACATTATAGCTTCTCCAATGTGGCCATTCGCAGTTTCTCTGCTTTATGTCATTGTAAACTGAATTTCTTTGGGGTTTTAACTGAATGATTAACAACCAAATAAACTTAGAAAATGATCATCAGATTGATTAATGATAAAAAAAATAATCATAGACAATCCTCACTCAGGTCGTTTTCCTCTGACGTCATGTCAGGGTGGAAAGCTTAAATGCTGACCTGTCATACTGCTGTGTTTCAGGTTTCCAGTCGTATAAACAGAAATCATCATTTCATTGCTTCCCTATTCATCCGTAACTGAAAAGGCAATGGATAGTGACAGACACAGAGGGACATGGGGCCACATTTTGTGCAGTGCTGCCCAATGATAATGTTAGCTTGGAAGTGGCTAATGTTAGCTGTTGTCTGGTGGTAGCTAATGGATTATCAAATACGATGTTCTGCCTTGAAAGATGTCCCAGTGCTACTCTGGACTTTCAGTATCCGTTGTGTTTTCAGTTGCCAATCGATTGCTTTGCAGTGAAATGACTCGTCAGGTTAGTTCAGTTAGTTAGATCAGTTTATATGACTGCTGTAACACAACAGGTGTGAATATGGTCTATTGATTACAGCCTTTGTAAAACGATTCATGAGTTTGGTTAAGCTTTCATATATCATGATATTTTCACTGGACGGTATTGTAATATTGGTTTCTTTTTCTCAGGTACTGTCCAACCTCATCCTGCCCCACTGTGGATCTTTAAGCCCACAGGCAGGACAGTGGCAGAGGCACAGCCAGAGCCATCAGGGATTAGACCAGCAGGCAGCAGGGCTCCATGAACACTACGGTGCAGCAGCAGGGGGGGAGCCTGCGTTCTCGCCGAGGCCTTGGTCGGGATAAGGACCCTGGGCAGAGCATGGGTATGGAGACGGCCTGCTGGCTTGCCCCTGGAGTGCTGCGAAGGCTGATTGAGCTGCCGTCACCTCCCCTCTCCCGACACCAGCTCAAGAGACTGGAGGAGCACAGGTAACAGTGATTTATGCTCGTCAGACTGAAGTACCGCATGTGGAGTTATTTAACGCTATCCACAAGCAAAAGTCTGCAACTCAACTAAACAGATCTCTTTTAAACTTTAATTTTGTTACTGTTCCTGACAGAGGTGTTCATACTGAATGTCTTTTAAGCCCTACAGTGGGTTCTGGTGTTGTAAATAAGGTTAGCACATCTATCAGAGGATAAACAATAACAATAACAATACAACTTCTGCATTTCATGGTATTTAAAGTACCAAGAGTAAAAAAAAAGAAAAAAAGAAAAAGATCTACAATCAGATTTTCAACCCAAGGCTGCACAGATTTTAAGGTTATTACAAATGTTTTGATATTTGTACAGTGACTTCCTGTACCAGTATCATAAGAGTTGTTGTTAATTAAATTTTTATATATATATATATATATATATATATATAATATTAAGTTGCCATACGTTCAAATTCTGGTGTTGTGACAGCCCTAGTTCTGAAGAGTTATTATTTTATGCAAATTAAGTGCTCAGGTTTGGAACAATGTAAGGGATCAACAACAGGGATTGCCAACTTACCACCCTGGGCTACTAAGCCGAGCAACTCTCTTGCTGATTGGAAAAGTGAAAAGAATTTAACTTGCACCTTTTTACAGAACTGTTGAAGGAAGTGCCTAAGGTGTGAGCCCTACACGTACAACTGTAAATGTAAATGTAATGTACTGACCTATACAAGTTGGACAACATGTCTCCTCCTCTTCCCACTGTACAAAAGCGAGGCCAAATATCCAAGATAGGAGTGCTGTCATCGGAGCCTGCAACAACACGGTAGTGATCAGGCATTGGAGCTGCGTCATTTAGTTCCTGCCCATACACCCATCTGAACCAACTACAAGCAGATCTTAGCTGTCAGTCATGATGTGTTAACGCATTATTTTAACATCAAATAAGTAATTAAAACCAAACTTGAACTCTCGAACATACAAGTGTGAAAAGAACTCCTGGAAACAAGAGTTTAGATGGGTGGTGTTAGAGGATGTGGGCACAACTCCCAACTGTGCATTGCACAGATTTCTGTGAGTTTAAGGAAAAGATGAATAAGATTAAACGATTCGTTTCAGTCTGTGTTATTATTGTCTCAGTCCATCCAGGGGCAGTCAGAGAAACTGACCACTTGAGGTCACCTGTTAATGTCATATCTAAAGTAATTAAACACTTTCATTGGTGGTATACATAACATTACTCAATAATAGTCATGTATGTTCAAAAGCAAGAACAATGGTCCAGTTATAGTTTCAGAGAAATGCTTGTGGCAGTGGTTTCATGTTGCTGTGTTTGTTCCACTGTTCTAAACCCTGGAGGTGAGACGTGAGTTACAATTTAACCAGAGATTCTGTCGTTCTGTCTACCAGCTGTTTGTCACTCACACTCCCGTCTGAAATTGCTGAAAGGTGATCACCGAAATTAGTTATGTAGTGAAGATTTGTTTTTGAACAGCAAAAAGGCAAAGTCCTTATTTATTGACAAACACTACAATCATGTGCAGCACTATAGTGCTGGCCAAGGTTAAATGTAGAGACACCAACTTACTGGGAGCATATTAACAGCCAAGATGTGGTTTGTATGCCTCCACACCATAAACTGCACATTAAATAGTGGACTGAGTCACTGCTAGGTCGCCCATAGGTTTCTGAAGACCTATGCAGTACATGAAGTTTAATGTGGGCGACTCTGACCATCACCATCTTGGAAGAGCCTGGCTGCACCCAACTCCTGCCTGATCAAAAAATGTAAAATATCAAAAGTGTAAAAGTTTTACAGTTCAGAGTCCAGAAGTACAGGTAAGCAATTCAAGAGAGAAATTTCTGGCTTGAACTGTCACATGCTAAAGGTTGTAAGGATATGCTTATTATGCAGCTTGAAACTGAATGAGAAGATCTGTCCATGCAGGTACAGCAGTGCTGGACGCTCCCTCCTGGAGCCTCTGATGCAGCGTTACTGGGAATGGCTGGTGGGACGAGTCCCCTCTTGGATTGCTCCAAACCTTATCACCATAATCGGCCTTGCCACCAATGTCTTCACCACCCTGGTGCTGGTCTACTACTGCCCAACTGCCACTGAACAGGTTAGTCGTCACTGTGTAGGGTCTTCATGGTAAAGCATATTAAACACGCTAGAATTCACATCATCGACACACATACTGTTTTCATACACTAATTAATGCCAGTTGCTTCTGCTCGACTGTTGCCATTGAAAACATGCAACTCATGCAGAGTAGTGAGTAGTAATGAAAGAAGTGTTGAATTTGCATTTGCAGCAAATTCAAACAGAAGTGGATCATAAAACAGGGAGGCTTCTTATCAAAACATGATCAAATATTGGAAAATTAGAAATTAAGGCCTGTTGTAAACTAAACAGTCAAATGCAAAATCAGATTGTGAGATTTGCTTTAAATTGTTGTAAAATGTTGGTTACTAAACTCTGTATTAAATTTTTTGGAACAGCTAACTTCTGTGTGATACATGTATAAACAACAGTATTTATATTAATAGCTATTTCCCCTGGATGTCATGGGCCCAGAGCCTTTGCCTCTGCTGCCTAGCAGACAGTGGTGAGCACATTTGATTACAGGGATTATTAATAAGCATCACCTTTTGTTATGAGGGAATGTTCAGACTGTCCAGTCATAAAGAGTAGCAGATGCTGTCTTCGGGTGTCAGTACTGTAATTACTGACCAAAGCGTGTTTCTTTATTCATGAGTATTACACACATTGTTGTACACTGTATAAGGTTTTTCATTCTATGTGTTGTCACCTGATCTGATGAGTTCTGAAGCTCTGAACTTGGAACTTACTCAAATCAGTTTTGTTTGTGGCCTTCAAGGTAGGGTGAGTGACAACTGCTTGGATGTGTGTGTGTGTTCTTTCAGGCTCCTCTCTGGGCATACCTGCTGTGTGCTGTGGGTCTGTTTGTCTACCAGTCATTGGACGCCATAGACGGGAAGCAGGCCAGACGCACCAATAGCAGCTCTCCGCTCGGCGAGCTGTTTGACCACGGCTGCGACTCCCTTTCCACTGGTCAGTTTTTTTTCCCCCTATTTGACGCTGTGTTCCGCTGTGTCCCAGTGAATCTGAAGCCCTTTTAGTAGTGCCTGCACTCATGTGGGTTGTCTCCGCAGTGTTTGTGGTGTTGGGAACCAGTATAGCAGTGCAGATGGGCACCAACCCAGACTGGATGTTCTTCTGCTGCTTCGCCGGGATGTTTATGTTCTACTGTGCCCACTGGCAAACCTATGTGTCAGGAACGCTGCGCTTCGGCATGTGAGTCAGCAAGATTGTTTTTTTGTTTAAAGGAATAAGTAGAGCATTTGCAGCCATTTGTCTGTCAGTAATGCTCATATCAGGGGTTAGAATTCAATCCTTAGCAGGTTGGTTAGTAATGTTATTTTTCTACCAATGTGATACCTGAATTACAGTACTGATTCCAAAATATGTTGCAAAAGCTTTTCTCCACATTTAACAAAACACTCCAAATGCATATCAAGTGCATAGGTATTTCATGTTTTTCTGATGATTAAAAAAAACATGCTAATTTAGTCAAAAGAAAATGAACTGATTGTGTATTTAAATTAAATCTGATCAAAAAACAGGACATGGTTCAAGGGCATCACAGCTGTCAAATGTCCTTCTGTTAGTAGTATTTAGTTTGTGTTTTCCTTCTTTCTCTCATTGAGTCTTTGTTTTCTGTCGCTGTAGTTAAAATGAAGATTTGAATTTCCTGTTAGTCAGTTGTCAGTAGAACAACTGGGTTATACTTTAGTGTCAGTCATTTCATGAGATTGTAGCAGTTAGGTGTGGAGTAGTTGAGATGGAGTAAATGTGGGTCTATTTTTTGTATAGATTTGACATAACAGAGGTGCAGATCTGTCTAGCAGGATTACAGATGCTCACAGCCACTGTGGGTCCCTGCCTGTGGAACATGATGGTAAACCTTGTGGCTGTTGCTGCATGGCTCACTGCTGTCTTCTTCCCCAGTGGCTGCTTACTAGCATGGAGTCAATATGAACAATCTGAATTCAGTCCATTCTGCTCAAAGGTGCAGTCAGTCAAATCTATCTCTTCAGTAGCATCAGCTGACAGAAAACTGCTTTACAGCTGCTAGAACTGACAAATACTCGTGTCAGACTGTCATGGAGGTTTTCCACAGAGCCAGCAGGAAATATTACATGAAATGCTTAAAATCAAGTTTGACTTTTAAATCCAGACACACTGTTGAGTGTTTGTAAAGTGCAACTCTGGCAAGTCACTCTGGAAATCTATTTTATAATCAACAGATTTAACCAATTCACATCCCATTGTAAAAATTGCAAGTGTCGTAGTACGCAGCAGTAATAGCAATTACCTCATGAACTCTCTCCAGGAGTCTGCCTTGACTGAGTGGGGCAATTGAAAATCATTCTCTAAAACAGTTGGCGTCGCAATTAATCTATTTATGGGCTAGTACACATAATAATGAACAGAAAAAAAACATGATAAACACACAGTAAACATTCAACAACTTTCTGACAGTGCAGAGTTCAGATGGATATCAGTCTGGTGTCCAGTGCTAACCATGGCTAACCTAGCTTAGCATGAAGACTGGAAGCAGGGGGAAATGGCTGTGCAAAGTTCAAAACGACACGTATGAATGCCTCTTAGGTTCACAAATTGATACTCATTATCTGTACACACACTGAAATGTAAAAACGACAATTTGTGGTTGACAAGCGACTGGGTGCATGTCTGTCTGGAGTTTCCTATATGTGCTTAGCAGTGGCACAGTGACAAAAACATTCTAAAATATATCAGCAGTCATTGAGTCATTTTTGTTAAAAAAAAAAAAAAGCCAGTGAAATATTATTGACTGCATTTTTAATGCAGTGATTTTTTTTCCTGTTTAATCTTCAGTTCTCCATTAAACATGAGTAGCGCAGAAGAATAGCATCCCGTCAGTTCCATGTCCAGCAGTGTGTTGTGGAAGAAGGCTTCAGGATGACTGTGTGCTGGTAGATGTCACTAATCCTTCCTGTAAACTCTGCTTTCTCCTCCCACTCAGCATTGATGTGACTGAGGTGCAAATCTTCATAATAATCATGTATTTGCTGGCCGCCGTGGGAGGATCTGCTTTTTGGCAGTCACTGGTAATTGTGATCGGTTCTAATTCTTACAGACTGAGATTAATGAAACAAATGATGTCATAATTATGTAAAATTGCTTTTGTTGGTACATGAAGGACTGCTCTAACATTCTTGTTTTATTAGAATTATTATTAGAAATGCAGAGAATGTCAGTGTGAATGCTTTCACTTTTCTCTAACATTACTCATGATGTTTCACTGTGGATATAAAAGTGAATATACTCACAAATCACAAAACCAGCTGGAAAATGACAGTGTTGATCAACACATCATCAGATGTTAATGTTTGACCGTTATTGTCATTCCTTAATTTCAGTGTTTTCTGGTCTTGACTCATAGATTCCGATCCTCAATATCCAGATGAAAATGGTTCCTGCCATCTGCACATTTTTAGGAGCCATCTTCTCCTGCACCAATTACTTCAGAGTCATTTTTACAGGAGGTGTGGGCAAAAACGGATCCACAATAGCAGTAAGTTTGAGAACTTTAGTGCTTCTCCTGATTAGTTAGGCCTGTCTGTCAAGGTGGATATTGTTCCATCACAGATAGATCACTATAGAAAAGCTTTGATAATTTTTATCCCCTAGTTGTGCCTGTCTTTTTTTGTTAGCAGGACATTTGTCTCTAAAATACATTAGCAGTTTCTTTGTCAGTTCTATCACTGATAACTTCTCTGCGCCCACTTGTCCCAGAGTTGTTGGCCGGCGTCTCTTTTTTTAGATTTTCTTAGCTGCTGTTAATTAACAATAAAATTGTGTTAGTCAACCACATCGAAAATCAAAATGGTCAGCCACTGTCATTGCTAAATTTTCTGGTACTTTTTAATGTGATTCAAAGTTTTGAAGCAGAATAAGTACGTTGTTTTTCCATTAGCAGCAGTTCAAACATATTCTGTCAGAGCAGCTCTCCTTTTTTGTGTTTTTGTTCTTACCTAACCATCTGTATGTTTATTGTGTTTTTGTGTGTCTGTCTTCAGGGAACCAGCGTCCTCTCTCCAGTCTTACATATTGGTTCAGTTATAATTTTGGCAATGATGATATACAAGAAGTCTGCTGTCCAGCTCTTTGAGAAACATCCATGTCTTTATATCCTGGCATTTGGCTTTGTCTCGGCCAAAATCACCAATAAATTAGTTGTAAGTCAAACCTGCTTCTTTGTACGGGGGAGGTCAAACACAATTCTGAACAATTTGAACTCGGGGGGGGGGGGGGGGAGTAAAAAGTTTAAGGAGCATTTTGAGATATTTAGGTTAAATCTCAGCAGACATATGTTCTAGGATGTGTTCAGTATAGCCGAGTATATTACAGATTACAGCAGAGGGAGACTGCTAGCCTAACTCAAAGAGAGAAAAGGTTACCTCCACAGAACTCCAAAGCTGGAAGCTCTAACTAAAAATTAAAACTAAAACAAAAAAAAAACCTAAGCTAAAACTCACAAAAAAAGGGATCAGTAGAATGTTAAGAAATGTTACTGTTATGTCAAAAGCATCTATATATTGTATTACAGACATATTAACTGAGGTTAACATGCTAACCAGCTCAGCCCGTCCTGTGTCATTATACCGCTTTGTACCTCAAAGTGATGGTCAGAAAGTATAGCTCAGCCCTGTGAAGGTGGCCACTGTCTCAAACTGGCCCTCGCCAGTCCATTAGTCTGTGGTTACTCTGGTGATAGACTGCCCCTGTTTTGTTGGGTGAATTTAATGGGTAACCAATTCTTACATATCGCACCTTTAACATTGGCTGAATTATAAAAGAAGAATTCTCTGTTGAGAACTTAGGCTAGCCGTCGTTCATCATCAGAAAGTATATTTAACATCTTACAAACGATAACGTGTCTGTTTCTCTAATTTCAGCCTTTGCCTTGTGAACTGGTTATTCTAAGTTTGTATTTGAGCTGTTTTTACCACATTAGTTTTGAGTTCATTTTGTTGCCATCTCAACAAAAGTTGTTAGTAACTAGACCTTATTGCAGAGAAATACAACATTTATCCCAACATACTGATAAAACCACCATACTAAAAACGAAAAAGTGCACTTTACAGCGTCAAAGGTTTACCGTTTAGAGATTTCAGTGAAGAAATGTTAACTGTTGTCTTTGATGCTGACAGTGTTTTACTCTATCCACAGGTAGCACATATGACAAAAAGTGAGATGCATCTCCATGATTTAGCCTTCCTGGGACCAGGATTATTGTTCCTGGATCAATATTTCAATAGTTTTATTGATGAGTACCTGGTGCTGTGGATCGCATTGGTAAGTATACATGAAAGTCTCATTAATGAGGTAGTGACTCGTATTTTTATGAGCTATGATGACAGATATATGGCATGCTAAGTCAGAATAATGGGACTGTGACCCTACATCAAAAGTGTGCAGTACTATATACACCGTTGACATGTATAAAAACGTACGATGCGCCTCCACGTCCTCCCATTGTACAAAAGTTAATTAACATTTTGACATAAGATTATGTAATTATGACAACCAGTCAAAAGTATCATTTTTTTCAAGTTGAAATTATAAGACACAAAGTCAAAATTAAGAGCTAGTGTATCAGAACTATTAAATGTTGAACATTTTAAACATATGAAGTAAAACACGTGACTCCTGTTGTACCTTTTTATAGTTTTTTTTACCTTCTGATACTGTGTTACTATGTGTTTCCATAGTGTGTAGATCTCCCCTGTTTCTGCTTCAAAAGAGTGACGGTGTTTTGTTTTTCCTCTCCCACAGATCATTTCCTTTTTTGACTTGGTGCGTTACTGTGTCAGTGTTTGCAACCAGATTGCCTGCCATCTTCACATTTTTGTTTTCAAAATCAAGCCTTGTTCAGTGCTCAGTTCAGCTCCTCACTGAGGACACGGCGGCCATTACTGACTCTGTCCCTTCCTGTTAGTCGCACTCATCTTTTCTTCCCTCTGTTTTCCACGTAGAGATGCAGGGGATGATGTGGTGTTTGTATGTGCTTCTGCCAACTGAATGTAAGGACAAATATTATAAGATACTGGAGTATTACTGTCTTTTTTTTTCACCAGTGTAGAATTAAATTTTGTACCAGTTTCACCATCTGACCCAGTAATAAGAATTCTTCCTACAAACTCATGGTTACACAGAGCAAATATTTCATGAGAGTACAGGTGCTACAGGAGAGAAACTTAAGCGTGTTTTAACTGTTCTTGTGCAAAGAAAATGTATAGGAAATGAATCACAATTTGCTATTCATGATTATAATTTTTGTAATATTTGCGCGACTTTACCTTTTGCTATTGTACATACCAAACTGTTAGGGTGTCTGTGCTTCTCGTTTAAGTTAAAAATCCTGCTTTGACGCATTTATAAACTTTTTTTTTTCTTTTTTTTTCATGTTCTTGATTTTAAAACGCCTTTATCTCCTTCACATCACATGAATCTGTGCAGCTGTTTCACGTCAGGAAAATGTGGTTTTGGAGGAAATGTAATGTCAACTTTGTTACGTATTTTACTTATCAAAATGTCCTTCTGCGAAATAGTCACTGCCAATGTTTTTCATTTAGTTTGTCAACTGGAACTCCTTGGTGGAAATGCCACGTGGGCTTTTTTTTGGGTGCTATTCAAGGCAGGGTAAAGATTTTGTGTGTATTTATTGTCATAAGTAATGTTATTTGCCGATATGTTCGTTATGAGGATTCTGATTTGGTTAGCGGTTCACGGAGTTAGGTTATAGTCACAGGTCAAGAGAGGTCAAGAGGGAAAGACACAACAGCCAACGTTTTTTTCCACTTAGAAGTTTTCACATATAAATCATCTAAACTCAAAGCTTAAGATGGCCCCCGATTAAGAGGCGTGTGGAGAAAAGGTGCAGCTACAAAGTTGGCCTTTGAGGTCCAGAGTGAACTTTGATACTCGGATGTTCCCTCATTTTGCAGTTTGTAAGAACAAAGCTCAAGGTGTTTTAAAGAGAATGTGAACAGGCCCGTCCTTCTTAGGGGCTGTGGGTATTTTGAATCAGTTCTAAGCTCAGAGTTCTCCATCACTCCGTTAGCCATCACTCTGCTGATTATCATCTTCGTTATTATTATTAATGTTATTACTGTTACATAGGTCTGTCATTGTCAACAAATCCCATGAAATTTTGTCTCTCAGTGCTTTCTGACCCCCCTGATGTGTTCATTTAAAAAAAAAAAGTAATTTCAGTAATTTCCTTAAACAATTGCTATATAGGGGCTATTTTCATTGTGGATTAATCCATATTTTCAGTTCTAGTGAGTATTTTCAGCAGCAGGAGGGTGTATGTGGCACTGAATCTAAATCCAGTGTGTATGGCCATGGTAATGAACGGACATGTCTGCAGCAGTGTTGCTCTCTTGAATTTCTTTAATAGCTCTGTGGCACAGAGCAAGAAGATATTCAGATTTTGGATGCACAGACAGATTCCTGTTAGTGGATCATTTCATTGTTGACCTTGGTCTTTTCATAGGATTTGTTGGCTAATAACCAGACCACTTCTTTACCTGCCACCTTTACCATTACACTGAATGTTACACTCCTTCTTGTATTTCTGGTGGATGCCACTACAAAGACTGAATCACCGTTTTAAAAATGTGTTCATGATACCAGAACCTGGTTGACACTGTGTTTCCCCCAAAACATGCCTGCTACAGCTGAGCAGGTGCACTTGGACTGAATATGTTGGAGATAAGTTCTCACGATGACATTACCATTTTTAAGGTGGTGACTGATGAGAATCAGATCAAACTTTCTGACAATTGATTTAAAAAGCTGTTTATTTAAAGTGGCTGCTGCTCACTCCACCTCCACATCTACCAACATCATCTTATACTGTCACAGCACCTTATACTGACCGGGTGTTGTTAATGTTGCTGCTTCTGGAGAGAACCTGTACTGATAGCTTGTATTAATGTGGACAACATCTTTGTGCTTAACAACAGAGATTCATTTCTTGCTTTTGCATATTGTGCCTGTTTTATTTGTGTTTCATACAACAGTTCCATCTGCAGACACTGTAATAAGCCACTGCAATTTGTTAAAGTGTTCTAGAAGATGTTGGCTGTAGTGAGGGTCATTAGTGTACAATACTTCAGAACAGGGCGGTTTGGTCGTGAACCACAGTTATCTGAACACTGTTGGTCTGATTCATAGAAAACAGTGTTGAAGGGTCAATTCATATGAGTCACAAACATATTTGTCCTCGGCTGCCTTCTGGTATCTTAAGGTGGATTATTAGAGAATTACCAAGAATATTATGAGATTTATAGAATGAATTTAAATGACTAAAATAAAGGTTTAGTTTTATGTTAAAAAAGATTATGCATATAAGGTATGGAATTTAGAAAAAGATCAGAAGAAAAAAGTGCTTTCAAGGTTATGGTTTCAGTATTTTGAAAATGTAATAATTATGTGATAATTAAGATCTGAAAAGGTTGAAACAACATTTCAAGAAAAAGCTGTGATACTTTGTGAAAATAGGAAAACAAATTCTTTTCTTTTGAAAGTTGCCAATGTTGGGGAAAAATTCCAAATTGTATGAAAAAGGGAAATTTGGCCAAAAAAAAAAATTCAGTATTTTTACAATAGTTTTTTCTGATGGAGTCGTTTCAATACCTGCAGCACTACAAACTTAATTCCATCCACCTCTGTTGTATGAGGCTTGAAGGCAGACGTTTCAGTGGAGATCTTAATATCTTGACGTATAAAAGACAATTTACATGATTAGCTACTAATTGGGGTTTTTAATGGGGAATTTATATTTGTAATTTGTGTGAACGAACCCTTAAAGGAAGAGCTCGACGGTGGCATAACTAAAGACACACTTCTCTTCGAGTGCTCTAATATGACAGATCAAGTGGGTGTTTTCATGCTTTATTTTCCACAGTGGATGTCTCTTACAGTCATGTCTGTTCACACTGGGTGTTGGGGGAGAAAATGGGAAAATAATAGTAATAATAATTATCCCCTAATCTGCATGTGTATCATACTGCTGTACAATTTGTACTATAGCTTTGTATAACTCACGACCTGAAACCCACAACTGAACAACTTTTCATAATAACTCTGTGTATATGCTCATGTGCATATAGTTACTGATGTCAGGTCAACTCTTTCATTGTTACTAGTAAAAGTTTGCCTTAAACACGTTTGTTTTCTATTGTTTCTATGATTTGTTATTGAGAAGAAACCTTTCATGGTGAGCGTTTGTCACTGTGTGTATGTGTGTGTGTGTGTGTGTGTAAAAATGTGTCTTCTGTTGGCCAGAGTGCCAGCTCAGGTATATCACCAGTATGCAGAACAATGTCTTAGAAGAATTATAGTAAACAAGATCACCTGACAATCTCTTCTTCACCTGCCAATGCAAATAAAGGTCCCACTCCTGTCTGGAAGAAGGTTTCTGCTGTGTTTTACTGGAAACGGAACCTGCTGGAGTCATCATCTCGTTCCTTGGTCTGTGGAAAACCACTGATAATGCCACTGAGAACAACATGGAGCATCGTGTACACGGATGCTGTGTTTCTTAAAGGAATAGTTCAACAGTTTTGGAAATAACGCTGGTTAGTTTTGCAGCGCAGTGATCACACAAGCCGTTTTAATGTCTCTTAGCAGGATAGCATTGACTGTATGGTGTATATATGTCATAAGAAATAATGGTAAATGGACTTGCATTTGTATGGCGCTTTTTAAGTCTACCGCCTCCTCAAAGTGTTTTACTACAATTTTGCAGCTTCAACTGAGGCCGCACATGGCGTTGCTTCGCCCTGCTAGCCTGCGAGGCAGCATTCGGGACAGAAACATTCCACAGATTTGACTTGTTGTTGTTGTCAAAGCGCATGCGCGTTTCACTCTTGACTGAGCTACAACGACGCGGTGACAGCTTTTAAACTTTATTTTTAAATGGACACCTGCAGTACACCACCAGGGATCAGGGACATTTGATGTAAGTCTGAACACCAAAGCCAGTCTGGAAACTAGTGATTCAATGGGTTTAGTCGCCCTGGGAAGATAATGGTCGTTGGAGGACACGAATAACCCAAGTGTCATTATGTTAAACCGACTTTCTGTCAGAATGAGTCTGGTTCACGTGACGGTACTTCTTCAGTCTCGCGGCTGTGTGGTCGGCAAACAAAACTGAAAACGTAGAAATAAAACGCTGAAATTGTGGACCGCTATCGACGTTAGCTTGCTAATTCTTACCTACAATCGTTATTTTTCCTAAACGTTTTGATGTATATTCGATAAACTAGCTTACTTAGTGTATGCTTCATGTGTTTATGCGCATGTATACTCAGTGTGGGTCGCGGCATGTGGCCTTTTGAACGGAGATTTGGTGTGTGCCATTCTGGTTCCGTATCAGCGACATAGTTAATTGTACACACTCTGACTTTCTGTTTCACTTCCTCAATGAACACAAAGGACTTTGCTCTCCACACGGTAACGTTACGCTGTTATTAATCTTTTATTTCTGTTTTTGTTATCGAATTAAGTCCCCGGTGAAGCTGTGAATGGAGGACCCTCTGATTAGGTTCACTCTCATCAAGTACATGAACTGTCTTAGGACGGATGTTACTGAGTGTTAAACTGATTTATGACAGATCGGAATATTAAAATGCCCTGTACTTTTACAGGTTGTTAAATTTGCAGATTATTTTCTCTCTTTTTTTTTGCTATTCAATGTCAAACAGTAATAAAACATGACTTTTTCACAGGAAAGAAAGCAGTTTTGCTTGGAAAAATTTGATTGGTCAAAATAGTAGTTATTTTCTGCCAGTCATCGAAGTGTTAAAACAGTCCCATCCATCCATTTGTACTCACAAAGACGGATAATCACATATGCTCACACAGTCACGCTGAGGGGCAGCGAAGCGCAGCCAGTTAACACAATGTGCGTGTTTTGGGGACTGTGGGAGGAAGCCCACGCAGGTACAGCGTGCTAACTCCGCCCAGACCGGGATTTGAGCCCAGAACCCTCATGTTGTAAGTCAACAGTGCAAGTCACTGCCCAACTTTAAATTATTTCAGCTTCATTAAATATTGTTTTTAAATCATTTCATATAATACTCAATAATATCCTCACGTCAACACACAAAAAGCTACAGTTTCCTTCATTAGTAGACAGTCAAGGCAAAGCGTATGCCTTAAATACATTCATTTCTGTTATTTTGGACAGATTTTTCCAGGATCATTAAAATCTAACATTTACTTTGTTAACAGAGTAGGAAAAAAAATAAGAGAAATGGAGCCTTGCAGTTGATGAGAAGTAGCAGCTTCACCTGTTTTCAATTGAGTTTGTCAAAACTTATTAGCAAATGAGCACATTCTCCTTTATTTACATAAGATGAGATAAGAACTTTATTGATCCTGCAGGAAATTGTTGTGCCAGGGTTGCAATACAAAGAGGCAAACGAAAGTATCAAGTAATCACACAAAATATAAAATAACAGAGTAATAGAAAAAATAACTGAGTACTATAAAAACATAACGGAGCATATACATGACAGAAATAACTGCAGATAAGGTGCGGAATGGAACGGAGAAGGTGCAGATGCAATCTTAAAGTGTTTACGCTGTGCACAAGCATCTCGACTGTTTTGGAATCTGGGTTGTGATGCTGACACACTCCTGATGGCTCCTGCACTTGACTGTCTATCAGCGTGTGTGTCACTGTTTGTGTGTCGTATACAGGACAGCGCACACACAGTGAGGTGGCCATGTGGTGGTTCCAGCAGGGTCTGTGCTTCCTGCCCGCGGCGCTGGTCGTCTGGACGGCGGCGTCTTTCGTCTTTGCTTACATCACAGCAGTGGTGCTGAAACATGTGGATCCTCTGGTGCCTTACATCAGGTCTGTCGGTTTTCTCACAGCACATACGCATTTTACACTGTAAACATTTACCTTCTAAGTCTAGAGTAATTATTTAACAGCATGATTTCAGACAGACCAAAGCAGCTGCTCATTTTTTTAACACGTCTGTTGGAGTTATGCTGATACTGATGCCAATAGTGACCCTTTTTCATAACTTACATTTTTTGATTATGTACACCCCCCCCCAAAAAAAACCTTTTCTCCTATTTAACAAAATAAACTTCTTTTTAATGAATGTTGTGTGTTACAGTGACACAGGAACGTTGGCGCCAGAGAGGTGTGTGTTTGGCATCATGCTGGATGTGTCAGCTTTTTTAGGTAACGCACACACACCCACACACTACATTATTTAAAACAGTCTCATTCAGTCTCTTTACAGTTGATAGAATGTAAATTTAATGGTCATTGGTTGTAATACTTATTGGCTGATGTGTGGTTATTGGATTTTGGTTATTTTAACTGTATGTGTGTTTGCAGGTATGGCAACAGTGTATGTGCGTTACAAACAGGTGGAGGCTCTGACAGGTGACACTGAGGTCAAACTCCACAGGCTGAACTTCTCTGGGCTGCTGCTCGGCTTAATCAGCTCCTTTGGGATGTGTGTGGTCGCCAACTTCCAGGTGAGAGCTGCTACTCCTGGATTAGTTCGCACTATTCAGTGTGTCAAGTGCTGAACGACGTGTCGCCACTCAACCTGTGTGTGTGTGTGTGTGTGTGTGTGTGTGTGTGTGTGTGGAGCAGAAGACCACTCTGTTCTCCATGCACATAGTGGGGGCGGTGCTGACCTTCGGGGTCGGGGCTCTCTACATCCTGATTCAGACGGTGCTCTCATTCTACATGCAACCTCACATCCACAGCAAGTTCATCTACCTGGTCCGCCTCAGCATAGGAGGCTGGACGCTGTGCAGCATCATCAGCAGTATCCTTTAATATACAAATATATTATAAAATTTATCACAATAAAGTGTTTTATAGCCTGAGATGAGCATTCGACTTCCAGACTAAAGGGAAGGTGTGCTGGCCTACCTGTTGCCTTGTTGCCCCAGCACTGATCTGAAGCCTGTAACTTGATTTGGTTTCTGTGGTTGGACACTGTTTGGCATCTGTACTCCAATGACAGCTCATCTGTAGCTGCAGAAGCTGCAAACAAAACTAGGGAAAGGGGGACACTTGATGGTCTTATCTCTTCTCATTCTGACAGTTTTCTCATTGCTACTGGTGAATTTCTGGTACATGTTGCTGTCATTTTATTACACTGGCCAAATAACAAAGATTTGTCTGATTTTGAAAATAACAACCATGAATGTTACTAGATAAAGATTCATTTCTAGGGTAGTCACCAGCACTGTGCGCACAGATGATTTAACATGGGGTCACATATATCAGCTGTGTATTGAAACACGTTCTTCTTCCAGTGCTTTGCTATACAGCAGAACCCGATTCTGGTTGCATTAATGCTATGAACCTTAACTGCTTCCTCTCCTGCCAGTGTTTGTATCGTCTGTTATCATGTACAGCAGTCTGCGGGGAGTGGACGTAGTTGACAAACTGCACTGGACTCCTGGAGAGACGGTCAGTAGTCCTTTTTTTTAAAACTGATACTAATAATTACACTGTTTGGTTGGTGACAGATTTTATTGGTGTTAATGTAGGCAGAATCACTTTAACATTTAGGTCTAAATGTATGTTGTCATTTTCAGGGCTACACGGCTCATATTGTGAGCACTGTGTCTGAATGGTCTCTGGCCCTCTCCTTCATCAGCTTCTTCTTCACTTACGTCAGAGATTTTCAGGTACTGCAGCTCATCCACCCACACAGCTGCTGTCGTAGAGCTGTCCGTTTTGGTTCGTTTTGTGTTTACTGTAAAGACCATTCAAGCTATCTGGCCCACTTGGAAAGGAAATATTCCTACAAGGAACATTCTGACATTCTGCTTCTTCTTCAGAGTCAGAAAAGTTTTATCTGTGTTTGTACAGAGATACTGTTCTTGCAGAGAATTAGACCACGTCCATGTCTGTACAGTAAAGCTTCATTCATTTTTATGTGCAAAGACCTTATGTTGTACGCACAGCAGCTACATGCATCCCTATAGCAACCCCCCCAGGAACAGTCACTTTGGTGTAGTGGCCACATGAAAGATTATTCTAACCATCTAAACCTTCTGTAACTTCTTATGTTGTTTCTTTTTGGGTTTTTTTTTTTCTCAAGAAAATTGATTTGCGAGCAGAGGTAGCTTTGCAGTGCAGCCACCTGTACGACTCGCCACACGGAGGCATCACGGCGTCCCAGCACAAACGGGAAGCCAATGAGTCATCTCCACTCCTGGCAGGAGGAATTTGACCTGCAGAGGAACATCCCACAATGGCTTTTTACAACAGTTTTCCACTTTTCTATTGAAAGGCTTTTTATAAGGTTTTTGTAAAGCTGGTGTATCGGCTCTAAAAGAGCGAGTACAAAGAAACATTATGCTCTCTTCCCTCCGTTGTTGGAAGAAGGATATTTTTATGACCCTTTAAACCCAAATATGATGCTTTGCACTTTTATCCTCAAACTGCATCAGTCCCTCAGGGACTTTGTCTGCTTCAGCACTGCACTTTTTTTTCTTTTTTTTTGTTCAATTATACTTTAATTTTTTAAAATGTCCCGCTTTGTTTTTTATTATACCTGCTCTTCCTGCATGTGTTTCTCTGGGGGTCGTGTGGAGCATTTAAAAAAAAAAAAAATCATTTGAAATTTCATGCAGATAAACTGAGTTTCCAGCCGGTGTACAGTACATAACATTGTTTTGTATTTTTGGGATTGTCTTGAAGGCAGTTCCAATTCTGTGCTTTCTTTTGGGGGTTTTTTAAGGTTGTTAACAGTAAATATCCACACAGAACATTACAGTACAGTTTCCGGTTTTTACTGCGAAGGCCAAAGATATACTCCAGAGGCTATGTTTCAGAATTCCCCTAAGACCTTGAGTTTACCTTGCACTCAACTTTGTTCCCCTGTGGGTGGCGCTAATCAGTAGTTGTAGAACTGGTCTGACTGTAACGATGGAACAGCTCCCCCTGCTGGAGAACCAGCGGCCTGACAAACACCTGTGTGGTAACAGGTGCTGTGATGTGCCACCAAAGTAATGATATATTTTAAGAGTGCGACGTTATAAACAGCATTACTTTGCCAATTAATCATTATATTCCTTTGTTTTTTGTTACAAAAGCTATTATTTAATCTTCTAGTGCTGATGTTAATTCCTCTTTCTAATGTGTTTTCTTATTTCAGACCACAGTTCATTTGTATACCGCATTAACATTTACAGTTTTTTTTTTGTTTTTTTTTTATTTTTTACCAAAACGCAATGTATGTCTCTTTTAGGTCTAAAAGGTGTCAATAGCATTGCTTCATAGCACTACAAGTGGTCAGAAACTCCACAGGGGACCATCAGAAACAGCTCTGTTGAATATGAAGAGATGTGAGCATCTAAAGTGATTGGTCAGACTCCTGCTGCCTATGAACTGCGAACATATCTGCATTTTAACAATGCTGAACTCAACATCCAGACTTGACTTGATACTGTACTGTTTTGATGGTGACTGTTTCTGTTGTTCATGTTAAGATGATAAAGATTTACATCTTGTTTTTATTTGTATAATCACACTTTGTCTATTTCAGTTTAGTATAAACATTTTTATAATTAATTCTGATTTAAAGCTGCACTAATCATTATTTTGATTTTATAATGGTAAAACTTTGGTTGTAGAGAATTCTCTGCACCATTCAGAGCTACAAACGAGCCTCAAATGCGCCAACAGTGGGATGATCGTATTGCTGCTCATAATACCTTAGCAGCTGTGTTTTCAGCTTGTTCTGCTGCCCAGAAGTGGCCAAAACTTAGGGCTCAGTGAAAGCCTGATCCAAACTTGTTCAGCAGGTGTTTACATTAATCACAACTCTGTAATACATTCTATTATAACTTATTAATACGTAATAAGTTCTTTGGGTTTGTCATTAACTCACACAGTCCTGCTGCCGATTCTGACCTGAAAAGGATTCAACATGTATAACACCTAATCTATATGTGACATGAAAAAAATGAGAGTATATCCACTTACCTTCATCCAGGATTTTAGAAATACTTAAGTCCAATTATATTACTGATACATTAACTGATTAAAAACACTTTGGGGATTCAAAACCTTGTGACTATGTGTTTCTGTATCAGTGCACAGAAGGAAAACTTGCATCTGCAAATAGACAAGGCGCTTGTGCTTTTGACAGGACATGATCTAAACATTAATGCAGTTGTCCTTGGCTAGGTTTTAACTTTAGCTAGCTTAGTTAGTTTTGAACTACCCCTTGAGGATTTGTCAACAATAGCAGAACATTGTTTGACCCAAACACTGTAAATTCAGAGTACAATAAGCCAAAAGTTGGACCTTTGAATCCCAAGAAACACTGTTAAACATGATGTACAATTTATTAACTGCAGGTCACAATGATTCCATAAAGATGGATGACATGACATCTCCCCAAAAGTAAAGCTAAAACATCACCGCACAGGTCAAAATATTTCCAAAAGATGGTTTCTGTTTTAGATAGTTCTTAATACACTGATAAGTTTAGTTTTAGTTAGTTACTTGATGTTATAAAAAAAGCAAAACATTATCATTGAATCTGATTGACAACAGAGTGCTGCTCATGATTGGGTTGGGCAGGCTGGAACTCAAGTGAACAAACACAACTGCATGATTCTGGCTCCAAATGATGTCATCAGCGCAAGATGGCAGCACTCATATGCAGACTTCATTTTTGTACAGTGAGAGGATAAAAACATGTGTTGTCCATCCTTATGTCAATGGCTAGAGAGATTTTTTTTTTTCTTTCTGATACTTGTGGTGCTCTGGACATTCATGAGGTAATCTAGTAAGAGTAGTAAAGGAGTTTGTTGAGTACAGCAAGCAATTCAGCACCTTTTCTCATTATTTCACCTTATTTTCAACCACAACAAAACAAAGTCAATCAAAATCCCACACAGATGGAAGCAAATACAGTTTTAATTTTCTCATAAAACTATGACATTTCTATGCAAAGCAAACATCTTAAAAGATCACTCCCAAGTGGTTTGAAAACAAAACGAGGCAGTGCATCTTTTAAACTGACAGGCATAACCTTTGGCAAACTGATTTCATATTATTCAGACGACCCACTGAAACCCTTATCAACCACAAAATATTTCAGCTTCACAGCTTCATGGTGATGCTAACCTGCCTGCACTCTACTGATCACCACAACTGATCAAAGCATAACAATATTACAACACATTATAATTAAAATGAATGGCTTGAACATATATATTACATACAATCAGAATAATAAATAAAGACACTGGAAATAGAGAAGCAGCATTGTTTGTTAAATCAGTAAAATCACAATTAAAAAGAATATCTGAAGCTGATCTTGACAAACATGAAGGATATAAATGAATGATGATGCTGTGAGTTAGGTTAAGTAATGAGTTAAAGGGTCAATTCGTCCAAATTACAAAGCATACACATCTTCTCTTTTCCCTCTCCAATCAAATGCTTGCAGTTATAAGATTTGTGCTTTTTCGGGGTATTTTCTGAAGGAAAAACAACTTTTACTCAGCTGGAAAGAATTGTGTTTACACCAAAATGAATCTCTCAGCTGATGTGTGTACCATTTTTCCTTGTGCAGGACAAACAACGCCCTAGCAGTGGAATGTGTGTTGTTGCATGAGAATCAACGCAAACTGTCGAGGTGATCTCTCAATGACAAATGGTGACAGTGAGCAGTATTAAAGCAGCTTTCTTCTGTAATATCTCAAATGTGAGCTACATTAGCGATTTCTCTCTAGAGAAGCTGTCTTCTGCAAACAAACCATGGAAGTCATCAACAAGAAGCACATGACTTTATGTTCTTTTCAGTCACTTTTTGTTTTTGCAAATTGAGGGTCAGGCCAGAGGGCATCATATGTTGTAAAGCTCCTCGAGGCGAACTGGCATACCTGATATTGGGCCATATAAATAAAATTAAGTTGACTAAACAAGTCTGGATGGAGTCTGGACAGATGGAGAAAACAATTACAATATTTGTCAGAAAAATCACTGTGAACTGTGACATTGTGTACGAGGTACCACCAGAAAATTGTGGCACATGTGTAACTTGTGTAAACTGACCCTTGAACATCAAACAACGAGCCAGATGAGAAGCAATAAAAGTGCAGATGTATCTCACAACTTCAGGAGGTAGTGAACGTCCAACATGTACAAACACCAAAAACACTTCATTCCTTGAGTGCACTGCAGAAAGATGCAAAGATGAACATATCGAGCAAGGGTCAGGCCTTATCCAACTCCCTGTGTTAACTAGCTTATTGTAATATCCAGGGCTGCAGGTGTCCTGATAATCAGACAGAATATCTACTATCTACTGTTTCTTTTCATTCTTCAGTCTGTCTTGGTCTTCATGTTAGCTGTGAGATTGCGAGGGGCAGTGACTAATCTGTCCTGTTAACATCACGTTAAGTCGACACAAATCAGCATTTCCTCGCAGCAGCTCACCTCAAGCCCCCCTCAGCAGTTAGAAATGTTTTTCTTCCTGTTCCTCCAGTTGAATATTTGAGTTTCACTGTCTGTGCAGTCTGACACTATTCACATTTATAGCTCAGAATGTAAATTTGTGATTTTAGGAGGCAGAGCCTACGATCTTGATTCGGGACATCGCAAAGGGTTTGGAAGCCGTTTCTGGTCCAGTACTCAGCATACATAAGAGCGATGAGGAAACTTGAAGTTTCTTGTGTCCAGCAGCTAAACTTGTGAAATGACACATTTTTGCATATTCATACATTCTGTTCATTTTTTTGTTTGTTTGTTTGCCTAAATGAGGGAAAAGGACATGATAATTTATTCCTTTAAGCGAATTTACATTAACATTTCGTCCAAATTAAATGTCCCCATACTCAATCCCAAGCTACAAAGCTCTGACTAGTTACAGAGGCCACAGGCGTCAATGAGCACAACACCACACCTGTTTTTAAATCAGCGAACAGGTCGCATATGTGGGCCGTGATTTAGAGTTCTGGAACCAGACGAATGCCAAAGCACTAAGAGTTTCACTACCTTCTGAAAGAGAAATACACCCAATGAGTTCTTCTTTTGTTTTTTTTTTTAAAGCGCTAAAGATCTGCTTGAAACTATGGCACAAGTGCAGCACATCCAACACATCTGAGAGTCACAGAGTTTAAAGTGTGTTGATGTTGTTGTTGCTGTTATACATAAAGGACAAACTCAAAAAGTCGCTTTTAAATCCTCTAGACCTTTGAAGTCAAGCATGCAGTGGTTTCCAGTTTTCTGAGGACAATGGAAGGCTAACCAGATGGGTGCAGCATCAAAAAGAGAAAAATACAAAACAAAAGGAGGGTTGTAAGGCATCATCAGTGGGCAAGGCCACACAAAGGCCGACAAGCTCTGAAATCGTCTCAGCAGGAACTCAAACAACCACACCCAAGCCCTGAACTGTCCCTCCTCCGTTCCGCTCCACCTGAAGGTTAAAAGGCCGATCCATCACAGATGATGTTCTGGCCTCGGCCGGGGAACAGCTCCATCTGCCAGTACCGAGGGTCGGCGTACACTGCACGGGCCAGAGGTCAGAATTAACGACCATCAATCAGTGTTCACGCCAGCAGCCACATGTCACATTCAGCCATATGATTGTAAGGATCAGAACAGAAAACAGCACGCAAACACCTCAAAGACTAAGAGGACCGTATTCACGTGTCACATGACAATCTGTAGACGTCTTCATACCATTTGTCTGCAGACTGAAAGGTAACGGCTGTAATTCAGAAGGAAATAACCTCTGTTTGACACCTTACTGTTTCAGCTGATAGCAAGACATTTCATCTTGATTTCCAAGATGCGCGTGTGTGTGTGTGTGTGTGTGTGTGTGTGTGTGTTGGACTGAGATGACTGGTGAACATATTGGTTATCAGCAACTAATGAGGTGACCAAAGATTACTGCTGCCTGTTGCATTTTATTTATGTTACATTTATTTATTGGATGACTGGCAAAATGTATTTGTTTAACTGTATAAAAATCCTTATCAGTCTGCTGTGGTAATCCTCAAGCAATTCATGTGTTTTAGACAGTGCCCTGAAGATACTTTATGTCTTAAGGGCGCAAGAAGAATTTGTACTATCTGAAGTTGCTGTTTTGTCACATTAAGGTATTTGTGGATAAAAAAAAACAGGTGTGGCAGGTGTTACCCATGTCTCCAGGTGTCAGCCACAGGTTGAAGGAGCTGCAGTGTTTCTGACAGCGCTGAACAGGAAGAACTCGAACTGTTGGAAGCCCCTCCCCCACCACGAGCCAACCAAACACCCCGATACCCTGAAACACAAACGACAACTAAACGTTGAGACTGAGGGTTCATTAGTGCTGAATAAAAATGCCAGCAAAGGTCAAGACAAATGCTACAAACAAATTAACAAATAACTGCACTGATCCAGCATTCAATCAATCTGAACTTTCAGTTGCATTTTCACATAGAAAAGGTTGGGCAAGTCACCACGGAGGGAAAAACATCAGCTTGTTTAAAGTCCCCCTGCAGTCAGAAATCTGACACTATAAGGCTGTTTTCACATTCATTGCTCAGATGGTAAATTTGCTCTCTGCTCAATGTCACTGGAGTTATTTTCAACCAGGACCTGTCCTTCAATTCCCATATAAAACATATCACTGAGACTGCCTTCTTCCACCTTCTTGCATCATTAAAATAAGGAACATCCTTTCTCAGAGTGATTCCTGTAGGATACAGGATAGACTTCAAAATCCTTCTATTGACTTATAAGGCTCTCAATAACAAAGTTTAAGGACTTCATTGTTCCTTATTGCCCCAGTAGAACACTTTTCTCCCAGAATGCAGGTCTGCTTGTGGTTCCCAGTATCTCTAAAAACAGACTGGGAGGTAGAGCTTTCAGCCACCGTGCTCCACTACTGTGGAACCAACTCTCTCCATGGGTCAGAGAGGCAGACACTCTGTAAAGTCCAGGCTAAAAACATTCCTCTATGATAGAGCTTATAGTTAGGGCTGGCTCAGGTAACTGAACCATTTCATAGCTATGCTGCTATAGGCTTAGACTGCTGAGGGACTCATCAGGATACAAGGAGCCATCTACCCTCCTCTCCTCTCCTCTTACACACTTGCTGTTCTGTCTTTATCTGTTATACTGTGTAGTCTGGCCTTGGTGTCTCACACTCTCTCTGCGTCTTCACAGATTTCTCCACAGCTCCATCCACCGGCACCAACCTCCACCTGCATCACCTCCTTCCCTGTGTTTCTACCCTGCCAGCCGTCCCTGCTCATCAACCAACCTGCTGCTCCTGCTTTCCCTGGTCACAGCCCAGTCTGCCCACCAGGATCTGCCTCCATCAGCCTGACTGAACATTCCCCATCTATCACATATCTCATGTTGTTAACTGCTTTCCTGCCTGTACAACATCCATTGCACGTCTGCCCGTCCTGGGTGAGGGATCCCTCCTCTGTTGCTCACCCTGAGGTTTCTTCCATTATTTCCCTGTTAAAGGTTGTTCTGGGAGTTTTTCCTTAGTCCATGTGAGGGTCGAAGGGCAGAGGATGTTGCTATGATGTTATGTAAAGCCCTTTGAGACAAACTGCTGTCATGGCAGGAAAAAAAACATTTATGTACCCAAATTGGAAACAACATTACCTTTAGCTGACCGAAATTCTGTGTGAAATATAGGAAAAAAACATGGCATTTTGGAGTCACTCTTAGAGTCTTTAACTGTAATCTAAGACATTTCTTACTTTTTGTTTGTGGCTTTTGTCAATAACAGTAACATTGTTCCAGTTTAGTTGTCCAGTCTATCAGTGTGGGGACATTTGGACAGGTGAACTCACCTTGCTCTGGGAGTTGGTGCTGTGCGTGACCAGGCAGCGCTGCACGATGGTCCCGGCACTGTCCAGCAGGGGGCAGAGCTCTGCCTTCGGGAAGAGCCACCTCAGCACCTTCTCCCTGGTCCCAGAGCTGAACCTCCTATAACACACACACCCACACACATCATCACTCACCAGTCACAATCATTACAGACAACTGTGTCCACTTAATGCATGTAGTGAAGGTTTAGGGATGCTCGGGTCTGATCTGAACAGATATTAAGTGGACCGCTTATCAGCCAAATGTGACCCATTCACATTAAATCCTGCTTTCTGTGCTACTTCCTGCAGTTTCACAATAAATGTATTTTAATGTGAAGGCAGTGATACACCTCTGACAATGACTTTCATTGTTAGTTAATGTTATCAAAAAAATGTTACTCAGATGCAAATCCACTTAAAGAGGAATTCCAGTTTTTTTTAAACCTGGGCCACATATTCACCTATTTCAGCGTGTACACGATTCATACTCACCAAAAGTTATGGAATTGGTCCAATAAAGCTGCAACATGGCTTCATTTGCTGAAAAGTAATCCTTTGGGGCAACTTCGACTGTCAAAGTTATGTCCAATAAAAATGCTTTTTGTGACACTCATAGGCTGAATTTGTTACATCAAGTGTCAACATTACAGAAAGGATCCCTACAGAGAGAGAACGTTTTGTTAAAGAGTAGAAAGAGTACCTCTGTACTTTTTCTGAGGTGCATATAATAAAAGTCATGTAATAATTACTCTGCTTTGGTGCTGCAAAGATCTTGTATAATGCTAATTTCCCACTATCTCCTGATTGCTTGCATCACTGAGTGTTTGTGTTTAGGAGAGTGAATGTTTGGAGGAGTGAGAGCTCTACCATTAATGCAAGATCTTTGATCAATGCAGAAGTTTTTGGGCCTCTCAAAAAAAAACGGGACAGACAGCTGAATGCTGCGGGCTGAGACAGCATGGACTATACTGCAAGATTGCTTGTAATTCAGAGACTGGATTGGGATGAAAATGTTGCGCATTAATTAACTAGTTAGCTAAAATAATTCCATCCACTAAGGTGACGTTGACTAACACTAAAGTATGAATGCTTTGTTTGCAGTCAGGTAGCTTTAAGAGTTAAAATAAACCGTAAAATGAGGAACTCCAATTTTTTATTGCTTATCATTATTCTAATGTACTAGTGGAGCATTGTCTATCAGTATAATATTTCCATACAGTATATCAACTAAAACTGTCCTTCCTCTTCTGACAGACAAAATGAAAAGACTATATCAGCTTAAGCTCAGCTTGGGTAAGAGATGAGACAAAGGAGAAGCTGAGGGGAAAGAGATGGTGAGAAAGGAAGAGAAGGTATTGTCCACTGTGTCCAGGACAGGATTAGCATGTGGTGGTGTGTTGTCAATTTTCAGTATAGATGTGCCCTTCTCCCGCCTTCTCCATGACACACAGACTTAGAAAACTAATTAGTTTCCTATAATTGGATATGGGTACATTTCAGAGATGTTTGTACTGAAAATGTAATTGTGTTCAGAATTTAATTAAACATTGTCAATATTAATTTTAAGACCTTTCATGATTATTTTAGCCTGCTCATTTTTCCTATAGTCGAGATCAACATTTGGACCTCAGTACTTCTAAAACCCTGACTACAGCCCTGCCCAAAGGATTACATTACAGCAATCTACTGGACCAGTTCCTAAACTTTTAGTAAACATGAATCATTTGCAGATCTAAATACTTAAACATATGGCCTAGATTTAGGTTTCGCTGGAATTCCACTTTAAATCTCTGGCAAATTGACACATAGACCCAAGGCATACTTCAGTAAAACAAGACCAGGCTGACATGGTCACACTGACCATCCAGTCTGGGTACTTAGAACAGAACTGTGTACCAGAGTAGAGTGAAGTTGGCGGGTCCCTGAGGGAGGTCAAGATTGTGGTTCTGCAGACCGTCATCCTCTTCCAGCAGAACAGACATGGAGCCTGAATGGGCCAAGTAGAGCTCCTCAAGCTGCTGCCGCTGGACACTGAGGGATTCCCCACCCTGCAGAGGCCAGTATGAACAAACAGAAACCATTCAAATAAAGAGACACCAGTATGAACAAACGGGGATCCGTAGTGTGGTCAGAACAGTTCAAACTGATGGCCAGAACATAATCTTGTAGGACTTGCAGAATGATGGGAGGCCCATCAGACGGCCAGGCCTGTCTTGTATTGATCTCTGACCTTCAGCAGGACCAGCTGTGGCCCCCGTCGCAAAGTCACAGTTCCTCTGAGGCTCTCCGGGACTTCCAGCACAGAGGAAATCTCTGCACAGCTCGAACAGTTGACCAGATTCTGCCTGAGAGAGGCAGCATTCCACCATTCATGGAAACCTACAGCACACACACATTATTGTTTTTCAAAACAGCTGTAAAAAGCATGTGCTGCCTCATACGGACATTTTGGTTTGTGCTTTTTGTCTTGAGACTTTGATCCTGTATTTTATCAGTTTATCAGTTCTGCTTAACCTATACTAATTTCTTTCATTAATCATTAATTTATTGTTCTATAAATGTGAGTTAATGGGTGAAAAATGCTGTTTACAATTTACTTAAGTTCATAATATTGACATCAAATTGTGCGCGAGAGAGACAAGTCTTTGATAATAAAACGCGATGTCAGACCGTCATTTGTGTCTTGTTCACCTGCAGGGTGTTTTACTGATAACAGACAGAAACAGACCAGACAGGTTAATAATGAGTTTGAAGGCTAAGCAACACACTGCACTGCTGTTTATAACATGAGACATGATTTTACACTGTGGAGAATTACCTTGACGATTTTATCTTTCATTGTGAATATCACAAGGTAAACGGTAGAAGCACGACATTCATATTACAGTAACTCAACCTAAATGTACACTTGGACATATTTGATTAGCCAATGCAGCACCTTGCCAGACGCAAAGGTTGACCCGGGTTAAACTTACAGACATTCCTGTGCCAGCACTAAACAATGTTGCCAGACTGGCCTCATGCAAATAACTTTACTTGTAATTACTTGCACAAGTCCACACTCAGTGTGTTGGTGTTATACTTAAGTAACTATGTCACGTTTTCATCCTTTAGGTACCCAGTACTTTATCATTAATAAAAAAAAAAACTGCTGGTCAATGCACGTGTGTGCTCGTGAGAGACATTCGAAACAGAAAGAGAGACAAAGCAATCATGTTTCTGACCTTGCAGGTTGTACTTCTTGGCAATAGGCAAGGACAGGAGGCGGACGTGGCTGAGGGGGGAGGACCAGTTGTAACAGCCCAGGTTGACCAGACCTAGCTGTGGGGTGCTCTGAGGGTATGTGAAGGCCAGCACAGCCACCAGCAGGAAGCCCACTGCCACCACAAACTGCAGAGACAACAGGGACATTACTAATGCCGAGGGCTGCGTCCTTCCTCACTCAAAGCATGAATAAACCGTCTCTGTATTCTCTATGACAGCCAAGTCATTTATTTAACCGCAAGAACATTAAATAATCAGCATTTTTAGAAACAAAAACAATCTAAGAGTCTGATGTGACCTGCAGTTTTTGTCGTCACCATAATAGCTGTGATCACTCAAAAAAAAAAAAAAAAAAATCACTCACAAAATTGGAAGAGTAACATGAGGCTTAAGCAGTTTGGGTTAGACAAGTCAAGTTGACATCCTCACAAAATATGATCTTTTTAATACAAATTTCCTGTACTGTTTTCTCGTGGAGCAGCAGCATAATAGTAACATAAAGAGAGAAGGTCCACAGGGGAAAGACCAGGGAAGAACAGCATAAAAGGGCTATTACTAACAAATGCTAAAAAACAACAACAACAACAACAACAAAAACACTCAAGAACTGAACTGTCAAACTGGGAAAAGCAATCACAAATCCTCCTCTTCAACAGGCCTGACCTTAATGGTGGCCCTCAGGATGGGGAACTGGGGAGGCTCTCTCCTGGGCTCGTTGGTTTCCAAGACCTGTTTGATGAACCTCTCAATCTCCCTCTCCGACATGCCGTAGCGGTAGCCTGACTGACGGAGAATATCGATGCTCTCGGACAGCTTGTCATAGATACACGGCTCGCTCATCGTTGTTCCCATGACGACAGCAGAGTTGGCAGGATCTTCGTTGAATACGTCAATCACTGACTGCTGCAGCCTCAAAGAGCATGGTGTCACCTGCGAAGCCATCTCAAATGTTAACTGCCATTTCACAATAAACATCACTTTCATGCTTACAGGTGCGCCACTTTAACACAACCGACAGTGTAGCATGCCACATATCAACATGCCTGGACTGCCACCGCCTGCTTTGCTTTAGCAAGACGTGTTTTAGCATAACTACATGTTAAATGTTGTAGTCTTTATTTCTGTCACAGTATAGTACTGTTCAGATGACATGACATTAAAAGTCATATTAACATTGTCTAATATACAGACAGACAGACTCGGTAAACTAGTCCTTGTGGTGCTTCGGATAAGTTGAAAAGATAGTAATGGTGTTTAAAACCGTAAGCGACACGTAATGTCGCTACAAACTAGTGAGATGGCACCATTTAACGTTCGTGCTCACTTACGTGACATGATTTAACGTTAGCAAACGCAAAAACTTACCACTGCAGATGTACCGTGATCAACTCACAGCAATACACTGACATGTTAGCTTGTGCTTACTAGCCTTAGCTAACACTTTCAGTACGCGTCGCTTAAAGGAAACTAAAACCCTCGCCTTGAAGTGAGACCCACCGCTATAGTGACTGTCTCTTCTTTCTTACGGTGCGTTCCAAAATATCCAAAATCTACTTCTCTTTTCTGAAAACTAGCTGTCTAGTTATCGAGCATGGCTGCCACAAACAACCTACGTCTTCGTCTTCTCCTCAAGGTTCACGAACTGGAGCATTACCGCCGCTAAGTGGTACGGAATATAACTGCATGGCGATCAAGGTATTATTTATACTGGGAACAAATCAAGCGACAAGGAAGTTGTCTGAAAATAATGAATGGGACCCAACATCCGATAAGTCTCCTTAATTTGTCTCTGCTGTTTCTCCATTTGACCAAACCAGCACATACAGTCCACTCTTACATTCACTTGCAATTTGTGTCTGCTGTACTATTTGAAACAAGTAACAAATATTTAGGCTGTTTCTGACCATAAACACCTTGTTCCTGAAATTAAATTAAATGTGACTGAAACGTTACATGTATGTTTATGGCAATTGGTTCACATAAGTTGCAAGTGAATTACTGGACGACCATATTGGTGAAAACGTCTGAAAGAAATATTGATTTTGACCACCAAGAGTAACTCACTGTACAACATTGAAAGATATTTGTACTTATAGTAACAGTAGTAGCTTTCATGTAAGGATATACACAGTGTGCATGTTGATACAGGCCATTGGCGCTTAGTAATACATGAGAAAAGCAGTATTATTATGTTCGGCAGAAATCCATATAAAGGTATGAGGAAAAAAATAATTTGAGGATTATACACAGGGTTTTGAAAATTCAGAATTCGATGACTGTGCTTAAGCAGCTGAGGAAAAACTATTTAACCTTTAAGGAGTCAATGGTTTTCATGAAATCTTTGCAGGAGGTTGAACCCGCGGTTCTTGAACTGGCTGTAACTAACCAGAGGACAGAGGAATACCATGGCCTCGCCGCAAACAGGACCAAAACAACGTATGCCGTCCAATGAAAGCGCAGCTTGCCCAGAGGAAGTCCCACCCACCGTTTCCGTTACTTGTGCAACTATGAAACAGCAAAGACGCCGAGCTGTGTCAAGATGCAGGGATTCACAGGATCCAGCTACAGAGAGGCCGAAGTATGCTCCGGAAAAACAGAATAAAGAAAAATATTTTCAGCCTGAATATTACTTTTAGTACAAGACATACATTTATATTATCAAATGTTTACCTAAAGATTTCTCGTTAAAATTGTAGTAAAAAACACAAGTATAATAAATAAATAAAATTCGCATTTGATAAAAAAAATAATTTATTTTGAAAATCATCATCGGAAGTGTTCATAGTTAACTTACTTACACAGATACTGACTGATTCTGTTGTAACCTGCGCCTTGACAGCTTCATCCAGCGTTTCTCAAACCAAACTTCGGGCACATTTAAATTTTATTTTTTAATCGTAAATACTCTTCTTCGTTTCCATCCCCAGAAATCAGAAGGTTAAGCTGGTTTAACTAGGTTACACTGGTGTTTTGGTGCCGGTCAGCGTGTTGTTTTCGGAGGTCAGCGGGTCTCCAGGTGAAACCAGCACGCCGTCCAGATGCTTTCACAGGGCAGGTGTGTTTCCTCCCGGCTGATCAGGCCGGCCTCGTGGATTCCTTTCTGGCTGGGTTCTGAGCGGAGATTCGCCAGCACTCTGCAGAAAGGTAACGGCAATCCGGAGGCAAGACAGTTTACCCAGAACTGCTAGCATGAAGCTAATCCCAAAGTGACGCAGTTTACAACAGCTTCAAAGTGTCTGAGTCGTCAGCGACTTTAGAAGAATACACTAACACAAGTTCTCAGGAACTAGTTGATGGGCAGAAAAACTATTCGTCAAAAAACTCATTTAGCCATCAAAAGTGTCAAATATGATTTCAGTTCTGATTATATTTTTTGTATTATTTTGTTTTAATACCAAGATTTAGGAGAGAAACAGCTTTTATTTTCATCAGTTGTATGAGTTTTAAATTTCTGTAGCCTATTTTTTAAGATTTGTATGTATTTTGAATATTCTAAACATTCTTTGGTTCGTAGACCGTTCTGCTCAAACTATTCATTTTAAGTCTTTTGTAATGTAAACATTTAATTCCCGTTGAATGTCTGTTATTGATGTAAAATTTTGGAAGGAAGACGCAGTTACTAAATTACTAAATGACCACAGTGAAGAATCTGGAGGCAGTTGAATGCAGTTGCTATGTCACAGTCAGTGTTCTCCTTATATACCCTACACAGTACAGTGCACAATAGAACAAGATTGTCTTCACTGAGTGCTCCATTTTATACACTAGACAAACAAACAGGAGAAAGAGAAATGGATACAAAATGCAGTACAGCAATCTTAAAGTTTTTGACCTCTATTAGTGCCATGGAGCTGCTTTTGAATGAGTGGGTCCTCTCTCTTTTTCTTTTTTTTTTTTTTCTGATGATCTTATGTAGAAATGATGTACAGTCCTGCACTATAGAGAAATGCTTGTGATGTCACTGTAGGCAGAAGTGACCACACTGTTTATAATTATCAAGAGCTGCAGTGTTAATATTCAACTTGAAACATGAAAAACACATCTGGAATGGGAAAGAGTTGTTCGTGTGCGATTGGCTATTCAGATACACTCAACAAGAAAGTGGTGTTATTTGGTGTAAAATGTCAGCACACCTGATTCCTGGCCACATGTCAGTGTCCATGGACCTCTGGTTCTTTAATAAGTTGTAAAGATTGCAATTGAGTGCAACTCCCTTTCGTATAGGCAAGTATTGCTTGTTTTACTCCTGGTTTTGCAATTTCCCCTTCTAAATGCATCCATGGGGGGCAAATTCAGGTGGGAATGTGATGTCAGCACATGCCTTTTACTCTACAGCTGGAGGTATGTTGTGATGTGCCAGAAAAGGGAGGGCAGAAGAAGATGGGAAGAAGTCGGGATTTAAAATACTTCAAAAATTAGCTTTACGAATGGTTCAGGAAGGAAATATGCTTGGTGTTTTTCCAAGTATTTCCAAATGTAAACAGATTTTCTAACCTCACAGAGCACTTTTAAGCAGCATAACGCAGTAAACTGTTGGAAAGATTGTAGTTTGCTGAAATGAGTGCTAATTAAGGGCATCCTCACATATAGGGATGTGCATTGTTTATCATATATAATAAACTCAACAAAGTGTGTGTGTGTGTGTGTATATATATATATATATATACATACACACACACACACACACACACACACACACACACATATGATAAAAGATAATAACAGTGGTACATGTTTTGGTGTCAACATAATACCTTTTTCAGAACTTATTCTCAATTTCCCGTATGCAGTTCAGCACATGATGAGTGACTCAGCAATTACTGACTCGCAGATGGGACCCCGTGTCTTGGTCCACAGTCAAACAGATGTGATTAAATTCTGAGTAAAACAAATGACAGTCTGTTGTTGTTTTGTGCTGCAGAGTTGATAAAGAAGCGTGACCTGGAGAAAGATGAGCTTCGCCCCCTCTATATGGACTTCCAGGCCACCACACCCATGGTAACCATCACCAACCATGTTGTCATGGTTATAGGAAGATGTTACAGTACAGTTTAACCTGTATGTATGTGTGTGTCCGTTGGTTTGTAGGATCCTCGGGTGCTTGATGCTATGCTGCCCTACCAGGTGAATTACTATGGTAACCCTCACTCCAGAACACACGCCTACGGCTGGGAGAGCGAGAGTGCCATGGAGACAGCCAGGAAGGTAGAGACGCACAGTTTTAAAATAAAATCAAGTGTGATGTAAAGTTATTTTACTTTTTTATAGTTACGTTTCACTGTGTAGTAATGCTTAAAGCACTAGTGGCCTTATTTCTTACAAATTCAGAATTTAGATTGTAAACACTGTGGTATTTAGTTGTGGTGATCAGTCCTTCCTGAATTTGAGAGAGACATGGACTGAGTGTTGTCTCTCTGCATGTGTCTGAGTAGCAGGTGGCTGATCTGATTGGAGCAGATCCCAGAGAGATCGTCTTCACCAGCGGAGCCACTGAGTCCAACAACATGGCCATCAAGGTTACCCTCTGCTCTTTCTCTTCATCACTCCCACTTTCTTGCCTGCTCTCTGTCACACCTTCTTGCCTCCTCTCACCACTACATCCTTTTGTTTTGCTTGTTTTGTTTACAGATAAAGAACTCAGGGAACACAGAGAGTTCATTTAGAACAGGAGATTAGTTAACCAGAAATTAATCTGTGTCTTTGTGGAATATGTGTGTCTACTTGCAGAGCTGAGCTGGTGAACTAACCGCTAACATGTTTCCCAGGTGGGCTTGTGCTATTCAGTGATAGTAGCTCTTCAAGCTACTGTTTCCTCTGCATAATGCTGTTAGCTCTCCTGGCTGTTTTTCACCTTTATACACCCTTTAGTTCAATAAAATGTTTTTGAGGCGGTACAATGAAGATCTCTGACTGTTAGCAGGTTTACCAGCTCATTTTTTAGCTAGTCACTAATGGTAAAATAAGTTCACAGTTCATTTGAAAGATGTAACTGTACCATGAACTTCTGTCCCATGACTGTCTGCTAACCTTTGCTGTTCCTACTCTGACAGAGGAGGTTACATAAAACTGCATGGTGACACACAGCTTGGTTTTTTCCATTTTAGAGTTTTTGGTTGAGCAGTTTGCTTGTGCTCATTGACCTGAACTTGCATGTCCGAGTTCACTAATCACATGAAATCCACTCAGACGAATTTATTTACTCCGCAAAATTTTGCCATTTCAAATACTAGTGTGACGATATCTTGAGAACACATTAAGAGCAGAATGAGAGTGCTGTAAGAACTCGGAGAGAGCAGTCAAAAAGTGAAAGAACAATAATAAAACAAGACAGATTTGTGATGTCAGTAGTGACCCCGTCTCTCTCTTTCCTGCAGGGTGTGGCCAGGTTCTACCAAGCCAAGAAGCGTCATGTGATCACCACACAGACAGAACATAAATGTGTTCTGGACTCGTGTCGAGTTCTGGAGGCTGAAGGATTCAGCATCACCTACCTGCCGGTCCAGAAGAACGGACTGCTGGACCTTGAGGTACACATGCTGAGCGTACAGAGAAATCACACCAGAGATCAGCTTGTACTGAGAACATCAAGAGTATTCAGACAACATGCAGAAGTCAAAATATGAATTATAAACTGTGTGTGTCTGTGTGTGTTCAGCTGTTGGAGGCCTCCATCCGTCCTGACACCTCTCTGGTGTCGGTGATGACGGTCAACAACGAGATTGGAGTCAAGCAGCCCATCAAAGAAATCGGTAACCATGACATCACAAACATGTTACTCAGTCCTCACGTGAAGCAGAAGTCAGTTTACTGAAACATTCATGTATGCGTTGTTTGATCAAAATATAACTGTGATGATGTAAAACCTTCACCAATTTCCTGATCTTTACTGATCTGACTATTGATTAACTCATCTTGACTCTTTCTGTCCTCAGGGAAGATTTGCCGTTCTAAGGGAGTTTTCCTCCACACTGATGCTGCTCAGGCTGTCGGAAAGATTCCCATAAATGTCTCGGACTGGAAAATTGATCTGATGTCCATCAGTGGTCACAAGATCTACGGACCCAAAGGTTAGCAGCACGTGCTTGTTTTGCAGCTGAAATGGGAACTAGCTGAAATACTGAAAGCACTGAAATACAAATGCTGAATGAAGCTAAAATAGCTGTGAAAATGGAAGTGATGAGAGAAGTTTCAGTTGAAGTGCAAGCACTAAATAAAGGAAAGAAGGAATCAAGGAAGCATTTAAAAATGATAGCTGCTGAAAGGTAATTTAAATTTCAGTGTTAGTTAAGATGTAACAAGCAAAAACAAAGCGTTGTAAATGAGTGTTAAAATGTAAATGAGTAAAACAGAATTTGAAACCTCATTTACAATGTAAGTTAAAGAAACAGAAGGAGGTTTTTATAAACGGGTATACTGTAGCTTCCATGTGTTCCATGTTGACAGTGGGAACATTCAGATGACCTAAAGTCATCTTGCCTGTGTTCTAGAAGCTTCCTACTGTAGCGACCGTCCTTCTGTTGTTTGTTCGAAATTTCCTCAGATTTGTCACAAATGTGCACTTGGACTCAAAGATGACCTGACTAGAATCTGGTGGTCAAAGGTCACTCTGACATTACAAAACACATTTTGGGCCATAAATCAAGAGTTCATACACTAATTTTGACAAACTTTCACAAAATGTCTAACAGGACAATACGATGAAGTGATGACATTTAATATCCAAAATGTCACAGGTCAGCTTTGCTCTGACATCATAATATTTTCTGTGCATTATTTAGGGCAGCATCCTTATGTGAATCATTGTAGTCCACCACAAGCTCATTGGTTTAGGTGATATCGAGCTTCATGCGATTGTTGTTGCACCTTGTGATGAAACTCTCCGTCAGCATGTTTTCACTGGAATCACACGTGTGTGTGTGTGTTTGTTTGTTTGTGTTTGTGTGTGGGCACTACAGGCGTGGGTGCTTTGTTTGTGCGTCGTCGGCCCCGGGTTCGTTTAGAGCCACTGCAGAACGGGGGCGGGCAAGAGAGGGGGCTGCGTTCTGGGACTGTCCCGACCCCACTGGCTGTTGGGCTGGGAGCTGCCTGCAGCATTGCCCAGCAGGAGATGGAGGTAAAACAAATTCACCAAACATGCCAAGACTCAACAAACACAACCAAATATCTTGATGCTTAGTGTGTGTGTGTGTGTGTGTGTGTGTGTGTGTGTGTGTGTGTGTGTGTGTGTGTGTGTGCGCGCGCGTGAACAGTATGATCATCACAGAGTGTCAATGCTGGCTAATCGTCTGGTCCAGAAGATCATGTCTGAGATTCCCGATGTCGTCATGAACGGAGATCCAGAACAACGCTACCCTGGTACACACACACACACACAGAAGTGAAACTGTGGCACAACACCACGCCATTGTCACATGCT
Source organism: Scatophagus argus (assembly GCF_020382885.2). NCBI lineage: Eukaryota > Metazoa > Chordata > Actinopteri > Scatophagidae > Scatophagus > Scatophagus argus. The sequence continues at coordinate 2,335,408 of NC_058495.1, forward strand.
TGCATTTCATCCGACATGCACATGAAACACTTCTAAAAGCCCTTGAACTTAATGTTAGGGGTTTCTGTTGGAAATCTTACTACAATCGATGAGGCAGAGCAGTTGTCTGACTGTGTGTGTACTTTTCAGGCTGTGTCAACCTGTCCTTTGCCTATGTGGAGGGAGAGAGTCTGTTGATGGCGCTGAAGGATGTTGCTCTCTCATCTGGAAGGTCAGTTTTATGCATGTGTGCCCGTTGCATGATTCACATTGCTGTTGCTTGTTATTTCACGTTAAAATTGGTTTTGTACATAATTCATGTGGAAAGAAATACATTCAACATGTTTGCTCGACCTCGAGGGTACACACAATGTGTTTTGGTAAACTGTTTGTTTATATGTGAACTCCATCTGGCATCATTTTTAACTTAAGATGAATAAATATGTATGTGTGCACGCAGCGCATGTACTTCAGCATCTCTGGAGCCATCATACGTCCTCAGAGCAATTGGAGCCGATGAAGACCTGGCTCACTCTTCCATCAGGTAAAAACACACGACACCATAATCCTGATGATAACTGTGATTACATCGTTTGCTATGATCAGCTTTAACTTTGTGAAATGACTTGGTGATGCTGTTAATAGTCATGATTCTAATGTTGTCATGTTAATGTAATCGTGTGTTTGTGTGCGTGTGTACTGTAAGGTTTGGTATTGGCAGATTCACCACAGAAGAAGAGGTGGATTACACAGCAGAAAAATGTATCCAACACGTCTCTAGACTCAGAGAGATGAGGTGAGTTCAGATGGGCTCGTCATTCTGGTTAAGTCTCATTTTGGTTGTTGTCAGTTATAATAACACCATGGTAATGGTATTAACCATGGGAATATCTGAGTCTCAGTTTTGTCTGAATGCTCGTGTTTCTTGACCCATCAGACTTTTTTTTCAGTGTCAGTGTGTTCCTAGATGTCAGGTGTTCATTTTTTTACGGTTAAAATGTTATTGTGACTGTTAGAAATGATGGACAGAACTGTGAAAATAATGAGGAACTGGAATTAAACCATAAGATTCAATTCATGCATTTCTCTCTTGCGTCTGTCCAGTTAATTTCTTTGCTTGGATGGTGAAATTATCTGCGTGCTAAATGGTAAAAGAACTCTTACTCTCTCTGTCTGTTAGTCCTCTGTGGGAGATGGTTCAAGAAGGCATTGATCTGAAGAGCATCAAGTGGTCGCAGCACTAGACTCCTCCCACTTCCTGTTTATTCCCTGGCTGACGACGTTGACGACAAAGACAAAGATGATGATTCCCGGGGAAATCGGGACTAGACCAGCTTTTCCTTCTTGCATACAAACACGCACAAACTTCCTGTCTGACTTGAAGTCTGTTTGTAGCTGTAGTTCTCTGTAGAGGCTCTGTCAGGAGATGTTGCTCAGAGTTGTCCAACACATCAATTCTCTTGTAGATCACCCAGCTTCTTTTTCCACTTGACTGAAAGGTTCCAACAGGCCGCCTGGCTCCTGTATCATGAGGTCAGTTCATCGTAGTCTGGCTCCTTTTTATATATTCTTAGGGCATTTTCACATGAAAGAGGAGTTCTTAATTACAGTCAGAAGAAGAGGAAGTGATTATAGGATTAATATCAAGGTGAGACTGAAAATTGGTTTGCAACTCGCCCTGTCAGAATAACTTATGTTTTTCCAGTCATCTGACTGATCAGTATTGGACCCTGAACAGGTTTTTATCTGCTCCTCTGAAGTGAACTTGTTCTAGAGCAGAATGTCCCTGCAGCATAGGTTACCTTAGTGATCTAAACTGGTTTAAAGTGAGGGTTTTGTTAAACGCAACAATAACTGAAAGAACTGCTAATCTCACTTCATGATACAGGCTCTGGTCAGCACCTAAGCAAAGCAATGACCCAAGTGGCACAGCAGACAAGCTGTTGATGGCAACTTAAGGCAGAGGACTTGAATTCACTGAGTTGATGACACACTAGCAATTTGTTGCAGAACTTATCACTTGATAATTCACATATTGTCTCCTGTCCTCTGTGTGTCAGTACTCACGCTCATGGTTTTCCTTTCTCTTCCCACATCAGTTTACAATACGCAGCAGTATTGTGTCAGTGTTAGCAGCCACAGTTTGATTATATTTTTCCAAGTCTGCATAGTCTACATGACTGTAGCCCTGTTTTTAAGTTTTTCAAGGTTCTGGAGAGTAAACGGCTGAGGGTCTGGTGCACCAGGTCCAAAAGATGACTAAGACTCAGGGTCACACTTGTGTGACATATTTGTGCCTGAGGTTGTTGATGGAAATCTGCCGGTGATCCTGAAAGTCTGAACAAAAAAATTTAAACTTGGTAAAGGTTCTCTTGTAGTCCAAGCAGATTTCTAAAGTCTTGAATTGTGTTCCCGGATCTAGTCAGCTGAGCCCATACAGGTCATATTTATTGGACTCCTGCATCTACTCTCTTTTATAGTTACTCTCATCTTATCGATTACTATCCAATAAAGTGCTGCTTCATGATTATGCAATAAAGTTGTTTTTTTTAAGTTTTCATTTAATGTTTATTTTTGTTGGGATTGTAACATTTCATGGACAAATGTCTACAATACATATGCCTGCATTTACAAACAGTGATAGTGGTGGTTTCATGGTTCATCTATAGTTGGGCCAATACACAAATACACACAACTCCACAAAGACAACATACAACTTAACATGCAGAACAAATCCAATAAAATAAAGGTACCATAAAACATCTGACTTAATATAAATACATAGGCTATATGAGGGTTAACTTTATCACTACTGTACACCATAAACAAAGAACTTACAATTTATACTGTTCACCTTAAAAACTACATAGTGTACAACTAATATTAATATAGTAAGTGTATACATTAGTATTAGTCTGTAATGCTAATATTAAATAGTACCAATTATTAGTCATTTTTGTGGTATTGTAGTAAGTACGCGGTTGCAGGTGGTTGGATTAACCTGGTTAGGGGCCCTGTGCAAAAAACGATAAACTCATTAGGCGCCATATATGTACAATGTAAGAATAATAATTACGTTTTACAGGGCGTGTGATGAAGTAATAATGCAGGGTTATTACAGATTTCAGCAATGTGTGATAATTGAACACGTTGTATGAAAACAATTGGTATTTATCGCCTCCACTCTTTTGGAAAGCTGCAGGGACTTTCTCTCATTCAATCCCAAGAGCATCAGTGAGTCCAACAGTGATGTTGAGCGTCTGTTAAGACTTCATTCTCCTCCCTCTTGTGTCATTACTCCTATCCAGCCGATAGAGGGCGATGTCGTTTCAACGTCAGGAAAGCGCAATCTCGCGTTATCACTTCGGGTATCGCGGTGTTTGCGCCGACATTTCGTGCCGTGGCAACCTGCAGATACATCGGAGGAGAGAATAGAAGAAAAGAGCTTCGTTAATGAGCTAAACCTCAGTGTGTTTGTTGACAGATTTCTCGGTAAGAATTCAGCAGAGGCAGTCTACTCATTGACGCACTCACACATGGAGCCGAGGGGGAGAGAAACCGTTTAAAGCGTGCATGTTGCTCGTTTCTCCGCTCCAATACACACACAAAGCAGGTTTCACAGCCAGATAGCAGTAGTTGGCTAACGGAGCGTCATCCTGCTCATGTAGCTAAGCTAAGCTAATATAGCTACAACCAGCATTTCTTCTGGGATGTAGCTGATTAGCTGAAGCTGTTACGTTTTACATTGTCAGTTACGTGTTACGTTTTAGCGGCATCGTGTCGAATAATGGTTTGTTATAATGAATGATTGTGTAAAATGTTTATGCATGTTTGTTCAAAATGGTGTCTGGTACGTAGCAACTAGCTACGGTTAGCTAGCTTACCGACCAATGAGTAATGTTTTTTGTATGTTTCATTACGGCTCAGCTGTAATTTCATCACTGTGCGAACTGATGAGGATGGAGGAGATCTGTGAGTTTGCTGAACTGTTTCATCTAAAGCATAGTATTATCCATTGTGTGGTTGCTGCCAATATGGAGCTACGTTCCTACCAAAACATCTTTCATAAATGCCCTACAATTTACTAGCAGCGTGCTTTGCAAATTCAAAACACCATTAATAAGCAAATGCATAATACAGCCTCGCGTAGTTTAAATTAATGAATACCGCCACCCGCTGTTTTGGATGGCGAAATATTTGTGAGAATAGCACAGCGGAAATATTTCCTGTAAGATACATTTCTTTTGTACATTTTATATGTTTGTAATACAAAATGCATCAGTTAATTAGGTGTATGTGCCAAGCACGAAGGGCATTTGCGAAACATGTTTAAATTTTGACATGAAAGTAGCTCCATATTCCCATTGGACACCACTAGTGCAGCCCACACTAACCGGCCGTGATGTCACACGTCGTCCAATACATGAAAGCAGGGAAACCGGGGTTTAACTGCCAACAACAGTTTTACTGACTCAAGCCCTTTTCAGACGTGGAATTTAAAACTAATGCCAATGTAATGACTGTCTTTCAAACACGGGTCTCTGTGATGTAAACTTGCATTTGTTTACACAGAAAAATCACTATGAGCAGATATATAATGACCATGTTTTTAAACTCCCTAATATCAGAAATTCAGAAATGTATTGGTTGTCAGTTGTCTGTGTGAGGAAGGTTCACCTTGCTTCTCTCCGTTCTGATCCACCCAGTGGCTCTGTTAATAAATTTTAACATGAATTTCATTGAAACTCAAGTCCATTTTATACAGAGATTGCACAATACTGCTGCAGTGAAAACCCTTGTCTATGTCGCTGCCACTTTTTTTTTTTTTTACACTGAACCAAGCAACAGCAGGATAATGCCACCTAATGTGCAGTTTTTTTAGACAACATTCCAGCATTACACAAGCAGAAGAGGCATGACATATAACACAGTGTTTTACATGTCAAGTAGCACTTTCTAAACAGTGGACTAGCTTAGCAACAACGGTTGTTTTCATGAGAGTTCAAGAGCTCTCAGACCTTGTGTTGTGTCCTCAGTTTGCAGATGTTTTCAGTTGCCGTTCTTCTTCTTTGTGTTAGCTGCTAACTGCTGCTAGCTACTATTACTGTTTATCCCAGTTGTTGGTAGCGCACATAATGCGATGCATATCTGAAAGGGGCTATATTTAAGTCAGTGAATGTTACTTTAGATGATGAATATGTGTGGCAAAGGTAAATAATTACTTTGAGATATTTTTGTCAGTTGACTTGTGCAGGTCAGTGGAGTTCTGTACAGTCACTACTGACATAGGTGATGGGATCAGATCTGGAATACGTAGCCATCGTTAAAGGTTTGATAAATTGCAGCAAAAGTGTGATGTCACATTTTGTCTCTTTGTCTTGTCTGTTGAGATTTGAGCTCTTGTTGGTTGGCTGTTATGTACTATTCCTTCATCATTGTGCTTAAATAGATCTATCTTTGTGTCTTGAGTTGTTTGCTCCATGAATGGGTTTCCACTCTTGTTGTTTGATAAATTGCATTATTTTTGATTTTTGAATTGATGACAACACGGACACTTATGTATTCCAGCTTTAAATGTGAAATCAAGGCTGTTTTTTGCTTTTTAATCCTTAATTCAGTGCATTGAAAATTTCTGGTTTTCTGGCTGTTTGAAGGACACGATTTTCTGTCTCTTATCAGCTCCATTTTGTTTCTTGGGTTTATGTGAGTGCCAGCTGCAGCTGAACCTTTTCACCTCTCTGAAATTATATTAACTGGTGCTGTTTCCTCTCTTGCTGTGTTTTATCTTCTTGGTGCTGTTGATGTTTCATACAGATTGTTGGCAGGTTGACACCAACAAAAGGAGTGGATGTTCAAGTTGAAAATCCATTAAAACTTGGTGAACCTCTAACCATAAGTCCGTTTTGGATATGTTTTGTCAGTGCTGTTGTGCACTGAAATCTTTGATGATAATGTTGTTGATGTCTGACATAGAGTTAAAAGTTGTGGTGAGCTGCATGTAGCGAACTAGAATTCTAAGAATGTTTTTCCTTTCAACATTTTTCAATGATGATTGATGATATCATTTGCAGAGTGACTTAAATGATTTTAGTTGAGTTTAGGGTGATGTTTATTCTGGGGCCATAATTTATATTGTGACAGTCCTGGATCAGGGTTAGTTAGAGCACAGAAACTTGAAGATTTGTCTGAAGGTCCAGAGACATTTGTGAAGCAGAGGATTGTGAACACTGTGAGCATTGCTCCAACTGCTGCCGTTATCAGCGATAGCTAACATGTTGCTCTGAACCTTGCTTCTGTTTGCTTTCTCTTCTGATCAGCCTCTGTCTTTGGTTGCTGTTGCTGATGTTGCTCTGGTTCTCATAATGCTAATGTTTCTCTTGTTGACATGATGCTAATGCTGCTCTGGTTTATATGTACTTGGCATTTCTTAAATATTGACGATATTGCTCTGGATGAGTTACTGCTGTTGGCCATGTTAACATGATGCTAATATTTTGTTGACAATGTATTGCAGATTTGCTGGTTGACATGTTGCTTGCATTGTGGTGTTCTACAACAAGTGGCTGAAGTGCTGCCTGCTGATTTGGTGCTGCTTGAGGAATCAGACAGCAGGGGTGGTCCTGCTCTCCTCTGTTTGTTGCTTACCTCCTGGTTGCTGGATTGGTCCTGGGTTTTTGCATGGTGTTTGCAGGTGATTGTTGGCTGGTAGCAGATCAGCATGTCCTAGTGTTCACCTTCAATTTCAACTACTACTCATTGCTAGGAAAGATTGAGTTTGATGTTTGGTGTTCACTGGTAGCTTTAGTGATGATGGATTTTGGTTCTGGACATATGTTGTTCTGCTGTCAGACAGGAAAGCTGCTGCAGTCTGAAATTTGTTTTCATGTTGCTTTAAAAATCTGTTGTGGCATTTAAGATTCTTTAGTTGTTTGTTCAGTGTTGAGGCTTTTTAATAGTTACTGACAGTGGCTAAGCACAAACTGTCAACAGCTGAAAACTAAGACACATCAGTTACTGAATCTAATGTCTGTTCTGTAAAAGGTTGAATTCAATCAGGATATTTTAAGCAGGAATATTATTTTTCTGACCTTTTCACCATGTTTCAGTGTCCTACAGAAATCCTCTCTCAGTGAAACTATACATCCAGCTAACAGCTCAGTTGAGATTCATGAAGGTTTACTGTTTCACAATATGTTTCAGACTCAGCCAAAATTACAAGCAGTTTCTTTGCTCTGCATGCAGTGTCTGAAATAACCTTTTTGACTCACCAGACAGGGTGACAGGAGAAGAAAAAACACTCTGCCAAGCATTACTTTCTCTGGCTAAAATGTATATATTGGGTAAGACTCAATAATGTAAAAATACTGCCGTGAAACAACTTGACAGTTACCACAGAAGTAGGCATAAATGGGGACCTGATAACAGTTTCAGTTGATGTTTATCGATTTTTCAAATCTGCTCATAGATATGAATGGGATTTCATTTTGATTTTAGCATATAATTCTTAAAAATGCTGTGGTGACAGAACCAGAACGCAATGATAAATGTAGTCTATGTATTTCTGCAAAGGAAAATACGAAAAAAATTGAGACCTTCCTCTTTTAAACTGCCCTTGTAGCCATTGGAGTATTGATATCACAGTTTAGGAGGAGCACCTGAAAGCAAGATTCAAGAAGTTCCTGTCCCTGTGTGTCCTTCAACACAGACATCAGCCAGAAACAGTGCGCTTGTGAGACCAGAACGCCGTAGAGACTTTTCATTTCATTTTGGTACAGACATTTACCTGCCAGTGTGACAGAGCCTAGTAAAATTTACTCTCTAGACAGGAACTCTACCCACATTTGGTGTTTGGCAGACTGCATGGTGGGCAACATTAAGGGTTACTTCAAAGAATTAGCTCACAGCTTCCCAATTACATACAGGGGTTACATATGGAAACGTTACTGAGGATTAAGGTCTTGAGTAATCTTCAGCTGAACTTGGTTGTCTGAAGTTATGTCAGCCAAAATTTCTTTATCTGCTTCAAATTATCGATCTTAAAATAGGGTTGTACGTACGAGCAAAGTTTTTTGTGTAATTACAAAATATAAGGCTGAGCCGTTTATCAGAAACACACAAGGGGACGAATCTAACTATAACCAGCCACGATGTACGTGAGAGATCTGCTTAAACTGAAACGTACTTGTTAGACACAATAGAAGTTAGTTGTCGATCAGCCCAATCAGTTGTTACTGGGAGAGGTTGTAGAATATGACCTGGCCTAGGCATGTGCTTGTTTCACAAAAAGTGGTCAAATTTAGGTAGATATTAAAAATATTAGACTGATTCAGCACCGAGTGATGTCACAGGCGGCGTTTTCTTTATTCCTTTTAGCACTGTGAATCTCATTGTCCCTGTATATGTAACATCAGAGACATTTGAAGAGAGAATGTGTGTGTGTATGTCTAATGAAATCACTGCCATTTGTTTATTCCTTGACTTTTAAGCAGAAATTAGTGAACAGTGGAGCAATATTATTGCTTCAGATGGTTTCTGTTGGATCTAACAAAGTCTGACATGATGTGAACTGAAACAAGTTTATCTAACTCATTAAAATCTTCAGAAGGCTGGAGACCATCTTGGTTTAGCTTTTTTTGCCAGTTTCCTGCAGATGTTTCTCCTCTGTCCCTAAAACCCCTTCCAAGCACCACTGGTTTCCAAATGTCAGGACCTGAAAATGGGTATACAAAGTTTTAAACATGGTGTTTGGCTTATTCTGTAGAAACTGGAATGTAAGCATATTTGGCTAAGCCTATGTTGACCTGTGACGTCAGATTTGAGGAAACATCTGGAAACCAATGGTTGCCCTCTTTCTGCTCTTCATCTGACAGTAGTATTACTTTCTCCCCAGGTTGTAGGGCTGTTGTTTAGCAGTCAGTATGGCAGTAGTCATCAGGCTGCAGGGTCTGCCCATAGTGGCCGGCACCATGGACATCCGACACTTCTTCTCCGGGCTCACCATCCCTGACGGGGGAGTGCACATCGTTGGGGGTGAGCATGGTGAGGCCTTCATCGTCTTTGCCACTGATGAGGATGCCCGTCTGGGGATGATGCGTACAGGTGGGTCCATTAAGGGCTCCAAAGTGTCGCTTTTGCTTAGCAGCAAGACAGAAATGCAGAACATGATTGAACTCAGTCGCCGCAGGTTTGAGGCTGGAGCAGGCACTGTGGAAACAGCTGTACCTACAGGAGGAAATGCCAATCGACAAGTGGCTGCCCCCATTCCCACAGTGCAGGCAGGTGCGAGAAGCAGTAACCATGGAAACCAGAGTTTCAGTAACACCTCAGCCTCAGTGACGGCAGCAAGCACATCTCAGGAGCCACAAAGCAACAAGGCAGTGGCCAGCGTGGTGCCCAGCTTCCCTAACAGCTACACCTCTGCCCCAACAATCACCACAGCTCTGGCATCACTTAATGCGGGCCCCCCACCTATCCCTCCCCTTCCAAGCATGCCTTCCATGCCCCCCATGCCCACGCTGCCCACCATTCCAGTTCCTCCGCCAGTGTCCTCCCTTCCCCCTGTCCCTACTGTCTCCCCACTGTCCCAAGGCCCTCCGGTACCTCCTATGTCCCACCTCCCTCACATGTCCTCCCTGCCTCCTTTCAACCCTTCCCTACCTCCTCCAGCAGGACTGGGCTCCGGCCTCCCCCTTGGAAACCCCAACCCCATGCTCTTCAATCCTCTCTCCCCCCTGGCCTCTCTTGGTCTCCAGGCCCATATGAAGGCTGCTGCTGCAGCCAGTGGAGCAGGAGCAGTCAGTCCTGATGAGTTGTTTGTTCTCCTGCAGAATCTTCCATTTTCCTGCTCAGAGGTGGATGTTAGGAGTTTTTTCCGGGGTCTGGGAGTGGATGGGGTTCGTCTGCTGAGGGATGGACAGGGCAGGCCAAATGGCAGGGCCATGGTAAAGTTCTTCTCACCCCAGGACAGCTTTGAAGCTGTGAAGCGGGGAGGTGGTATGATGGGCCAAAGGTTCATTGAAATCACCCCAGGTTCTGAGCGGCAGTGGGCTAGCCTCAATGACAGTGCCACAGGCCAAGCTCCTCACAATAACATCAAATCAAATAATGAGTCACAGGACCAGCAGCATCGTCGTGGTAATACTGGGGCTGGAGGCAGGGATCAGCGAGGAAGATCACGTTCTCCCCACCGGCAGGAGTTCTGTGTCTACCTGAAGGGCCTTCCATATGAGGCAGATAAGAAACAGATAAAGGAGTTTTTTAACAATTTGGACATGATCGAAGACAGTATCTACATCGCCTATGGGCCCAATGGGAGAGCCACAGGAGAAGGCTTCCTTGAGTTCAAAACAGAACAGGACTACAAGACTGCTCTGGGTGCTCATATGCAATACATGGGCACCCGCTTCATCCAGGTCCACCCAATCAGCAAGAAGGGAATGCTTGAAAAGATTGACACCATCCGCAAACGTGAAGCAGCACAAGGTGATGGAAAGAGCCAGGATGGCTTGAAAACTCCCAGGAACTGTGCCCACATCACCAACATCCCCTACAACGTGTCAAAGAAGGATGTCCGTGCCTTCCTGGAGGGTGTAGGGCTTTATGAGGACACCCTGAAGGTCCTGACAGATAGTCATGGCAATGGTTTAGGCCAAGCTATCTTCCAGCTGAGGACTGAAGAAGATGCCCGCAAAGCTGAGAGACTGCACCGGCAAAAACTCAATGGCCGTGATGCCTTTGTCCATCTGGTGACATTTGAACAGATGAAGGAAATTGAGAGGAATCCTCCTCCGCAGAACAAGAGGGGCCAACGCAACCAGAACCAGTTGAACCAAAATCAGAATCAACACCAGCAAGCCCAGCCCAGTCCTCAGCCATCCCAGATCAACCCATTTGCTGGCATTAGTGGTGAAGAGTTCAACTTTCTCAGAAACACCATGGGAAACCTGAGTAGTGCCCCTTTTGTGACTCCATTCTCAGCCCCAGGGAATGGGCTGGCAGGACCTCCTCCTCTCCCTCCTCTGGCAGCAGGACTGGGGGATGTGAATTTGGGCGTGGCTCCTCCCCTTGTGGCTGGGCTTCCTGGAGCTCCAATCCTAGAGCCACCGGGCTTTCGACCCGGAGCTGCTGGAGGAGCCCCTTTCAGCCAGGATGGACTTAGAGGGTTGGTGCCCTTTGACAATGCCAACAGAAAAGGAGGTGGAGGAGTACAGAACCGAGGGGGAGGGGCTAACAACAACCAAGGACATCCAGGGGGCAGGGCTGCAGGTGGACAGCAGGTGTTCACTCCTGGAGCTGATGGTCTCCGTAATCCACCAGCCCCTGGAGGAGCTAACAATCCCAACAGTCGCGGTACTGCTGGTCCCACAATCGTAAAGCTTCAGAACATGCCGTTTACTGTAACTGTGGATGAGATTATGGACTTCTTTTATGGCTACCAGGTGGTGCCAGGCTCAGTCTGCCTGCAGTTCAGTGAAAAAGGCCTGCCAACTGGTGAGGCGATGGTGGCCTTCCAGAGCCATGAGGAGGCCACAGCCGCTGTCATGGACCTCAATGATCGACCTATTGGAGCACGCAAGGTCAAGATAAGTCTGGGTTAAAGCTCCGCCCAGAATAGACTGACTGTAGATTTTGTTAAAAATCATACACTTACTTGGATCAGCCATCCAGGTGAAACAAAGCCAACTTAAACTCAAACTCAACTGACCTTGCTCTGCCCAGACTGTCAGTCATTACTGAAAGCCCTCTGTGTGTAGATCATGGCAGGTAAGCCCGCCCTCTGCAGTCTGTCCAGTAGGCCGAAACTCATCCAGAAAGACTGGTAGGACAAATTGACGATAATATTGATGTTGGCAGGATTTTGGTCCTTTTTTTTTATCCTGTTTCCAATGCAGCTTTTTGTCAAGTCATGTCCAAAGATGACACACTGAACAAATTCACCTGTTTTGTTGCTATGGTTAACATGATGAGTATAATAAGGCTGACATTGTTGCTGTATGCGCTTAAATATCCTGTGCTGCTGTGGTTTAAAATGTACACGCTCTGTGGCTGTGGTATAATGACGATGAAAAGCTATGTTGCAATGATCAAATGTTTATGCTCTGTTGCTATGGTGAAATATTGACATGCCCCGTTGCTATGGTAAAAATGATACTGACATCAAGCTCTGTTGCCATTGTAAAAGGCTGAAAATCTGTTGCTATGATAAAATGTAGACACAATTATGTGTTGTAACAGTGCTATGTTGATATGATAGGATGTGGGATGGAGAGATTGCTGATACGTGTTTTATTTTCTAAATAACTTGGGCCGCTGATTCTTTTTTCTCTGTCACATTTTTCTGATGTTGCTGTTTTTGAATAACCCCCACCCCAGCCCACCCATTTCTGCAGCACATGTTCAATAGGTGTTTCCACTGTAGAGCGCTGAGATGAGGTCTGTAGTTTTTTTTAGTTTGGTAGCTTTTGTTGTGTGCATGTTTCATAATGTTTTGAATGTTTTCACCTTAAAGCTCATTTTTATTTCAAATGTCAGTGTGAACAAACTTGTATAACCATACGTGATGTGGAGTCTCCTTTGCTTTGGCTAATAAAAGGACATTCCTGATGCACACCTGCGCCCCTGCAGTCAGTCCTCTTTGACTGTGTGCTCTTCACTACCCGATGATGGAATCTTTCTGATTAAGTGATTCGAGTTAACTGAGTAGCTTGTTTCTTTATTTTGTAAATGAGAATGGGTTTTGTTTGAAATACAGAAGACCATCAATTGACATCTTCAGTGCAGTTTAAGGTACTTGGATTTGAACCTTGATCCAGATAATAGCTTCATGTTGTGTGTTGAGTAATTTGTTTTTGACTGAAATGGTGGATTCACAAATTTAGACTGGAACTTTTACATTTCCATAATAACTTTAATCCTAACTAATAGATTTCTGTGAATCCTGGTGAATTCTATTTTACCAACTTGAGAATAACAAAAGGATGTTTATATTTTAAACCATACATAACAGCATTAGAAGTGGTCAAAGCTACTTAATTTTGATTTCAACATGAATAGTTTGATTCTTATTAGTCAGCACAGTTGCTCTTAGCTTTGTGCTGCAGATTTGAAAGAGAGCCTCATTTTCTGTTTAGTCCACACATGCAGTCTCATAAGAACTTTGTAGCTGTAAATCAAGCTAGCAACCATCAGTGGAAATGGGTTTATCTGAAGAGGGACCATCTGCTGCTTTAAGGAAGTGGTGAACCTCCAAACAGGTACACTGAAAACAATGTTTACTGGTTGTGCATGCATTGTTGTATGTGTGAAATAAATGGATAAAGAGGCCATAATAAAGTGGTGTGAAACACTGTCTAGATAAGTGGCGTGTTGGCAAAGATGATTGGTTATGTTGTGGACCTGATGTGTGGATAGAAAAAGGATAAAATATGCTGGAATAAAAGGAAAATCCTGATGACAGGTTTGGCTTTTTGCTAAGGATGTGAGACTAAATGAGTCTGTATGGATGGGTGAGTGTGGAACAGGGCTAAAATTATCACTGAATGACTGGCACTGAACTGTCAGTTACCTGCTGAGACCTTCTTTCCGACTGATCAATAGGCAGGACTTGCAGGTGAGTGACCAGACACAAAAATGCTCCTTTATAAATATGAGAAATGGCAGATACTGTGTCAACAATAGCCTGTGCCTTACAACAGTCAGCTGTAATCTGTACACAATCATCAACAATCACAGATTCACCTTGAATGACCATAAAAGATAACTTATGAGGAGTAACTAAATAATTGTTAATGGGTGAATTTTTTAAAGTTCAAAACTGTTGTCTCATTTTTCAATCGTTCTTATCATAGCTTTTGTTCAGGTCCCGAGTTCAGAAGCTCATTCCTGACTTGTATTTTGGGTTATAAACCCAGTTCATGACTGCTGCTGCTGCTGTCTTTTTACAGTTTGAGGGATTGGATTCTTTGGTAATTTAAGTGATGTAGTATTGCTTAATTTCATGTTATATAATAAATAGAGAATAAAATCAAAAACTTAAAAGAAAAATACTTTTCCCTTATATTTCCCTTTAAGTGATTTAAAGTTTTTCTGTTTAAGGTTGTACCAGCTCTTTATTGATACTGTGTGATGTTATACACACCCAAGACTCTCCACCAGAACTTAAAATGAAGTTCTTTGCATTTGAATGGCGTTTATACGCAGCTCAAGCTGGTAAAGATGGAGGCAGGAGCAGAATGTAAGAGTTCAGAAAAGGGTGTAAGCAGTTTTTTCCAAGGAGGGTGGATCATTTGAGGATGATGATGCTAAAGATGGGTGAGGCAGGGGTTCTGTGTGTGTGTGTGTGTGTGCATGTGCGTGCGTGCATGTGAGACAGATTTACAGGGTTGGACACAAAACTGTGGTTCTGTATATTATGCTCTCTTTCTCTCAGGTCTCCTTTTCTGTGTTTTGGTCTTTCCAGTTCTGATTCCATTTTCTGATGTGACGCTCTGCTGCTTTCTTCTGTATGGTTCCACGAAGGATGAATAAAATGAACCTGTACTGTCCACTGTGAGGACGCTGGCTCGTACTGTGTTCAGTTTTTTTGTATTCCACTTCTGCTCTGACTCTTCTCAGTTATACTTCTGACGCTACCCTGTTGTTTCTGATCATGTCATCATTTGACTCATCACATATCTTGAGTGCTGTTGCCTCAGCGACAGTACTTCCGGCTTGAGTGTGTACCTTCAACATAAAAGCACATATTTGTACCTTTGAAGCCAGTCGCAAAGCGAGTCTGGAAGTTAATTCTTGTCTTTGACTACTGTATTTTGACCAGAAACAACTGCACTAAAGGTCCAATTATTAGCTCTTTTCAGCAGAATGTATGAATCATATGTCAGAATGCTGTTAGTTCACTACAGATTAATGAAAATGTCCAGTGGTTGGTTTGTTTGGCCAAAAGTTTGGAATTATGTCTTATTACTGCACTCGCCCTTTGTATCCGTTAAACTAATTGCATTCTTGCAATGGAAAGGTGGACTCCTTGGACTTTAGCCTAGAGAGAGAAAACTCAGTTTCACAACATTACAATGAAGGTACTGGAAGGACCATGGACTATTATCTTACTTACCTTGGATTCTTTCTCTTTTTTAGCTTTTGTGCTATGCTCTTTGTGTCACTGAGTTTATGGTATTACTGCTGCTGTAGTTTTGACATTTTATTACTGGCTTTCTGGCCCAGGCCAACTTGCATCTTCAAAGATAATAAAATAAGTTTGCCTTTAAAATGTCACTATTTGACATTTTGTGTGTTACTGATTGGAAATAGTAAAACACAACCAACCCTGATTGATTGTGATGCTGCTCTTATTCTGAAGGGGTCAAGTTGGATTCTCAACTTTTATTGGGGCTTTCTTTTCAAGCTTGAAACGTCACCAATCCGCCCTGGGCTCAGGGCGTGATTGACAATCGTCTTGTCCAATTATAATGTGGTGTTGTAGCTGCTAGTCCAATCACAGTGCATCCTATCTGTGTGCCGCTCCCTGTTAGCTTAAGCTGCTGAGCGAGAGAAGATCTGTCGCTAATTTAACACACAGTTAAATCTAAACTCCAGCGGTGGTTGATATTAGTAGACTAACGCAGTGGTTAAAGGACGGTCAAAGGACAGTTTAGTGCACTTTCAAGTGCGTTTTTTTTTTCATTGAAAAGGTGTCGTTTCCTGTACGGACTGTGAATACTCCGCCTCCGCCTGGCTGTTTGCTCCTGTGGTCTGAAGCAGATAAAATACAACCGTTTTGATAAGGTGATTAACACAGTTTTTATTGACACAATGGCTTGTGTGTGCGCGCTTTTGTTACCTACAGGGGACAGTTTCTGGTCGAAACACGAGCCTTGTTGGGTCTAGTAGTTCTCACGGGGTCGGAAATCCTAATGCGACGTCCTAAACGTCATTTCTGCGGTTTCAGTTGTGGAAATCAGAAAGAAGCCTAACGAAAGTACCAGTGTCCTAACAAGAAGAGCAGCGCAAACGCACGCGGGTGTGTTGTTGACTGTGCTAATTTAATTGGCTGACTGGTTCTCTGATTCTCATGCTCGTGCCGCAGTTCTGTCCAGTCGCGTGCCAGCTGGCAGGGGTACATCCCAGCAGAGTTTTGTATGCAGTCAGGTGCTGTTATGTATTGTGTAACAATGTCTTATTTTTTTTTTTTTGCTCGTTGTAAGGTTTTGAAGTCTTCATGTGCAAAGCTATTCTTAAGCGGTCATATAAATGAAGCAGAAAATACAATATTCAGACTGAAATGTAGAGGAGCAGCTTACAACTCAAATACTCAAGTAAAGTTCAAGTACCTCAGAATTACAGTACTTCAGTATTTCATAGTGTTTTGTCATTATACTCAGCGTTTTCATCACTTCAGGTTGTGACATATTTTGATTACATTCGAGAGACAGCTTACCCCAAAATCATGTTTTGTTTTGGTTTTTTTTCCATTTAGACACAACAACAGCAAGTGAGCGCTGCTCTTTATTTATTCAGCACAACATCATACACAGAGCCCAGCCTCAGTTTATAGCTGCTGCTCAACGAGGTGGCTTGAGTTTCCCTAAGTTTACTCAGTGTCAAAGCACTGACAGCCTCCTTTGCATGTGGGGAGAAGTCACACAGTAATGTCTCAACGGACTCACCACAATGTGAAGCACATGTAATGTCAGAGAACAAGATAAGCAGAGGGAGAAACCTGTCAGCATAGGATAATCATACTTTTTATCTCCCTACAGATGGCTTATTGCTTTATTTCTGTGATGCCTCAGTGAAGTGACAGAAGTGAATTGTTCTGATGCAGACTGAAGTTCAAAGGGTCATCTGTTTTGCTTGAAAAACAAACGATCAGTTGTCAGAATAGTTGTTTCACTGAATTTTCATCTGTAATCCTCTAATCCACTCTGGATGTCCACGTGATGTACCTCAGGACTTGGTCTGTTACAGATGAGGTTGTAAATGGTTGGGCGTATGTTGGTTGTCTGTTCAGAGTGCCTGGATGTAGTTGCATTTAAGCAGACATGATTGTTTATTAATACAGCTGATTGACAGTAAATAATACAGTTCAAATATCACACATTAGTATACACTGCAAATGTCCTTATTGCTGTGTTATCAACTGTATGTTTATAAAGCGGTTTTAAATGATAGAAAGGGCCATGTGTTGGCTTTTTTTTGTTCTTACACAGCAGAGAAATACATTCATTTCATGCTACGGTAGAAAGAGGACAGCGTGACAGCTGTCACAAACTCTCAAAGGTGATTAAACCGAAGCAACGACAGTGACCGCTTATTGTTTCTGTTTAAGTTCCAGTTGTAACAAAAAGTCTGATTTCCTCATCTTAGCTCTCTGTCAAACTGAAGCTCACACACACGCACACACACGCTGGTCACTTCATCTCTGATTGTTGCTTTTTGAACTGTTCTCAGCGGTTAAAACATTTGTCAGACACAGACACGAGAAGGTTTTAATATGACCCAGCTTCACAATCTTACTGATTTCTGAGGTGAATCCTGACCTCGAGGTCTCTCTGTGTCCCCCTCAGATGGCAGACTGTGTCTCTAAGGTGGAGCTGAGCGTCTCCTGCTCTGAGCTGCTGGATAAAGATGTCGGCTCAAAGTCTGATCCTCTTTGCGTGCTGCTGCAGAGCTCAGGAGGAGACACCTGGACAGAGGTAAGGTGGCAGTCACGCTCCAGGATACTGGTCTTTGTTTGATGTTACTTTTAATCTTATGTGAGGTAAATTAAACGTCCCCTCACTTCCTCAGCTGGGTCGCACTGAGCGTTTGAAGAACACCTCCAGTCCGTCCTTCAGTCAGCGTCTTAGACTGGATTATCACTTTGAGACAGTTCAGAATCTCAAGCTGGGGATCTACGATATCGACAACTCCAGCTTTGACCTCGGCGATGACGACTACTTGGGAGGGGTGGAGTTAACACTGGGACAGGTAGAATACACCCCAGAACAGCTTGTGCCAGTCTCGGTAGAAATTGAATTGAGCTAAAACTGAATGAACTCCTCCATGTTAAATTTTCAGTGAACTGGATTAGTTTTTCACTTGGATCTTGGATCTAAATCTGACTAACATTCATCATAACTTTGATACAGGCTCATCTTCATCCCTCACCTTCTCATCCCGCCAACACACAGATAATACTGATTATTTTATTCATTAATGATTAATTAATCCTTTAGACTATAAAATGTCAGAAAATAATAAAATGCCCTGTAATGCCCTGTTTAATTTCACAAACATTCCTTAAGTATTCGTCAAATACTTTCTGACCAACAGTTTGAAATAAAATTTAGAATAATTTGTACATGAGCAAGTAAAGCAACAAATCTTCACATTTGAGATGCTGAACTCTGAGAATTTGTCACTTTTGCTTGAAAAATGAAAATGAAATGAGACTTTTAATCATTAATCTAAAGGTAGTTCTCGACAATCGGCTAATCGATTGATTGACCTCTTGTGTCCAGTGGAGTGTCAGCTCCCTCTGGAAGTCATATGGACTGTAATATCAGAAGTCATATCACTGTATCACACAAACCAGGTCAGACTAATGCTGCTGCTTTGTGATTCATCATGTCTTCGGCTTTTACATCCAGTCATAAATAACGTTTTTTAGCAGGAATCCCAATTAAAATTGTTTAAGTACTGAGTTCCACAGAAAAGATTCACAGGGCCACTAAGTGTTACAAAGTCCCCACAGCCCTCTGCTGGACAAACTGTGCAATCACAATACTTTTCTTTTCTCTAGTGCCTTATGGTTGCTGCTTTTGTAGCACTACGGATACAGGATTTGAATCTGTTGTCAGCTGGACACTAACATCCTCTGTGTGTATTTCAGATAGTTTCCAGTAAAACTATCACCAGACCTCTGCAGCTGAAGAAAGGCAAGCCTGCAGGGAAAGGAACCATCACTGTATGTATTGCGTGTGTGTGTGTGTAATGTCATAATACTACATATCATATTATCACATATCATATTAGATCAAGTCTATGGAGAATCCTTTTCTCTGACGATCAGAACAATGTTTATTGTGACCATCAAGTCAAGACTGTCTGTGTGTGTGTGTGTGTAGATTACGGCAGAGGAGATCAAGGACAACAGAGCCATTGTGTTGGAGCTGGAGGCTAAAAACCTCGATAAGAAGGTAACTTCAGAAACAGGTTGTACCAGTAAAACTTGAAACCTGTTTTATCTAGATTTTAGTCATGTATAAATCAGTTGCTAGGCAACTTCTGTAGTGCCCGCCAAGCAAAAGCAATCAACTTACTCAGTGACTTCCTGTAAATGGGACATTCACGGGAAGTCAGTAGTTGTGGAGGCGTGGAATTGTTAAAGGTACCTGACAGTCAGTTAAATGGAGTTCTGACTTTGTTTTAATTACATGTGCCTCCACATGTATTTCTTTATTCAAAAGTTTCATCCACAGTTAATGGGTCTAAACACGTATGTGTTCAGTAAACACTTCAGCAGCTGGTGTGACTGACTGCTGGACATGCTGCTTATACGTTTTTCTCCTCTTCTGTGGACTTAAAGAACTGGTATCATTACAAGTGATATCAGATCACAAAGGTGGCCTGAGAAAATGCTAACATGTACTATAGTAACCCGCTTGCTGTACTTCCACATATACATACAGCAGATCAGTAACCACATTTCTGCTCTGTCACAGACCTTTTTTGGAAGCTTAAAAAGCAGAAGCGGAAACTTAATTTGTGTTAGTCATAGCGGGATGTTTTCTTTTAATCAAAAAACAAATGTATGAAACTTACATGCCTTCAATTGATCAGTGCGGGAAAGCAACCTGTTAGAGGTCCTACAGCCTCCTTGGGTGATTTATCTAATCCCCCTGCCCAATTATAGGAACAGGTTCCTCATTTAAATGCTGTAAATGCTGAAATCAGCTTACTGGTCAATCAAGATAGGAAACTGGTTACTTAAGTACACAAAGTTACATAAACACAACTAATGAGATGACTGCATGTTGCTTTTTATCTCTGTTCAGGACATGTTTGGCAAGTCTGATCCGTTTCTGGAGATTTCTAAAAAAGGAGACGACGGAAAGTGGCAGTTGGTCCACAGAACGGAGGTACACACACACGCACATGCACATACACCCTACACTCAATGAGTAAATAACAATTTTTTTCCCCCAAACCTTAAAAATCTGATTAGTGTTTATTTAGTCATGAATATGCAGTTATACAGAGAAACTAAGATTTAAAACCATGGAAATGTCAGAAAAAGTGACCTCATTATAAAGGTCTAAAGTTATAATTTTTATAACTGAAGCATCCAACACGTACATGATGGTGTCACAGTGATATGATAATAATGTGTGTGTGTGTGTGTGTGTGCATGTGTGTGCCCGCAGGTGGTGAAGAACAATCTGAGTCCCACCTGGAAGAAGTTTACTGTTCCTCTGCAGACGTTCTGCTCCAGCGACCTCGACAGACCACTGAAGGTTCCACCAATCAGAAACCACCTTTATTCAAATCAATCAATAAAATCCTCAGCAGTCACATGAAATCTCCTCCTTCTGCAGGTGGATTGTTCTGATCATGACAGTGACGGATCTCATGACCTCATTGGTTCTTTCACCACTAAAGTCTCTGAGCTGCAGAAAGCAGGCCATGGTTCACAGGTGAGCTCACTGATAAGAAAACACTGTACAGCTGTCTGTTGGCTGATCAGCAGCTCAGTGGGTCATTAAACAGTCAGATGCTTGGTCCACCAGGTGGAGTTTGAGTGCATCCACCCTGAGAAACAGAAGAAAAAGAAGAGCTACAAGAACTCTGGAGTTGTCTCTGTGAAGAGCTGCAAGGTAGAGCCCACGTTACCCAGAATTCATTGCTGGAATTGCTTTGCTTTGAAAACCATTAGACTTAACACAGCAGCACACAACAGTTTAACACAACACCAGCCGAATAGTTTGAAGTTTTAAACCCTTCATCCCTATCGTTGACATTCAAATTCTAAACCAACATTTGAATGCTGTGCAGTTTTTTAACTGTGGCCATAAAAATATTTGCCCTGCTGCTTGCCTGATCATTATTTAATTTTTTAGGAGTGACAGATGTAAAAAACATGCCCAGTGTTGATTTACATTTTGTCTGAGACACATGTGTGCGTCTCGCTGTCCAGACAAATGAAATCTTTCCTCCTCACACGTGTATTGTAACCGTGTCGCATCAACATACAGGAACGTGCATAATAACTCAGGCTTCACTTTAACTACGACCTGAAGTATATTGTATACATATATACACCATATTTATAGTGTGGACATAGATGCTGACATTGTGTGTTTGCAGCTGGTGACTCAGCACACCTTCCTGGACTACGTGATGGGAGGCTGCCAGATCAACTTCACTGTATGTCAACAACAACAAACACACACACGTTTGAAATGCTTTATTTTTGCCTTTACCGTGAACTCTTAGTTGATCTGTAAAACACAATCCGTTAGCTGGTTGATTAAATTATCTTGTACACGATGCATTTTGGTAATAAATGAGTGAATGTTTGTATGTACGCTGTAGGTGGGGATTGACTTCACCGGCTCTAATGGTGATCCTCGCTCGCCCAACTCTCTCCACTACATGAGCCCAGACGGGTTGAACCAGTACCTGTCTGCTCTGTGGTCTGTGGGTCAGGTGGTCCAGGACTATGACACGTTAGTGCACACTCACACACCCACACCCTCCACCTGGTAAATTACACCTTGATTACGCACACCAAGCCCTAAAACATAGAGATACACGCACTACATCCTTAACCCTGAAGCCTACACCCAAATTGGAACACTCTACATGTTAATTCCTTCCTAAATTCCTAAAACCTAAACCGTACAGTTCATACCATAAACCCTACGTTCACACACTCCACACTCTACCCACTGTGCCTGTGGTTCCCCATCTTTTTTCCTTGCAGCCCCTCTTGAAAAGCTCAGAGAACCTCTCACAGAGGGTGAGAGGTCACAGAAATGTGATTTACAGTCTACCGTTGTGAGGATAAAACATATTTCTTTATTTTTTTTTTAACCTAAGTTAACAAGAACATTTGACAACCTCAGAGCAGAAAGGTCTTGAGCAACCCACATGTTCTTTGTTCCCCTGGTTGGGAACCACTGTCCTACACTTCCCAGAATCCTTCATCTCAAACCATACACCCTAAATGCCACACCCTAATTTCTCCAACCTTCATTGTGAGCCTTACACACTAATCCCAAAATCTCAACCTGAATCATAAACTCTTATTGCAGAGTAGAATAGTGCATTTCTTTGTGTGACAGTGGTTGTTTTGTTTTTCTCGTTTCAGCGATAAACTTTTTCCAGCATTTGGTTTTGGAGCCAAACTGCCCCCAGACTACCAGGTCAGCTTTTTATCTTTTATACATCATTATATATCTTTTTTTTTATCCTCTCATAGTTTTCTAAGAAGACAATCAGAGTAAAGCATTTGTGTTGTTGTTATTACAGGCTGCACACCATGAGTTCGCCCTCAACTTCAACCCCACTAATCCTTACTGCCAAGGTATTCACATACAAACACACAGTAACAGTCCTTTATTCAAAATCTTACTTGCGTAACAGTTATTAAATAAATGGCCTGGGTGACTGACATTACCATACTGTTGATACTGATGCATTTATGTGTAAGTAGCATGTTACTGTTGTTTGATAGATCAAATTGAGCTAGTTTTAGCTACTTAATGGATTTAAGTTTAAATTTATACAATAAAAGTTGTATTTTTGTCCACTGGTTCCCCACCACCCACCTTGTGAGCTGATAAATGGGGACGAGAGAATTTAAAACAAACCTCTGCTAGATAAACATGTATTTATATGTGTGACTTTTGTGAGGTAACATTAATAAAGTTTGTAGATGGCATCTTTTTTTAGTGTAATAGTCTCCGGCAGAGTTGTGGACTTGAGTCACAGATTTGATGACTTCAGATTTGACAAGACCAAAAAAAAAAAAAAACACTTGCAGCTTGACCTGGACTTACACACCAATGACTTGTGACTTCATTTGTACTTGAGCCTTTTGACTTACAAATGCTTGAGACCTTCCCCCAAGCCCAAAGATTAAAGAGTATGCTATTTTGTTTGGTGAGGAAAATTGTTCCAAATAGTCATGTAGTAAGAAACTGTGTTGAGATACTCCAGTGTGCTTTTTGGTGAGACTTGAGACTTGGTTTTGCCTCTTCAGTATGTGAAAACACATACACACACACACACACACACACACACACACACACACACCACATAGACTAAACTGGAGCAGATTTCTCGGAAATAAGGAGATTTCAGTACCTTGCATTCATTCCTTATATCGTAGTCTGGTCAGCTGCTAACACAGAAAATATTTTCAGTTCATTGCACTGCTTCTCTTCTGTCTCGCAGGTATTCAGGGGATCATTGAAGCTTACAGGATGGTTTTGCCCCAGCTGAGACTCTCTGGACCCACAAACTTCTCTCCCATCATCAACCATGTTGCCTCCATTGCTGCCACCAGTGCGCAAAGCAACAGTGCCTCTGTGAGGACACACGCACAAACACGCACAAACACACACAACGTCACCACATGTACACACTCGCACTGAGACCTCTGTCTGTGCCTCTCTGCAGCAATACTTTGTCCTTCTCATCCTCACGGACGGTGAGATCACTGACTTCGACCAAACCCGGGACGCCATCGTTAGGGCATCCAGGTTGCCGCTGTCAATCATCATTGTAGGGGTGGGCCCGGCAGACTTTAAGGCCATGGAGCTTCTGGATGGAGATGATGGTGTGCTGAGGTCGACAGTGGGGGAAGCTGTTGCCAGAGACATTGTCCAATTTGTCCCCTACAGACAGTTCAAAGATGTAAGGCTGTACATGTAGTCCTCCTTCTGTGCAAAAATGTATTGTTTGAATTGAAATTGATTGTTTGTTATTATAAACCCATCGTTTGAGCTCTCCCCTCTCTCCACCTCTCTCTAGGCTCCCAAATCGTCTCTGGCCCAGTCTGTCCTCGCTGAAGTTCCCAACCAGCTGGTTTCTTATTTCAAAATGAGAGGTCTTGAACCAGCTAAAGCACCAGCTGCCCCCAAATCCTAAGCCCTGCCTCTATAAAAACCAAAACAGCAGTTATGCATTCCCCGGACCCACCCATAAAGCTTAAGGCCCTCCTTTCTCCTTTTCTACATTCTGTTACTACTTGCATATTTGACCATTCTTCAGGGACCAACCTGATGTGTTACATGGAATCTCAACCAATCACAATGCCACAGAGCTGTCAGCCAATTAGGATCCCATGTGCAACAAATGCCATTTTTTTAAATCTTTTTTGTAACGATATAGTAGATTGATTCTTCCTGCTGCTTCCATGCTAACTATGCAAATCACATGTTTACAGCCATGTGTTTAATAATCACTGAGCCGCGCTCGCACACACAACACAGGAAAAGTGTTTGCCATTTTTAGCTTCACCCTCTGTCTCCTTTATTCTTGCCATAGTCATAGTCCAAAGACTTAAAACTGTGTAGAATTTATTCAGAGAGAAGTTTGGGATTTTCCCATTCACCTCAACACACTTAATCACAACAGCAACTTGTGGGAACTGGAACATCGTCGCAGGTTGGCAGTGTTTGGCAAATCTTCGCTTCATTAATGCGCCATGGTTTGATTCGGCATCAGATGGAAAAGCCCCTTATGCTTTGTGGACCACCTGTTTGGTGTGTGTGTGTGTGTGTGTGAGGCTCAGATTAGCTGTATTAATCAGATATTGATACTTTGCACTTTGCTTTAGCTCAAATGCTGGAAAATTATATATGAAAGACATTATATATTCTACATCATAGCTTTACTACTATAGCCTTACTATAAAACTTCACTATAGCCTTACTGTAGTATTTAGTGTAGCCCGTGTTAACTCAGCATGTTTCTTCAGGTGCTGAAAGCTGAAACTGGATGTTTCCAGACTCTTTTGCCACTACTCTCAGTGCTGTGTTGATGCCACCATCCTGACTCCAGGTGCACAACTCATTTCTGCCATCGAGCTTCACTCAACTTGCCTAAAATGACACTAACAAAAACATTCATTCATGCATTTGTCAGTTAAATGTATGAAATATCGAAGACAATATGCAGTCCCTTTGCCGCCACATGAATCTGTAACTTGCACTTCAGACAACAGATGCACTGACTTAAGCAACTAAACTCAATAAATTTACAATGAGAATAGAACAGGGACAGTTCAGTCACTTTCAGTGTGACCTCTTCTCCTTAAAGAACACAGCTGACATCTTCAGTTGTTTAAATTGTAACCATGGTAACCCTCGGGCCCACATGGCTGAGCGGCACCACGCTGAGAGGCTATCTGATCTGAATGTTTGCTCTGTTTCTGTACCAAAGACTGTTTCCTGTTTTACGTGTCTCCTCCCATCTGGGATACTGGAATGACCGTGAGCGCCCACACACAGCCTATGTGTCAAAATGTGTCAAAGAATCGCTGCCAACATTCAATGTGCAACCACTTTACTTAACGTAAGCTTAGAATTCATTTTAAATCACATTATTAAACCACTGAAAAAGTACATTTTTGTAGTGGTTGATGCTTAAAATGACAGAACAGGAAGGAAATGTATTTTTGATGTTTTGAGTTTTGTCCATTTCTGGGAGATCTTTGGCTTTCTTGATGGGTTTAGCTGAAGTGAAATATTTCTATTGCATATTATTTCTAGCACTGTTGTTTTGTTTTAACTTGGAAAGAAGTTCATTCTTGATATTTGGGAGCAGTGCGTGTGACAAAATAGTTTCTGAACTAGTTTCTGTCACTTACAACTGCAACTGTAAAGCACTTAGAATGGAAAAAAACAGTCTTCTCTAAATGCAACCAACATCTCATGGTGTTGATCAGCAAATGGAGCTTTTACTGGAATTTTGCTTCCCCGCCTTCAGCAAACATACACAGGTGTCACTTCTGTGGACAGGATATGTAGTTTGTGTCCACTGGGTCGCGCTGTTCCATTTAATGTGAAAAGAAAGAAAGAGAAGAAATCAGAATCAGAATTCCTTTATTTATCCCCAAGGGGAAATTTGTCAAATGGGAAATTCAGGTTGTCCTCCTTCTACATCTGTGGTGCCAACAGTGTTATTGGATCAAATTTGTTCCATCATTATATCTGAGATGACAACAGAGACCATCACCTGTTGCTACTCCCAGCCTCCTGTGAACTTCCTACAGTAGCCCATGAGGGACAGGAGTCACAGCAAATGAAATGAAAAAGATGAATCTCCTGAGACATTTTGAATCAAAATTCAAATGAGTGAAGGAGCTGATTCTCTCTATAGAGATGTTTTTCTAGAGAGACTAAATTTTTTATTTGTCTCTACAGCAAGTTCAGACATGATGTCTGCTTGTAAGCAATTCATTTTGGTCATACGTTGTATCAGTATCAACAAACTGAGACATAGGAAGTTAAAATTCACAAGAAAAAGATTTCAGTCAGAGGTCTCAGCTATTAACACCACAAGACTTTTTTTAATTCATTTTTTTGGAGAGCGAGAAAAACAAAAACCTCAAAACTATTTTCTTAAGATTGAATTGAAATTGAAACTACAGAAACAGAATCCTACAGAAACATTCATTTTGATCTGGAAACGAAGTACTTGAAAGCTCCAGAAAATCCTCTAATTAAATCAACCATGAGTTCTTTTCTTCTTCTTCTTCTTCTTTGCGCGTGTTTATTGTTTAGTATCATCTCACTCTGATGCATCAGATTCTGTTGAGTGAAAGTCTTTACCTGTCAGGCTGCTATGACGTCCTCCTCATTTGTTTTCTGATTTGTTGCCATATGTCTGTGTTCTGCAAGCCTGATTCCAGAACAGCTGAGGTGTTGCATGAAACAGAAGGAAAGGTGTGTGTTGCTAAAAAAAGAAAAAACCCACCTGCTTGGAACATTCCACAGGTAAACATTAGTAACAAGCCATCAGGTGATAGTATCATGATTGGGTGTTCTTGTACTTGAAGGGAGTTTTTGTTTTCACATACATGGTTTAAAGTGTGAAGAGTAGCCTTAACTCTCTGAAACTTCAGCCAAAATCTGCACTTCTTATTTTAAAGATCTTATTAATTCAATAAAGGGAATATTGCGGAATGGAAGTCATGACAAAAATCTGATCAGTGTTCAGGCGAACATGCTGTATTATCACTGTGACTGTGGCTGCATGGTGCTGTGGTCTTGATTGAATTTTTGCCAGAATGTGTAAAATCTGCTGTCGCTCAAAGCATCACGGGGATCAAAATCAGCTGTTTGGAAAAAACGAGAAGAAAACACTGCCTGTTTTATCTTAATAAAGAAGTACACAACCAGTATAACCAATAACATGTCTGTATGTCTACTGTGTGTAGGAAGTGAGGGGCGGGGCTGCTATGGTTAAAGGCTAATTATTTGTTTTTTCAACATGCATTTTGTTTTTGTCATGTTGTCTCTCTTCAGTAGTCTGATTGACTTCTTGTTATTGTTCTCAGTCCCAGTGTGTGTTCAAAGATCTCGGCTATTAACTTGGTGAGTATGCAATACAGTCACCACTGATGTAAATTATGGACGATATTTTGGACAATTTATCTGAGATAGTTTCATTAGCTAGCCCTCAGCCTCAAATGAAGACTGCACGACTGCTTACTAACTAACTTCTGTGTCACCATCAACTGCCTTCAGTTTCCATTTGCTGGTTCTGACCTCCATTTAGCTCGTGTTCGGCTCTTTTTGACAGCCCTCTATACTAAATATGCATTCAAAAGATGGTAGAGGTTTCAAAAACTTGGACTTATGGCTCTAAAATTTACAGAATAAAATTAATTGATGTACTTTCTGGTTCTTCACAGTAAAAAAAAAATTCCAAATTGCTCAGCTGTTTTCCCAACAGAACAACCAGCCTACAAGCTAATTCATTATTTTATGTTTTACTGATGATTGCTGCTTGGTTATGTTTCAGTGCTGAATAGTTTCTTATAATTGAGTGTAGTTTTTTTTTTGTTTGTTTTGTTTTGTTTTGTTTTTTACATTCTTCTACTGAGGTAAAATGAATGTGTGTGTTCCAAGGAGGAAACTAGTTGAGCAACTCTATTTGCTTTCTCAAACATTAGAGAGGCCCTGCCCTAACAGACACACACACACTTTAACAAGCCTCCATGTACAGTTATGCATGCACACACACACACGGACGGAGAAGACGCACAGTATTCGTTTCCAGCTGCAGAAGACAGAAGAGAGCAGATAAAGTAGCTTCAGAGAGGAGCGATGTCGGCTGGCAGACAGATGAGCAGGTAGACAGGTGTGTCTGATACCTCGATCATCATGTCCATCAGTGTGCATCTGAGGAGGATCTCCAACCTGCCAGGACGGTCTGACAGAAAGGTCGAGCTCAGCTTCAGAGGTTGGTAACACACGCTAACCTGTCTTTACAGAAATGGATAAAATGCCTCCTTTTACCACATTATAGTTCACTCAGTGACCAAAGGTACATGGGTTACTCTGAGTTTGGTGTATTTCTGTCTCAGCATGTGCTGCTGGTTTGTTCCTTAACACTACACTACACCACTACACAACATACAGTGATGTTTTAGACAACATTAAGTATCTAATTTTGTGACAGTTTGGCAGATGAGATTTTCAGATCACTGTGCAAAAAAATATACTTCATTGTAAGCACACTAGTATTATTAGCAAATGTCTTCTGGAGCTTCAAAGCAAAACAGCCTTGCAGTATTCGCAGTATGGGGATTTGTTTGAAAATGTAAAAGAGGAAAGGAAAAACACAAAATGTCTCCATACTGCTCGTACGGCGCAATCCAAGACTCTGGAATCCCTGAGATTTTAAAGTGATGTGAAAAAGCATTATTTACACCCCTTTTAACCAGAACCTTAATTGTGGTCACTAAACTAAAGTGTTAAAGTGCATCTGAAGTGGGTGTACAAGCTCGAGCACTCATACATGCTGTCTGAATAGCGTCTCCAAGCCAGTGTGGGATCTCAGGTCTTCCAGAGACCTGATGAGCTGTATGGAGCAATTTTATGTTTTTTTTTTTTTTTTTCTTTTTTAACTTTTTAAAATAAGTTCCCATCTGCTTAGGAGAATACTACAACACTGTTTTACTGTGAAGTTCCTGAAATATTTCATGGGCCAAGAAATTTTACCAGATTCACCCCCAGACTCATCGACGTGGGAGTGAGTAGACAATGACTGAATTTTCATTAGCTGAACTGTTCTGTAAATGATCAAAATTAAAAGTACTCCTCTCACATTGCTATATTACTATACGATTATGCATTACTACTATTGATACATTAATAAAATAAGAAAGTAATATTTTAATGTTGTAGCTCGTCAGTCTGGAAGTCATTTTGTGTCCTGTTAGGTAATGACCACACTGCCTCAGGTCATCATGTTTTGTTTAATCTGAAAAATAAATACAAATTCTAGCTGTAAAATAGACTTTAGTTGACTTGAACTGTAGAGTAACAAAACATAAAAAGTTCCTTAAAGTATCAACAGATAAACCTTAGAATATTCCACTAAAAGCAAGTTGGGAAGAGATCTATTGATGGCTAGTATAAACAGGGGGAATGACTACAGAAAGCACAAACTGATGCTCAGATTGGAACTCGGCCATTGTTTCGAGATAGACTTTTAAAAAATATGAACATGTCCTACAAGACTACAAGCATCTGGAGTTTTTTTCCCACAGGCTTGGTTAAAGAGGGCATACAAACACAAGTATTGTGAGAGGAAGCTGGAGTACCCGGAGAAAACTCCACATAGAAGGGCCCAGACCGGGATTCAAACCTGGAACCCTCTTGCTATGAGGCGACAGTGCTAACCACTGCACCACCATTGACTGTAAAAAGATGGACAACATGAGAGCTCCCAAAAGTGAAGCCAAACCATCTTGATCGCCCCATGACAAGATGCCAGTGCGTGTATCTGGGATATTATGGCCTCACTTTTGTACAGCGAAGGGAGACCCTTCATCCAGCTTCATATATGTCAGTGTAGGATACACTTAGCTCTGAATATCACATTGAGGTTGCATTAAAAAAAGTGTGTTACAAGTGTGCAGTGGTGGAAAGTAACTAAGGAGGAGAACAATATTATCCTTAAACTTTGTTACATTACACATACACTGTTACTATACACTATACACTGGTACTATACCAAATATTATATCAGTAAGACTTTGTGCGCATTAATGCATTAATAGTCATACTAGTCTAAATTTTAGTCAGAAATTAAAATGGATTAATTCTACTATGTGTTGGCATTTTTTTTTTTTTTACATGGCACACTTGGAAGCACATGAACACTTTGCTTATGGCTTGAATGAACGCTGTGACATTGTGTCTCTTTATGGACATCTGGGAGTCAACAAAGGTTATCTGTATTGAAATCCTCCTGTTTTAAAGCACGGTTTCTGTGGTTATTATCTGTCTATCTGTCTGTCTTTCTGTCTAGGTTTCACTCACAAAACCAGAGTCCTGCAGTGTGAGAACTTGGCTATCTTCAATGAGGTCAGTGCCCAGTGTGGACATACTCAGTCCAATCACAACCAAAATGCGGTGATGCTGTCATCATTATATTATAAATAGCAATATATAGCTATTATATATAGCTTGGTTTCAATCCCTCTAATGTCTACTAGACATCTTTCATCTTAGACATCTTGTGCTGTCATAGGACTGCATTGAAGTGAATGGGAGAAACCCTAACTTCAGTCCGTAAAAGAAATTAAATACAGTTTTTCACAGTTCAGCTAGAAGCAGCTGTGAGGATGACGAGCTGCCGAGATTTCATGTCACATGTCCTTTATTACAATTGTCGTGTGTGTGTGTGTTTCAGTAGGAAGTTGCAGTTGTTTGTCTCCTTCAGATTGAAACAATTTTAATGGAGCTGATAGGAAACTGTACCACTCCTACAGTGCACACATTCACTCACAACCACTCCTTCAACACACACTTACACACACCTACAGCTGACATGATTCTGTCTTCTTCTGTGGTGCCCATTGGTGAACTTGTAGGAAGTAAAAACAAAAAAGAAAAGAAAAAAGAAAGACATGAAATGTTTCAACATCTATTTGATGAACTGTTGTGATATTTGATATTTAGCACAGGCATTCATGATCGTCTGAAGATTAGTTTTAACAAATTTGTTTATCCCCTTACTTCTGCTCCGGTGCCAACCTGAAGTTAACGTGTGTGGTCAGAGTGAAATGTTAAAACAAGTATTGGAAGATTTTGTCATGAATTGTGGTACACACATTGATGGTCTTTACACACATTTATAAATTCTAATTTGTGCATTACTTTGGTGTGTGACTAAAGTTCTGAAAGAGTAATGACATTCCCATAGACAAGACAAGACAACTTTATTTGTATAGCCCATTTTTACAAGCAGTTTGTCTCAAAGGGCTTAACATAACATCAGCAACATCCTCTGCCCTTCGACCCTCACATCGACTAAGGAAAAACTCCCAGAAAAACCTTGAACAGGAAAAAATGGAAGAAACCTCAGGGTGAGCAACAGAGGAGGGATCCCTCACCCAGGACGGGCAGACGTGCAATGGATGTTGTATAGGCCTCATGCTAACAAACTAAGCTAATGTCGTGAACATCCATCCATCCATTTTCTATACCGCTTATCCGTCAGGGTCGCGGGGGAGCTGGAGCCTATCCCAGCTGACTACGGGCGAGAGGCGGGGTTCACCCTGGACTGGTCGCCAGTCAATCGCAGGGCTGACACACAAAGACAGACAACCACACACTCTCACACTCACACCTAGGGGCAATTTAGAGTAGCCAATTAACCTAATGTGCATGTTTTTGGTATTGTGGGAGGAAGTCGGAGTACCCGGAGAAAACCCACGCAGGCACAGGGAGAACATGCAAACTCCACATAGAAGGGCCCAGACCGGGATTCGAACCTGGAACCCTCTTGCTATGAGGTGACAGTACTAACCACTGCACCACCGTGCCGCCCTGTCGTGAACATAACACAAACATTATACCTGCTAATTGTCAACATGTTTGCATGTGTGAGCATGCTAGCATGCTGATATTAGCATTTAGCTAAAAAAAAGCCAAGGCAGTAGTTGGTAGCAGTAGCTAGCTTGGCTGCAGTCTTCTAGTCATCATCTAACCAGCATCCATTGCAAAAACAGCATCTTTAGGTCTCTGTCTGTGCTTTGCAGCGCACACTCACGTTATGCACCTAAAATGGAAGAAACTGGTCACTACCAGTATGAACGTATTGGTAGCTATCTAGCTGGTGTTATCTTTTCTTTTTGCAGGGATTTACGCATTTTAATGCCAGGATTCACCTTCCCAGCTGCAAAACACGTTCCCACAATGCTATTTTGCTGGGGCATCACCATATAAGATGATTGTGGCAACTTAGAGGTCCTCCTGAAACCATGCTATCTTGCGTGATTCTAAAAAGAAAGAAACAATTTGTTGATCTAAAACCTCCACCCACTTCACTACATCACCACCTGTTTGTTGACATGGGCACTATTGACAGGTTAGATAATGGTTACAGCAATCTCTGTATGATGTGAACACAGCAGGGAGTTTTGAGTACCTGTGCTATATTTCTTTGTGCAGCCACTGAGTCAGGCTGGTGTTTGTTCTTCAGGTGTGACCCAGTGGTTTTGTGTGTGTGTGTGTGTGTGTACCTAAACCTAGCACGTGCTGATTAATAGTTGTATAAAACAAATGTCCAGTGTCGAGGTTTGAGTTTTTGCTTGCCTGATGTTGATGTGAATGTATTTACTTTGACCTCAGATAAATTTCAAATGAAAGGAACTTTATAAGGGAGAATTCAAAGGTCAACAACCAGGAGAAAAAGATCAGATCAGATTATGTTATCTGTTATCACATGACTGAAATTCTGAACTAAAGACGTATTGACAACTGACACATCTCCTTTTGCCAAAGCAGGTTGTGAGACATGGCTGAAAGCTGACAAAAATCTTAACTTTATTTCAGATTTTTTTTTAAAGGAACGTAACCTGTGTGTGTGTGTGTGTGTGTGTGTGTGTGTGCGAGCAGCATTTCCGTTGGCCTCATTATGGTAAAGAGATCAGAGATGAGATTTTGTCCATCAGTGTTTACAACTGCAGTAAAATCTTTTCCAACAGGTACTACACACACGCACACATACACATCAGATACACACAAAAACATTGCTTTTGTAGTAATCATACTAAAAATGTATGTATGTGTGTGTGTGTGTGCCTGGATGGGTGTGTAGATTGCTCGGTAAACTTGTTGTCAGTCTACAGCATGTTGTTACCACAGGAAAGCTGTTGCTGCGGGAACCCCTCACTGATGCCCACTACAGCCTGACTGATGTAAGGACACACACACACACACACACACACACACACACACATTCACACACACACAGTTGTATAAGATATTACTGATGTTTGTTTATATCATGTTCTCGCAGATTTATGTAGAGTTGGATATTCGATATCATCCAGTCGAGGGAACAGCAGGAAGTTGGGAGGGACTTGACTTCCTGAAAATCGAAGAAAAAGATGAGTAAGATCATGTCCACACTAAAACACTTAACCTAAACTGTTAAAACAACAGTCTCTGGCTGTTGTGTGAATGAAAAAAACAGAAGTTCTTCCTTGTCTTTTCCAAAGTCTCTCTGTTGTGTTAGGCCAGTCTTAGTCTAATACAAATTAGGCAGTTTTGAAAAAATATTTAAGCCTAAAATGTTAGCCTATCTACATATCTGTGGAGATTCTCAGTCATCCAGGTCATATTCACTCAAAGAGTTAAAGCAAGGCGTCTGAACTTGTGATTTCAAGCCAAATCTTCCCAAGTCCAGACGCCTTGCTTTAACTCTTTGAGTTAGCCAATCTATCACCAGGCTAATTCCTAAGAGCCATGTTTCATTGTGACGATCAGCGACACGTCTTCACACCCACAGCGTCTCGGCTCTGCTATAGCTCTGTAGTGCGGTGAGATATACTGGAAATGTTTCGCATCATTAAGCTCTTCGTTGAACTTGTTACTGCTGAAATCTTGCAGAAGGCAGGGGGAGTGAAGGGAACAGTTGCTTAATCAGTTGTGTTATTCTTTCCTTCAGTGTCACATTGTTTGTCTTCCTTCCTCCATCCTCAGATCAGCTCTGGTCATCAGGAATGAGGGATTTAATGACCCTGAAAGGTGAGAAGTTACATGACTCAGGCATTCACGCTGACATTCATACTGCGCAATACCACACTGATGCTGGTGTTTTCTGAAAAGATAATGTCAGACATGTTCTGTTAAACTGGACTCTAGTCTGAATGCCCAAACATGATCCTCATCCATGTGGGACCAGTGTAGGAATGATCTTACTCGGATGTCCTCAAGTTGCAATCTTAGATTTTGGTACACATTCCCTGTGACAAAATTGAAGGTTTGCTTATTAGGTGGAACTTTCAACAGCATTAGGGTTTGGTTCCCCTCTCATATAAAACCACGTGTAACTAAAGTTCTGTGCTTTGGTCATGTGATTACTCTTGAGCATGTTTATTTGCTGAAGAAGGTCATGAGCTAAAAGAGAAGCAAATACCTCTGTGCACTGACCTTTAATGCAGTCTGTGGAGGTGCAGACACTGTGGGGGTGATGGTAGGAATGTGGCACCCATCAATGGTGCCAGCACACCATGGCAGCACATTTGGTGAAAGAAGTTACAGATTACCTTCCAGCAGTTTTTAAACTAGACCCTGCTATCATATGAAAACAAAGACCACAGGGGAAATACCCACTACTCTCTCTCTCCTCTGTCAGTCAGCAGACTGTGGATCTCCCAGGTCAGCTGGAGAGAGAGGCTCGGCGTCTGGGGCGGAGCCTGGTCTACAGTGGAGATGAAAATGAAGACAGCGATTATGATGATTATGATGATGACCTAATGGACCTGGAGGCTTCCAACATAATCGTTACTCCTTTGCTGAGGTCTGGTTACCTCACTGTCCGTCTTTTTACCTGACTTCTCTCAACTCATCTGGGTGATGTGCTAATCTGATGTCAACACTGCGCATATGTGTGTGTTTGTGTGTGTGTGTATAGTCGTTGCAGGCCGATGTCCTTAGGTGTTGCTGTGGCAGCACCCAGAGTCCAGAGCTTCCAGGTGAGTTCATTCATCCATCTGCACCTGCAAACAGATATTCTTCCTTTCACCTGTAGTGCTGTTTGCCCATCTAGATGAATTAGTGCTCAAAGAGTCAAAAATACACTTAAATTAAGGTTAAATATACCTAAGCTCCACAGGAACCTGGATGCAATAGTACTGCTCAGCTTGGCTTAAAATTTTGCCCAGTATTCTGGCAGGAGTAAAAAGGTTGGACTACTGTTCCAGTGCTATGACAGAATCTGCACAGGTTCTGTTGAATCTGAGTCTTTTTGATAGGGGTTTTGGGGAATGCTTTTTGTCACTGATAGTCTTATGTTGTATGTATACAAGTACAAATGTTGTGTGTGTATGTGTGTACGCATCACAGGTGAATGTGAACATCCTGGAGGCTCAAAAGCTGGTTGGAGTGAACATCAACCCTGCAGTGTTTGTTAGTGTGGGAAATCAGAAAAAACACACAATGACACAGAAATCCACAAACTGCCCCTACTACAATGAGGTACAACACAGAGGAGCACCGTAGAACACAGAACTGTGCAGTACAGTAAAATACAATAAAGATAAATAAGGATGTATTTGATAATGAAGATGTATGTCTTGTCTTCTTTTAGAACTTCCAGTTTGAGTTCCAGGAGGACCCACAGATCGTCCTTGATAAAGTCATAGAGATAAAGGTCAGTTCCACTGATCCACTGTATTTGTTTTTCCACTCCTGTTTCTGCTGCTGTTACCACAGTGAGAGACCTGGGTGTGGCCAAAGTGAATACATGCAATGCCACATCCTTTCAGGTGTTCCACAGGCGGACTCTGGCCTTCCTAATGACTCACATTGGATCCTTTAAGATTGACATCTCCACCGTGTACAAACAGCCAGGTACCAGTATTGCTCACATTGCAGCACTCTGATCAAAATACTGTAGTACTCAGTGAGATCTGACCCCTCTGCATCTCCAGAGCATCGTTTCTACCAGAAATGGGCTCCTCTCACAGACCCGACAGACACCAGGTCGGGGGTCAAGGGTTACGTCAAGGCCAGTCTCAGTGTGTTGATGAAGGGAGATTCTATGGACATGCCCAGTCTGCCACCAATCTCCTCATCTGGGAGCAGTGAGGATATAGAAAAGTGAGTATGAATGTGTTGTTATATGAGTAATCATTACTATAATCACATAAAATGTTGGGGTACACAGCACTTAACAAAGGACAAAAATCAGAAACAATGATGGTAGTCATGGTAGTTTGGTGTGGCCCACCAACCCTCCATCCTGTACATTTAATTGTGTTATATTGAGATTAAATCTGAACTGGGTTCTGGTGTTGTGTTTTCTCGTAGGAACCTGTTGCTGCCACGTGGTATGGCTTCTGAGCGACCGTGGTCTCGGTTCCGTGTCCGGATCTATAGGGCAGAGGACCTGCCCACCATGGATGCTGGGCTAATGGCCAAGATGTCAAAGGTCACAGACCGGACAGTCTTCATTGATCCCTTCGTACAGGTCACCTTTGCTGGGCAACAGGTACTCAGACATGATATTAATGTTTTTGTTATATTTTCTCCTTCAGGCTGTAGCAAGCTGTACCAAGAACCTTCTGAGAAGCTCACATACTTGGACTGTTTGATTGTTTAAGAACTTTTGGGGCAGAGTTTGCAGGGCTGGATATCATTGATTGGTGCCAAATGGTACTTTTCATTACTAGTATCACTAGTTCTACAGTTCCTGGAACTTTTTGGTTGGAAATTGCTTATCGTCTTATTGATGCTACAACTAGAAGTTGCCAGATCTGAAAATTTCCAATTGTATTGTGTGTTTGTGTATGACTATGTAGGGGGAGACATCAGTTGTGAGTGCTAACAGCTGTCCAGTTTGGAACGAGGAGATCTCCTTCATCGAGCAGTTTCCACCTCTAGCTCAGCGAATCAGAGTCCAGATTCTTGATGATGCCAAGATGGGAGACATTGCTCTGGCAACTCACTTCCTGGACCTTCAACAGATTTCTGATCCCACCAGGAATGGTAAGACATGCTGTTTACACATGCTCAGTAATGCAGTTGTAGTCTGAATGTCAAGGAAAATGGTAGGTAGATAGATTCAGATCATAAATGCACATGTTAATGGAGGCATGGATGTATGTGTGTGTGTGTGTGTGTGTGTGTGTCTATGCATGGTTGAGGGGAGTGTTGAGCTCACACCTATATTGTCTCAGCCATAACAATGAAGGTCAACATACACGGTATCTTTAATACCAGAAAACCACATAACATTGTTAGTTTCATTTAGAAGCTTGCTTGCAGATGAACCAGCTCTTGATATGATATAAGCTTATGTTAGTGACAGGTCTTTATTTTTGAAATTGGTGCCATTGAAATGATGTGTGTACTTTGTTTAGGTTATGTTGAATTTACCTTTTGAGCTTTAAATAGATAAGCATTTACTTATTTGTGCCATTGTTTGAATACCAGCTTTTACTTGAGAATTTAAAGTAACAGGGAAATGTCTGTCTGCAGGGTTTAACCCCACCTTTGGTCCAAACTGGGTTAACCTGTATGGTTCCCCTCAGAACTCCACCCTTGGAGACGTCCACCAGGTAATAAGATTTTTTCAATATATGTCAGAGCCACTCTTTATGTTAAACAGCTAAACAGCTGGTGACTGTAGTCTTATATCTACCATACAGAGCTAATCTCATCTCACCCTTGACAAGCTAGTTATTTTCACAAAATTAAAATAATTTCTTTATTGTCCAGACCTTTTGTGGAGTCAATGCCAGTAGTAGCTGGCTGAGCCATAAATTCAAAGTTTGTGCTCTGGCAGGTTACATTGCGCTCCATAGCATTGGTTGTAACTCTGCCCTGTTGTGCCCTCATTAATCCACCTTTACATTTCCTTAGGATTAGAACAGATGAAACAAAATGGATTCAGACTGAACTGGGTTTACTCTATCTCTCCTCCAGGCTTTGAATGAGGGCCTGGGTGAGGGAATCTTCTACCGTGGTCGAATCCTCCTTGCTCTCTCTGTTGAGGTTTACTCCTCCCCCTCTGCCGTCACCACAGATACAGCCTCAGTTGCCATGGGAAAGGTACCTCCTGCTTCTTGTTTCTCATAACAGTTGAGTTATATGAGCAATGAAACGTTATTTAGTATGTCTTTTTATAAGTCACTTTATTCAGCAAGTTTAATCTCCTTCAGAATGTTGCTACTTCTGAAACCACAATATCTAATAAACTCTTATGTGACCTTTATGATATTCATCGAATCTCACATCATCGCTCAGTCTCATAGGACCTCACTGACTCTTATGTGTCTCCTTATGTTGTGTCCTGGAAGGTGAAAGGAGCATTGGGGAAGTTGGGACTGAGGAAGAAGAGAAGCAGCAAGAAGAAAGAAAAGAAAGAGGGTCAGTAGGCTGAGATAAAACAGAGGAAATGAGAAACTCAACTTTGAAGTATAGTTTTCTTTGAGAATAACGGTGAAAAAGAACAGCGAGTAAATGTAATGTTTTAGTACAAAGACATCTCTGGAGGCAAAGTACACTCCACATTCCAACATTTAGTGAAATACCTGTGTCTCTACCTCTCTGTCTTCTCTGTCCAGGACAGGAAGGGGAGACAGTTCAGGATGCGTTTAGCTTCTTAGCACACGGATCAGAGCGGGGAAAACCGATAGTCTAGCATCCATCTAAAGAAAGAAAATCCAAGCTCCAACAACCCCAAAGCTGTCTCATTTACTGACTCAGGGTAAAATAGCAAAAAAGAGGATTTCCCAATAAGTCTTATTCCAGCTGTAGTCTAAAAGTCTGATATTCATTCATCAGTGTTGATCATATTCTTATGCCTTAGACTCACATGGGGTGGGTCATGGGTCTTTTTGGGGACTTCTCAGTTTTCCCTGTATTTATAGTACATTCAATGGTTTGTTTACTTACTGTTTCCATAGTATCTCGGGCTACCAGCAGATTGGTTGAAGAGTCAGGAGAGGCAGGAGTCGAGGTACCAGAGGCTGTTACGGTGGAGGTTGAGGAGACCCACCCACTACCTGAGGTCTGTTCCATCACCACCAACACCATTATCATAATTATTAATGAGCCATTTTATGCAAATTGTGTCTCGATTGTGTATGTGATATAGAATATTCCAGTATAAATAAGTTAATTTTCACAATTTCTACTTTAATATTGAGACTCAGTGAGCAGTCTTCATTGCCTGGGTTCAAGGAGTTAAAGCAAGTCCAGACGCCTTGCTTTAACTGTGAATATGACCTGGATGACTGTTGTGACTGGATGATGCTGTTTGGTTTCTTTTGCTTTTTTTCTCAAGGATTTTTCTTTCAAGGATACCCTTTGTGTATCCTCTGCAAGAAAACAGTTGCCACAACCCTATATGCACAATGTTTTTTCTCCTTCTTCTTCTTTTCATTGGTTTATTGCAACCGGGTGAAACATTATTGCCGACTCTCTTCTCAGAACATGATGTTTTGCCAGTCTTTTTAAAAATGGTGAATGGAGCGAAAGGACAACATCGCAAGCAGCCCAATATGCATTAAAAGCGGGACCTTTGCAATGATGCACACTTGCTTGTCTGTTCCAAAGTATGTGTTCTCCACAGGCTATTACTGGGAACCTGGCTTGGAAGGATCCGTCCTAAAGAGGAAGCATCCTTGGTTTTAGATGAGAAGGTGTTCCATGTAGAAAATTGTCCTGCAGCTCTAAGATTTTTCTTCTTATTTTTTGTCATCAGGGTTTCCTGGGAGAGAGGGAGGAGTTTCTGTTGTTCGCATCTCTGTTTGAAGTCACGATGATGGACCCGTCTATAGGAACCAGACCGGTGACCTTTGAACTCTCCATAGGTGAGTAACTGTTGACTTACATACACTGTAAATGGTGTTACTACTGACAACTGTGAGCAATTATTTTTGATTGATTAAACTGCGGATCACTTTCTTGTGTATATCAAAAATATCAAATGATCATATCATATCAAAAATAAGTGAAAATATAAACACTTAAGATGAAGGAAAGTGCAAACACTCCCAACCTGGCAGCAGTAGATTGAGTAATTGCTTAATAGGCTGCTTCAACTCTATTCTGTAAGGTTAAATAAATGTTTTACTACTTTCAAATGTTTACTAATCTGTAAATTAAAATAAAGAAAGTGAAATCATTATATTTGCAAATCATCACCATCATTTATAACCACGCATAGCACAACCTCACTGATATGTTCAGTTTGAAGAAACTGCTGGAACTTTCATGTCAGCACCCGCCAAATAAGTCACCTTTTCTTTATCAACATCAAATTAGTCTGAAGAAGAAAAGATGATGATCATTCTTTTTTTATTTTTATACTTTATTAATCCCAAACTAGGAAATTATTTCTCTCTTCTTAACCCATCACTGATTGAAACACACACACACACATGCAACATGCAGTGGAGCACACAGGAGCAGTGGGCTGCCATTTCAGATGCCCAGGGAGCAGATTTGGGGGGGCGGTAAGTGGTTTACTCAAGGGGGGGCTTAATAATCACTCCACCACACCCAAATTTTTTCCTGCCAGTCCAGGGTGGAATCAAACCGGCAACCCTCTGGTCACAAGCCACTTCTCAAGCCTCTAGGCCACAGCTGCTCTCAAGATTCTTGTTGTGAATCGTGACTGTATTAATGCTGAGCCAGCTAGTATTAATGCAATTTTGTGTAATATTTTTGCAGCAGCTGCAATACATTTTTGATGTTTGAATTTTACTTCCAACATCAAACCCCTGAGCTCCACCAGCTGTTGTGTTTCTGGCAGGGAATTATGGGAAGGCAGTTGAGATTGGGAGATCCAAGAAGAGCCAGAGCAGGGATGAACTGAAGCGGAGCAGAGAGGAGCTGCGGAGGAGCAGGGAAGATCTAAATGAGGAGGTGCAGGGTCTGCTGGAGTCAGAGGAGGAGCTGGACAGAGAGGAGGTGCTGAATCTCGAACCTGAGAACAGATCTGTGTCTGATGCCATGAGACCCCAGCCCACCGAGTATGATAGGTAAATAAGCACTGCATCCACACAGGCAACTACTACACAATCCCTTCATCCATTTCCTGCTACCTCACTAGCTGTCAGCCATGGTGGCAGATGGCCAAATACAACAGTCTAGACCGCTACCTCTGAGTGGTCCCAAATGTTTCCCAGGTCAAATGGGATATATGGGATATATCTCTTCATATTCTGGGACTGCCCTAGACCTCGACATGGTCAGATTTCCTCCAGATTTTCCAACTCTTCCTTTTCTACAATAGGCATGTCAGGATTAGGTGCTAATCTAAATGTTCCTTCAGTTGCCCAACAATATTACCAGTCAAGTTCTGCACCACTGCACCCACACACAGCTCTGCTTAGCAAACTATAAAACCTGCAGCCCTTCTTACACCCTGATACCTGCCTACCCTTCTCACCTACACTATTTTGTTTGCTATTGCTGTCTGAGCTGCTGCCTCCACAATGGAAGATTTGAACATGACTCACTCAGTTTCCAGTAGAAGACCTCACATACAGGGACCTCCCCTTCCATCTAATCTAGACACTTTATCCTGAAGATCCTGATTTGTAAATGTACTATTAGTCTAGCCTCTCACCTGCCACCAGTTGTCTTTAGAGACCCAACCAGGAAATATCACTTCATCAACACTGCTCCCATGGCCACAAGGACACTCAAACCCTTCCATTCCTGTTTTTTAACAAATAGATTGGGTCTTGCACTCATCCAACTGTGCCAGTTCAGTCCATATGCCAAAATACCCACACTGATTTTGGTTACTCCCCATGGTTGGGCTTTTCATGGTAGCTCACTGCATTCGGTGTGACTTTTGGATGAAAGAGCTGTATAAATGCTGTCCATTTACTGTATACCATGGTAAGGTTGCGATTCTTGGTGGAGTGTACCTGTTGGTTTCTGTCTCTCAGGTCATTTCAGTGTATTCCTCTCCAGCCACCCTCTGTGAAACAGAAGCCATGTCTGTATATCTGGAGTCAGTTTGAAGATCACAGCTTTCGTCTCTATCAAGCTAACTGGCTCAACAAGATGGCTGATCGGCTGGTGAGAGTCAAGTGATTTTTTCATGATATGTATCATGCAGTGCCTTCAAACTGTGGTCACATTTCATCCTCTTCTCTGCTCTGGGCTACTCTTGAAGGAGCTTGGTCTTGATGAGGTGGAACGCCTCTTGAGGAGGCCAAGAAGTAATGCAAAGGAGCGTTTGGTGGAGGTACTGCTGGAGCTGGTGGCCTCCTGCAAGTAAGTCCTCACCCTATGAATATTTGCATAGAATAGCTTTAGGTTGCTGTAATTTGACCTCACATCTGTCCATCTGTTGGTCTCTCTGCAGACAATTTAGCGTTTTCTCAGACAGGAGGTCTCAGTCTCGTCCCAACAACTTGGACAGATGCAGGAGGGAGTTTATCAAGAAAAATTTGGTGAGTGTGTTCTCACTTGTCTCTTTTTCTACCTGCCCCCTTCTCTATGTGCCTGCCTCTTTGTCTGTCTCTCTGTCGGCCTGTCTGGTTTAATGTCTGACTGTCTCCAGGTCTTGCTGGCCAGACAAGCAGTGCGAGCCAGGCGGAGGACCACCAGGCGTACCGCCAAACAGCGTTTGATGGACAGCAAAAAACTCCTGAAAACACTTCGCCAACTGGCTAAAGAGGTCAGACGTCTACAAATATGTCAAAGGTTGCAATATATTTAGTGTCTAAGGTCTGACATCCTTCTCCCCACCTCGCTCACTCCAGCCCCAGACTACCATCCCAGATGTGTTTATATGGTTACTAAGTGGAAGCAAGCGATTGGCTTATGTCAGGATTCCCGCCTACTCGATCTTCTTCTCACTGGTGGAGGAGCAGAAGGGGCGGGACAGTGGCAGAGTCACCACCCTCTACATGAAGGTAACCATTGTAACACTGACTGATTGTCATCATCACTAATGGAGCTCATTGTGTCTCTAAAATCATCCATGATTCTCACTTTTCTGTCTCTAAAGTCAGCAGCGATGCTCATCTCTCTTTTCCTAAAATCTGAAATAATTCTTTTTTAAAATTGAATTTTTGTTCCTGATGGCATTTCCTGTTCTAACTCTAAAATCATTGGTGACATGAGTGATGTATCCTGTTCTGTCTCTAAAATCACCAATCACTCTCATTAACTATTCTCTTTAAAATCATGGCTGATATTCTGTCTGTCTTTCCAGTCTCCGGGAGGTTCAACGAGTGAGATATTTGCGAAGCTGGAGGTCTACCTGTGGCTTGGTCTGGCCAAGTACAGTAAAGAGGCCATCACCTCCTTGCCGGATGAGTTTCTGCCAGTTTATGAAGAGGAGGAGGAAGATCAGAGAAGGCTGGTCTCTTCAGGGAAGATGAAGCTTCCCCTCAGTCTGTCCTGCCAGGGTGAGTCAGTGGACCTTGTCCAGCACGGGGAGTAGATACTGCACAGGATAACTGCCCAAGACTTTTTAGCCATTTGATCTGTCAACCATTACACTTTACCTGGACAACAAACTGTCTGCTCTGATCGGGTGAAGGTAGACTCTCTGTCTCTCTCTCTCTGCAGACAGCAGGTACTTCCAGCTACGATGTCATCTGTACCAGGGACGTGGTCTGATGGCTGCTGAAGATAATGGCCTGTCAGATCCCTTCGCCAAGATCCTCTTCTCTACACAGTGCCAGGTCACCAGGGTAGGTACAGCTCTCCTACTGGGTGAAAGACTTATAATTGTTCATTCATTGAGCAGTCAAAATTCTGATAATTCAAATGCATCAGTTTGCTCTATGAAATCAACAGAACAAATCATTCCTTCAGT
The DNA here is from genome assembly GCF_020382885.2 of Scatophagus argus. NCBI lineage: Eukaryota > Metazoa > Chordata > Actinopteri > Scatophagidae > Scatophagus > Scatophagus argus. The sequence goes on from NC_058495.1 coordinate 2,379,418, forward strand.
GTTTTCTTGCTGACAAAAAACATAAGTCAATTAATAAGTCTTCCTGGTTTGGTAGCATATCACAACACCAGTAATCATCTTTTTTATAATCATAGTGTTTAATCAGCTTTTTGCTGAGCAGTACAAACCATGATCAATAAACTGACAATATCTAACTTCATATGTAAAACCCGTGCCCCTTTAACACACACACACACTCCTTTATACATGTTTTGTTTGTTTGTTTATGTGTGTGCGATGTGTGTGTGTGTGTGTGTGTTTAGGTGTTGCCTGACACTCTCTCTCCAGCCTGGTGTGAGAGTTTGTTGTTTGACAGAGTTCTATTGGAGGGAACGACAGAGGACCTCCAACGAGATCCACCCCTCCTCATCATCAACATCTACAACTACGACAACATGGTAACAGTGATATTCTTCTTATCTTATACATTCTGCTTCTGTTCATTCATTCATTCATTCACTAAGTGAAGTGATGTCATAACAGTGTGTGTGTGTGTGCGTGTGTGTGTGTGTGCGTGCAGGGCAGTCCGAAGCCTCTTGGTAGGGCCTTTGCCGAGCCAGAGTTTAAAACTGTGGAGCAGTTGTATCAGAAGCCCCGCCTCCGTTTCTATGATGTCAGCATGGGGAGGGCCCCTGCTGGCGAGCTGTTGGCTGCCTTTGAGCTTATTGAGCTGGACTACTCTGGGTTTGGAGAGGTGAAACCTGTCAATCAATCATCATTCAGTGTATTTATTACAACTTGGGTCTAATGTTAGTAGTTTTGTCCATCATTTCCATCAGTAATAATAAAGTCTGACAGGTCCTGTCCTGAAGGGGTTGCCCTTACTGGGTGACATGGAAATGACTGAACCTGTTCTGGGCTCTCTCCTCTCTCCTTTACACAAGGACTTCTGGTGCTGTCATTTACCCACAGAGCTTCTCCTACCACACACAGCTGTTCTTCTCTTTTTGCCCCAGCTGACACTCAGGTGGAGGTGCCAGTTACTTGCCTGGCAGTCACAGGTGAAGCAGAGACAAAAAGATGCTGCCATCTTTGTGACAGCGAATGTCTGTGGATGATAGAACTTAATAGCAGCTTGTACAGAGAAATGTACAGGACTGAAGACTGAATCATGGGGCACACCATAGTAAAATATCAATTATTTTTGAATAGAACTTTCCAGGAAAAAAAGAACCTATTAAGTCAGAATTGTGAAAGTGTTCCAGACAGCTAAAGTCGTGTTTCTGGCCTTCCAATGACAAGATCGCAGCACTGAGGTCTAGAAGCACTGAAATAGATTCCTCTCTGGTATCCAGATCTATTGACACCATTCACCACTTTAAGGAAAGCTGTTTTGGTGCTATATTCACCACGGTGGATAAACCAGTTTTTCCTGTATTTTGCTCAAAAACGTCAAGTTAGAAGTTGGCCTGAAGTTACTCCTGCTCCTCTACCTCAGATGAAACTGTATCAAAGCAGTTCTGGCATCGGAAAACAACCTGGAGATAACGTGCAATAGTTCTACTGACAAGCATCTTCAGATGATCAGCTAAGCTTGGGGTCAAGGATGCAAGTAGTAAGACATAATCTGATCCAGTGTAATCATTAATGAAAAAACATTACAAAGATATTAAAGCAAGCTTATGAAAAAATCTAGATCTGTTATTTGTGTCACTATAAACTGTTGAAAATAAAACACAAGAACTGTTAACCAGGCTAAAAATTAAAATCCTGTCAGGGTTCAGTTTGAACCTACTAACTGAAATCAGAATCAGAATTCCTTTATTTATCAGAATTCCTTTATTTATCCCTGGAGGGAAATTCTTGAAACAATACTTGGTTGGTTCTTTGCTAACATTCGTGGTTCTAAATGCTGGTAACTCTTGTTTGTTGGGAGGCACTTAAATTTTTAATGAATCAAATGCAGCTGAATATACTGACTAACAAAAGTGTCCAGTGAATATATTATATTGCAGGAAACATGAGCAGTCAGATAATCAGATAGGTTGGAAACAAGCTTGTAAAGGTGAATGGTAAATGTGTTCCCAAAATTGTATTCTAAAATTTCATCCTGTCCACATCCTGCCTCAACTTGGACCTACTGTACTTACAGGTTTTGTGCACACACAGTTTTCAGACAGTTTTTAGAGACTACTACCAACATTTCAGGTGCACTAACTTTCAGTTTGAGCACATTACATACACTCAATAAACTGATTTATTTCCAACCTGTCATATGGTCTGGCTGCTGGTGCTTCTTGGCCTGTCAGACTTCATGTTAAGCTTCTGTACACTGTAATCTGTACTGACAGAAATGATGGACCAAAATACTAAGAGTTGTAATAATGTAAAAGTATCCTTCTACATAGACACAAGAAAACGTGCATAAACTAATAGGTAGTGATCTTGAAAATGATTTCACCCCCTGCAGCCCCGTCTCCCCAGCAGTGTGGACCCTCAGGAGCTGACCTACTCAGAGGAACAGAGATATTACATCATCCCAGAAGGAGTCCAACCTGTTCTGAGGACCTTTAGGATTGAGGTCCCGCTCACATGCTGTTGTTGACATGTTACAGATGTGTTCAAGTGTTTATGGGCCAGGCTGTTGAAGTAACTTATTCCTACACGATGCTATCTGTACATTTTTGAATGTGTGTGTGTGTGTGTGTGCGTTTTTAGGTGCTGTTGTGGGGTCTGCGGGAGCTAAAGCGGGTGGAGTTGTTTGAGGTGTCTCGCCCCCTGGTGAAGATGGAGTGTGCAGGAAAACAGCTCGAGTCTGAAGAGATTGAGAACTTCAAGCCTCATCCCAATTTCAAAGACATGGTCCGCTATATTGACGTGGTCAGTTTCCATCATTGGTAGAGGTTACTGATATTAAGGGTACTAAGGGCCTCAGATCTGGCTTAAAGAAATACAGCTTTCTTTTACCAAATTTAGAAGACATACCTGGCGCATCCATTGCATTTGTATGGAGTAGACATGGCTAACATTTGTCCTCTTGTCTTCTGGTTTTCTTGTTTCCTCTTCCTGTCTTTGGTCTAATCAGGAGCTGCCGGAGCAGGCCTATCTCCACCCTCCTCTGACAATATTTGTGGTGGAGCAACGAGCATTCGGTCGGCTTGCGCTGGTTGGTTCCCATGTGGTCCAGAGTCTCATGGACTATGCCCCACCTGAACTCGGCGGAGAGCCTGAGGAGGAGGAAGAAGAGCCAAAACCAAAGGGTAAGAGCTATGAAAGAAGTGAGGAAAGAAGTTCTCACAGTGGCACTGCCTGCTGTCAGTTACTGCTGCTCGTTAAACAGGCGTGCTAACGTTTACTTTCATGTTCAGCATGTAGAGAAATCCAAAGATCAACAGACCTGCTGTGCTCAGGGGATTTTTTTTGTTCTAATTTGGACAGTTGCTGTTTGAAAATTGAACTAAATTATTAGTAAAATTTCTGAATTTATCCAATGTGTGATCTATCACTCCATTGTCTCCTGAAGCTCTGTGGCTGGATGTTTCTCACAGCTATACTCTGCGTTTCATGGTTGAGATTTCCCATTCTCCTTTTCTCCAAGTTTATATGGACACAGTTTCTGTTTGAATCTTTCCAGCAAAGGAGAATATCAACCCTCTGATGTCAGTGAAGAGTATGGAACTCAGCGGCCTGCCAATTAAACAGTCAAAGATTCCCATCAATCCCATCAAGTTGGTTAATGTAAGTATGTTAAGCTCCTCTTTCTTCTCATAAGAAAAACTGACATATTGAATCCAGATTTCAGCCATAAAGGACTAAAGAATGAGTTGATGTTTACACTTTGTTCCCAAGGCTCCTCTGAAGAAGCTTATAAAGAAGGGGGAGGAGCTAGAGGAAGAGCTACCTGAGAAGGAGGAACTGGATTGGTGGTCCAAATACTACGCTTCACTGGAGGAGCTGGAGAGACGAGTGAGACACTGATCTACCTGTTTGTCTGGATAAATGTGTTGGACAGATATTGCTGAAGAACACCTTTAAATAAAGAATTAAAGAACACATTCATTAGGAATGCAAAGAATGAATAACTAATAAATTTGATCCACGTGTTTCCTACAAATGTAGACTACATTCACAAAAGAATGAAAAAAAAGAAGATGTTTTCTTATTGTCACAAGATTTTATCTCATAAATAATTAATGAGGTCGGTTAAAAGGAGTCATGAGAAAAGGTCTCCATTCTTTATTAATTTGTGAATGCAGTGCACCTACATTGTTTTGCTTATTTCAGAAATGAGTACATGAGACAAATAAAACAATGCTGGGTTCAGACTACATGCTATCATCCTGAAACAGATAGGAGTGAAAACAAGCATCAGGCACAATAATTGATAGATAGATGAGCATGTGCAAATTTTTTGCCTTCCACAACAAATTTTATGACGTGTTCCAAATGTTGACCTGCAGGAGCACAGAGCACTCTTTTGTGTACAGCTGTAAATGTTGTAACACTAAAGAGGAATGATGGTGGTCGTGGTGTGAGGTGGAACTGTGAAACAGAGGAAAGGTCAATGTGGTTTCTGGGGTTTTTTAGGCTTTTCCAAACACAACACAGCCAGTATCTCACACACACCTCCATTGTTTCTTTACATTCTTGTTCAGTTCCAACACCTCCTTCCCAGTGATATCACACACGTTATGAAAGATGGGAAGTGATGAATGATGGGGGATCAGTGTGTAGTTTGTCATGGCTCTTAGCCGACGCTTCGCAAGAATCTTTAACTCTATAAATGCCTAATCTGACACAATAGCAGTCATAACAGATCAAAATATTGTGTAGATTGATGTCACTACAGCAGAATTAAAATCGAATTAATATGTGTGAAGTTATACATTTCAGCTTTAAATTAAAGAATATCTGCAGTAATTGATAAATCAGTTCTTTGCTCATCATGTCTGATGCATTGTTTGTCTGCAGGCTGTTGAGGAGCGGGAGAGGGAAGATCAAGCAGAGACAGGTGCAGTTTCAGTTCCTACTTTGTTATTTCAGTCATAATAATGTGATAATATGCCGTGTTTAATTATTTAATGAACATAGCGTTAATGTCAAAGCTGAACTGAGTACAGCTGCAGTTCCTCAAATGTCCGCTCAATGCTGCTGTAATAAGACTCTGAATGTATTCAAGAGAATGTGAAAAAATAACTTCTTATCTCTGCAAATAAAAAGTCTTTACAGTTTTTGCAGAAGTTCAGATCCCAGGAACTCATTTACCTTCTTCTCATGTCAGCCTGAGGGCAGGGTTTCAAAATCAGTGTTCTATTAAAAAGCTATGTACAGTACATAACCATACAGTATATCCAAATTTTAGTATGGGAACATGGGATCATTGCAACCATACAGTATTTCGTAGTTGAAAAGGGTTGTCCACATAAAAAATGATGCTACATAAATGAAGTGCAGCATAATCCACGCATGTGAATCAAACAAAAACATATATACACAAACGTACCACAAAATGAAATATCAACAAAATATAATAAATGAAAAACAATATTAACAGAGCTGTGTTTGATTTCTTTTTTGCTCAGATGGAGGGAATCTGACGATGGCTAACATTGATGATGAGGAGGAGGAAGACGTGGTTGTGGAAATTGAGCCTCCCAAACGCAAGACTATTGCCACTCTAAAGGTGTGAGGTCACCGTGGTTGACAGTTTACTATCCAGTCTATTTGTTCAGACTGCACTCACTCAGCAGAAGGACATTGAATCCAATGTAAAACGTGAATGTTTCTCCGCTAGTTGTGAACAAAGAGAGAATTCTGGCCAACCCTGCAGCTCTATGGAGCATTTTAGCCTCACTTTGCTCCTATTTCTCATAATGACAAAGTGAAACAAGTTTGCTTGAATTGAAAATTCAGATGCAGCCTGTTTCCATTGATCATCCTTCAGAAGTTTCTACAACTTGAGTTGAGTCCACCTGTGGTAAATTCATGATTTGGAAAGGCTCACACCTGTCTATACAAGCCCTCACAGTTGACAGTGCATGTCAGAGCACAAACCAAGCCATGAAGTCAGAGGAATTGTCTGTAGACCTCAGAGACAGGACTGTGTCGAGGCACGGATCTGGGGAAGGGTACAGAAAGATTTCTGCTGCATTAAAGGTCCCAAAGAACACAGTGGCCTCCGTAATCCGTAAGTGGAAGAAGAACACCAGGACTCTTCCTAGAGCTGGCTGCCCAACTAAACTGAGTGATCGGGGTAGAAGGGCCTTAGTCAGGGAGGTGACCAAGAACCCAAAGGTCACTCTGACAGAGCTCCAGTGTGTCTCTGTGGAGAGGGGAGAACCTTCAAGAAGGACAACCATTTCTGCAGCACTCCACCAATCAGGGCTGTATGGTAGAGTGGCCAGATGGAAGGCACTCCTCAGTAAAATGCATATGGAGTTTACCAAAAGGCACCTGAAGGACTCAGATCACTGATGAAACAAAGACTGAACTCTTTGGATGACGAGCGTCATGTCTGGAGGAAACCAGGCACTGCTCATCACCTGGACAATACCATTCCTCCTGTGAAGCATGGTGGTGGTAGCATCATGCTGTGGGGATGTTTTGCAGCAGCAGGAACTGGGAGACAAGTAAGGGTCGACGGAAAGATGACTGCAGCAATGTACAGAGACATGCTTGCTGACAACCTGCTCCTGACAACTGGGGTGAAGGTTTATCTTCCAACAGGATAACGACCCTAAGCATACAGCCAACATCACAAAGGAGTGGCTTCAGGACAACTCTGTGAATGTCTTTGAGTGGCTCAGCCAGAGCCCAGACTTGAACCCTATTGAGCATCTCTGGAGAGATCTGAAAATGGCTTTGCACCGACGCTCCCCATCCAACCTGATGGAGCTTGAGAGGTTCTGCATTGAAGAGTGGGAGAAAGAACCTGCCCAAAAATAAGTGTGCCAAGCTTATAGGATCATACTCAATAAGACTTAAGGCTATAATTGCATTAAATTGCATTAAACGGTGTGAATACTTTCTGGATGCAATGTGTATTATAGGTACATATAGACACACACACAGGCCTGAGACCAGTGGCTTGATTGGAGCAAATGGACCCTGAAGACTTTTAGTTTCTTTTTTTGTTCCTTACAGTGTGAATGACAATGTTGACAGACAGTGAATGCAGACCATTTATGAAGTTATGGTAGATTTTTACAATTTCTGCTTCTGTGTGTGTGTTTTTATGTGTGTTCAGCTGTACGGTGGCGACCTGGAGTCAGAGTTCAGTCAGTTTCAGGACTGGCTGCAGATCTTCCCACTGTATAAAGGCAGAGCAATCGGTGAGGATTATGAGGAGCATGAAGAAGACAGGCTGATGGGAAAATACAAGGTATTGTCGATGGAGAGTTGTTTGACTGTCTGTTACTCCACAGAGAAATGTTCATTTTTCATATTGTCCATCATCAGGGTTCCTTCTTGGTTTATCCAATCGATTCAGGAGATGAAGAAGACACAAAGTGTCAGATCACCAACGGAATCCCCACAAATTCAGCGATCAAGGTCTTGGTCCGAGTCTACATTGTTAAGGTACCTGTCTATTCGTCCGTCTACATGTCATGTACTGTCTTTGTTTCTCACTTACTTGAACATTCCAACATTTTCGAACTTTGTTACATTCGAGAACCGTGACCCAGACCTTGACAAGCTATGGAAAATGAGATGAGACATTTAAGAATTCTGTTGTTGTGCATTAGGATTTTCAGACATCTGAGATATGAGCATTCATTACACATCAACCTTATTCATGCATGATACAAACAAATTCTACTATATGTTCTACTGTCTCTGTGTTTGTGTCTGCAGGCCACCAATCTAGCACCCACAGACCAGAATGGTAAAGCTGACCCATATCTGGTGATCCGAGTTGGACAGCAGAGTCTGGACACCAAAGATCGATACATCCCTAAGCAGCTCAACCCCACATTTGGAGAGTCAGTACCTGTCACCCTACCTGTACCTATTTGACAGTCTCTGACTGTCTGTCTGTCTGACTGTCTCTGTGTCTGACATTCTCTTACAGGGTGTTTGAATTCACAGTGTCTTTCCCACTGGATACAGAGTTGGTTATCAGAGTGCTGGACCATGATCTTGTTGGGTCTGATGATGTCATTGGTGAGACGCGGGTTGACCTGGAGAATCGGTTCTACAGCCGCCACAGAGCCTGTTGCGGTCTTGCTCTTTATTATGACACGTTAGTACCACAACAACATCATGTTAGTCTCAGAACTATAAAACGTTACAACCAGTACTAGAACAAAATACTACAACAACTATGACATGGTACAACTTGAATTGCAACACATTAGAACCAGAACCACAACACACAGGGTATGACACAATGGAATTGCAACTGAGACAACATTGTACCAGTAATAGGACATATGGGAACCAAACTATGAAAAAACAGTATTATTACCATGATGCAAGAACATCAAATATATTAGTAATGTTGGCTAAAGTGTGGTACATTACTACCACAACTAAAGCTTGTGAAAACCATAACTTGGACATGTTAGAAAAAGTACAACGTGTAAGTATCAGAACCACTTTTGTACCAAACCTGTAACTTATTAGTACAAGCACTACCATGAAAGAGTATCAAAACTACAATATGTCACTACCAAAACTGACACTTAAGTCCCAGAACTAAAACACATAAGAACCAGAATTCAGACATGTTAGCAGTAATACTACGGCATGGTAAAGCCAGTATTATGATACCTTACTACTCAAACTAAGAAACACTAGTACCACTACTAAGACATGTTAGTATCAAAAATACGACACACTGGTACCAGTTCTACACATTAGAAGCAGTATTACAGCATGTTAGGGCCAGTATGAGGACAATTTCATCCCAAAACTACCACCAGTAAATCAATACAAATACTGTGTGTATCACCAGTAAATATTAGTAAGCATTAATAAAGTCAGCGTATGTGTTATGTGTTTTGTCAGCAAACTCCCTGTCTTATTGAATGTTCATCTGTACTTCTACTTGACTCTCTCTTCAGTAATGGTTATAATGCATGGCGTGATGCGAAAAAGCCCACAGCCATCTTGGCTGAGCTCTGCAGGAAAAATGGCATCCTGTCTCCAGAATATCGAACATCCGAGGTCAAAGTCCTGAACAAAATTTTCAAGATCTCACCTGATGCAGTACCTGAAGGTAAAGACAGACAGGTAGACCTAGCCAAATGGTTAACAAAAGACTGTGAAAGTTGTCGAATGTGCAAATAACCCTTGTTTGGAAACTTCCACAGGTAAACAGGTTTGTTGGTAACAGGTGATAGTATCATGACTGGCCATGAAAGGAGCATCTGCAAAAGGCTCAGTCGTTCATAAGCAAGGATGCGGCAAAGTTCACCACTTTGTTAAATACATTATTGTATTAAGGATGGTACTAAAAGACTCGGGAACACCTGATAAAACTGATGGTAGTACAGTTTGTTTGCAAGTAAATGTATTCTGTTTTAGTTACATTTGATACAGCATCCATTTTTGTTAAGTTGTACTAATAAAGCACAACCACTACTTAGACACAATAGTGCGAACGCTTCTCCCTTCCTACTGCATTCATTCTCCAGCTCTGCCACCTGTACCAGCTCTGACAAGACTATAAATAGTGGCAGTGTTAACAGCCCTGACAGCAGTGTTGTTTTTTCAGTCCTGTTAAAGAAGAACCAGCGGTCTCCAGCAGAGGAGGCAGAGATAGAGGAGCATGCAGCCCTGAGCGTGCTGCAGCGGTGGGATGAGATGAGTGAATTCCTCCCTGGAGCCGTTCCTCTGGTGCCAGAGCACGTGGAGATAAGGTCATTATTCAATCAGGACAATCCTGGACTGCCACAGGTAATCACAGCAATAATGAGTACAAATGGTCACAAAAACAGTGGTGACAACATACTGCTTCTGGAATTACAACATGTCATCAGCACTGTTTGTTGTTGTGTTCCAGGGTCACCTTCATATGTGGGTGGACATGTTTCCCACTGATGTGCCGGCTCCTCCTCCTGTTGACATCAAGCCACGCCTACCTGAACAGTAGGTTGACACACATCTAATATGGTAGAGTCGAGCACAATATGGAAGTTACAGTATGTATGCTTTGTTGTTTCAATGACTCCAGGTATGAGCTGCGTGTGATCATCTGGAACACTGATGATGTATTTCTGGATGATGTGAACCCGTTTACCGGTGACCCATCCACTGACATCTATGTTAAAGGGTTAGACTCACAAGCACACATGCACAAGGACAAACACCAACACACATCTGTTTAGAGGCTTTTTGCAATTAAAATAAGATACGAAATTATTTACCTGAAGGTAAAAGTAGGAAAGAGTGTTATATATGCATATATAAACGTATCTGTATGTATATGTATATGTTTTCCTATGTTCTGCTCTATGTGCAGCTGGATAAAGGGCCTTGAAGGAGACAAACAGGAGACTGATGTTCACTTCAACTCTCTGACTGGAGAGGGAAACTTCAACTGGAGATTTGTGTTTCGTTTTGACTACCTTCCTACTGAGGTACTGACCCATTTGAACGCTCCTTACTGTATATGAAGATGGACGACATGACAGCTCCCCAAAAGTGAGGCCTCCATGGCTCCCCTGGTGGCTGGCTGCAGTATAGATCATTAAACCCTCTCACTTCATGTTAGCAGATGGGACACAGACCAAACTAAAAACTGAAACTACACATCAAATAACTTTTTTCCAAAGATGGGTTCTGTTATTTTGGGAAGCTGATGTATGTTCAAGTGTTCAGTTCCTTGTGAACATCATTCCTGTGGCGCCATCCTCAGCACGGATTCTTAGCATAGATTAATCAACAGTGTGGTGTCAGGGTCAGTCTATTTGTTAGAGGAAATAAATCTCCTTTTGTCCTTTTAGAAAGAGGTGGTGTATAAGAAGAAAGAGTCCATTTTCTCATTGGAAGAGTCTGAGTTTCGACAGCCAGCTGTTCTGACAATGCAAGTCTGGGACTACGACCGCATCTCTGCCAACGATTTCCTGGGTGAGACACAAACAGACAGAACTATAAAGTCACAAATATTTGAAAATATTTACTTTTACTGAAACAGGCTTGTATGAGAGATGTGACTTCATCTATAATTCATATTTTAGTCAGAAGCCTCCCCATTTTGTCCTAATTTTCTTTACTGTTAATGTAAACTTCATGTCTCAATAAATTCTGTATGATGTCAATTTTTACAGTACTAATGTTGTTTTACTGATGTTCACCACTCTCCAGAACCAATGCTTTCATGCACTAACTAGTTCCAGTAATGATACTATGCTGTTTTAAGCACTGTTATGCTACTATAAATGACAGTTATTTCACAGTAAATGTTGTTTAAAGATAATTCTTCCAATTGCTCTTAATCTGCAGCATCTTCAGAGTTGCTTTGTAGTGACATTAATTAAACTGGAATTAATTAGTGAGTGAGTCATGTAATTCATAAATTCACCCCAGAAATCTCAGATACAGATACCTCCAAACATGGACTTTTTTTTTAATTTAGGTGAACTAACCCTTTAAATTGTACATTTCTGGGTGACCTTCATATCTTATTTATTCAGCATTCAGGGTGCATCGTGCAATAGAACAGTTTCACCAAAATCAGAGTGCATCCTTAGCACATTACAGAGCAAACTCTGGGTTCTAACACCCTCTTGTCATCATCCTTCTTTTCTTCTTCCTCCTTCAGGCTCCATAGAGTTAAATCTCAGTGACATGGTGCGAGCAGCAAAGTCATCCAGTAAGTGTACGATTGAAATGGCGAAGGATCGGGCTGGCCCTCGATTCTCTATCTTCCGTGCCAAGAAGATGAAGGGCTGGTGGCCGCTCACTCGCTTGAAGACAGCTGAGGACTTTGAGAAGGAGGAAAAGGAGCGGGAGGAGGCCAAGAGGAAGGGAAAGAAGAAGAAGAAGAAAACAAAGGACAAGAGGAGCAATATGAGACAGGAGGACATCCAGTACACGGACAGCAGTGGCAGTACTTACCTGCTCATGGTACAAAAACCACAATACTTGTATACAAATGATGCCAGACAAGGTGTGATCAATACAAATTGGCTGTTTAGATCTGTTTGACACTGAAACACTGGAACTATGTGTTTGTGTGTGTGTGTGTGTCTGTGTGTGTCTGAAGGGGAAGGTGGAGGCAGAGCTTCAACTGGTGACATTAGAGCAGGCAGAGGCCAACCCTGTGGGGCGGGCCCGCAAAGAGCCGGAACCTCTGGACAAACCGAAGTATGACACACACACACAGAGTTAAAGAATGGATTCAATGAATAATTAGTTAAATGTGGGTCTCATACAATAGCTGCTGCTGCCCATGCCATTGCTATTCCTATACACTGATGCAGGTTTTACTCACAATACATCTTCCTATTGAGCTTTCAGTGTGAAAGACAAAATCCACAATCCTCCCACTGTGCAAAAATACACTCCAAAGTTTGTCTGAGATTAATACGAGGCTTCAGCAGTCTGAGTTAATCAAGTCAAGTCTATACCGTCCACAGCAACATGCACTTATAGCCAACCCACAGTGGATCAGACTAGTCGGCGTCTTAACTACTGGAAGCCACTGCTGGGTTTTAGGTGTGATGACAGTGGAAGGTACTGGAGGCTTTTTTTGGTGGTTTTCTTGTTTTCCACTCTTCTCCTGGGGGCTTCACATTACGCTTGAAGCCCCCGTCTAAGGTGCTGAATTGGTGGGCGTGTGTTACCCTTAAATATCTTTCTAACCTTACACCAAACCGCATTTCAAACTATTTTACTGTCGTGGGTACATTTTGGAATGAAATTTTTTAAGGATAATTTTCAGGATAATAGGCTGTTGGTTAGCAAGGTTGCTACCACAATTTATTCAAAAAACATGCGACCTCAATTCCAACAAAGTTCAGAAAAAACAACAGCAAAAAAAACAGAATTATAATAATTTACTCATCCTTTTTGGCATATATTCAATTCAGAACAGTAAAAGGACAATTAATTTAATTTTTACCACAGGTTCATCACTTTGTGGAACACGTAACTGAATAAAGTACATAGTAATACTTCATGGGCTCAGGAACCATAGACACAGCACAGTGAGTGAACTTAAACCGTCCCCTGCTCTCCTTCTAGCCGTCCCACCACCAGCTTCAACTGGTTCGTCAACCCGATGAAGACCTTCGTCTTCCTCATCTGGAAGAAGTTCAAGAAGTACATCATTGCTCTGGCCATCCTCATCATCCTCACACTCTTCCTTGCTCTCATTGTCTACACACTGCCACAGCAAATCTCTGCTCTCATGATCAATGGATGAAGAAACCTACAGGGACATCCGTCATCCTGGATGTCACTGATAGTCGGGTTTCTGATCCAGAACCGATCCGGTTTACAACTGGCTGAAGTTATAGTTAGCCTGATTTCCGTGAAACTCATGATTTAATATTTTTATACTCACCGTGCTAGATTACCCAGCACCCTCATTTATATGAACACAGCCTAAATCATGGGAGCAATAATCAGGGATCTGTTTTACTTTTGGATCCATCTGTCACCAAAGAAAATTACTGTACATGTATTACTGCAGATTTAAGTCAAATATTTATGTTGTGTATATTAAAGATAGTTTGACTCAGAAACTGTCCTGCAGCATTGGACAGATTTGTTTTGGACGTACAGCACAAATCTGACCAGATAAATCAGCACCTTTCCTACACATAAACATAACCCTATTGTATACAAGTGTAATTTTGTTGATTAAATACAATTGTGCTCACAAATATTTATTTTAAAAGTAAACAAGTATGCAAATAAATAAACAAGTACATTCTTATCTTTATTTCATTTTGCACTGACTCAGACCTGAAGATGATCTGTTCAACATTCAGTGTTAGCTGCTATTTCTGAGTAAATAAATTTCACAGCAATTTTAAACAGCGATTTTATGAGACTGTCAATAAGAGGCAGATTGTAAAAGACAGAGTCAGTTAAATTAGTTGTTGAAAAAAACAAGCATCTGTCTCAAAACTCAAGGGCACTTTACAAAGATAAAACAAATGCAAAGACAACAGATAAAAGCAATGCAGTGTAAAATGGGACGATGTAGTTAGAAGGAGTATTTTAATTTATTTTAGCTGTTTTAAAAAGGTCAGTTTTGAGTCTGGATTTGACCTGAAGGAGAGATTCAGTGTTACGGACATCCAGAGGGAGTTATTTCCAGAGTTTGGGAGCAGAGCGTCTCAAAGCTCAGTATATGAACAACACGAATATCAAATTATTACGTTACATTCATTTGTAACATAACATAACACTGGGACAGAATTAACTTTTGTGACTGGATTTCATACCTAAATTGAATTTGCAGTGGGTGGGTGAGTGGGGTGATCATCCTCATCCTCATTCTTGTCATTCTCATCATAAATCAGAAATCATCAGAAATAATTAAAAGAAAAAACAAAAAAAAAAGTCAAAAAACAAACAAACCACAATGCACACACACTCATAATATTAACAGCTGTAGATATTTAGAAAACATATATGCACACATCCAATAAGTCTGTTTGTGCTGATGTAATAACTCATCGACCATAAGGATCATAAGGATGGTTCATTCTACGAAAGACACACAGAGAGACAGAGAAGACATTATATTGCACTTCACTACACAGACTTTAATATAACTGTGCTCTTGATTTGAAAAGAAAACCAAATAAATTTTCTACATACGCTATTCATTATACTTAGTTTACAAGATACATGGGTTATAAAGTTTGAAATTAATCTAAACTCTACCTGGCTATAGAGGTTGCAGTGTTCATTTCAGCCGCAAAATGAACAAACCACATCCTGATGATTTAGCTAAATGTTAAATATAGTCATTAAAATGTAAAAGGTTCATCCTGTGGAAGCAGGAATGTGGTTAGGACATTACATGATGAGCTTCCCAGTAGATCGTGAGATATATGTCTGCTGATTAAACCTTACCAATGAGCGTCATAAGACAAAAAATCGAAACAACCACAAGAAGTGTGATTCTGTCCTGATCGCCAGAAAGTTATTTTTCTTTTCTCATAATGAGAATATGATTATGAGAAAACACGGTCAGACTTATGAAGCTGAGGGGATTGAAATAAAAATCAGGATGTCAGACTTCATCCTTGTCCTTGGGCTGACCAACAGGAAGTTAGAAATAGTTTATTTACAGATGCCCGCTCTGATTGTTTCCTCTGAGACCTTGATGATGTTGGATCGGAGACTAGTAGAGTAATGATGTCAGGTGAACCAGAAAGACGCTCAGTTTGCGCCAAAACTATGTCAACTGCCATTAGACTACACTGTGTCATTTTACGCCATGCTTATGACGTGGTTTGAGGTTCTGTCAGTCAGTCTGTCTTTGGTTTAGAGTTAAATATCTCTACAACCAGGCCAGTCGGATTGGTTCCTGCGAGAGACTGTACAGACATTCATGTCCCCGAAAGGATAAATCCTACCGACTTTGGTGATCCCCTGACTTTTCCTCTAGCGCCACTCTGAGGTTCACATTTGTGGTTTTGAGTAAAATATCTCAACAACTATTGGACCAGTTGCGGTGAAATTTGTTTTACACATTCATGTCTCCCTCAGGACGAATTTAAATGACTCATCTATCTCATCTATGAGCATCATCAGCATGCCAGCAGTGTAATTGGGGGCGTGTTAGCAATGCTTACATTTGACTAACAACAGCCTTGTAGAACTTTTGGCCGTTACTCTGGAATTCATGTGCTCATTATGACAAAATTTCAAACAAATGTCTAATAAGACAAAACAATGAAGTGATGACATTTTTTCACCCTGACATCCTAATGTTTTCTGTCCACTGTTCAACCTCATAGCTCATGAACACAAGGGCAGATTGTGACCATATTTCACATTTGGGCACATATTGATATTGGGTGTCCACCTTGAAACTGTGCTGCTTGTCTGGATCTGTCCTTCTGTGTTGAAGACATGTGTGAAGCATTAATGATTTAGAATTTGTAGCTTTTTTGCAGCAACATCCGTAGCTGAAGTGCTGTAGTCAACCACAAGCCCATTGGCTTTGTCTGGCCTCGCAGATTCCCATGGACTGTATTTGGACCTCCTGCTGCGGTCCTGCTTGACACCAGCTACTGTTGTTACCACTGAGTCACATTTCTACGTTATTAATACTACTGCTACTTCTCTCTCTCTCTCACAACCCAATCGGTAAAGGCAGATGGCCGCCCACCTAGAGCCGGGTTCCAGGCCGAGGTTTCTGCCTTCTAAAAGGCAGTTTTTCCTTCCCACTGTCACCAAGTAGGGCTCATGTGGGTCTTGTTGGGTGTCTCTTTGCTAAAAATTAAAGCTAAGAGTTTGGTCTAGACCTGCTGTAATTGGAAAGTGACATGAGTGCCAGGAGGTATACAACAGTGACGTGGAATTCTAGTTTTAGTTTTATTTTTTTAAAATAAAATTATGTGGAAATTTCAACTCCAAACTCTTTTAACTCAACTTTAAGAATATCTGACATGATTTAAAAGGACGCTGGTGTAATGGGTGTCAGTCCATCTCGGTGCTCGGTCAGCGGTGCGCGCCGCCGCGGCACACAGCCCAGATGCCGTGCATCGTGAACGCGCCTCTCCGTGCGGTTTGAATCAAGAAGGAAAGAATTTTAAAAAATCAGCTGGTGATGAAAACACACAAACGTATTCCTTGAGTGGATAGCACAGACCGACTTAATTCTATCTCTTGAAGCCGGTCCCGGTGTTTCGGGCGGTCCGGAATTCGCTCAGCCCCTCCGCTCTTTGTCAGCCGGTTCACACACAGGACCCGGGCGGATTTGAGGGTTTTTCTGTGGATGAAGCAGCATACCGGTGAGATATTCGTTGGCTTCAACACGCTAAAATCCCGGGAGTGTTTTAATTCAGCGGTGCTTGTGTTGAACGTGCGCTGGGAGGATTTCTTTCCGGCTGGATTTAATCACCTTTTGTCTGGAGGAAGAAGCGGCTGATGCTGCGGATCACAGTGAAGTCATAGCCTGGCGGAGGAGTCACCGGAGCAGGTCTTATTTAGCGTTTTAATCTGCACGTTATCTCCAGATTTTCTTCACGGCGCAGCGGAGGGTGTGGAAACAACGCCGATGATCATATCACTTTAAATTATTATTTGTTTTATTTTATTATTCACCATGACTGGAGGACGGCGTTAGGATTCCGCCTGCTCTTTTGTGTGCAATTGATCACCCCTGTCACGGACTCTTTAGTAAGTCTGTTCCGGTTCTGTGCCGGGCGGTCCCGGTGTGTCCCGGGTTGGGGAGCACCATGCCGGAGTGTGTGTCGGTGTCAGAGTTCTTGCAGGAGGTTCAGGAGGACTGGAGCTCCCCCACCACCTCCTCTTTCACCTCCAAGATGATCAGCTGCAGGAACACCGTCTACCTGCTAGAGGAGGTCAGTGCTGACACAGGGGCTGCTGGTGGTAGTAGTGGTAGTAGTAGTTGTAGTAGTAGTAGTTGCAGCAGCGCATTGGTGGACCGGATATACTCTGATCAGTATGAGTTGGACCAGCTGTGTTTACGCTACATTCATGGCCCAACTCAACTGCTTGGTGACGCAAGGGCAAAATTGAGCTGCCGGACCCCCGTGAATCTTACCTTCTCTTTGTACAGTTTGGCTATACTGAAATCAGCACACTTGCCAGCATTTTCAGAAATGAATTTTATAAATTGCAACAGCAAATATGTTTTCAAAGAAATGTTTTTCTACCTCATAATGACAAAACATTTTTAATAAACGTAGCTGAGAAGACGCAGCATGTTCAGAATGAAGGTATATGCAGAATATTTGCTGACAAAGTACAGATGCAGCAGCTCCAGAAGGCTTTTATGGTTCTGTTTGGACAAGAGTTGCAAGTATAGAGACTGCATGCAGGACTCCAGGTTTGGTCCCGGGCCCTGGTGTCACAGTCCTGTTCTTCCACCCCAGCCTCTGACTAACTTCTGTGAAGCACAAAAACTAAACTCTAAGTTCCGAAAGTTAATACAAGTGGGTCCAGTTTTCCATCCCACAGAGAATTTTTGCAGAGAAAGAACTGATTTCAAGTCCTACGCTGAATCCATTAACAAGACAGTTTTGTCTGTTCATATACAAATCAGTTCATTGACTAATTGTTGTGAACAGATTGTGTAGCTCTGAAGTTGTTCTACTGCTGTGTGACGCTTGCTTACGCTTGTGTTTGGGGGGGCACAAAATCCCCCTGCACACACACACACACACTTGGTTAGTGTAGTCACTGACCCGGACACTTGACCTCAAGAACAGAGACTCAAACTGGCCCCTAGAGTTGGCATACTAGGGCCACAGATTAATCCTCATTAGGATTCATTGTTAATGTTAATGAGGGGGAGCCAGAGAGATGATTATTAATGAGGATATGAGTTAATCTGCACACTGATCCCACAGTTCCTCAAAGCATGCATGTAAATGTGTGTGCTGAATCTGCCCGTACAAACAAGACAGCTGGGTTATCAAACATCCAGTGAACAATAAGAAATCTCAGCTGTGCGTACGTTCGCTCATTTACATTCAGAAAAACCCTGAAAACATGGTCACAAACACAACTTTGGAGGCCCGAGCCTTGATGTGAATGTAATTATTGTGGAAAAAGCAGCAAATGAGACAGATTGAGACAAAACCCTTATAGAGGTGTCTTACAGAGTGTGACCTGCTGAAATGTTGAGGATACACAAATTAATATCTTCCCATTGTGTTGTATCGCCCAAGCCAAAGTCATACTTCAGTTTAAAACATCCAATTTCAGCTGCCTCATGTGGAAATTCAGAGTGATGAGACTCACACAGGAATGCAGCCGCCTGTTGTCAGAGAACAAAGCTTGTCCTCTGTGTGTGTGTGTGTGTTGAGTCAGCAGGTGAATTAGTGCTTCTACATCGCTCTGCATGAACACACACACACACACATTCAGCAGATTCATGTACTGTGTTCTCCTCTGACTGTGTGTATGTGTTCAGGTTCTGGACAGTGATCGGATGGTGTTGCAGAAGATGAAGAAAGCTGCTAAAGCCAAGTACACGTCAGGACAAGGTACACACTTAGACACACACATAGAAACAAACATGATACTTCCTGTACTAACAGTGCTTCCCTCTGTCAGACCACGTGTCTCACCTGGAGCAGTACATTAATTCGATGGAGAAGCTGTCGGTCAACTGTTACTCAAATGGAGAGACAGAGGTTGGCTCAGCCTTCTGCAGACTTGCAGACTTTTCTAAAGAACTTCTCTCTCCCATGAAGAACCTGGTAAGTCATCAGCGAGAGCCATGTGATGTCACAGAGGTCACAACACCTGTGACCACCTGATTACAGCTGGGGCCTCCAGTTAGTCCGATGCTGCTTTACAACTCAGTCCGTTACTTTGTTCGAGTCCTAACGAGCTGGAGCAACCTCTGACTGAAAACCATGTGGGAAAAGCATTAGATCTAAACATATGATTAGTACTTAACCGCTCTTATCAAACTTCCACTGGAAAAAAGTCTTCAACTACTTAAGTTGATTACTTAGCTCATTCTGAATTCCCTTGGCAAACCGTCTATCTGAAATGTCACAGTTGGCTTAAATCTCCGCTAGAAAAACCTCTGATAAAAAACCAAATGCCTCTTAACTGTTTCACTGTAAACTCGAAAACCTATAATTTCACTTTAAAGAGCAATTTTGAACTTGACAGGAACAACCTCTCTTTGCAAAGTCTCA
This sequence comes from Scatophagus argus, assembly GCF_020382885.2. Classification (NCBI taxonomy): domain Eukaryota; kingdom Metazoa; phylum Chordata; class Actinopteri; family Scatophagidae; genus Scatophagus; species Scatophagus argus. The sequence continues at coordinate 2,399,175 of NC_058495.1, forward strand.
AGTGGTCCGTTATAACCTCTAATGAGAAAAGTTCTTAACTAAAAGGTTCTAATGTAGGGGAATCCAGAGCAACGGGAGTAGGAAAAACATGTAGAATCCACAGAGAAAGCCCCCCCCCCACCCCCCCACCCCGGCCAGGTATTGGATCAGGATCATCTTGCTGTGACGTGACCCTATTAACCATAATGCCAACTGGTCATTCCAAACTTCCTTTTGGAAAACCTCTAATTAAAATCAGTCTGAGATCAACATTTGCGTACAGAACATCCACTGGGGAAAATGCTTATTAAAAATCAATTGTGAAGCTCTCTTGAAACTGTTTCTCTTTAAATACTGGGCAAATTTGGGATTAAAAACTTGTGATTTCAGTGGAATGGTCCATTCCAAACCAGACTGGAAAAACCTCTGTTTATAAACTGAGTCTTAACTAGACAAAACCTCTGACTGGGTGACAGTTCCATTTAAAATTCCTCTGAGAAAATCTTGCTTTAAAATCATTCAGAGCTCTGCATTTGCAAGCAAAACTTTCAATGGGAAAGCTTTTGATTTAAGATCATTTGGTGTTTTAACTAGTCTTTTTCACACTTCATTTAGAAACATGCTATTGAAAATCTATGAGCTATTCTTGACCGGTCGATTCCAAATTCCAGAGGAAAATCCTTTAATTAAAAATCAATACACTGTTAATGGATGCATTCCTAATTCAAATGAAAAAAATCTATGATTTTGGTTAACTGGTCTATTATGACTCTGTTGGAAAACCAACTGACTTAACCGGTCAGTTTGGAAACTTCATTGCAAAAAACTTGACCCTCATAAAAATCAGATCCTATTCACATTTTGATTGGAAAAACCAGTTGGGATTTAACTAATCCATTTCAAGCTCCACTGAGAAACTCTCTAATCAAGGAACTCTGCTAAGTTTTTACTTGGTCAACCTCTGATTAAAAATCAACCAGAAACCGTAATTGAATGTACAACATGTTGGGTGCTATGCCAGCTATTACCATACTATATTGTATACTCTGCATGCATACTATACTGCCTATTTTTTATTACTGTTGACAGTGGAAGTCACTTTAATTGTATTTTTCAAGCAGATGTGCAGTATTTTAAAAATGAAATGCAGTACCATTTAATGAACTGAGTGTGTGTGTGTGTGTGTTTGTGTGTGCATGCAGTTAAAGAGCATGCTCCACAACATCAACTTCTTCCTGGACTCTTTGGTGAAAGGAGACCTGAGGGAGGTGAAGGGGGTGAGGATTTTATATTTACTTGCAGATTTTCATATAAACTGTCAGAGATGTCACAGACCTGAACATGAACATGATGGTGCTGTCACCCTACTCTACCCTACCCTGTCTGTTTGACAGTCTCTGTCTTTGTCTTTGCAGGACCTTAAGAAGCCTTTTGACAGAGCATGGAGGGACTATGAGAGCAGATTGTGAGTGGTGATGTTACTGTTTACGTGCACACTACTATCTGTATAATCATTTTTTGTGCATGTAAATGTCATCATTATTATTTCAGAAACCTGGGTGAGTTCTTCTGTGGGTATGAATATATAAATATGAATCTGGATACTTGTGACTGCTTGAATCTTTCTGTCACTGAGCAGACACTTTGTCAAGGTTCTTCAGATGCCTACACTTTAAGAGTTTTGTTAAAAGTGTTTTTGTCAGTGGGCGGCACGGTGGTGCAGTGGTTAGCACTGTCGCCTCATAGCAAGAGGGTTCCAGGTTCGAATCCTGGTCTGGGCCCTTCTATGTGGAGTTTGCATGTTCTCCCTGTGCCTGCGTGGGTTTTCTCCAGGTTCTCTGGCTTCCTCCCTCGATCCCAAAAACATGCATTATCTGGCTACTCTACATTGCCCCATTGGCAATGGTGGAGGTGAGGCTTGTTAGCTACATTACATATAGTTATGTAGTTTAGTCCAGTGGTTCCCAGCCAGGGGAGAGTTTTTTTCATATCGTCAATGGATTGTAACTGATAGGTTACAAATAAAAAGAGATGTGCAGGCCATCTGTGTGGAATACTTCCAGTGTAATTAGTGCGTTCATATGAAGCGCCTGTGTGTGTTTGTGTGTGTGTGTGTGTGTGTGTGTGCGCGCAGTAAGCAGGTGGAGAAAGAGAAGAGGGAGTTAGCTCGTCAGTATGGGATGGTGAGGAACGAAGTGAGCGGGGGAGAGATTGCAGAGGAACTTGAGAAAGAGAGACGCTCCTTCCAACTGAGCATGTGTGAGGTCAGTGTCTCCGCTTCCTAATGTGACCCAGCCTCCTTTTCTGTCCTTACCTACTCAATCTTCTTCTTCTTCTTCTTCTCCTTTCTTCCCCTTTTCTTTCCCTTCCGTCTTTTCTTCCTGGTCTTGCTCACACTTTTTCACCTCCTCACTGCTGCTCCTGTTAAAAACACGACTCTGTTGAAAACATATCTATCACAAAACCCTCTCTCAGTATCTGATTAAGGTCAACGAGATAAAGACAAAGAGAGGAGTGGACCTGTTGCAAAACCTCATCAAACACTACCACAGCCACAACAAGTAAGAAGAACACACACACACACACACACAAGCCTACATGCAGTAGAGTGACATGGTATTTACTGTATTTGTGTGTGTGTAGCTTCCTGCAGGAATGTGTTTCCACCACTCAGAGGCTGAAGCAGTACATGGAGGAGCTGAATGGAGTCCTGGTGACGGTACGATAACTAACAGCAGTGCATTTTAATACTGAGTCTGTAAGGAATCCTGCAGCCTCCGGGGCTCGCTAGTAGACTCTTTGTACTCAAGTACAACTTTTAGAAACCAGTGTTTACAAAAGATATGATTCATTTTATTCACTTCAGCTGTCAGTGGTGTTAATGTTGTGGCTGACATAAGCTCTTCTTCTATTAGTGAAGGCTTTACACGCTGACCTCAAATAACTGCAGTCACATGACTGGCACTCAGCCAGTCATGTGAGAGCTTATTATAGTTCCACTTCTGTTTACATGTTGCCTTTATTTCAAAATTTGAGCACACTGTTATTTAAAATAACTTAATGTGAGATGAAAAACACAGCCCTCTGACTGTGTTTGAATGGCATGTTTGTCTGGATTCATGCAAATGAAAGTTGAAGAGCAGGATTCAGGTGAGCTGTTGTGTGTCTGTGTGTGTGTGTGTGTGTGTGTGTGTGCAGGTGAAGCATCGTCAGGAGGAAGAGAAGAGGCAGCTTGTGTCTCTGAGAGATCAGCTGAGGCCAGTCGTCCACACAGAGCAGGTCAGAAACACAAACACTGACTCTAACATCCTAATACTGTTCAACACGTCACTAATGTGTGTGTTCATGTGTGTTTGTGCAGGACTCTTTACCTAAGCAGGTGTACAGTATGCATCAGCTGCTGGGGGACAAACAGTACGGGACAGAAAGAACAGGATTCCTCTACAAGAAGAGTGACGGGTAAAAACATGACGACACACATTAACAAACAGGCTGAAGCCGGGTTGCACCAACATGGATTGGTTTTTCAACCAGATTAACTTCACACTATGTTGTGCCATCTTTATAACTCATCTAAAATGAGCAAAGATTAAAGTTACAATATAAGATGTGATCCAGTATTAACTTTAAACTTAAACTTGAGGGGCTTTATCTTTTAAAATGGCTGTGTTTTTTTCTGAGATAAACTGAGCAAAATAATTAAGTTCTCAAAGAAAATGTAGGGATGGATTCAACCCAGTTAAGTTTTATGATGCTGCTGAATTTCTTTCAAGAGAAGATGCTGAACAGGAAGATTGGAGCTGTGAAGCCATCACGAGTATGCTAACAAAGTTTTTAGCGAGCTAGCAAACAATGTTTCATTAATCAAATAATCTAATATAATCAAATAACCTAATTATAATACCAGAGACTTACAGAAACTGAATGAAATTAAGCAAGTATATATTTTTAATGATTCAAACAATCAACAGGCCAACCTACATTTGTTTAGACAGACTGTGAAACATGCAGCAGAGCTCTGGATTTCTTCTTTTTAAACCTAGTTTTCCTGAACTTTGATTAGATCTAATCTCAGATTAAAGTGATGTTTGTTGGTGCATCCCGAGCAGTAGGTCTAAAACTGTGTGTCTGTTTGTTTTTCAGGTTGAGAAAAATGTGGCAGAAGAGGAAATGTTCAGTTCACAACTGTTACCTGACCATCGCACACGCTACAGTGAGTTACCTGTGTGTGTGTGTGTGTGTGTGAGATCGCCCGCTGAATATTTGGTAGTCGCTTTGAACTTGCTGATCTGGTTTGTGTTCAGCTGCTCTGTAAACACACACACACATGAGTACCTACTTAGCTGCCTCTCGTTGGTTTTAACAGATGATATGACATCACCACCATCCTAGCTTCCCTCCACTGGTTGCCAGTCTGTTTTGGAATTGATTTTTTTTAAGATTTTACTGATCACTTTTAAAGCACATCTGGGTCTGGCACCAAGTTACATAGTAGAGTTGTTGTCCTCTTATGAGCCAGCTTGCACCTTGAGATCCTCAAGTGGGGCCCTTCTGGTTGTTCCAAAGTCGAGGTTAGAGACTAGAGGTGACCAGGCCTTTGCTGCCAGGGCTCCTCGGCTTTGGAACAACCTGTCCGAGGAGATGAGGCTTGCAAGGTCAGCATCTTCTTTTAAATCACTTCTCAAAACCCATTTGTATAGACTGGCTTTCATGTGATGTTGTCTTTGTACTGTCCCCTTTAACTTAAATTAAAAAATTTAAATTGTATATTTATTTATTTAAATCTAAAGCCTTCACCATTTGTCTATTTATCTTTTGTTTATTGCCTTCTATTCCTATACAATTTTTTGTTTTTGTTTTTAGTGTTCTTAATGATTGTTAAGTACTTTGGAAACCTGGTTTTTGAAAGTTGCTATATAAATAAAATTATTATTATTATTCTTATTGTTATTATTATGAGTATTTGTGTATTACGTGTATTGCAATGCCTCAACCTCCAATTTGTACATTTGTATTCAATTAGTAATCTTATGTATATAGTTGTGCTTTTATCATATATTTTTCTATCTACTTTTCAATAATTTATTGAACTTGCTTTTTGGTCAGTCACCTCTAAAACATCCTCCACAAACCTGCATGAAAGGTGCAAAACAAATAAAGATTTCATTACTGATCACCCCTTCCCCTCTTTCTCTCTCTCTCTCTCTCTCAGCCCAATAAACCTCCAACCAGACTCAACCTGCTCACCTGTCAAGTTAAACCAAGTGTGGAGGACAAGAAATGCTTTGACCTCATCTCTCGTAAGATACACACACACACACACACACACATAGTTTTGTTTCTATTATTTTTGGGAACATTATATAGACTTACATTCATTTCCTAGAGGCTTAACATCCACCTAACCATAATAATAAACATTAGTTGCTTTATCCTAACCATAACCTTAACTATCATGGTTACTGTCCCTCCGCCCTTTGTTTTATGACATAATAATTTGTAATTTACTACTATTTTTACCCTTATACAGTTTAATACCGATATGAACTAAGCACTTTATGGTCCCCACTCAGATTCTTATTTATTTTTATTGCATGGTTTTACTTATTTTATTATGATGTATAATTTTGTTTTTAACATAGCACTTCCCTCTCACTTTTATATTTCTTGTGTGTGTACTGACATGGATAGCACTTATTTACTGTGTGATTTGTAGTTTTTTAGCACTTATTTTATTCTATGATTTGCCCTCCTTTGGCACTTTAGGTGGGAACCAAACTTGGCTCTGATATTCCTACTCACCACTAGGGTTCACTGTGGGCCCATCTCTTTAGGGACAGCACCATCATGAATGGTAACCAGCCAGAGTAGGCATGATGGATGAATGTGGAGATGGCCAGGCTGGGACCCCTGTGCCAGTGCATCAGTAACCACAACTGTGGATAAACAAAAAATTATTACTCTTACAAACCTAACCCTAACCTCAGGCCAACCTTAAAGCAAGCCTTCACCCTAATATGCCACCACACACACACACACATATATATACACACACATACAAGGGAATGTGATGCAGCTATAAAATACTGAACTAAAGTTTGCTATTGAAGAGGCAGGCCTAAAAGCCACCCATTTTACTCATGCCTATAGCTAATGTTTTAAGCACTGTAATGTTCCTTTGTGTACCACAGAAGTCCTGCCATTTGATTTTTTAGGCTACATGTATCTAAACATTTCAAAAGGCTGAACCAAGAGTTTTTAAAAACTCAACCTACTCTGTTATTCTCTTATCTATGACAGCTCCACATTTTGTTTAATTCTCTCTTCCCCTGTGCTTTGTTTTCTGTTGTTGCTGTCCCTCAGACTCAAAGCTTCACTGTGGCTAAGGCTAATGCCTCTTTCCTTGTCGTCCTTTGGTTGATTTGAGCAGTGGCGGGTCGTGCATTTGGTACTGGGGCCTTCAGTGGGGACATACCTGACTTAGTCCACCTCTTAATACAACCACTATCACGTCGCAATTATGAAAAACCATCAATACCATCCAAAAACGCAATGTGACAAGGCGTGGCTTTAGAGAGAGGAATTTTGCATGTTGAGGATAATTAACATTATTAATACAACAAGAAACACAGTTAAGACAACTCCAGACCTCTACACTACAACCACAACTGTGCCATGTACATCATCTGGAGCAGTTCAGAACGTGTTAGTCGCACTTGGCTGTGACTTTTGCTCTGACCGACCAATCAGAGGAAGGAAGAATGCTGACGCTTCACAGAGCCAGCTAGCTGAGACCTGGGAAGTGTCACAGCGAGGATTCTGAAATCTGATTGGTTAAAGAAAAGGTCAATGGCTAATATAGTTTAAATTGCGTGGGCCAGCACTACTGAAGACCCTGGGCAGATTAGACATGGCAACACATAGGCTGAAATCTGATTGGACAAAAATCAAACATCCACATACACGTACTGGAAGCGGTGCAGCCGAGAGAAACGAAATGAAGAGAATAAACTGTTGGGAATAAATTAATACAATTTCATGGAACAAATATTAGAATTTGTAGGTCAGTGCTTCTGATAGCGCAGAGAAGGCCTTGCTGGCCCTGAAGGCCTGCCACTGGATTTGAAGGTCCACATTAATGCAATTATCAGTCACATTTGGAACACCTTGCAGCCAATGAGTATCCAAAATTTTAATTGGCCAGTTTAAAAAGCATGTATCACAGTTATATCTGTTAATATATAATTGCATATATATGTCCTCCAGATAATCGCACCTACCACTTCCTGGCCGAAGATGAAGCTGAATGTGTGGCGTGAGTCAAAAATTAACTTCTGCCTAGTTGCTGATATAGACTGATACTGGTATCACGGTCCATTAATGCTGATAATCATAGAAATTAAAAGCATTAAATATGCTGTATGCATCTATGTGTGCCTGTGGGTGTGTTCAGCTGGATCTCGGTACTCAGTAACAGTAAGCAGGAGGCTCTGAGTGTGGCTCTGGATGGGGGGAGGAGAGGTGGAAGAGACGGGGAGAGCAGTGTGGAGGATCTGACCCGAGCCATCACTGAGGACGTCAGGAGGATGCCAGGGAACAACAACTGCTGTGACTGTGGAGCTCCGGGTAATCAATCAGTCAGTCAGTGCATCTCGTCTTGTTTCTCACTCCACCTCATCTTCATCCACTTCTAACCAAACATGTACGTTCCATCTCCAGTAGGAACAGTGAAACTCAATGAAACTCATCTAACTGATATGACAACGACAATAAAATGAATTTCTCTCTTTCTCTCTGTAGAACCTGGATGGCTCTCTACCAACCTGGGTATCCTGACCTGTATCGAGTGTTCAGGGATCCACAGGGAGATGGGGGTCCACGTCTCCAGGATCCAGTCTCTCAGTCTCGACAGTCTGGGGACCTCAGACTTGCTGGTTGGTCTTGTCTGTTAACTAACACAATAGTCCATATCCAGTCCATCCTGTGGTCCAGTGGTTCCTAACTTATTATTATTACAGTTATTATATCATAAATGTGGGCATAATAGTGAATGTTACAGTGCTGTAGTGCTGTAAAGACTGTATGTTGTAATGCTGTTTTGTACTATAAATACATTGAGTAGTTGGTGTTCCAACCATTTATCAATTATTTTTAGTGATATATTTATTTAACAGTTTAACAGTTAATCCCTTACATTTAGCTAATAAAATTAGTTACTCTACAGCCTCTCTCCTTGTACCTCCTCCCTGTACAGCAGAAATGATTCAGCTAGGCGTTTCATGTCAGTCCAAGCTGTGGAAGTTCCCCAGCAATGAGTCATTTGAAATTGTCTTGAATGAAACTAAACCCAGCTGGCAGACGGATTGGTCTTGTTTTAGCTTGTTGGCTAACAAAGTGCAACATGTAAATCGGATAACTTCGGAGTTTTAGTGAGGTGGATGTCTCTCTGATGGAGACAGTTTAGCAATTTCTTCAATCAGTTCAGACTCTGTGGTCAGAATGGTTAAGTTGATTTATATGGGGTTAAGTTGGTTTTCTAATTAAATTTCCTGCTGTATGTACTTGAGTGCAGATCATTTCTACCTTCTCTCCCTCCCAGTTGGCTAGAAATGTTGGTAATGCTGGTTTTAATGAAATACTGGAGGCAAACCTGTTGAGTCCGTCACTAAAACCCTCTCAGCACAGCCACATGTAAGAAGCGCGCACACACACACGCACATGCACACATGCACACATGCACACACACACAGCAACAAAAAAACACAGGTTTATGTTATTGTAGAAAAAATATACTTTTCATTTTATGCTATATATTTGTGGTGTGTGTGTGTGTGTGTGTGTGTGCAGGGCAGAGCGTAAAGACTTCATCTTATCAAAGTATCAGGATGGTCATTTTGTGAGGCGGAGCTACAGCTCTACTGCAGCGCTGCAACTTGGTCTGCAGGAGGCGACAAAGAACTGCGACATCTATGGCCTAATCCAGCTGTACGCTCAGAGGACGGAGCTGAGTCAGCCGCTGCACACACACATACAGGTGCACACACATACTGCTATCAGTGCACCCAACAAACAGTTTAACTCCTATAAACACACACACTCAGCAATCTTTTTTCATGCCAACAGGAGAAAGGAGAGACAGCCCTCCATCTAGCTGTCCTACTGGCTGACAGGATGTCGCTGCACATCCTGGACTTCCTGGCTCAGAACTGGTCCGTCCACTCTGATGACGTTTATGAATGATTTCGTGTCAGTGTATATTAATGTGTCCCAGCGTTTACATATGCTTTTGTTTTTCTTCAGCTCCAATGTGGACATGCAGACATCAGCGGGAAACACAGCACTGCACTACAGCTGTCTGCACAACAAGAGCGACTGTGTGAGACTGCTGCTGAGAGCCAGAGCCAACACACACATCAGTAATACACAGAAACACACACACACACACACACGTTTGTACATTCTGCTGAGGTTGTTACATATACAGTTGCTGGCTTGGCTTGACTTGGCGAGTCATCTTGGCACGGCAGGGATCTCCTTTGCAACAGGTGTACCTGCTTCAAGGTGTGTCTTCAGCTGATGTCGTGCTTGTCTCAATGACGTTTAAAAGCAGCTGGCTGATGTAAGCTGTAACTACTGGTGAAAGAAGCGGCCGTAAAACAGTTGTTGTTTTTGCTGGGAGTGTTTTTCCGTCACACAGCACAGGAGGTTACACAGGTTGTTTACCTGTTGGAGGTGAGCTGCTTGCAGAGGTGCAGTGAGGGCCTGCTGTCTGCAGCTCTTCATCTAAAATCTCACTGTGGCTGTTTCTGCTTGTACTCTTCCTCTCTACAATACTGAACAATAGCTTCTGACAAAGCCATGCTAATTCTGTGTTAGACACATTATTTTTGGTCAATTGCTATGCTGTTTTGTTATTGAAAGGCTTTTGTTAAGAAGCCGCAACATCAGAAAATGGTTTTCATCATAAAATAATTTAATATACATTGACATCTCTCACGCTGTTAACATTTGCCATGCATGCCTATGTCTAAACGCACCAATGTTTTACATCTTGAATATATAATATTTTCTGAACTATATACTATGAATACTCAGTAACACTCTAGTAAGGAGCCTTCATGATCAAAGAGACAGGTAATTTCTAGTCTCAGAAGTAGAATTGCAGACACACTGTTGCCTATAGTATATAACATATAATATTCCATACACCATAATCGGGCAGCACGGTGGTGCAGTGGTTAGCACTGTTGCCTCATAGCAAGAGGGTTCCCTAACCCTAACCCTGTGCCTGCGTGGGTTTCCTCCCACAATACCAAAAACATGCACATTAGGTTAATTGGCTACTCTAAATTGCCCCTAGGTGTGAGTGTGGGAGTGTGTGGTTGTCTGTCTTTGTGTGTTGGCCCTGCGATTGACTGGCGACCAGTCCAGGGTGTACCCCGCCTCTCGCCCGTAGTCAGCTGGGATAGGCTCCAGCTCCCCCGCGACCCTGACGGATAAGCGGTATAGAAAATGGATGGATGGATGGATTACCATAATCTTCTTTGTTCATGGGTTATAGTTAGGCTTAGGTAAAGTGTGTACTGGTTAGAGGTTAGAAGTTTTTAGAAAGTGAGGATATTTTTAGGAAGTTAGTTAAGGTGCAAAAATGTCTTCAACTGATCCTCAAAAATGTAGAAGTACATCAACTTTTCCTGTTGAACTGTTTTTAACAGAGAACGAGTTAGGAGAGACCGCTCTGGACGTGAGCCGCAAGTTGAAGCACAGCGACTGTGAGGCGCTGGTGAGGTCACAGTGAGGTCACAGTGAGGTCACTTCTCTAAATATGACTGCCAATGTGAGACTTATCATAAATGTGTGTGTTTGGACAGTTGCAGCAGGCCCAGTCCAACCAGTTTGACCATCACGTCCACGTGGAGTACGAGTGGAGGCTTCGTCGTGATGATCTCTTTGACAGTGACGATGACTTCGATGACAAGGTAAACCAGCCAGCAGCCTGCTGATATATCCATTTAACTCCTTCTTTGTTCGAGAAGAAAAACTTCAAGACATCCACCTTATAGCTCTGCTATAATTTTAAATGATATTTCTCTGCTTTCTGCTTTTGAATGAGGGGTCTTTATTAAATTCGTCAAGAGAAAATTTGTTGAGAATAACTGTGAGAAAGTGACTGTATGCCGTTAGGAAGGATCCTGCCTTGTTTCTCCAGCAGATTTATCAAAAGCTGTTATTTATAGCCTTGATTTCCAAAAAGTTGTGACACGGTGTAAAACATAAATCAAAACAGAATGCAATCATTTGCAAATCCTTTTCAACCTGTACTGAATTAAATACGCTACAAAGGTTGGTGCAGGGTGTTCACTGACAGGTCTGAAGTGCAGGCAGGTCAGTCTAGTTCTTGCACTATTTGACTAAGAGGCCATGCTGCTGTAACATGTGCAGAATGTGGCTTCAGTGTCTTGCTGTCCCTGAAGAAGAGGCCGTCTGGATGGCTGCATGTTGTTCAGATACCTGTATGTACCTTTCAGGATTAAAGGTGACTTCACAAATGTGAAAAGGTTACCCATACCATGGGCACTAACACACTCCCATACCATCACATATGGTGGCATTTGAACTTTGGGCTGGTAAAAATGCCTGGTCCTTTTCATCTTAAGCCCACAGGACATGATGTCCATGATTGGACCTTTGAATCCACTGCACACTTTTCCACTTTGTGTCTGTCCATCTTAGTTGAGCTCCAGGAAGTCGACAGCATTTCTGGATATTGTTGATTTATGGCTTTCAGTTTGAATGGTGGAGTCTTATCCTGCATTTGTAGGTGCAACAACAGTATTTAGCAACAATGGTTTTCTAAAGTGTTCCTGGCTCTGTAAATCAGAGATTTGGGTCCTGTGAATCTTTTAATTATTTTGTAGACTGTGGTTTGTAAAAACCCCTCAGTCCCTTGCAGTTGTACATCGAGAAACATTCTTTCACTGTTGGACTGTTTGCCCACAGTTTTTAACAAAGTGGTGAACCTCATGTCAGCCTTGCCTGGGGACAACCAAGTCTTTCGAGGATGCCCCTTTCATACCCAGTCACAATACTTTGACCTGTTCCAAACAGGTGTTTTCTGAGCAGCACTCAGTCTTTCGTTGTCCTTGTCCCAACTCATTTATTGTTGGCATCAAATTCAGCATAAGCATATATTTACAGAAGTCAATGAACTTGATTAGGTAACACATTAAATTATTAAATATATTACATTTTGTTTTATTTATGTTTTATACAGTGCCCCAACCTTTAACTTTCTTAATTATTGGATTTTAAAGCTATTGTTTTTCTTTTTCTTGTCTTCCTGCACTCAGAGTCATTGTTCTTGGTTGCTGGAGGAATTTTATTTGATTTGAAGTGTGTGTTATTTATCTCCATATAGCTGAGGACTTTACCCATGCTCTTCTGTTTCAGAACGGTCCAGTGAAGAAGGAACGCTTCTTCTCTTCTTCGTCCTCTTCCTTCACCTCCTCCTTCTCCTTTTCCTCCCGTCCCCTCAGCTTCAGTCATTCCACGTCCTCCTCCATCACTCCATCCTCCTCTGGAACAGCTGGAGGAGGTCTGCTCAGTGTTGGAAGGAGGCTTGCCATGGCGATGGAGCTCCACAGTCGGCCCTGTGGTTCTGCCTCCAGCCCCCCGCCTCCTCCACCGTCCTCTCCTGCACCTCCACTGCCCCCAAGGGTCAAAGGTGAGCTCAGATCCATTATGACCACCATTTTTTAAATTTGGACTAGAGACTGAGGATATATATGCATGTGTTTTCTGCAACTTCAGTAAGGACTGTCACTTAACTGCAGTCACAAGCCTTGCCTAAAACAAAACCTGCACCTTAATGAAAGCCAGTGACTTATCTCACCCCTTGTCAAGAGCTTCTATTTCAGACATTTATGTCATTTTTTTGTCCTTCAGCCTGCAGTAGTTGGCATTTGGGCCCTTCAAACTAAAGTTGCTGGTTATGCAGTTAAGTCAACTCTGTGAGCTTGAATATTACTGGATCAGTACCAACAGATTTTCTTTCTTTTATACATGTATCTAGTTCAGAAAATGCCATAGCTTTGATTTTGAGGTCATGTGGTATTTAATTGTCATTTTCCTGAGCTTGTTTACTGAAATGAGCCCCCTCTCTCATACAAACAAGCAGAATGACTTTTAAGTCCAGGGCCACAATATCTACTGCCCTGGTCTTCACTCTCTTAAGTTCACTCATTCAGTGTGTCATTCAGCTGCATTGTCATGGCTTGTCTAAGCGATGGATCGGGTTCGTGTTTCTCACAAAGAAAGAATTCTTCTGAAACGTTTGAAGTATGGACATCTACCTGACATGGGGGCTCATTAGATATCATTTGGGACACTTCATTGTGACACTGACACTGACCTTCATGCTCAGTTTCACAGCAGAGATATCACTAGTGGGCCCTGCTAATGCATGACATTTACTCATTTAAGTACCCTTACAGGTTGATTTACAAGTTTGATTTATTTTTATATCAACTAACTCTTTGAGGTCAAAATTTGGTGCTGTTATCACAAAGTTGCGTTGCATTTGCATTTAGCCGGCTCGCTTTCCATTTGATTCGACATCTTTTCATTTGTGCTGAGCTAGCAAGATCCATCAGCTACACAAACCAGCTGTTATGTCGCATTATGAGCCCTGGCTCACAGGGGAGCAGTTAAATCAGATCAGAATTCCTTTATTAATCCCTGAAGGGAAATTCTTGTAACCATGAAGTGCTTTGACGGTGATCATATCAAAACTGGCTGGTAACCAAGAGAGGGTAAAGGAGCGCCTGATCTTGCCCCCTTGAATTTGTTAAAACCCGAGCAGTTGTTTTTATACCAGTTGAAGGCATAAAATAACTTTTTGACTGTAATGAATTGCAATAATGTAAGTTTCCATGAACAGTAAAATAAAGAAGAGCTAATCAGAAAACAAGGAGGCTTGTTACTAAAATATAGTCAAATACTCACAAACATCTTTATATCATCCTCCAGCTCCCAATGTTCCTCCTCCTCCGCCCCCTGCTGGCGGGGAAGGAGCTGGGGAGGAAGATGAGGAGGAGGTCTTCTTTCCCATGACAGGCAACAGAAAGTCGACCCCTCCCCCTCCCATCGCTGTACGACACAAGAGGAGCTGCTCAGAGTCCAGCAAGCACGGTAACATCTGAGAGACACACAGCTATTAATCTGTCAAAGTGAAACTGTGTGATTAAATGTGTGCGTGTGTGGGGGTGTTTGTGTAGATTACAGGCTGCCAACCAGTCCCAGGATCTACAGCAGTCCAGACTCCTCCTTTAAGAAGAAGTGAGTATCTGTGACACAATCACACAAGAGAACTGGGCTTCTTATTGGATCCATAGTGGCATCATGTTACGCCAGCCGAAACCAGACAGTCTGAATTGTAACATTTTTATGCAGAGATTTCCAAAAGCGCTGGCTGTCGGCCAGATGGCCAAACATTTCCACTTTCTGTTTCAAGTCACATCACCGTTACTTTTTAGATCTTGGTTGTTTTACCTGATGCTATATCTTTTCACCCAGTGAAGGTTTTTAGTCATCACACACCTGGAACACGAGTTAGTTATCAGAGAAATGAGCTGAGCTAATGTTAGCAGCAGCTTGACTCGCAGCAATACCAGATGTTCTTGTCCACCAGATAGAGTCAGAAAGTGGCTGATTTTTAACATGAAACATGCTCAGGTCTTGACATTAACACATGTCCTCAGGTGAGCGGAGTGCGTCATGTAGCTGTCAGAGCAAGTAGCTGGGCAAGTGAAAAATGAATGTGTTCTCTAATGGAGCACTATCTTAAAAAGAACAAAACAAAAAAACGAAATGCTGCGTGCTGCACACTGTGTCGCTGAAGTGGAGCTTTTCCAGGTGAGATGTTGAACACTGTGACTGCATTTCTATTCTATAAATGATATTTGGAGCAAACATTTTCCATTTAAGCAGTTTTTGATTCCAGGGCCATTGTAACATAAAACCTTGCACTCCCTGTAAGCAGACTTCTATTTCAGTGTTTTAGCTGCAAAATTGTAAATTTTACTATTTTACACAAAGTGACACCATTTTCCAATATTGGGCCTTCTCTTTCAAATAATAAATAAAAATACATACTAGGATGACATTTTATTTATTTTTCTTTACTGGATCCATTTACACTACGATGGAACTACAAACAGCTTTATGTACAATGGACTCAAATTCCTTAACTTCTTATGTTTAAAGTAAGACCAGAAATATGCGTATAAGCCTTACAGTCGAGGAGCCATTCCTGATTCCTCTTGGGTATGTTATTTTAGGCATGTAATACCTTGGGATGGGGCCAAGGCGCTTTAGTGTGATTTAAAAGATGACGAGTTGCCACCAAATTTACAGAACAGAAGAATTTATTTAAAGTTGAAATCAGGATTTTATTTTTTTCAGTAGGTGCAGAAACTGAAGCGTCTCTTCTTCAGCTGAGTTGTACCGACCTCTGGTGGACTGACACTGTATTACACTTCAGATAGTACACCTGTGTCCTTCTGTCTCTCCTTACTGTATCTCTGTCTGTCTCTCCAGGCCAGCTTCTCCTCTCATTTCACTGGCTGAACGAGGTGACAGAGGTACACAAACATCCAGCTGCTTCCTCTCTGATCCACATCTGTTTGGACTCTGATGAATGTGTCACATGTTTAGAAATGGTAGCTCACTGTGTTGGCCCCAGTGGAGGATGAATAGCTGGCAGCTGATAAAATGATGTTGTCACTTCTATTTTTCCATCTATTTCTTCAAGAACATTAGTTTTAATTTATGATATCACTGTGTTTTGTTTCCTGTCTTTTTGATACTTTATTGTAGATCTGCAATGATGAGTCAATTGATTATTTGATTATTTAAGAGAAAATGAATTGCCAGCTATTTTGACTATTCATAAATTGCTGAAGTAATTTTCCAAGCAAACAATGCAAACATCTGAAGCTCAAAAATTTCCTGATGTCTCAATTGGAGTAGACAGATAAAAGCAGTTTTAAGATATTTGATTTACCAAATAATAAACAGATTTAATTTAGCAGATAATCTGTGGATCAGTCTGTAATACTTTTTAGTTTCTTGATTTTATTTAAAAAGTTTGAACTGCCTCTAAGGCATTTTGGCTTTCTAAATGCCAAATGCCATAAAATGATCACACATTAAAAAAAATTCCAAATCTACTTATTATTAAAAAGGAAAGAAACCTCTGCATGAAAGAAGTAGAATTAAATATTATTGATCGTCTACATTAAAAACATTAAATCTAGCACATTAAATGCTTCTCAAGGCTGTATTTACCTTTTTATTCCATAAAATTACCTAACATTGAAATATTTACATTGATTTTTCTCACCGAGGTTTTCGGAGAGCGGACAGTGATAGTAGCTCCACCCACATCCAGCACCCTGCCAGTCAAGCTCTACCCAACAGCTCTCCCACCAATCAGCACTCTCAGAGCTTTGAGGGTGACGGAAGAGGCCCTGCCCCACAGCCGCTTCCTCGCAGATCATTGGTGAGATCTCCAAAAACCTTTAACTCCTTAAAAACCACCTAAAACCAAACACATCACGACACTTCAGCAGCACTTGAGAAACAAAGTGTGTTGGAGTGTAACAAAGCACGTATATTGAAGTGCTGAACCATGCGTAATTCCATTTATGTTACTTCATACTTCTACCCTGATGCATTTCAGAGGTATTTTTTTATTCCACTTTATGTATTTGATAGTTTTTATTACTAGTAACTTTGCTTATTTATATCGATCCATCAATCCATCCATTTTCTATATCCACTTTCTCCATACAGGGTCTGGGGCGCTGCAACCCATCCCAGCTGCTAATATCATTAAAACAAAATATAATCATCTAACAAATTATGATCAGCCCAACTCTTAAAACCACGTTCCAAGCAGAAAAAATGTTCTGCTGGGAAACCTTGTGTCCTGGCATCCATGTGGATGTTCACTTACATGTACTTGGGTCTTCAGAACTGTTTAAAAGGGTGGTGTGTCAGTGAACATCCACATGAATAAATGGTTTTCCCAGCAGAACATTTTGCATTGTAATAAGATTGTTACAGTTATTCACTTCACCTGACAGTGGTTTGAATGTTTTGGGCTGATCAGTGTATACTGTATAAGCACCCAGCAGGGTTTAATGGTATTAGTCCACCCTTAAACATTATACAGCACATTATAATTCAGCAATATACTGTACATTTTTGTGGAATGGAAGTTACTTTTACTTTTGGTACATACAGTGTATTTTGGTGTAAATATTTCAGTATCAGCTGAGATTTTGAATTAGAGCTGCAAGAATTAGTCGATTAATCAATTAGTTGATTGAAGGAAAATAAATTGCCAACCATTTTGTCAATCAGTGAATCATTTCAGGGTTTTCTTCAAGCAAAATTGTCAAATGACAATTTTTTGTGAAAATAGTCAGGAAATTAATCAATAATGAAAATAATCGTAGTTGCAGCTCTATTCTGAATGTAGGACTTTTACCTGTATTGCACTGTAATATTGTTACTTTTATCTAAATAAAAGATCTGAATATTTCTTCTGCCAGTGGAGACAAACGTATATAATTTTGGCTAGTTACATTTACTTTGACAGTGCATACATTTTCTTTCTTGCAAATTTGGTCCTTTTCAAATGATCAGAATTACTTATTTTGATTTGTTTCTCAGTATTATTTACTTGTGTCCATCAGCCTCGGGGTGCGACGGCCCGTCGGGTTGAGGCGCTGTACGACTGCCAGGCTGACCACCACGACGAGCTGAGCTTCTCTGAGGGACAGGTACTGGTGGTTCTTGGACAAGAGGACAGTGATTGGTGGGTAGGTATCATCATCCTGCACTCTGATTAGTGCTCCCATTGGTAGTGCAGAGAAACAAAATGGCTCCGGCTGTCCATATCTGTTCATGTTCACTTGACTCAGTGGTTTAACTTCAGTGTTCATTATGTCAATAAAAACTGTGAAGAAAAATTTCATTATTTTCATGACAAATACAAGACCTAAATAAAAAGTGGTATTTAGAAAACAAAAACATTAATGAAATCTTGACTATTAATAAAAAAGCACTTGGCGACAGTGGCGAGGAATAACTGCCTTTTGGAAGACAGAAATCTCAGAGTAGACCAGGGCTCAAGATGGGAGGCCATCTGCCTTGACCAGTTGGGTTGAGAGAGAGAGAGCAGGAGCAGGAGAGAGCAGCAGAGTAATAATAGAATTAAAATAGATTATGACTAAACAGTAGTAATCGCAGTAAGTGTCAAGCAGGGCTGCAGCAGGAGGTCCAACCACGATCCATGGGAACCAGCGAGACGAGAACGCACAAGGACTCCAGGGAAGAAGCTGAGTTCGTAACATGCATTAATGGGACATAAATGTGTGCAGAAGGAGAGGGAGAGGAAGAAAGAGCTCAGTGCATCATGGGAGATCCCCCGACAGTCTAAGTCTATAGCGGCATAACTAGGAGTCGGCCGTCTTAAACGTAGAGAGAGTGTCCGCCTCCCAGACGAAACTGGAAGATGGTTCCATAGTAGAGGAGCTTGATAGCTAAAGGCTCTGTTTCCCAGTCTACTTTTGAGGACTCTAGGAACCACAGGTAGCCCTGCATCTTGGGAACGCAAAGCTCTGGTGGGATAATAGGGAACTATCAACTCTTTAAGATAGGATGGTGCCTGACTGTTCAGGGCTTTATGTGGAGGAGGAGAATTTTAAAATCTATCCTGAATTTTACAGGTAGCCAATGTAGAGAAGTCAGTACAGGAGAAATATGATCTCTCATGCTGGTTCTTTCGAGTAATCTTGCAGCAGCATTCTGGATTAGCTGGAGAGTCTTTATAGATTTATTGGGGCAATCTGATAGAAGGGAGTTACAATAATCCAGCCTCGAAGTAATGAATGCATGGACTAATTTTTCTGCGTCTTTCAGACTCAGAATGTGCCTAATTTTTGCACTATTGCAGAGGTGAAAGAATGCAGTGTTAATTATTCGACATGTGTGGGTTAAAGGACATGTCCTGGTCAAAGATAACTCCTAAATTCCTTACAGTGGAGCTTGAGGCCACGGCTAAGCCATCTAGCATTGCTATATATTACAATCTAATTAAAGAGTTTGGTCTAGACCTGCTCTAATTGTAAAGTATCATGAGATAACTTTTGTTGTGAATTGGTGCTATATAAATAAACTGAATTGAATTGAATTACATCACTGGATAATTTGTTTCTAAGGTGTTCAGGGCCCAGAACAATAAGTAGGAAATTGCAAGTCATCCAGGTTTTTATGTCTTTAAGACATGCCTGAAGTTTGACTAGCTGATTTGTTTCTTCTGGTTTCATTGACAAGTACAATTGTGTGTCATCTGCATAACAATGAAAATGTATGGAGTGTTTCCTAATAATATCACCGATGGGGAGCATATACAGGCTGAATAATATTGGCCTGAGGACAGATCTTTGGGGAACTCCATGACTAACTTTTGTGAGTGTGGACGATGTATCATTAACATGAACAAATTGAAATCGATCTGATAAATAAGACTGAAACCAGCTTAATGCAGTTCCTTTGATGCCAATTAGGTGTTCCAATCTGTGCAGTAAGATAGAATGGTCAGTGGTGTCAAATGCAGCACTAAGGTCTAACAGTACAAGGACAGAGATAAGTCCCTTGTCTGATGCCAGCAGGAGGTCATTTCTGACTTTGACCAATGCTGTTTCTGTGCTATGAAGAGCTCTAAAGCCAGATTGAAAATTCTCAAATAAGTTATTATTTTGAAAAAAGTCATATAGTTGCATGTTGTTGGCTTGGATGAATATATACGTGAATGTAGCTGATGAGGGTCAATAGGAGAAAAGCAGTCAAGATGATTATCTGTTTCTACTGTTGTTTCTAAGGTTCCAGTGTTTTGATGTCGATCAATACTAGCTGAGGTCAGTAGGTGTTGAATTTTGTCTCTAATGTTTAAGATCTTGTCATTAAAAAGGCTATAAAGTCACTGCTGCTGAGGGTTACAGGGATACAAGGCTCGATAGCACTATGGCTCTCTGTCAGCCTGGCTACAGTGCTGAAGAGAAACCTGGGGTTATGTTTGTTATCCTCAATTTATTTTGAGTAGTAGGCTGCTCTGGCAGTCCGTAGGGCCTTCCTGTATAATCTAAGACTGTCTTGCCAGATTGAGCGAGTTTCAATAAGTTTGGAGGAACGCCATTTCCTCTCAAGTTTTTGCGCATTTAGCTTTAATTTGCGAACCTCATTATTATACCAGGGTGCAAGTCTCTTTTGCTTTAGGCGTTGTATTTTTTTGTGGGGCAATAGAGTCTATCACTGTCCTTAAGGAACTTGCAGCACTGTCCACAAAATGGCCAATTTGAGAGGGACTGTTGTAATGTTCACTAATATCAGGACATGATACTGAAGTAAATGACAATAGAACTGCTTCTTTAAATTTAGCACAGCACTATCAGACAGGTATCTAGTGTGGGAGTGTTTTCTTAGTGGTATGAAGTCAAATAGTACAAACTAAAAAGTTATTAAACAATAGTCAGAGAAAAGAGGATTTTGTTCAAAGGCTATTAAATGTTCTACTTCAATGCCATGTCAGAACAAGGTCAAGAGTGTGATTGAAGCAGTGAGTGGGTTTATGTACACACTGACAGAAGCCGATTGAATCTAATAGAGAGATAATTGCTGTGCAAAGGCTGTCATTACTATTGTCCACGTGGATGTTGAAGTCGCCCATAATAATTACTTTATTAGTTTTAAGGACGAGACTTGATAGGAAATCAGTAAAAATGAGTATGGGCCAGGATGTCAGGTTAGCAGCGCTGGAGCAGAGGGCTGAACCCTAGATGCAGAGTCTAACATCGACAGGCAGGGAGGCAGAGGTCCAGAATAAGAGTCTTTTAATATTAACTCAAAAATCACACACTTAGTGTGGCATGGAATAACAGACTAACCGAGGACAAAAATCAAGGCATGATGAGAGAAAACAATTCCTGGCACGAAGACGAGTCAGAGGCAAATATCCATACAAGAGCAAAAGTAAGCACTGGCAGGAAGCAAATGCAAGTTCAACAACACTACAATACAAGACAACAGCAACAACACTACACACCAACATCGTGACTCCACACAACACAACAACCACAACTAACTGACGGGGAAGACGAGGACTAAATAGACAACATAACAAGACACAGGTGAAACACATTAGGGACGAGAAAGCAATCAGGAAAACCAAAGCAAACATGAAACAGAGATACACAGGGGAAGTGATGCTTTCAAAATAAAACAGGACATGACAAATACCTGGAACATAATACACATGGAACCTAATACACAAGACAAGACATGAAATATGACATGAGTCATAGAAACCAGGACTAGAAACCAAAGGACAAGACACAACCAACAGTCAACACGGCATGACACAGGAGCGTGGTACACTACAGCAATAAAAACTGGTTTTACTGTTTTCTAGGTTGAGTGTGAAAGATTAAGAGTAAAACTTTCGAGTTAATGGTAGTTGACTTTGGGCTTTGGATTGAATGATCGGTTTGGGTCAAAAATGGCTGCAACTCCACCTCTTTGGCTGGTGTCCCGAGGAATGTGAGTGTTAATATGACTGGGGGGAGTGGATTCATTTAAGCTGACATATTCTTCAGGCCAAAGTCAGGTTTCAGTTAAACAAAATATACCTATATTATAGTCCAATATTAACTCATTCACTATTACAGCTTTAGATGATAGAGATCTAACGTTTAACAGTCCACATTGAATTCTCCTATTTGTTGTAGCTGTGGAGGTGTTGGTGTTCATCTTTATTAGATTTTTCATGCTCCTCGTTTTGTATTTGATTTAATTAATTTAAGTGGTCGGGGGACAGACACAGTCTCTATGGGATATTGGGTGGGTAACTGTAATGGAAGTGCAGAGAGGCATGTAGGACTGCAACTCTGCCTCCTGGTCTCAACTCTGGGTTGTCAGGGTTTTGGTTTAATGAGAAACTGAGTCAAATTTCTAGATATGAGAGCTGCTCCATCCAAAGTGGGATGAATGCCGTCTCCCCTAATGTGTCAAACAATTGCTGGTATCAGCTCCTTAAATGTCAGGATTTGGTGCTTTGTCATTTATAAAAGGTTTAGGTTGTTGGTTGGATAAAAGAAGCAACTTGAAGACCTGATTAATTGATATTGAAAATGATTATTAGTTGCAGCCCTACAAACAGTTACAAAAATGTAGGTATATACATTTTTGTTAAAAGATCAATGTGTGTGTGTGTGTGTGTGTGTGTGTGTGTGTGTGTGTGTGTGTGTGTGTGTGTGTGTGTGTGTATAGCATGGTTACATAGAGGATGAACCGGACCAGAGAGGTTTGTTTCCGTCCTCCTTCGTCCAGCTGCTCTTAGACTGACATGAACCTGGACCGAACCAGACTAGACGAGGACCAGTACAGACATTGCATCAGTGGAGAACCTGAACACGGAGCTCAGGGGAACCACACCACAAACATCTTGGATCATTACTGAGCAGCAGAAGCTGATGCCCCTGATTCACAATGGAGCATGTTTCAGGTCCACCTTCCAGGAGCTGACCACCAGCACCCTGTCGGTTCAGCCAACCAGCGTTTATTATGCCTTCTGTTACCATGGAAACATTACCAGACCAGCAGACCAGACTAGTCTTGTAATAATGTTGCCATGGTGACAACCTCACAGAGACGATCAGCGATGACTGATGGCGATGATACCTTAATTTATTTATTTAAAATTTAAAACAATATTTTATTAAACGCACAAATAACAGCAGGTCTTCAAAATACAATTCTCTGGACTTTTATTTTGAAGTTGATTTAAAGAACTTTTGTATATTCTAATTTATTGTGATGTACTTATTGTTCCTGTGGAGATGCTACTACACAAGCTGTTGTACTGTACTGTTTCAGGCTCTGACTCCTTTAAAAGGTTCAACTTGTGACCAGAGCACAAACAACTGTGGGATACTGAAGAGCAAAGAGAAATGTTGCCTGCTTCTCAAAGTCAAGGATGCTTCCTTAGTAGGACAGGTTCTTCCAAGTCATGTCCTATGGTAGGGCAAGACTCCTTCCCAGCATGCAGGGAACACATATGTGAGTGTGCATCGTGTCACTGAAAAAGTACCACCTTTAATGAGTATAGTGCTGTCTGGGATGCCGTCCCTTTACTCCCATTTGCCACTTTTGAAAGACTGGCAAAACGTTGTGCACATAGATGACAATTGGTTGCGATAATAGTTTACCCAAAGACAATTCGTCAATGAAAAGAGGAAACGTGCACATGGGATTGTGGGTACTTTTGTGTTGCTGAGAATACACACAGGGTAAATCTTGAAAAGCTCTGCCTGAAGGACTTAGTCTTTTGGAGAATTTGAAGGACCCTGGACTCTGGGACACACCCAGTGTCTGCTCTAAATTCAGGTGACATCAGTCAGGAACGGGCCTCAGAGGAGGCGGAGCCTAAAATACAACACACTGATGCTTCCAGCTGCCTTCAATTTGCAACAATGTATTGCCACCACTATCGCAAAAACAAATTTCTCAGTATTTGGTATGCAGTGATACAAAATAATTCAGTTTTAACAATTAACTTTTATATAACTTAGCATATCACTATACTTTTCTTGTAAATGCTAATGTGTCACATACACACCACTCTCACTGACTTACCGTACTTACTTAGATCTTCTACTGGAAGTGGAGCCAAATGTTGTTTGTTTCTTGTGGTGGCAGCAGTACACTGAGGAACTAATAGACATCTCAGCAGAGCTTTTCTCATTTGAGTTTGTCAACATCCATCCATCCATTTTCTATACACTCTCACTCTCACACCTAGGGGCAATTTAGAGTAGCCAGTTAACCTAATGTGCATGTTTTTGGTATTGTGGGAGGAAGCCGGAGTACCCGGAGAAAACCCACGCAGGCACAGGGAGAACATGCAAACTCCACACAGAAGGGTCCAGACCAGGATTCGAACCTGAACCCTCTTGCTATGAGGCGACAGTGCTAACCACTGCACCACGGTGCCGCTCTAGTTTGTCAACATTTACCTCCAAAGTTTTTGATGGAAAAAAAGGCTGTGCTTTTGTTTCATATATTTTTATTTCATTCAAAATGACAGCGGTGGATTCATGTTGTTTGGAAACATCTCAGTGTTCCTGTCTGGAACTACGAATGCATGAACTGATGATCAGCAGGTTGTTCAAGTGGAACTGATATTTCTTTCTCTTTTAACAGTCATGGTTTAAATATGATGAGCTGAATTAAAGCTATAATGACTGCAAATACATCATAGGTACATCTTGTTTGGTTAGTCTGTCTAAAAACACATAAAGTCGTTATGATGGAATTACCAGCATCTGATTGGTTGATTTGATTTAATCTTCACCTTCCTGTAACCTTGAAGGAAATGTTATTTTATTTTACTTATTTATTATAAGTTTCCAGACAGCAGGGAATCTAGAATAAGCACAACTTTGGAAATATACTTATACAAGCTTATATTTTTTTTAGCAGCGTGAGGAAGTAAATATTTCTACCAGATTCCCAAACCTTGCATCCAGATGTTAAGTCCAGCACCGGACACCAGAGGGCTGGTGCGCTGTCATTTAGTGGCTCATCAAGTGGATAATCTCCCCATTTACCAGCCGGGAAGTTTTCCCAGAGAAGCCAACAAAGTATTAGATCTCAGCAGTGAATGAAAACTACAAAAGCAAGCAGCAGATGCTTCTAATTAAACAACAGCTTATGACGACTTCGTTCTCAGGTTTCAAAAAAGCACGCAACTTGTTGCTGACAGACAGGGTTAAACTTGAAACTGCAGCCGAACTAATTTCAGAGCAGCTTGTGAGATCGCCTAACAGCGCCTGAAATGTCTATTTCCAACAGCTGCATGTGACAATTTTTATAACTTCTAGGAAAAGACTGTCTGAAAGCGTGCTCTGTTATTCCAATTTAAACTACGATTCATAGCATTGGGACTACAAAGACACAGTTACTGGACAGAGCTTGGAGAGTTGGTGGGACACAGCCAGGGGGAATGACTCACTATGACTGCAGGCTTTTCAGCTGCACATTTAGTTTGTTTGAAGCTGACTGAGCTCTCGACTGAGTGATTTCGCCCTGGCAGACTGGTCTGAATCTGGAAACGGATCACCAGACATTGGGCAACGTCAAGAGGCTTCCTGATTTTACCATCCTGCGTCATTGTGATTAACACGGTTTTCCCGCTATGTCAAATTAGCTCCAAGGCCTGGCGCTTCTTTCTAAGGGCTTGGTTTGTACGCATCAACAAGCAACAGCATAACCAATCATGTACTTTGTGTGAAAATGGCCCCTGCTGATCAAATGTTTAGCGGCATCTAGTTGTTGTGTGGCGTTAATCAAAGGTGCACACAACCCATGGGAAGAACACCGGATTTGTAGAGTAGCCCTGTGCAAACAAAAGAACTGCTGGAAGAAAATATATAATCATTCCAAAAAAGATGATCAGATTCCGATTCAGACTCTAATTAAATCAGTGTGAAAATGTCCCGAAATTCCTGATTGCGTAAATAAATCCACCATTCAGACAACTGTGACTGACAATCTGCAACAGTTTTCTTACATTCACAGTACTGTGACAGCACTCTGCATGCTGTCGTATACCTTTAACAGGAAGTCTGGCAGACAGACAGCAGACTGACTCCTTGGCTACCTGCTGGACTGACTGCTGAGTCAGTCTCGCTTCATTCATATGGTTGTTATTTTTGGTTGGACTTGAGTACATTGCACCACATCTTCCATTCATTCCTGCACTGCACACACTGGTGATTTTATTGATAGTTTAACTTTGTCCTTGTTGAGTTTTGTTCAATAAATCTTTAGTTAAAAGCTGCGCACCGTCTCCTACTCTTTGTGACTCATCCGTTGATGAAGTTCAACAGTCGGCAGCTTTCCTCATGGAGTCACAGCTTAAGTTATGCTGTTGAGTCTGACTTAACTGATTAACATTGATTTTTTTTCTGCTACAGGAGCTGGAAACCCAGTCCTTTTAAACATATCTGACACAAATATAGTGTTCCTGTTTTGGACAGTCTGATCAGCTGAAAAGCTGTGGACTGTTGAATCATATTATTATTATTATCACATGGAGAAGCTCAATCACAGGCTGAGAACTGAAAACAGGCTTCTGCTCTTGCTGTCTCCAGCTATATTGTTGAGACAGGAAGAGTCAAAGTGACATGTTGGAGAACTTTTCCCATTTCCAGTTCCTGTCTGTCCAGACAGAAACATCCTCCAAATTGAGATGGTTTGTTTTAGGACTAAATGGACGGATTATAAATGATATAAGATACAAAAAGTCTTTGTAAAATGGTTGGACAAAGAAGCAACAACAAAGTTGCCATTACTTCTTGAAGGCAAAGTGCTTTGATAAAAATGAGGATATTTATCCCTGTACAATGTCTATAAAATATCAATTAAAAAAAAAGAAATAGATAAAAAGTCTGTGGTTGTTCCCCGCTCAGAGCAAAACCTGTGTGGTTGATCCTTGCAGTCACACAAGGCAGGACGGTTTGTCTGTTTCAACAGTGGAGGATCCCAATAAACAAACTCAGCATGAGGCTGCAGAGGGAGGATATCTGAGTCCTGCTCACCTGATGGAGGTGGCATGTTTAGCTCCTCCCACCCTGAAGGCTCTCTCCACAGGTGATCCAGATTTGGCTTCAATCTGGTGTACCTCTGTCTTACTGAAGGCAGATTTAACGGTATGCAAAAAGTAAGCATGTGTGAATCCTGTCCAAATACCTTAAAAAAAACAAACAAACAAACAACAACCAAAAAAAAACCCAAAAGAACAAAATGTGGCAGCCATATACGGTCCAGAGTGGGCTCAAATTTGGTTTTACAGTGCCAGAGGACAGCCAGGAGAGCTGCAACTCTGCCAGACTCAGCGGGATACCAGAAGAGATGTTGCTGGTTCTTGGTCTAACAGTTAAGTGGTGACTGATCTGCCGGTCTGTTAGTCAACAGGTCTGCAGGTCTGTTGGCCAGTTTAAAGGTCTGTTGGTCAGTCAGCATGTCTGCAGGTGTGTCTGTCAGTCTGTGCATCTGTCTGAAAGTCAGTCAGCAAGTCAGTCTGTCAGTCTGTAGATCTACTGGTTTGTAGATAAGCAGGTCAGTGAGTACCAGGTCTGCGGGTCTGTAGGTCAGTGGTCACTTCACAGGTGCAGACTAATCTTGCCTTCCTTCGCAAGCTGGTGAATAACCTGCGTTTCGAAGTCTGCGCTGTGGACGCCAGTCTTCCTGAAGGCTCCAGCATACCGATTCTCCTCCCAGTAATGATGCCAGTTCCCTTGCTGGTCCGCACCGTAACCGAACACAGACACCTGAGCAAAGACAGGAAGTGAAGCCATGACATAACGCAACAAGTAGCCTTGCATGCGTCACAAGGTGCAGGGATACTGAGACAAGAATGGTCAAATGTGGATATAAAAGAAAAATGTCAATTTGGTTGTTCAAATATTTCTGGGTCCCTTAATGTTCCGACAGGACAAGTCTTCTCAGCAGTCTGCACTATTACAGAATAGGATGACAACATCAGCATGTATGTTGTATGCATGTGACAGACTCCGCCCCCTCCCTCCTACCTGGTCACAGATGTGCAGAGCGAAGATGATGGCCAGCATGCCAGTGGACGGGTAGCGACCGTGACGCTCATTCCAACGATCATTAACATATGTAAAGAACATGGGGTTCACCACCAAAACCTAAACACACACACACACACGCATGTACACAAACGCACGCACACAGACAGCGTTACTATGGTGAAGGTTTAAAGTGTTCAGTGGCTCTTTGGCAGTTTTCACAGTTTTTGCAGCACTTGATAGGCACCTGCAGTTTGATTTCACAATTGCAAATTAATATTAAAAACAGCTCATGTCTAAAGAGTTAATAGTTCCCTATTATCCCACCAGAGCTTTATGTTCCCAAGATGCAGGGTTACTTGTGGTTCTTAGAGTCCTCAAAAGTAGATTGGGAACCAGAGTCTTTAGTTATCAAGCTCCTCTACTATGGAACCATCTTCTGGTTTCAGTCCGGGAGGCGGACACCCTCTCTATATTTAAGAGTAGACTAAAAACTTTCCTGTTTGATAAAGCTTATAGTTAGGGCTGACCTAGGCTGGCCCCTAGTTATGCTGCTATAGACTTAGACTGCCAGGGGATCTCCCACGACGCACTGAGCTCTTTCTTCCTCTCCATTAATTCATATCACTAACTCACTAACACACTAACTTCTTCCCTGGAGTCCTTGTGCTTTCTCGTCTCGCAGGTTCTCATGGATCGTGGTTGGACCTCCTGCTGCGGCCCTGCTTGAAACCTACTGTGGTTACTACTGTTTAGTCATAATCTATTTTATTTCTATTACTACTCTGCTGCAGTTGGTACCATTATGATTGTTACTAATATTGTTATCATAATCACTATGTTACCTTCTGTGTACTTCATCATTATCATTATCTACAGTTCCAATACTTCTGGTATTATTGCTGTTGCTACGCATCTCTGTTTGTGTGCTCCTTCTCATGAGCTAACTTTTGCTGTGAATTGGAGCTATATAAATAAGCTGAATTGAACTGAATTGAACTCTGTGGACAAGAATCAGATTTCTAAATTGTGTGTGGAAAAACTGCATGTAAACATCTGAGTTTTTTTTTTATTTATTAAGCTTTATGTTTGTGATGTGGCGACAGCAGGATGGAGCATTTCTTTTACCTTGTCTTTATCAGCCTGCACTCGTTCTTTGACCCTCATGTAGGTCCTGAACACACACACAGAAAGAATTACAGGTCATAATATAGTTTAAGTATATTAGAATAATATAGAGTATTTTATGTTTCTCTTTATCTAATTGCATGCATATATATTGATGTATACACTACATGTGTAACACAGATTTTCATATTTCATATCCTGTGTGAGGTTAATGTATGGATGGATGGTTAATAATCAACTTAAATTAATATTCTGGTGCATCAAAACAAACTAAGGACTCAGGGCTGTGTCTGTACATGATGTGTGTACTTTCACTTCATTGTTAACATATGTAAAGTTTTGGAAATTTTTACTATATTTTTGTAAATGTTATTTGGGTCTTGATTATGCTCTCAGTCCTCACCAAGTTAAAACTAACACATTCCAGAACAACAGCACTGCAATAAAATCTGACCTTCAGGAACTTATAATCAAACTATAGAGAGAGGTGTTGATTTTCATTTTGGAGCCTGCAGTTTGTGGACGCATACTACACCTCTCAGAAATAATAGAAATACTTCATGTAGAAAAGCTTGATGCCAAAACAGGTTTGTTTGACATGGCTTGTGATTTTTATTTCTCAGAAACAGTTTCTATAAAGACAGAACATTAGAACATTCATGAATGTAGGACATATTGCAGGGCTGCTGTATTAGACTACGTTAGTTTCATCTAAGTGTATCTAACGTGTATAATGTATTTTTCTGCTGGATCTTTCGTACATTTTGACCGTGCCAGTCGACAGCGCGCTTGTCAGCCACTCCAGGTCTCTCAGTTTGAACGGCAGGAGGACAAGGCTGACGCCATGCTTAATGTCCACTGCGCTCTCTGGGTACAGGACGTGATACGTCGTCCGGTTCCCAACATCTTTCTCGAATCCCCGAGTCACTGCCTTGTTCATCCTGTGGGGGAGAAAAGTGAGGAAGATGAAGAAGATGAAGAAGAAGAAGATGGGAATGGTCAAATGTCCGTGCTTGGATATGCATACCGAATTATGGAGTCGTAGGAGTCAATCAGGGGGCCGTGTCCTGAATGTAGCAGTTTGCCAGAGTTGCCAACTACTGCGCAACTACGGCAACGAGAGGGGAGGGGACTGAAGTCCACAGTGGGTGATGCAATGACCTGGAACATCTCTGACATAATTTTCTCTATAGTCTGGTCATTACCGGACCGCTGAAGATTCTGTGGAGAGGCGGAGCATATTGCATTGTTTTAGTGAGTTTTATAAAGGTTTTTATATTCATTTATAGACATTTCCAACAGCCTGTTTTATGCTACATATTTAAGCTGATTGTTCATAAATGCTTTTACAGTTACAGTGTAACTACAGCATACAGCTCTGCTTGCTCTTCTTAGCTCACACTGAGTATATGCAGTGTACTGCAGATCAGATGTTGCCTCCCCCTTGCCCTCCTTTAAGACCTCCTCTACTAATGGTTTCTGCAGTAGGACTGAACAACAACAACACTGAAAAACAATCAGACATTTGACTCTTTAATTCAGAATCTATTTTCAAACTTTTTTACATTTCAGTTTTCTGAAAATACAGATCTTCACTAATGGTTTTGACCACCTGACCGTTTGAATTGAATTTCAAACCTCACACTAAAAAATCATCAAGCATGAATATATTTTTGTAGTTTTTGTTATTTATTCTCATCCGAACACTAACAATAACACTTCGTTTGTCCTCACCAGCCACCATTTGAGGGCGTCTGGGTCAAAGTTGTCGGTATCTCGGAGAACGGGCTGCTGTTTGGGGTCGTAGCGTTGACTGAACCAGTCTGACTTCCCCAGGTCTGAAATACAGGACTCAACGCAACCACATGGCCTGAAAGACCAGGAGACAGAGGAGTCAGACAGAGACAAAACAAGGATTAGTTGACTAACTGTTTCTACATGGCTTGCTAGTCAGCACCAGAAATACTAGTCAGATATTAAACTAATTATCATTATTATCCTACTGAT
Organism: Scatophagus argus; assembly: GCF_020382885.2. Lineage (NCBI taxonomy): Eukaryota > Metazoa > Chordata > Actinopteri > Scatophagidae > Scatophagus > Scatophagus argus. Next base: position 2,430,008 of record NC_058495.1, read on the forward strand.
GTAAAGGTAGGAGCCATTTCTATAGCAAAGTGTATGAAGGACACTATGTTGGCCCATGTCTTCACAGTCAAATGTTACTTTATAAAAACAGTTTCAAATGGCTCTTTTTTTGGACAACATTGAACCTTACAGATTAAATGGTGCTTAATAACGTATCTCTTGGTCAGGTTCATGTCCAACATTTCCCAGTTCTGCATGGGCTGGGGACCCAGCTTTAAAATAACAGTTGGGTTCTGGGCAGTATGTTTGTGGGTCTTTTTGAGTTTGGGGACAATTTTTTGAACCCATGAAGACCACTACCTTTTGTGTGTTAGGCCATCCTGGGAATCTTCTAAAGGCTTCTCTTCTTCAGATTGGACGATGCTGGGAGGAGGGAGGGTCCTGGGAGGTTCGGGGGTGAGATCAGGGGGAGGCACTGTGGGTACTGCAAACAAAAACAGGCTGAGTCAGCACCTCTGTGATACAATCATAACACTACTACTAATGATACTACTAATACTATCATGATAATAATACTAAAACTACTACAGCTACTAGTCCTTTTACCTCTAATACTAGCGCAATGATGATTTTTCCCTGTGATGATGATATTAGCTCCTCACCTGTCTCCCTGCTGGTGGGCGTAGCCTGGTTGATGGGCAAAGGTAATGACAGAGGTAGGAACTGTTTCCTTTGGATGCTTTGACTGGCGAGCATGAGCAAGAGGACACCAGCGATCACCCCAGCAACGCACACCTTCTTCCTTAACAACATGGCTGGACGGACGCTGAGTGGGTGGCGGCAAGAGCAGGGAGCTGTTGAGCTGTCAGTCTTTCAGCCTGTTATGTCAGCATGTTTGGACTTTGTCATCTAGACATTTTACCCTGGTCTGTCATCTCTCCACTCAGCTTTATCTCCATGAGGTCTGAGTGTATAACTTCCTGTAACTTTCTGTCCTGTGAACTACGCTGCTTTCCAATTGGTGGAGACAGGCTCTATGGTCATACCTGAGTCAGACAGAAAGACACAGTGACACAAGAATCAGCATCAAAAATAAACAGAAAAATTATATTTGTTTGCTTCAAATGAATAATTCTTTACATTATAAAATATCACAGTATTACATTTGTGTTTGAAGCCAAAAATTCCCCCAGTAGCTGCAGACTGAACAGGCTTCTGGGTTTGATCCAGAAACCTAATTCAGTACCATTTATCGAGAGACATATCCCTTATCCATGACACACTAACTATCCACAACAAAATAATCATCTGACAAATGCTCTGAAGTAAAAACAATTCATAACAAGCAAAGCAGTTATATCAATTATATTAGGATGTTATGATACAAAAGACAAATTCTATCTTGAACTGGAACACTTCCCATCACTGTTAAACACACAGAAACAAGCAAGAACATGCTGAACACATCTAAATTCAAGCCCCAAAAGACACACTTCCATTCAAAATTCTGAAAACTCAACAGGTGAACCCTGACAGTCCCCTCAGTCAGTCGATGATGAAGCTAACCAACCACGCTCCCATCAGCGCTAAAACAATACAAAAGAATAAAAGAATAAAATTACGAACCGATCAAAAGTTCGAGATTTAGAACATTGCAGAAATGAAACAAACAACCCAAACTAGACTAAATAGCCATTTGACTTTAAACAGAATATACTGCTCAGTGACCATCAACTACCAATAGAAAGATCATTGGTAGTTGTGTCTACTGTGTGAAGTCCTCCTCGGTAAGAAACCTACAGTTTGAAGAAACAGCCAACAAAATGACAAACTTCCAAATGTTAAGCCCTGAAGAGAAACTGGCTGGAAACTCTGAAACAGCTCCTCTGACAGCTAAATGTGTATTGGCCTGTCACAGCCTGAGGGAAACACTGTAAAAGTTCCAAATAACACTATTTTCTATAGTATTAAGTTACTTTATCAAACTGAATGAAAGTCAACTGTACTACATACTGTATACAGTACATAGAACCGGGGGGGGATGAGTGAAGTCACACTCCTCCTCCTCTCTTCCTTTCCCTCCTCCTCCTCCTCCCACCCCACACCTCCCCTCTCCTCTCCTCCTGCAGGAATGTCTCCCTTCAGACAGACTCAGCCTCTGAATACCAATCAGATCTGGACTGAGTTCAGCTCCTCCGGTTTCAGCTCCTGTCTGCTTCAATGTGTGTCTCTCTCTCTGTTTGTGTGTGAGAGCAGCCTGAATCAGCTGACCGGTATGTGAGTTTCTTCATTACTCTCTTGTGTAAGTGATCTTTTATTTCATAATACTTGCTGTAACAGGTTCAACACACACAGTGCTAATAGTATGACTTTTCATTTCACCAGCAGCACCTTGTGGTCACCTCACTTCACGTCTGAAGAAACCTTCAAGTGCCAAAATAAATCTGACAAGAACAGACCTGGATTTCTATAGCACCTACACTGGACATCTGATTTGATTTTCCTCAGGCACAGCAAATAATTATGTGTGTACTGAAAGTTCTTTTAATTTTAAATCATTTAACTTAAAAGAATTTTCAGCCCAGTTAGATTAATTATCTCCTGTGCCCCAAGAAAATTAGGTCCAGATGACATTAAGCACTGTGGTTTTTTCTGCAACACTCCTTTATTCCTCTTAATGACTGTGACGGCCCTCCTACAGACCCATCTGCTCACACACTGATCGATACTGACTTACACAGCTCATACTTTTAAATTATTACTGTATTTTAATTAATGCACTTGCAAATCTTTTCCATTTAGACTGGATCTCCTGTTATTTGTCATGACTCATGAGCCAGATTGTGTAACCGACAAAAATTCTTTACTGTACCAAAGAGATGAAGACAATAAGTTCTGTATTTCACTGTAGCCACTTGTAGAATCAATGCAATTACTACCAAATTTCTACAACCACACAAAGTGTGATTTTTCAAAAACAAAGTAACACACACACACACACACACACACACACACACACACACACACCCATATTTGTGGCACGAAAGGGCAATGCTCTCAGGAAAAGCCAGGAAAAGTTCCTGACAGGAAATTAAGCTTCTGGGTGGGCATCTGTATTGGCATGTTAGCACAGAGTCCGACCATGTTCCATGTTTACTGTGCAAACTTGTCCTGGTACAAAACACTCTAATGATGAATCAGATCAGAGCATACCGATCAGCTCAGAATCTGATCTGGATCTGTCCACACAGAAAACACGGACACATGGATCACCGTCTCTGTTAAAAACTAATTCTTGGAAAGAACTGACTGTACATATAAAGAATGAAGTAGACAGAGGTCACATTTATGTAAACTGTTTTATTGGCTTGCATGTCGCTGCAGTTTTGTTATTTAGCCGTGTCATTGTCCAGCGGGGCAGGCGGTTAATGACTTGCTTCTGTTCGCAGCTTTGACACTGCTTAATGCAGCAGACTATGTACAAAGTATGTATGAAAGTACATTATCAACGACTCGCAGGGCACAGTTCACTTAGTAACAAACATCCAATCACAGAGCTTTGAATTCTGTGCTGAATGCAACAGACGATGTACGGAAGTACGTTATGTGAGGTGACGGCGACTCCCAGGGCACAGTTCACTTAGTAACAAACATCCAATCACAGAGCTTTGAATTCTGTGCTGAATGCAACAGACGATGTACAGAAGAACGTTATGTGAGGTGACGGCAACACCCAGGGCACAGTTCACTTAGTGACAAACATCCAATCACAGAGCTTCGAATTCTGTGGTGCACTCTGCTGATGTTAAGCTGAAGCTAATCACACTTTGTAACTTATTTCTCGGACTGAATCAGTGATTAATTCATAGCAGCAGATTTAAGCATTCTGAAATTGCTGTAACTAGTTCACACCACTCCTTGCTTCTTCTTTGTGGCAACAGCAGCTGAGGCTCGTGTGAATTTCAGTACTTAGAGACGTTAACCAAACTGGCAGAAAATAGTTTTCCGTTTTCTCTGAAGGACAACGTGATTAAATTACTTGAGCTACTTTTTTTTGCATTTTAAAAGAACCCTAAAACTAAATCTGACTTAACTTAATGGCTGGATTTTCTTTTTTTTTCAAGTTTTCAACTGTTCCTTTAAAAGAAAACTTTGAGATTGGAATTTACAGTGGGGACACATACATTTACAGAGTTAAGATGACAGTGGAGGGTTAATAGCTATCAGCTGAGTCACAGTGCCTGTATATTATTTTAGGGTTTGAAGGTGGGGGTGTAAGGCTGGTGGGGTTAAAGGTCACATGGTTTCCTGTGCAGAGAAAAACATGTGACTCCTTCCTGTCTCTCTCTCCTTCTGTGACCTCTGGTCTCTGTGTTGACACCAGAATGGAAACCAGCTGCTCTGCTGATGGAGCACAGAGATGAGCTGGAAAATAACGACACCACAGAAGAAGAACGATTTCACTTCTCGCAGAGACTGCCACGGCACTAAAGACTAATATTTGTCAACCCTCTGCAAAGAAGTGGAGGCTTTTTGTTTAACTGCTGGGTTTTAAATAATTTGGGAGCGTTTTTTTTTTTGTCTTTATGATGACACAAAATGGGATGGAACAGAAACAAACACACATAACATAAAGCAACGGTTGCTGTTTTAGGTCAACGTGAATAAATTAAAGAACATATCTTCTACAAATTTCCAATTCTTTCATTCACTCTATTTTAATTCCAGATATAAAATCGCAGCATGACATATCTTCTTCCTTTGTACACACAGAACACACTGTGTAAAAGAGGCTTCTCTCTTCTCAACACCCAGTACAGTCAAACTCGTCTATAACGGAAGTAATGCCCAAAACTGAAGCTTAGGGTTGATTTGAGGAAGGTTTCCATAAAAACAAGAAATTAGAAAAAAGCAAACAAACAATAAAAATGACTATATTCAGGAGTTAATATTGAATTGACTGTGCACCTGACCTGCACCAGATAAAAACTAACCCAGGATGTAGGAAAGCTAAATAAGCAGAAAGCCACATCTGATGCACACCACGATGAAGATTAAACCAATAAACATGTGGTACAGCCCACTGTATTTAATGAGGATGTTTAAAAATATCTGCAGGTCTGCCAATCACCAAAACCTGCTTTGTGCTCAAAACTGTTATCAGGTCATAGTATATGTAATCATATGTCATGATAAATACATTTTTTTAGATCATTTTTTTCTTGAGATATTATTTCTAGATAAAATATGCAGACAGGAATGTCCATTTTTGATTAATCCAGCAAATGAGACCCTGGCAAATTAAAGTGTTTAATCTCATTAGGCCTGTCACCTTCTCAAAAGCAGAAGTTGAATAATAGGTATTTCATTCAACTTAACTCTAACCCAACCCTATCCCAAATTACACTGTGGCTGTATTCACATGAGCCCACCTGTCCAGCCAGTGTAATAAAGAAGGTGGGACCAACCTCCAATTCAGGAAATATATACACTCTTCTAAAATCCCTGTTTATACAACTGCAGTCAAAAAGAGAAGCAGCAGAGAAAGGAGGAAGTTGGGCTGCAATTACTGCAAGTGCAGTGCCAGAATAATGACTGTCACAATAACATATGTTATTGTCTTGTGGAAATGAAAGGCCACAATTTACAGAAATGCCACATCTTCACTGTCAAACTGATGTCAACAACAGTGGTTAATTGTTGAGCCTAAGCTGTTATTGAGGATTAAGGGTGATTAAGGCTTTTTGGTCAAGAGTTTACCTTATAGATTATATTACTGTGCTCAATTTTGCCTGTTTTCTGAGTGTTATTTTTAAATGGCTTGACTAGTGGAAGATTCAACTTTTAAAGCTACTTAAATGTCCTTTAAACTTACATTTAAATAACAATTAAATGACTAAGGAAATTAGTCATTAGGAAAACCTAGGGAAAAATTTAGTATGTTAGTGTTAGCATACTAACACTAACATATGCTAACAAGCACAAACAGAAAGTAAAGCTGAGGCTGATGGGAATGTCAATAGTTTTGCAGGGTTTTGGACATAAAGCAATGTTGTGTTTTCCATTAAGATAGCAGAAACAGGACATCGCTGAAGTGTCACTGACAGAACACAGGACGGAAAAAATGCCAAGATGAAGTTCCTAAAGGTTTAACCAGACCAGAGGAAAAGGTTACACACGCACACACATATATATATATATATAGGAGTGTGTTTCTATAGAAATGGCGAGAAAAATAAATAGATAGATATACTTAATTGATCCCAAGCTGGGAAATAAAAACTTACAGTAAAACAAATAACACTTAAAATTGTAGGTCTTTCCTAATGAGAAATTGCGAAGAAAGTCAAGATGTCAGTGAGTACAGTTTCCTTCACCATCACCATCAGAGAAGACTTCGAGTTGCTGGTCTGACAGGTCGACTTGCAGCAAGAAAGTCATTGCTAAGAGGCTTGCCTGGACCATGAAACACTGCCAACGGACTACTGAAGACTGGAAGAAGGACTGATGAATCAAAATTTGAAATCTTCGGTTCATCACGCAGGATTCTTGTATGGCACCAAGCAGGCAAAAGAATGGTTCCTCAGTGTGTGATATCAACTGTCAAACATGCAGGAAGACGCGTGATGGGCTGGATCCAGGGTCGGTGACTTGTACAGACTGAGAGGCACCCTGAACCAAAATGGCTACCGCATCATTCTGCTGCACCATGCAGTACCCTCTGGTATGCGCCTAGCTGGTCAGGGGTTCATCCTACAGCAAGATAATGACCCAAAAGATAAGTCCAAGCTGTGTCTGAACTACCTTAGGAAAAGAACAAGATGGTAAGCTTGAAAACATGGAGTGGCCAGCAAAGTCCACAGACTTAAGTCCCATCAAGCTGAAGAATATTTGATTTCCACTGTAGAAAGAATGCCACGAGTGTGTTCAGCTGTTTCATCTGCCAAAACTTCAATTGTTTTTATGGGGTGTTCTAAAACTTTAGACCAGTAGTGTACGTATGTACACACACATAAACCTTGTGTGTGTATATACTTATATATATATATATATGTGTGTGTGTGTGTGTGTGCACACGCATCCACTCTCTATCCATATAGTATCCACTTATTTCCTGTTCTGGAACAGGGACCTCCTCCTGTTGTTGTTCTTCCAGACGTTTTTTCCTTTTTTCATTCCTGAACGATAAAAAGTCTCATATGTTCGGCAGACTGGAAAGATTTAAGAGAAATCTATGATTCTGAGCTGCAGAATTAGAACTGACTTGAAACAGTCTTTCAGGTCTCTAACGATCTGTTTAGTTCAGATTTAGAATCTGGCCTCTATAATTACATTTGTCCAAATACAGACAGGGAGGCTTGACTCACAGACCACACAACCTGTCCCTCTATCTGTTATTATGTTATGTGTTTCAGTATCCTGCTATCACACCAACTGAAATATTGTATACACAGAGCCACACATCACATCATACACTGTTTCAAACACTAACACACAGAGAAAAGTAATATTCAATCAACTGCAAACACACATCAAAAGACAAAATGTCTAAATTTATCACTGAATGTCAGAGGCACACCTAATACTGTTACATAAAGATAAGAGGACATTAAACAAGTAAAATAGCCTTTTATGGAAAGAGACTACAAGTAGATAAAACAGCATAAAAAGCATAATGAAGTTGCTAATATTCATTCATGAAAACAGAAGAGCACCACGTCCATTAGATATACTTATGGAAAACTGGAGTGATACTGCAGAATGTAAGCACACCCCAGTTTAGCACACCAAAAAATATTACAGCAGTACTATTGGAAGTTACAGTGATGTTCAAGAATAAACTGTCTAGTCAAAGGTTTTCAACAAGTTTCTGGTTGGTGGTGTATATTACTACTATTCAAATACTATAAGAATACAGTAAAAGAACCTTACTGACTAACTACTACTGTAGGGGTATTACAAGTCTGAAGAGTGACTGAAAAGCACACACAAACACAAAATATCACTGAAAGACTGCAGGATGGGTCATGAAGTAGACCTCCAATAAGATAACTACAGACTACCAGCTAACTAAGGCTAATTATAGGAATACTCCAAAAGATAATAATATACACTGAAGTACTGTGAAATCAAAATAGAGTAAAATATGGCAGACATACTTTTAGTATTCCTTTGCTAAAGTGAAAGAGATTCAACTACATTAATGCACACAACCGCTATATTTTAACAGAAAAGCACAGGCAATACTGTGTCATGAAGAAGACACATAAGTACAGTACGGTAAAGTCAAAACTGTGAATAAGACAAACCAAAAAATTACTACAGGAGTGCTTTGTGGTTCTATACAAATACCGCTCCGTTAGATTATTCTATAGCAGCGGATTACAGTTAAATACATGAAGTACATGAAGGTAAATTACGTGGTACTAGATGACACAGCAGTGAAGTACAGTAAGGCCAAAACTGGACGAGTATATTACAAAGACACATATGAAAATAGCATGGACGCTGTGGGAAACACTGACTAACCCGCTGGTTTTACAGGAGGCAACGGCAGTCTAGTGACGTTAACAGAGTCTGCGTGCTGGGCGAAGTTCTAACGGTAAACTGAACTTGGCCTGCAATTAGGTAACGACAGAGTAGCTTCTAAAATTCTTAGAATACAATCAGAATGTTGAGTTTGGGGTTATAAAAGCCGCTATGAAAGACGTTTATTGTAGAAATAGAGGAGAGTACGCAGTGGTAGTGCCAGAGGTCTCACTTTTAAAGCAATATCGAAATACCACTGAAAAATACATTACGGTCACCACAGACCAAACAGACAAGCCATATAAATACTGTACGGGTATTTAAAGAACAACATAGAAAACTAACTGAGATAGACAGTCCGAAAAAGCTCTGTAACCCCCCTCCCCACCCCCCCTCTTTCCTGTCTCAGTCTTCTACTTCTCGCATTCGCTTTCTTTTCCCTCTCATACACACAAAACTACAACAAACGACACCGAAAAGAGTGAAGCATCCTGACGGCAACATTCGGCACAATCAGCAAAAAAAAAAACTGCATGAAGTCTGGTTGAAACTTTCCGAGAGTTCCAGTCATAAGTTTCCACCATGCTTGCCACACGCTCTCTCTCACACACACGCGCGGAGGTGTTTCAGACCTACTCTGACCCAGTAAACAGCCGGAAGAACAGCATAACGCATCGTTCACAACAAACTAAGAAGCACTCACTTGTGGTACCGGCCGGACGGTTTTCCCTTCTCTTTGTGAATCTGCAGAACTGAGAGCATGATGATGCAGAGCTGAAAGGCCCCGCCCACCTGGAGGGGGGAGGGGGGAGGGGGGGGGCACACGGGCAGTGAAGGGAGGCAGTACTTTTTTTCTTAATTTCTTGTGCGGTTTTGTGTGTGCTTTCATTATGTAGAGAGCGTGAGTGTATGAGTTTCGCGAGGTTTGTGTGTCTCAAAAAGAACAAGGTTTCAAAGTCTCAACATTTGAAAAACCGTTAATTTAAAGTGGCGCTGCATGTAGACAGCAGTCTATAATAAAATACACGAAAACTGTCAATTAGCTCAGGAATGGTTATGGTCGTCTATGAAACCAGCGGAGGAGTTTCATCACCATTACATAATAAATTACAGAAGTACCTAAACACATTTTTCACGTTCACATTTTCCAAGTCTATGATTTAATATTCTGTGTTCATGTTTTTTTTTTGTTTAAGTTGCTTTCCTTAACTGATTGTATGGACTATAAACACTATAGTTCACATTTCATGAAGTAGCAATGGTTCATATGTTAAATAATACCTGCCTAGCATAGCATACATATGCGGATCCACTGTACGTGTGGGTTTGCTGTGGGCGGGGGTAAACAAACACCAATCACACATGGGCTCCCTGTGGGCTGTCCAGTGGGAGGCCCCCTGTAGTTTTGCCTCATGAGATACTCCTAAGAGACTGCCATGGGTAACCCACTGTGGATTAGATGTGGGCCCACTCTGCTGCTAAGTGTGCCCCACTGGGGCACCATAAAGTGATTGTGTAGTGTTTTGGTGTGTTGTGCTCCTCTTGTGCGATACAATTACAAAGGGAAGACCTGAATTATGTATAGACATATGTTTTTGGTCATTGGTGCTTACAGATAGGCATTTTTGTAAGTTAGCTCTATATACTTATTTTGTTCTTCCAGCCTACCTAGCATTATTATTGTTGTTGTTGTTATTATTATTATTACATATTTATGCATTTAGGCTTACCTTCTTTGCTCAGATTCTTGACCATTAGAAAGACTTTCATATTACAGAGTAATTTGATCTGATGAGTGTTGATGTGAAATAAACTCATAAACAGGACTCTACCACAACTGTAAACCACAATATCTGTTACATGCATCATCTGCACAACCCTAATCGAATACAAATAATACAATGTCCGAATAAAGTAATGTCCAGTACTGACAAATGAAATCTATAATCTACAAATGATAGGGAAAATTATAATTATATAGACTAGAACAAAAGTAGTAATGAAACATGACAAAAAACAAGTTTATCTGAGGAAAACAAGTCTTGAAAAATAGTAGCAGATCTGGAGTCTGGGTTAGTTATTTCAGTGTCATACCTCATTAAAAATGTAACCAATTAATTGTTGTGTCATGAAGAAGACACATAGGATACTATCACTTGACTTTTATAGACTATTATAAAAGATAAATGTTAATAATAAACTCAGTAAAGTCAAAATAGACACAATGAGTACAACAGAAAGACTCATAAACACCAGCAGAACACAGAGGAGAAAGACATACAATAAGACTTTACAACCTCTCTGCTCTGTTTGCTGTGCTGCTGTACTGATGGGCGGAGGATCAGTAAAGTTTTACTGTACCTTTTCTTATCAGTGGTTTAATATATTTTTAGCTGAATTGTTTGTATAGCAAACATGGAAGACATAAAGCTATAGACAGTGAAGAACAGAATGATTCTAAGGCATCTGCAGCTTATATGAAGCAGACCAAGAACAAGATAACTACAGGCTACCAGCAGATGAATATTATGGGTATATTATGAGAAATACCAATAATGATATAGTAGAGTATAAAGAGAAAGAAATAAATTAAAAGAGAAGGCCTGTGGACAGACAGACATTCCTAAAATGCATATACCACAATCTTATGACTTGTTATTGTTGTTGTTATTATTATTACATATTTATGCATTTAGGCTTACCTTCTTTGCTCAGATCCTTGACCATTAGTAAGACTTTCATATTGCAGAGTAATTTGATCTGATGTGTGTTTTAAACAGGACTCTACCACAACTGTAAACCACAATATCTTTTACATGCATCATCTGCGCAGTCCTAATCGAATACAAATAATACAATGTCCGAATAAAGTAATGTCAAGTACTGACATATAACCTATAATTGAATTTCCCTTGGGATCAATAAAGTATCGATCTATCTATCTATCTATAATCTACAAATTGTAGGGAAAAATTATATAGACTAGAACAAAAATAGTAACGAAACATGACAAAAAACATCTGAGGAAAACAAGTCTTGAAAAATAGTAGCAGATCTGGAATCTGGGTTAGTTTTTTTCAGTGTCATTGTGGTCTAAATTCAAAAATCTCCTCCAGACTTGTTTTGAAAAAAATATATATATATATTTGTGATTTTGTAAACAATATGGTTTTTCCATAAAAATGAAATTACCTCATTAAAAATGTAACCAATTAATTGTTGTGTCTCATTGAAAAAGCCAGTATTTGATTGTAAGTACTGGTACATCTCTTAAGTATCTGTGTATACTCCACCAAATGTACTTCCAATGTGAATCATGAGAATAATGGTAAGGGGAAAGCAAAACGATTTCTATTTCCTATCATACTCGCAGTTAATCATTTAACTAACAATATCATTTGTTAATGCATTTAGGCCAAGTTATATTTTTGACTTATCGGGTAAAATTTTACTACACAGTTTCAGGGCTTTACTGTACCTTTTCTTATCAGTGGTTTAATATATTTTTAGCTTTCCCCTGAATGTTTTGCATGCGTGGATGTAAACAGATGCGACAAGAGCAGCTCGGTCTCAGAGTTTATTTTCAGTTTAAGCAGTAACATACAATTAATAATCTAGTGTAACAACAGAGTGTTACTAAGTACTAAGAGTGATTATTTCATCAGGTATATCAGGTTAGTAACAGAGATGTTTGTAAGTCAAAGCATTGTTTTAAAGCACTTTCATTCATAACATTTGAATAGCATCACTTTAATTTGAGACAACAAAGCAAAGCGGCATTAACATCATGTTTAGTGTGTTTAAAAATGCTGTGATTAGAGAATTTAACAGTCAACTGCTGAAAACACAACAGGAAGGATAAAACTTGAACTGAATATGAACCCCCCATAGATAAACAAGCAGGATGGATATTATGAAATGCAGAATTTGAATTTGTAAAAAGGACACGGACACAATAAATGAACTAATATATTGAAAAACATGTGTAGGCTACTGCCAGTTTAAAAGTAAAACCCATAAACCTGAAGTGGCTTCGTCCTGTTGGTCACAGATAAACTGGCTATACCAAAGATTACAGAAGACATTACAAGCTGGACCAGCTGTATGAAATGGTATACATTCCCCGTCTCCTAAGAGGGTACGATCGTCCTGCCCCCCAGTCCCTGTTGGACATTTTTCTAACATCGCAATGCTGTTGATGAACAAAGTTAGTTTTCTAGCAATTTGCCTCCTCTTTTCTCTGCAACTGTTTCACTTCCTTCACCACAACAAATCATGATAACTGGCGTAGTTTGAACGGGTCGTGGTTTGCAGGCTCTGCAAAGTGGCAGATGTACCCCCCTTGTCTTGTTTCTGAACTGTGTGGTTGTACTTAAGGCAGACAGCAGCAATCTTTTAAACATCTTTCAAACCTACAGCATCCTCTACAGGTGCTCTGCTGTACTGCAGGAGGGCAGTTTAAAGGGATATGGTTGCATACTTTTGTCCAAATGTGAATTGATGATGCCACTACTTCTTGCTGATGATGAAACTTCTTCTTGCTTGGTTTCAGACATGGTGAAGAAATAGCTTTAGGCTGGTTTTATACTGCGTTGCTGTTTCAGATGTTTTAGCTAGCTCTGTCCTGTTAGCTGCTGTTCAGTTTAGCCTGGAAACCAGCAGCACTGGAAGTCTCAGCCTCAAACATGATCAATGCAGACCGCTGGGAAAAAAACAAATCTGAATTCACCCATTAATGACAAGAAGTAACATGATCTCAGCAGGTCTCCAATTTCTCCACATTTATTTCTGACTTTGATCAAATTAATTATCAACTTTAAATTAAAGATACTTTAAAGGCTTTGGGTGAGGCTAAAAGATTTTAAAAACCAATCCCGACTCATTAACAACGAAATTCTTTTATTTATTACTTAATCAATTCTCTCCAGACCAGAACAGCCATTAGATTTTCTTCCTCCCTTTCTTTTGCTCAGAAACATTTGGGAATACTGTTTCTGTTGCTTGTCATTATCATTATACAGCTGGATGTGAAAAACATCTGACAGATTACTTAACAGTACTTGTTTTTAATGTAACACAATAAGAGACATATTTCTATGAAAACTGAAAATTGAGGCTATCCGCCCATTTTCTATACCGCTTATCTGTCAGGGTGACAGGGGAGCTGGAGCCTATCCCAGCTGACTACAGGCGAGAGGCGGGGTTCACCCTGGACTGGTCGCCAGTCAATCACAGGGCTGACACACAAAGACACACAACCACACACTCTCACACTCACACCTAGGGGTAATGTAGAGTAGCCAGTTCACCTAACGTGCACGTCAAATCCGACCTATCCAACCATTTTTACCATTACTGACCATTGATGGAACGAAGAGTTCAGAAGTTAAAAAAATGGAGGAAGCTATCATAGCTAATGTCACCTTCCAATTGATCGACTTCTTCAATTGACAGCTCCACAACGAGCACGACTGACTATTAGCCAACTGACCAATAAACTCTTTATGGAATGACATTGTGTCCATTCCTGAGAAGAAAACACCAGAGGGGAATAATCAGACAAGTACAGAGAAAATAGAAATAAACTTAGAGCAACTTTGTAACTGACTAGTATGAGCATTTCAGTAACAGCTTGTTTTTATATTCACTGGTTATATCTTTTATTCTGGTTGTTTTTATATTTATATAGTGTTGTTTTTATATTTATAGCATTAGTACTTGTAGGTTATTGGGCTTATACCGGGACCAGGGAAACTAATTTCGTTCCACCTCATGTTTCTACATGTGTGAAATGACAATAAAGCTCCTTGAATCCTTGAACCAGCTCTGATAATTCACCAATATTCACAGTAGTGTAGTAGTAGCCTCTCCAGTAGCCCGTCCGTCTTTTCCCTACTTATGATCAGTATAGTTTTTATTATCTAAATCTAAATACTTTTTGACTAACCTATACTGCTGTAGTCTGCTACTGGATGCTTGGATTTCCCTCGGGATCAATAAATCTATCTCCATCTATCAATTACCCATGCAAGCAGTTTGCAAGTCACCAAGCTACTACACCCTAATATTTAGTGAAGACACACATGAATTTCATTTGAATACTTTCCATTGTGACCATAGACCTAATAGTATGAATTAATAAGCTTGTGGTGAAACCTCTGATCTCAGCATTTTCTTTACATTATTTTTTGCCTTTATTATTGGATGGTACAGCCAAAGACAGATAGGGAGAGGGGGAGAGAGAGGTGACCATACATACTATAAAGTCTCAGCTCACAATCAAACCCAGGACACAGCCTTAGTACATGGGACACATGCCCAAGTGAGTTTCCAAGAAACCCCTGATATCAGCATTTTAAGCACCGTAGTGTTTTCTACCTTGAAAATTAAACCACAGGTGAACCAGGTCATCTGTTTTGTTACTGAGCACACAGGTAAAATACAGCACATATCACGATTTAACCTCAGTCAGATGAAAACCTCATACATCTCTTTATTTTGCTGTTTCTCATGCTTGACCTACTTGTTGTTAAACTGATGTTTTTTTTTCTGGCTTCCGCAGATTTTAGGATAGTTTATCTTTGCTCAAAGTGGGGTCAGGTCAAGAGGACACGCCACTGATTTGTTCTTAAAACATCAAGAATATATGATGTTTCCATGCAATACTGAGGACATTTATCAGCACATAGTGGCACATTTTCTGTAAACTGTTCATTAAGTGTAATAGAAAAACATCTTTGGTGAGTGGTGATGACATCAGAGACACAATGATGGACACAGGTGTCCACACAGAGACAATAATGAACTCTGAGACAGCAAATAAAATCTTAGGTTTGGACAGCAACAATTCAGTTCTTGATGTCAAAGATTAAAATTTTATGAAGGTAAATTGTTGATATGAAGGATAAATGACAGGAACAACACTCAGAGTTAATTATTTTCTTTCATCAGGACACCTGGTGGAACATCACAGTATCAGGATGTAGAGATTCTGAACACCTGAGAATCTAAACTAAGGAGAAAAGCAGTTTCTAACATAAAGACAAATAGATAAATTCAGTTCCTCCAGGTTAATTTAGTTAGAGTGGAGCATTTTTATGGTAATTGTGAATTTGTGGGAACCACTGAGCATCAAACAGCTCTGGGATGGTGATTTTATCTAAGAATGACTCACAATAATGGGTCATTTTTCATGTGAAAAAGTCGTTCTGGAGGAACAGTATTGCAGCTTGGCACAGCTGAGCACAGCTGTGTGTGTCTGTCTACTGGATGACACAGCAGCAGGTTGCTGGGTAATTGTCAGCGCTGACTTTGTGCTCGTTGCCGTAGACGAAGTACACATGAGAGCTGCCTTTCCACTTGTAGTTCACCTTAGTGATGGGGATCAACTCGACTGTCTGCCTCTGAGTCAGACAGAGAGAAAGACAGTGATGTTAAAGGAAAGGTTTCAACATTTTGGAAAATAAAATTCAGCCTCTGTCTTTCCCAGAGCGAGGTGTTTGATGGATATCACTCTCAGCATGAAGAGAGGGGAATAGCCAGGCTCACTCTCTCAAAAGTCACAACGTCACTTCTTACATTCTGAGTGAAACTACCTATTGTGCACATGTGGACATTTCAGTTGCTTTCAATGCACACAATTCAACTTCAAGTGCTTCCACTGAACTTTTAGTTGATTTGTTTCTGACCTTTCAACTTTCATTTCTTATTCCTCAAATAATGATTCAGCTACTTTCAGTGCTTATACATCAGCTGACACTGAACTTGTTAGATTAGTTTGGTCAACGTCAAAGGAATCATGTTGTGTTACTTAAAATGGTGTTATGTATAGTCCTTTGAGACAAGCTGCCTGTAAAAACGGACTATACAAATAAAGTTGTCTTGTCTTGTCAACTTAGGCTATTAAAAATAGCTGTCCCTTCAAAAAAATGACCAGAAAGAAAAGAGCATCCTGTGGCCTCCAGGGGCCTCAAAAGTTACAGTGATGCCCATCTGTGTTCTGGAAACCCAGACCTGAAACTGATATCCATCTTCTCGCCTGACTCTGGAGAACACAGATAATATGTTACCTCCTCCTTTATGCATTAAATATTTTAAAGACCTTCAGTTATGTGTTTTCAAGAATTTCCCTTCAGGGATAAATAAAGGAATTCTGATTCTGATTCTGATTCATCTTTGATCTTCTCCAACATGTGTCTGTCTGCAGACCTACCTGCTGCAGGATCCTGGAGGTCTGGGCGTACTTGCTTTGGTGCTCCCTGACCAGACGCTCTGAAGCCTCGGACATGGCCGGGTTTGGGAACCCGAGCAGCGGGTAGACCTGAGAAGAGACGGAGAGATCAATAGACAGTGCTGACAATAAAACAGACATTTGTGATGTCCTATAATTGCTCCATCACCTTGTGCCACCCAAAGAATAAACTATCACTGTCTGCCTGTCTTTTTGCCACAGCAAATGTCATGTACATGATTGAGGGGGGTTTTTAACCCAACATCTAGTAATTTTATTGATAACATTAATATTGATGTGCAGAAGATAGCACAGCTGCTGCTTAATTTTATGGGAATAATCCATACTAGGGATGTGAACAGTTAGTTGACTGGTTGTTTAAACGGCGACACCCGAAATACTAGTTGGTTATTAAACTCATTATTATTGTTCTACCAATCAATGCCCATGTAGAAGCCACTTCTGGAGCTAAGTGTATGTAGGACACCACCCTGGTCCTTTGTACTTTGGGTTACAATATACCGTTGGTAAAACCTTTTACTTGGGACAGGTGTAGCTGGACGGACAGGCACAAACAGTTTTTTGAGGGCTACATAAGGCAAACGCTGTGTTGCTGGATTGGCGAAATGATTGGCTGAATGCAGATTTCTAGACAATGATTTCTTGTATAGAACATGTAGAAAAACATATAGTCCAATATTCCATCAAAGACAAGAAGTGGAATTGAGACTTCATTCGATTCTGCTAAGTGGTGCTACGGTCAGGTATTAGTCTGTCTATGCAGCACTTCAGTGGCTTTAAGTTCTTAAATATTGACATAATTTACATTTAAATTTCATGTCTTCATAGTCAGATGTTGCTTTATAAAAAAATGAGCATCTGTTACCGATTTTGTGGAAGATATTATTGTGAGTGTGATTAAGGTTTTCAAATGGCTTTTATAATATATATATTTTTTTTTAGAAAAAAACATTTATCATTACAGATTAAATTGTGTTCAATTTTGACTGTTTTCTGAATGTTTTCTTATTTTTAGACTACCGTATTTTCCGGACTATAAGCCGCTACTTTTTTCCCACACCTTTAACTCTGCAGCCTAAACAACGATGCGGCTAATCTATAGATTTTTACGGGCTGACGGCCCGATGATGCGAAGAGGAAGACGCCAATTTTAAGCGTACTTTTAACTTTTAACTTTTAACAGTCATTCTGCGTGTCATGCACATACCATCATCATGGAAAACACTCGAAGAAATGCATATGATGCAGCTTTTAAGTTAAAAGCAATCGAATTGTCTGTCCAAGAAGGAAATAGAGCTGCTGCACGTAAGTTTGGCGTAAATGCATCAATGGTGAGACGTTGGAGACGGCAGCGTGAAGAACTGACGCAATGCAAAAAGACGACAAAAGCTTTCAGAGGTAATAAAAGCAGATGGCCCGGACTTGAAAACGTATGTCATGTTACAATGTGGACACCTGCGGCTTATAGTAAAGTGCGGCCTATATATGTACAAATATTTTTTTCTTTTTAAATTTGGTGCGCTCGGCTTATACTCGGTAGTTGAACAGTCAAAGTTTAAACGCCGGTGAAATTAATCCTTAGGAACATTCCTACCAGGTACTGGTTGTTCTTGAACAACTCCTTCCCGCTCACTGAGTGAAGATCATCAGTGTTCAGGCCAGAGTTCTGCTGCACCACATGGTCATCCACATGGTTAACCCTAAACACACAGATAGACAAATACAATATAAATATGCATGAATAAACACATTTATACACTCATATACAGACATATACACAAACACATGTAAACAAATATACACACAGAAACATACACACACACACACACAATTTCATAACCTCATTTAAGCTGGCCTTAAAATTGTTCCAATTTAAAGTCACATCATGTAGGTTTAACTTTGTGCCACCAGGGGGCACCAGTGCATCAGTCATCGATCATACAAAACTACATTAATTCACTATGTGATGATTAAATCATCTATCAAATTTGTTTGATGTCATGCGTTTTTGTTTATAGAAAACTGCTGATAACTAGTTGCTGCTTTCAGGCCCTTTTAAGCCTTCTCAAGAAGCCCATGGAACATGTTCAAGGAGCCCTGGAACCACCACAGACCCCTAAAAGCTCTTATAGAACCTCCTGAATTCTTATAGGACTACTCTAACATCTTCAACGTTTTAATCAATCTCCTTAAGGACTTTCGGAACCCTTTGAAGAGCCACCAAGGACCTGAGAATTGAGCAGCAACACCTTGATTTCTTTGAAACTCGAAAATAATACCTCAAGCATCACTGAAACCCCTGCCAGAACTACTGTAACACGGAGTCTCAAGAAATCTTCTCTGGGATTTCTAGAAACTCTTAGCAGCCCTCTACAACTTCCTCAAGGACAATGTGAATTTTCCCTATCCTTCAAGGACTGCATGGAAAATCCTCAAGGACCACTGAATTGTCTTCCAGGAGTCCAAAACCCAGTTTCAGGACCCTTAGAACAGCACTCACTACAGTTGTAGTATCAGTACTCACCACTCCACTTTGAGCTTGATGTAGGTCAGCAGTTGTCGTTTTCCTTTACACTTTTGACACTCCTTCATTCCCTGAGCGTTACATGAGGTACACCTGCACACACAGACACAATTACACATGTGGCACACGTGCTTCACATTCTCTGATCCAAATGTACTGACTGGTGTGTTTTTTAATGCTTTCCTCAAGTTACTGATCATTTTGTAAACTGATCTCTTCCCTTGCTGTCACTGATTCAGTGTCTCCTTTAACTGAAAATCAGCTTCAGAAGGTAGTTGCTCAAGAAGTGTTTGCTGAAAACCACAGGAAATCCTGAAAGTTTAAGGATTACTACATCAACGTGTTTTGAGCCACCGCCCCATATATCTGAGGTGTCATTAATCAAACCTATCAAGACCATTTTCCTTCCTTTTCTCTTTTATTGTGAAAACCTGACAGTCTTACAGATTCAAACATCTATAACTTACTTATTCAAAGAGAAACAGTCTAAAGGGAACATCTCTCTAGGGCATCAGTAGACTTATTAAGTTACACAGGCAAAACAAGTTAGTCACTGCCCTGGAGCACCAGGACTACCCGCCCCCCTTCAGGACCTGTCTTTGCCTTTAGCATCACAGCGAGTGCAGTTCTCATTGTCCTTCATTCCAGCGCCGTTGCACACCCAGCAAAGTTTCTGCAGAGACACAGACAGAAGAATTAACATGGAGCATTTCACTGTAAATACACATTAGTTGGGACTAATTTTATCAATTTATTTATCTACTACATCCTCAGCCTCTACTTTCATGTCATCAAACCTTTTCTGTCTGTAATGTTATGAAGTGGCTACGTTAAAAAAAGCACAATCATTACTTTATGTAATATAATATAATTGATTATTTGAGTGATTGACTGAAAAATCTTACATCATATCCACTGCCTTGGCACTCAGTACATGGCATCATACCTGTAGCATGACAGGTGTTGCAGTCCTACAAACACATAAACACAAACACAATTAAATAATTACTTTAGGAGCCCTGTTCACTAAAGGTTTGTTTCTGAAGCCCGCAGTTTTTTTAAATTGTTCGCAGTGTGAGCGGTGTGAATGTACACCATCAGCAACACAGTGATGTAAAATGGACGCTCACAGGTGCTGAGCACCTATTTTACACTGAGCACTGCACATTTGGTGACAGTTTTCCAGTCACCAAGAGCTGGAAAGTGATTAACTTTGGCTAAAACTTTGAGCCAGTCACAGTCAATTTTTTACCCAGCCATCCAATCAGTAGATTATAAGACAATAAATAATAAACCTGTGGAACAACCTCATTTAGCAAGTCAGCCCATTTAAATCAGGGTTTAAAACACTACTGTTGTTTTCTTGCTTTAATTTTTCTTGCCTTTTAAATGTAATTTCTTTGAAAACTGAATTCATCTGCTTGTTTTTGCTTCCATTATTTTTTAATTAAATTTTTAATGCTTTATTTTTAATGTATTTCTTGTAAATGTCCTTGTAAAGCACTTTGAGTTGCTTTGTTTTCCGAATGATGCTATATAAACACATTTCTGGAACCCACCAAGGACCAATGACAGTTCTTCAAGGATCCCTTGATGATCCTTGAGGACTATTTGAACCTTTTAGTTAGATCACAGTCAGATCATCATTTTTACCTCTGATCTAAATCAGAACTCACAGCACATTAAACAGCGGGTAACCACAGCAACAGAGTGGTCTTTGACCGATAGCTCCTGTTAACCAATCACCTGGACGGAGGAGGTGTAGGGCACGCGGATCTCCTCCGTGTGATTAGTGAAAAGGCTGGGAGGCGTGGCCTGGATCTCCCAGGGCCGTGGGGCAGTCTGGGTGTAGAAGTCAGCTGGCTCACCTGTCGGTCACACAAGAGAGACATGCCACTACCCTGTAAATCAAAATCATCTGTTAGCTGAAACCTCATGCCATAGTGATGTCACCAGGGGTGTCTCAGCTGCAGATTCATAACAGAAAGTCTGTGTTACAAACTGGAAGAGCGAACTTTGAAAGATGATAGGAGTTTGGTGCATAATAGCGACTAAAAGTCAGTCTCTCAGAAGTACAAAGACTTTAAGGGAATTCAATACTGGATCACTGGGAAAGACCTTTTCTGAGACCCTCTTAGCACATTTCACTGGCTTCCTGACTGCTTGCTCTCATAGTTTGATGTTCTGATAATAGAGGCTTTAAAGTGTATATCTAACCTTCTTGTGTGAAACCCTTTTTATGCAACTCAGTGAAGTTATCCTGATAAGTCAGTAATTTGACTTTTCTGCAGTTAATTACCCCTGCGTTCATCACTACAAGGACCCAACTAAGACCCTTGAGCGAAGACGATTTGTCTGCTCTTTGCTTCTTCAAAGGGCTACCATGAGGTCCAGACTTGGTTTTTACAGTATGTAGCTTCTGCTACCAGGGGTCTCTCAATAAAAACAAAAGCATGGGAGTTTTTGTCTTAGGCATTAACTGTTATAGATGAAATCCTACCTGCCATGACTGAGGCAGAAATAATCACAAATGAGGTAACGTTTTAAAGTTTCAGCCACGTTATGTTGAGTCATCCTCACCGACTTCCTTCCTCACTCTCTGACTCTCTCCTGGACGTTACAGGGACAGGCAGCCAAATGGAAGGCACCATTACCATGATCAAATTATGGCTTTCTCTGGGTTTGAATGTTGTTAGATACATTCAGCGAAATCAAAGAACACAGCTCAACAAGATATAGGATAGTCATTTTAATACAATTTAAATATGCTATATGTTGCATCTTTATAGAAAACACAGGAGTTGGTCTTCCCAGAATACAGTTTATCTTTGTTGATGACTTAACTAAAATGTCCAAAAAATGAAGTCACTATATTGTCTGTCCTATTAGATAACAAACAGCATGCATATGCCTGTGTGTGTGTGTGTGTGTGTGTGTGTGTGTGTACCTTCATGAGGTTTTTGGGCCCACTCAGTTGACCTGGACTCAGTGAATGTCTCCAGTCGGTACTGCCAAACAGAAAACAAACTCCAACTAAAGATACTACATATGCAGTGATTTTAGATGATGGGGACAAATATAAAAACAACACGAGCATCCTTATAAACGACGTGCTCCACTCACGGATGATGCAGCGTAAATCGTGAACAGACTGCTAGCAAATGGTAACTGCTACGAGATCGGTTACCACGCTACAAGGTAACAGAGAAGCTCAGATTTCTTTTGGAAATGAGAACAGGCTTTTAGAGGACTATTTCTGAATAAACACAAGTTTTGTTTATCTGCAGTCTAAACCAGTAATTCAGAGTCTGAATCTGATCATCTTCTCACTTGTTTGTTATAAAGAGATGACGTTTTGACAGTGGAGACTCTCAAACTGTTAACACCGTTGACTGAAAGCTGTCCGAACACAACACCCCTCATATGGAATTCTGTTTTTGTGTTTCCTCTTTTGAAAAGGGGCTGACCCTGGTGTACAGGCCCACCTCCAAAATGTCTGGCCTGGTCAAGGTTTTGTAATCTCTATCAAGTGTACAACTGAAAGAGTTCTTATCTCCTAACAATATTTTATCTTCAGTTTGGTTTTTATGATAAGTTTGCCACTTATGTGTGACATACAGGCAAGAAATGCTGTACCAGTAAAAATTAAAAATGCCTCATCAAAATTCAATATTTGCAATAATTTTTTGGTTCCGGTTCTGGTTCCAGAAAGAACAATGTCTGGGTCCAGACCTGGACTGCAAT
Source organism: Scatophagus argus (assembly GCF_020382885.2). Classification (NCBI taxonomy): domain Eukaryota; kingdom Metazoa; phylum Chordata; class Actinopteri; family Scatophagidae; genus Scatophagus; species Scatophagus argus. Next base: position 2,452,996 of record NC_058495.1, read on the forward strand.
CCACCAAATTTTGGTTCTTTTGCTACCAAGGGGGGATGGTGGGTTTTTGCACCCCTACTGCTTGCGTTCCCAGAAGAGCTCATTATTCCTGGTGTCAACGATAAGCAAATAACGCTTTGTGAAACTGCTTAGAAACCCAAAAACAGAACATAACACAGAAATCTTGCCTCAGAATCACCACAGTTTTCTACAGTATCAGAGCAATCCAGTGATAGCTATCTGTACATCCATGGACACACAGCAAACAAGATGAGCTAATAGCTAATTTGGCTAAGTTTTAGCCTGCAGCTAACTAATCGACTCCATGAAAAACATTATAAGAAATGTAGATCTAAAATTTAAAGCATGTTTATGATCCAAAATAGAAGTAAGAGGGTTACTGTGAGTGCTGATGTCTTAATCACAGGTGGTTTGATTCAAATAGCAACACCTGTTCCATCGAACACACACACAGGCCAAACAAGACGGAGTTAGAGTTTGCCGTTTCAGGCATGAAGATGTTTCGTCAGTTTTAGACATTTAGACCATTCTGGTTTGGTCACATTTGAATGGTCACATGACAGTCATAAAGTCATGAGAAGTGTTACCCTGCAGAGAACATTCACAGCTCTCCAGAGCTGCACTTTGACACAGCAGTGCTTTTGTCAAAACGCTAACACCCGTACGCTAACATGCTCACAACCTACTCATATTTAGCAGGTATATGTTTATGTTGTTCACCATCTAACATGCTAAAGTTTGCCAATTTGCACAAAACACAAAGTCCTGCTGAAGCTGATGCCATTCGTTTACTTGGTGAATAAATAAACAGTTGTGCACCACTAAGTTCTTGTGGGAAATCACGGTCAGAAGTGGTTCTTAAAGAGTAAGAAGTTGGAGGAGCCAATCAGTGATCTGTGTTAGAACAGCTGAAGGCACTGGCCCTACAGATCAGGACTGGTGCATTCTAATGTAATAAACACAGCAGAACACGGGCTGGTAATGGCAGCGTGAACACTGTGGACAACAGCTCACCCTGTAGGTGTTGTAAGGCTCCATGTTGGTGATGACTCCATCGGTGGCAGGAGCACCACTGTAGCAGCAATGAGACGACGCAAAGCTCTTGAACGCCTCAGAGGCCACATCCTCTGACAGCGATGGGATGCTACAACACACACACACACACACAAAGAATCACATTCTGAGTTAAATCAGAATATTCTCAGAATGCAGCCTTTGCTCACAGAGCACTATGAGCATCACTGCTGGCTGGAGCTGGCTGGTTGTTTAAAGGCTCCGCCCCCCCTCTGGAATACACAGGTTAACACAGAACACACAGGAAGTAGAAATGCTGCAAAGCATCACAACAGACCAATTCTGCTTCCCCGAATACACAGAGCTGATCTTTATAATAACCTCATGAATGTATAACATATAGATTTTGAGGCTTCAATGACTAAACAGCCCAACTGGTTAACATGGGGCTGACAGAAATGTGCTTTGCAGTCGCCTCCTGTGTGCCTCTGTCAGTTTCTTACCTCCAGTCATCAGGTGCAGGGCCAGGTTGGGGCGGGGCTACAGGCTCCAAGGGCACAGGAGGAGGGAGGTAACCTCCTGCACCAATAACAACAAACTTTAAGTAGTTGCAACAATGGGAACGTTATGTGAACATGTGCAGGTTGGAGTCCTCTTACCTCCTCCTGCCACAGTGCCTTCATAGCCAGGCACGTTGCCAAACATGTTGACTGCAGGGGCGGTGACAGGGGGATACACAGCTGGAAGAAACGATAGGAAGCAGTTAATATATCAGAAATGTCAAAAAATGTTTCTGTTAATAAATCGGAGCTCAAGGGGAGTTCAAAGCTGAAGAAAACCATCAACTTTATCGTTTTTAATTTCCTGGTTCACCCTTAATGTACAAAAGATCTAATCAGGCTGATAAGTGAAAACTCCTGTGCAGGTGAGCATAGGTGTGAAGGTCTTTAAAGAAACATGACACTTTGGGAAATACACTTATTACATGAAGCGACTGAGGCCACTAGCAGATAATAAAACTCAAGACAGTGGTTGGTTAGCTTAATTTAGAATGGAAACACAGAGCTACCCTGACTGGGGAGAGGGGAAGAGGAGGTTACAAAGGATGGAGGCATTAAAGAAGAGAAAGATGAATTAAAAATGAAGCGTGAGCTAGAGAACAGGACACAGAGATGAACAGAACAGAGGATGCTTAGAGAAGAAAAAGGCAATGAGGACGCAGAGAGGGGAGGAGATCGCGTTATTTTTATTCATTACGGTGTCCATGTTAGTATCTGGCCTCTCACGTCCCGCTTTTAATTAGCAACTCAAATACCATGCAGGCCTATTTTAGCTCTTTGTTGTTCTAATCTTTAACCTAAACGTGTTCTTCTTAGCTTACTGTACCATTTTGGTTTTTAGCCTCATGGTCGGTTTGTATTTGAATATATTCCTACTAGCATGATGCACATTTCACTCACTGTAAAGACTGTGAGTCCAGGACCTGTCAGTCCGGGGGGGCGTTGGATAGACGGACTTTGATAAAGTCGATTATTAGTCACACGATCACCAAGAAACCTGTGGTATAATACTTGGAAAATGGATCAACAAATCCATATGAAACCCTTCATACCCACTCATGCTGTTTGGAACTCTAACAACTCGATTTCGAACGCATCTGGACTGAAGATCTAAGCGATGAAAGGGTCGCGCCGTCAGACTCGTTACAGGTTTGCTGGATTTAGTTAATAAACTGGCACTTTTTTTCTGACTCCATATAAATCACCATGTTTACAGGCTTCAGTCACTTCAACAGATGTTTAAATTCAGTAAAAAAACAAAACAACAAACTTTAGGTTGATTCTTTTTTAAAAACAAAGGGTCCACGACTGCTTTTAAACGAGTTGAACTACACACTGAAAACCTGTTGGAGGTTTAAACCGTGTCGAAGCTGTATGAAACGTTTTCGTGCCTAATGCCTGCAGGACGTTTATTCCAGTCGTGTCCTGTTACGAGTGGGAGTGTGCTGTGGTCACTTTGGTGACGCGTGTAATATTGTGCAATGTCGTGTGTGTCGGCACCTACCTGCACTGGTCATCCTCGCGCTCGGTAATAAACTCTGGCCAGCTGTCCGTCACTCACACTGCCGATTCACGCTACTGCAGAGATAAAAATAGCGACCATAGCATGTATAACTTCCGGTTAAAACTTCAAAATAAATGCGTGCCGAGTCGAAATGACGGAATGAAGTTTTCCTGCTAGTAATTTTTACTACTTAGAAAATATCTATATAAGCATACAGAAGAAAGTTTTAAAGCTGTCTAATATAAGGGCTAAAATAAGTGCAGATACAGATTTTAAATAACCAAGTAAAAATGAGTCTGGCACACAACATTAAGATAAGAACTTTATTGATCCTGCAGGAAATTGTTGTGCCGGGGTTGCAATACAAAGAAGCATACAAAAGTAGCAAGTAATTTTTCACACAAATATAAAAATAACAGCGTAATACCTAAAAAAAATAACAGAGTATATACATGAGGTATAGAAGGGCATTGAAATACAGGGTATCAGTGTATTGGTTTTTGTAAATTATTTAAGACTGTACAGAAATAGTAACAGTTACATTCGTAAAAATAGGGAAGACTGAAGAATGAAATGTATGAACTGTGATCACACTGCAGGCTTAAGGTGGAATCTGCAGCACATTACTTTAAGTCCTCATATTTTATATGCAGCATGTAAATGTTTAAGAATTGTGGATAAAATAAGTTTAAGCAAGTAAAAGGCTTTTTTTGGTACTATGTTGCAATTTACAAACTTAACCACCCACATTCAGTTATGGTGCCCACAGAAAGGTATTGTTGACAACTACATTAAAAACCACTTACATATTTTGCTCTTTGAAGTTTAATTGTTTCTTAATTTAAAATAACCTTGCTCTGATATGATTTTAATTTCCTGGCAGAATATTTTGCCTAGTTTAATATTATTGATCTGAAAGTGGATAAATCCTCTCTGCAGACTGTTCTAGTTTAAATGATATCTGAGGGATTATTACCCATTTTGTTTGTTACACATTGAGTCTTTGGTTTTAATTATGACTGAGTATATTTTAGTGTCTAATCATACTCAGAATTCCAATATGGCAATAACTCTTTAACTTTTTATTGACTTCATTACTCAACCATAAAAGAATTCTGCCTGAACCGGAGTTCCAATTGCTGTAGGCTTTTGTTGTGAAATGCGCTGGTACAACCTCCGGTATTGTGAGTATCGTGCAGTAATATGCTGGAATGTGGACCACGCCCCATCTGGTATGGATTGTGAATCTGAGCAGCTCTACTGAGTTTAAGCACACATGGTATGGATAAGATAACGTTAATACCTACTGTACAACCCGGACTTTAGAGGATTTACTGAACGCCTTACTAAAACTATATATTGAGCAGTTGTAGAAACAGAAACTCTATAAGGAGACACTGAGGCTTGTAGGAGCAGTTGGATTCAAGGAGCTTTATTGTCATTTCACACATGTAGAAACATGACGTGGAACGAAATTAGTTTCCCAATATAAGCCCGATAACCTACAAGTTGGGCAGCGTATCGGTAGACTTATCCCCGTGGTGGGGTTAAATCCGAGTATTTTGTAAAATGTCAGCAGGCAGGCCAGGAGCTGTTCTCTCAGTGTTAGACGTGTTTCGACAGTCACCGTTTCTTGAGAGTAAATATTTCTCAGGTCAACAGGAAGCAGCTGTCCTGACTGGACTGGCAGTCACTGATGTCATTTCTGGTTAGCCCCTCCCCCCTCACCAGTGGGCAGCCACGTAGGAGGTCTGTTAGTCTTTCAGTTAGTTCTCACAGGATTGGTAGAATATCATGCAACCGCGTTAAAACATCAGGCTTTGCTGGGTGGATCAATAAGCAGAAGGTAACAGGGCATCACATTTCATCGAAAATGTTTGCTAGAAAATGTTTAGATGCTTCAGATGTTTTTGTAGCAATAAAGTCTGTCTTACCTCACCTAATAAAAGACCTCAGGGCAGAAAGATCTGTGGACATTCCTTCTGTCTTCCGCCCGGAGTCAAAAGTATTGGGATAGAGCTGTTTTTCAGGGGTCGGACTCGGCCCTTTACTTCCAGTGAAGGGACATCTTAATGCTTCAGCATACCAAGACATTTTGGACAATGCTGTGCTTCCAACTTTGTGGCAACAGTTTGTTGAAGGCCCTTTTCTATTCCAGCATGACTGTGTCCCAGTGCACAAAGCAAAGTCCATAAAGACATGGCTGAATGAGTTTGGTGTGGAAGAACTTAACTGGTCTGCACACACAGAGTCCTGACCTCAACCCCATCAGACACCTTTAGCTTGAAATTTAGGCCAGGCTAAAATTTTATGGAAAACTTTCCCAAAAGAGTGCAATCTGTTATAGTTTTAAAGCTGTCTATGCATTTAGAATATGATGTCATTAAAATTCTTGTTGGTGTCAGGTGCCCTATTCCTTTTGTTTATATAGTATCTACCAGGCCCTGTATTTGTTTTGTGATAATTTGGTTTATTACAGTTATTTAGGAAATACATGACCTGGTCTCAAACCCGTCTCACCTCTACAGAATAATGAATTATTTCCTCCATAAACATACCCCTGTCTGCCTGCCTTGAGAGGGCCATCTTCCTGCCTAAAGTTAACGTGCGCAGTTTGTTGCACAAAGGGACATCAAAGCTTGGGTACAATGTCAGACATGTTATGCCAGGTCTGTGGATGAGATTCCCCACCAGGACCCAGAAGGCACCCACCTTCCTGAAGCAAGTACTCTCCACAGGGGAGGAGGTGGGCTGGCATTTCCCAGCAACAAACAAAGTGTTTATCAGGAAACTGCCTTTCATCTCTCTCACTCCTGTGGTACAGCAGCCCAGAGCATAGTGGAATTATAGTCAGCAATGCACAGTGGTGGAAAGTAACTAAATACCTAATGTACTTAAGTACAGATTTGAGAAAACTCGGTCTTTTCTTTTAAAGAAAGAAGAAGAAGAAAGTGACATATTTTGTCATTGGAGGGAACTCACTCCAACGAAATTTGTGCTCTGCATTTAACCCACCCAAGTGACGTGCACACACACACAGCAAACCCGGGGCAGTGGGCGACCGCGTGCAGCGCCCAGGGAGCAGTGGGGGTTAGGTACCTTGCTCAAGGGTACCTCAGCCATGGACACCGGTACGGGGAATCGAACCAGCGATCCACCGGTTACGGGTCCGACACCCTAACCGCTGATCCACGACTGCCCCTTTTCATGCTCCTTTGTACTTCTACTACAGGCATGTTGTTTTATAATAAACTACACAGCAGTTTAGAAGTTTATCTGATGTGATGAGTTCGTAAATCAGTTAGTCGCCTGACAGAGAATTAATGTTCAGCTATTTTGATAATCATGTAAGTAATTTTTCATGTAAAAACATTTAATGGTTCCAGCTTGCTTTTAATTATTTTAATAATTTTAAGGTTTTTTTTTTGTTGTTTTTTGTTTTTTTTTTCATCATTATGAGTTTGGACTGCTGGCTGGACAAAACAAACATTGTGAAGGTGTATAATTTCTCCAAACCAAAACAATCAGTTGATTACTACAGAAACTAATTAGCAGATCAATCCAGATTGAAAACATTCATTAGTTGCAGTCCTGAACAAAATGGTTGAAAAGGAGCTCCACTTCAACTTCAACTCCAACAGTAAAATCCTGCTTTTACATTAATGCATGGGTCACAATGATCTAATTAGATCAGATATAATAATAGAACAGCCGCAGGGGATATTTTACTGCATTCAGTACTTTTACTGTTAACTTTTAGTTGTAAAAGCCTAGGAGTATTTCAAAAGTGTGGTATTAGTACTTTAATGACTACTTATGGATGGACTAGCCCCATCATACCTGCAGGATCTAATAGTCCCATATACTCCCAATAGATCACTCAGATCACAGAGTGCAGGTTTACTTACAGTTCCCAGAATTTATAAAAGTAGAACGGGAGGACGAGCCTTTAGCTATCAGGCACCCCTGCTGTGGAACCAGTTGCCAATCTGGGTTCGACAGGCAGACACCACCTCCACTTTTAAGACTAAACTTAAAACCTTTCTGTTTAGTAAAGCATATAGTTAGCACCAAATAAAGTGTGTAGGGCTGGTAGGCATAGTTTCACTCACCTCATGATATATAGCCACAGGTAGAATAGGTCTGACTAACTGTTAATCTTTAAATCTCTATCATAGCTAAGCTGCTATAGGCCTATGCTGCCGGGGGACACAAACATGATCCACCAAGCAGTTTCCCCTCCTCCTTCTCCTCTTCTATCCTCTCCCCTCGTCAGATTAACATGCAGTTCTTTATTTTATATCACTAACTGTGTGTCCAGTGCTCCTCGTAGTCTTGTGTCTCTCCCTCCCTCCCTCTCTCTCTCTCTCTCTCTCTCTCTGTATCTTTCTGCAGGTATCTCTCCATCCAGATCTTCAAGTTGAACTGTAGCCGGCTCTATGACCAACCCAATGTGTATTGTTGACATCTGCCTGTCATTCCTCTATGTACCGACTATGGGCGGGGTGGTTCTCCCTACGGGCCGAAATCGAACTGATATGATAGTGATTCTCAACATCACATAAAAAAAGAATACATGAATGTTACAGCAGTTCATTATAATTTTCATTATTATAATTTTCTTATAACTTGTGAAATGTTAAAATCATATTGAGGTGGTAGCAAAAAGTGAAACTAAACAGTTGAGATTTTGTTTTGCTTATCTTTTCAGTAATGTCATTTCTCATGTTGTTAATTGATTTCCTGCCTGTACAACATCCATTGCACGTCTGCCCGTCCTGGGTGAGGGATCCCTCCTCTGTTGCTCACCCTGAGGTTTCTTCCATTTTTTCCTGTTAAAGGTTTTTCTGGGAGTTTTTCCTTAGTCGATGTGAGGGTCGAAGGGCAGAGGATGTTGCTGATGTTATGTTAAGCCCTTTGAGACAAACTGCTTGTAAAAATGGGCTATACAAATAAAGTTGACTTGACTTGACTTGACTTAATGAGTACTTTCTCCACTGCTGGTATTACTTTCTGTAATGGGTAGGCCGAGTTATCAATACTCCTGCAAATATTAGTCTAAGAAGCCTACAAAGGGAAATCATATACTAGTGAGAAGCCTCCAGTGATAAGCCTAATAAGTGCTGACAAACTTCACAATACCATGATGTCAACACAACACCAGCCATTGTTAGCTAGCTTTGGTCCCCAACCAATGCACCTGACCAGTTTTCCACAGGTTCTCTTCACACTACAACTCAGTTTACCACCTCTGCAAGTTCTGCAAAGTCTTTTAATCCTTGTCTGTTCTTAGTCTTTTTTATACCAACAGGCTCATAATTACAAGGTTGTGGTCTGCCATATGTGTATGAACGTACACTTTCAACTTCCTCAGTGTAAGAACTAGCCTCGGAATCCATATTTGTTAATGACATGTTTGGGTGTATAATGTCAGGCATGTTTAGTCAGGTCTGTGGGTGAGGTTCTCCACCAGGGCCTATAAGTCACCTCCCTGAGGCAAATACAAAGATTTTATTATGTTCTTTGCACACTGTGTTTTGGTATGTCGTGAATATCATATGCTGCTGCTAAATATCTTTACATCTATTAGATCTATGTATCTCAAAAAAGAAAAAAATTATATTTTTTTCTTTTTAAAGTATTTTTTAAAGTATGTTTTTCTTTTTAAAGTAACAAAAATGAAATGTCCTCCTACTGTAAATTTTATATCATATTTTTGGAGGCATCAGCCAGCAGGGGGGGACAGACTTACACATACACTGCTTACAAAGTTTTCAATTTATATTCCTGTAGCTCTTGGGAGTATGAGTGTGTGTGTGTGTGTGTGTGTGTGTGTGTGTGTGTGTGTGTGTGTATTCCTGTAATTGTGGATACAAAAATCTGAAGACTTGCTTTAAGGTTAGGCTGAGGTTGGGGTTAGGATTAGGCAAGTAATGTTTATTGCTATGGGTAGGTGGTGGTTAAGCCTCCACTCCACATACTCCTGTGTGTGTTTGTGTGTTTGAACAAAGAGGTAAAGTTACAGTACTAAGATTTTTGCACTGGACCAGAGACAGACAGAGAAGAAACTGGGCAGTTTGGTCAAACACAGGGAGGTGTTTGATTTTCTGAGTTCTCTCCTCTGTCTCTGTGAATCAAATGCAGCTCAAAAGGGTTAAAAATGTTTGAAATGTCCTTTAGAATAATGTGTAGGTTAGTCATGGTATGTTCAGACACAGTTGCACAACAGAGTGTTTCTCTCACTTATTTTAAAGCTTTCAGATTTCTTTACTGCATAGTTATTAGGTGTGTTCAGTGGTTTGTGGTCACTGTGAGGAGGGATGATTTATTATGTTGGGTTTTTTGGAAAAGTTAGAATGGTCTCCCTTTTGCAACTTAGGAGTTAGCTTGGCTAGTCATTATAGAGCTACAAATGTACCCATGGAACTGAAGATGCATCCAGGTAATTACTATTTTTATTTTGTACATGCTTTGCCTTCTCATGGGCTTTGCTATTGGTTAAAGCCTAAGGTGAAGACCATAGAACTCTCTGACTATATGATAGTCCCTGAGACCAACCACCTTAGCAGAGGAACAGTTTGTTAGAACTCCTGGCTTTCAGGAAGTTCAAGTGGCAATCCATCCAAGTCAGAACTGCTTTCCTGTGCAGGGATAGGGATCTGTCATGCTCCTGCCTGAGGGCCGAAATGGTGTTGTGCGTTCTGCAAGTTGTAGCAGGCTGATATGTTGGGAGAAATTCACTCTCATGCCTTCTATACCTGTCCACATGTCTTCCCACAGCCTGGCTGAAGGTCCTGTCCCAGCTGGTCAGGCATCCATGAAGACCTGGGCACAGTGACAGATTTGCCCAACCATACCCCCTCACGAAGGTGGTTAAGTCCTAGAATATCACATCCCTTTGGGTAAACAAGGGGACATTTGAAGTGAAATACAGAAACAAACATCTGCAGACCATGTAAAATTTTTTAGCTTAAGGCTGAGGGTGAGGCTGTCTCCGACTGGAGGTACATCGATTGGCTACCCTTAATGGCAGAGGCCTGAGACATGCAAAGAAAGGAAGCTGCATGGTCTGAACCTCTTCAGTCTCCTCAGATGACAGGTCTGTTCTCTGGAAGGTGAGATGGATCCAATGATCTTGCCAGAAAAGTACAGTTGTTTGCCATTGCCATTTCCAACTTGCAGCATTCTCATCTAGGCAAACAGTTTTTTCACTCATTCAAATTATATTTGCATCCCAATGTTTCTTTCAACAGACCTATTACTTTAGCCCTTAGGGACACTGTTAATGTGAGTAAGTCAAGTTTGTTTCAGACCTGAAGTTTGCTAAATTTGATCTGAAAAAGATTGATGTCTTTTGACTCTGAACTGATTTGTGTTCAGGCAATTTTTCTAATTTGTAAAAGAACAAAGAGGAATAACCACTGATATTAACTGACAGGTAAACCACTGATCTGGCAGTTTTGGCAGTTTCCTGATTGTATATAATATCAAAACAAACAAAAAAGCTTACTTACCCATGGCAGAAGCACAATAAGCAAGGAAAAATGACAAAGAAAACATGAACAAGTCAACAAAAGTGGGCAGGGAAAATGTTCTGCTTCTGAAATGCTCTGGGTAGGGTATTATGGTGTGTGGAGGATGAGTCTCAGCTGGGAGGCAACACAGCTCTACCCAACGGAATCAAGCCATTAATCCATCAAACTGGTCTTCAGGTCTTTTTTGATGTGGTTAACGAAATCAAACTCCACGTTATCATCCAAAATCTAATGAGCTTTTGCTAATCTCACATGACCTGTTCTTTGAACTTCTACTCTCTCTTCTGTCTACCCTGCAGTTCTTTTCCACAGACCATAATCTCCATTTTTTGACAAGACAAAACAATTGTACTAAGTTTATATAATTATATAATTATACTAAGTTTATGACCATGTGAGCATACACTGACTTAAAGAGTAACTAAACCCCAGAGTCTTGGCTTAACCTTTGCTATCCTGCAAAATTCAAAAGCCTTTAGTTATCAAGCTCCTCTACTATGGAACCACCTTCCGGTTTCGGTCCGGCAGACACCCTCTCTACGTTTAAGAGTAGACTAAAAACTTTCCTGTTTGATAAAGCTTATAGTTAGGGTTGGCTTAGGCTGGCCCCTAGTTATGCTGCTATAGACTTCTCTCTTCCTCTTCCTCTCCTTCTGCACACATTCATGTCCCATTAATGCATGTTACTAACTCAACTTCTTCCCTGGAGTCCTTGTGCTTTCTCGTCTCACAGGTTCCCATGGATCGTGGTTGGACCTCCTACTGCGGTCCTGCTTGAAACCTACTGTGGTTACTACTGTTTAGTCATAATCCATTTTAATTCTATTACTACTATGTGCAGTTACTACCATTATTATTGTTATGTTAGTATTTTTTTCATAATCACTATATTACCTTCTGTATACTTCATCATTATCATTATCTACAGTTCCAATACTTCTGGTATTATTGCTGTTGCTACACATCTCTGTTTGTGTGCTCCTTCTCTCACCCCCAACCCCCCCTCTCTCCCTCTCTCCCTCTCTCTCTCTCTGTATACTTCATCATCATTATTATTATCTACAGTTCCAATATTTCTGTATACTGTCACCAAGTGCTTGCTCAAGGGGGAATGTTGGGCTCTCTGTATTACAATTTAATTAAAGAGTTTGGTCTAGACCTGCTCCAATTGGAACCTGTCATGAGATAACTTTTGTTGTGAACTGGCGCTATATAAAATATATCATCTGCCTCCAGCTCAGTCACTCACAGAATTCAGTTGTAATAGCCAGTTTTTAAGGAAATGTAGCAAATTTCCCTTGGGTTCAATATAGTATCTATCTATCTATCTATCTATCTATCTATCTATCTATCTATCTATCTATCTATCTATCCATCTATCTATCTATCTATCTAGATTTCAACCTGTAGAGGGCAGTGTCTATGCATATTTATAACACAAAATGTAAAATTCAAATGCTTTGCACCAAAATGATAAGATTGGAGCAGAAAAAGTGGTTTAGCGGTTTAGTTACTATTTAAATTAACATGTATAATGTCAAAACTGTATTTGTTTTAACTAAGGGACAAGACTAAAACCTTTAGTAACATGATACATTTGGCATGACAAAAATAGTTATGTTTTTCTCATTTGCGTACCATTCACTCAATGTTCTTTAGACCAAGATACGTGGAGTAGTGTGAACTACATTTCCTTAATTTGTGGTCATGTGATTTCTTTTGCTATGGCTCATTTCACCCACTGGCATTTCATCCACCCATTTTGCCTTGTGCTGATCTACTAAGGAAAATCAAATTCTCCTGATTCCACTGAGAAATGCTGCACTTCATTAAACCATTTATTAATATATTATTAGTAAAGTTTGCAGTTTTTCTCTTTGGGCGAGAATGTCCTGCTGAATGTTCACGTCTACCATGGAATATATCCTGTAATTTCCCAGTGATTAAAAAATGCCCTCTGGAATGATGAGTTCAATTACAGAGGAGCACAGTAAATATTTTATTTCCCACCTCCCCTGTAATTTTAATCCCATCTACTTGGAGCTTTTGTTTCCTGTTAGTGCTGAACTAAAGCACTAAGGAATCCTGAATTAGCTTTTTTAAATTGTTTTACATATTTCAAGTGTCTCATCAACTAGTGAAACCAGATACAAAACAAACAGCACATTTTAAATGTCGGGCTAGATCTTTCAGTGTTAGTACTTTCATTTATTTGCAGTGTTGCAGCCACATTTCCACCTGTTTGACAGCAGACCATTCAAGCACAAGTGATACTTTCCACAACAACATAGCTGCGGGGGTCCATGTGATGTCCCTGTTAGCCAAGAACTAATGACACACATTAGCTCAGCACTGCTAGCTGGCAGATTTTCTACAAAATCAGCCCATGAGGCAAATGCTGGTTCTTCATCATCACTGCTGGAGGAAGCAGTTCAGTTATAACAAAAACTGGTGTCATTGGTATACATTAAATCTTAAGTACTTAACTTTTACACCCCAGAGAGGGAACACTATGAAAATTTCTAGTGTTTCTATTCCTAACAGATTCAGGAAGGGGCCGAACTCACAGCTTTGAGCCTCTGGTCCTCCTCCACTGAGAGGATGTTTACACATCGCTGTGTATGTGTCATCCGGGTTGAGCAGAGTCATGCATTTTTTCCATTACCCTCATCAAATCAATGTTAAACACTCCTCCTCCATCTACAGTCCCTGTACAATCACAGTGTGTGTGTGTGTGTGTGTGTGTGTGTGTGTGTGTGCGTGTCCAATCAATAAGCAGACAGGATATTTCATCAGTAAAAACTGGCACAACCAGTCTGCCAGATGTGGTGTGCAGATAAACTGCTGCTCATTTAAACCTGTTTGTTATTATTTCACAGCTGCTCAGTTTCATTTCTGTGCAGTTCTAAAAATGAAGGTTTGGTGACTTTGGTGTTCTCTTGACTTTTTCCTGTTATTGTACAACTTTTCATCTTGCAGCATTATCAGGCCAAAATTTTATATTGTCCGTTACTTTGGTTTTGACTTAATTGCAAATCAGCCTCAGCGGTATTTTGTGATCAGTGCTAATTAGTTAATGTTAACATGCAAACACACTGAACGAAGATGATGAACGTGGTAAACATAGATAGATAGGGTTGATAGCACAGCTAATTAGACCTGCATGCCTATTACATTCCTTCAGTTGCTGTCATACCAAAAGTATGCTAGTTGGCTCACTGTTGTCCAATGAAAAGTAAATTAGTAAGTAAAGTAAAGAATTTAGTTAATTTTCAAACTACTCTGAGACTACAGCATTTGAGGCTTTCATCATGTGGAAGTGCGTGGTTGCTTCATAAATAGGTTGGGAAAACAAAACATGTATCCCAGCAGGAGTTTTAAAGGCCTGAGAGGCTAAACTCAAAGTCCTTTTTTAAAAAAAAAAAAAAACTGTCCCATGCATAAAGCAAACACTTGGCCTGCTTTTTGTCAACCCCACAGAGGTGTCAGCGTGCAACTCAGTAAACCGTGGCACCATGGCAATAGTAAACATCTAGGAGGCCCGGGGATTGATTTGGCAACCTGAACGTGTATTTATGTGAAGTGGAACACAGAGGTTTGATGAGTTCCTTCTGTCTGGTTAACACACAGCATCAACAGCTTTAATCCTGATGAAGTATCATCCAGGCCTGGCTGCCATGCAGTGGACGTTAAACAGGCTTGAACTGAATTTTCCGTAATATAACCTGTAACCTGACAATATAATGGAGATAGTTAAAAAACATGCTAACTGTTAACTTTGGAAGTAAAGCTAGGTTAGGATACTACTAGATGTTTGGTGGACATTAGGTGGAGCAGATAAGTACACAGTTTAATCCTTTCCCCGGGAGCAGGCTACAAAAAAGACAAGCCTGAGTGGTTAGTTCAAAAAAATAAACAATTAATTAAATAAAAAGTGAAGGAAAGTAAAAGAAATAATTGAAACGCAATCTATCATCACCTGTATTTGAAGGCAGTAAAACACAATTTTAAGAGGACTGTTACTTTAAGACTTCATTCTGCACAGTGTTGAACTGAAAATGTTAGAAACCTCAGGAGAACAGTACAGTGGACACAGTGGAAACTACTGGATATCCTAAACAGTCATCTGTTCTCTCTCTCTCTCTCTCTCTCTCTCACACACACACACACACAAATGAACACTCATTTGACCTTTAACCCTACAGTGATGATCCTTTTACAGTCAGTCTGTTTTTTTTTCATATTTGGGACATCTGGAGGAAAGTTTTGAGACCAAATGGTCAAAGAGGAAAATGAGTTGATCACAGTGTTCGCAGCAATATACGGGTCTGCTAACTCCATTGGGTGCTCATCATTAATCATTCGTTATTAATCATTTTTGCTGTCAACTTGCTGAGCCTGAAATTAACGCAGACACCACTGTCCAAGATATCACAATCAGGGAAAACGTCAACAAAGAAAGTCCAATCCAACACCCTTGGTGGACATATGACTTCAGAGGACGGCCAGGTCATGGCAGCTCTTAGACCGCACCTTGACTGCCATGCGCTGGTTGTTGCGTGCTACCAGTCGGTCCAGGAAGCGCCGAGCCTTCTGGGTAAGGCTCTCTTTGCGCTTGTAAATGGAGCGTCGGCACTCGACAGCTTCACTGCCGCCTCGACGGAGACGAATCTGTCGGACAACGCCCTCGAACAGCTCGGCCACATTGTGCTGTAGAGATGCTGATGTCTCAATGAACTTACAGTCAAAAACCACTGCACACGCTCGGCCCTCTGGGTAACATAGACAAACACCCAAAGAAAATTATTATTATCAAAGAGAGATATTCTTAGTCAATTGTTACCCATGATCAATTTCATATATATTGATATTTTTATATATGCACCCTCTGTGAGCTTCGACCCCCACCTTCCACAGCAACTTCTCTGGACCGAACCAAGTCGCTCTTGTTTCCCACAAGGATGATGGGAAGGTTTTCAGCCTGGCGGGCACGTCGAAGTGTGATACGGAGCTCAGAGGCCGAGTCAAAGCTGGAGCGGTCAGTGACGGAATAAACAATGACATAAGCACTCCCAATCTTCAGACAGTCGTCCTGAGAAGAGGCATCATCCCTCTCCTGATGGGTAGAGAGACGTGGACATGAAGGAGGAGGGACAGAAGGATTTTATGTTTTTTTAAATCTATGAATTTTAAATCTAGAATATGGAACTTTGATTCTCATACTGTGTTTGTGTTTTCATCTCACACACAGCAGCCTTATTGCTGTAATCTCCATTCAGTTGTTGTGTTGTCAGAGCTTCAGTGAACTACATGACAGTTTAGATACTCATAATATGAACTGCTGCTCTTCCACAATAAAAGCCTCTCTGTGGTGAACCAGTAGAGGGCAAGTGTTAATATTTTTGTTATTGCAACTAATTATTTGCCTTTTTATATTGTCATTTTAGTGACATATTTCTTTTTTTTTTTAGTGACATATTTTGTCATTGGAGGGAACTCACTCCAACGAAATTCGTGCTCTGCATTGACGTGCACACACACACAACAAACCCGGGGCAGTGGGCAACCGCGTGCAGCGCCCGGGGAGCAGTGGGGGTTAAGTACCTTGCTCAAGGGTACCTCAGCCATGGACACCGGGACGGGGAATCGAACCAGCGACCCACCGGTTACGGGTCCGATACCCTAACTGCTGATCCACGATCCCCCCATTTTATTGAGTTAAATCAGCCGCATCACATTTCCAGGATGCCATGTACCCATAATCCTCAGCTTCAGAACTAACATCCAGTGCTCCACAACTTTACATCATTAGCACACACATGCACTGTACCAGTTTTTCGTTCTCCCAGGTATCCATGACGATGAGTGTGGTTTCCTCTCCATCTACTGTCAATGTCCTCTCATATGTGTCCTCTGCAACAAATAATAAATACAAACGGTACTTAAGCATACTTATGTACTTAGGCACAGCAGTGCTTTGCTAATTGCTAATGTCAAAATGCTAACACGCTGATGTTTAGTATTTATAATATTCACAATTTTCATCATCCAGTGTACCATCATGGAAGGCTATCAGTAACTAATTAGAGCAAAACACACACTCATTGTGAGTTGTGAGTTTACACATTTCATGGTATTTCACAGCAATCTACCCAATAGTTAGTGAGATACTTCGGTCTAAAGCAGCGGGCCAACTGTCCCACATCTTTTCCAAGTAAGTCTAAAAACAATAAATAACAGAGGACCAACAACAAATTCCTTATATGATCATCATAGAGAGATAAACAAGAACCTGGTAAACAACAGTGACAACAGCATCAGGATTCAGGAGAGCACAGAAAGCAACCAGACAGGGAGCTCAGTCAACTGGAAAACTAACAGGCTCGCCCCCCCCAACCATGTCAGACCATCATGGATCAATACAGGTTGTCAATCATGGCCTTAGGCCAAACAACACGTGACATAGGAGGTGATCAATGATGTGGGGTCAGTCAAGGTTGTGATGTCAAAACAAAGTCAGTTCTAATTTACAGTATGAACACAACAACAAAATATGGTAAAACAGTTAGACATATTGGGAAATATGCTTATTTGCCCTCTTGTCGAGAGTTAGATGACAATATAGCCTTTAGCTTACTGGCTCATCAATCATAGTTGAAAAAATATCAGAGAAAAGTCTATCCTTGGCTACGGAGTGCAGCTTTTTACACTGAGCAACTCCACAGGCAACTTAATATGAGGCGAGTTGAGTGTTTAAAGGTGCAGATGCAGCTTTGGCAAAGCAACTCTATTGTGCACCACAGTTCATGAGTTTTTCTGAAGAAATCAACTGGCTTGCCTTTGTGCTCCGCATGTGTTGTCACCAGGTGGGGTCTCACACTGTGAGAAGCTAGTATTTTCAGATGCGCAACACACTTTGGTTTCTCTTTGTTTCCCACCTTTGTTCTGATAAAGCTGAGAGCTACATCACATTTTCTTGTCTTTGCTTTGAAAGTTGCGCTTTGAGTGAGTGACTCATCCTCTGCGGTATGTTTAGCTCTCACAAACTTGTGCAGGTTATGTTAGCAGTGCTCAAACCTGCCTGATTCATTTGCCTTGCTGACCACCCCCCCAATAGCTTCAAGATCCCACTAGGGGGCACACCCCCCACTTTGGAAACCACTGTGCTTAGGCATGTTAACGCACTGCTAGCAGTAGCATCACATTTACTGTATAGACACGAGAGTGAAGAAACCAAACTCTTTGCAAGACAACAAATAAACATCTAATTGGCAGGTTGATCACCTGCCAATTAAAAGGGACATATATGAAGCTGTTGACAGGAAACAAAAAACCAGTGAAAACAAGCTCAGTTGTTGCTCTTTGTATTAGCTAATAAACTGAGGTACTGGCTAACATATTTGTTTAGTGAGAACATCTGAACTAGTTACTCAATCAGACAGCCAAAAGTAACATCCCACCTCCAGGTTGTTCATCTTTCTCTGTAATCCCTGCAAAGATTCCTGCAAGACTGGTCTTTCCGACACCATGGTCACCTAGCAACACCACTCTGTAAACACATTCCGAGTCACTTTGTGAGTCGTCCTCCGAATCTGAACTCCACTGGGCACGGTAGTGGAGTGACTTGTCTCCAGGATGGTAGGATGCAGACTGTACCAAAGGAGGGTGGTTGCGTTGGGTGCAAGGCTGCTTTGGGTCAAGGTTGGAGCTGCCAGGAAGCTGAGGGTCTTTATTCCAGGATGGGTGCTGGTAGTTGTAAGCAGGAGGAATTGGCGTGCTGCCTCGCCGTTGCAGGGGCACCTTTTCTCTCTGGGTGTTGAGGGTCATGTTTCTATGGTACTGGCATCAGGACAGGGAGGGCCTGAAGGACAACAAAGAAGGATTCAGGTTTCAGAATAAAGTCTGGTTCTTTACGGTCTTGAAAGGTCTTTTGATTGACATTCAGGCAAGAAGCCAGCAACTACCAACCTGACCCACAAGATGACTTCTGCTCCATTAGTTTAACTTCTTACCTTGTAACAGTGATGTAGAAGTATACTCCAGTGCATGCCAGTACAATCTGACATTACTGCTAGGTGTGGTTACTCTTAGGGATGTTCATAACAGAAAACGGACTTTTAAGCTTAAACTAGTTGACCAGTCAGAAAACACTGAGATGCTGACATTCACAACATGTGTCCAGTGGGATTCTGGTATTGACGCACTACCAAACACAAACTATGTGCGTTATACTACCTAATTCATTTGTTTTTATTTTATATTATTTGATCTTGAGCAGAGTGAATGACTTTTTGGTGTGTGGCGTACGAGACAACTTTAATCCAGAAATGCTGGATTTTGTCTGAAAGTTTACTGTTTTTTTTTAAGGCTAACTGGCAGATGAAGTGCTAAATGAGAAAGATACAGTATATAGACTAAAGTATTAGGACACAACTCTTCATTCACTCTCACAATTCACTCTTGAATTCAAGTGCGGAGTGGGGCTGTTTTTCAGGGGTTGGGCTTGGTCCCGTACTTCCAGTGAAGGGAAATCTTCTGGACTACACTATGCTTCAAACTTTGCAGCAACACTTTGGGGAAGGTTCTTTTCTATTCCAGCATGACTGTTCCCCAGTGCACAAAGCAAAGTCCATAAAGACATGGTTGGATGAGTTTGGTGTGGAGGAACGTGACTGGCCCTACCACACAGAGGCCTAACCTCAACCCCATCAAACATCTTTGGGATGAACTGGAATGGAAATTGTGAGCCAGGCTTTTTAGTCCAACATCAGTGTCTGATCTCACAAATGCTCTACTGCATGAATGGGCAAAAATTTCCACAGAAACACTTTAAAATCTTGTGGAAAGCCTTCCTAGAGTGAAAGCTCTTATAGATGGAAAATTGTTTATTTCAAATGTGATGTAATTAAAGTTAATGTTGGTGTAATGGTGTCCTAATAGTTTTGTCCATATAGCGAAGCAGTGTGTTATGGCACCGCACTATGTGGCACTATGTTTAAGTTCAAATAGTTCATAGCTCATAGTTTGAACATAGCTTGGGCATTATGCTATCACACCATAAAAGATTTAAACCCTGATTAAGATTTGTCTGAAAAAAGAAAAATGGAGCGGGCTGATAACTGAACCAGAGGAATTTAATTTTCATATTCACATTGGAGCACATTTCCTACGACAGACTACATCACCTTACATTTACGATGACACTGGGCTTTCTTAGTATTGTGTTGTAAATTCAATGTTACTTTGACAAAGCGAGCATACAGTGTGACTTTGTGCTAGTTCACACATTATCACACATTGAAAACACTTTGTTGTAGGACTGTTACAATGAAAAATTTCTGCTCGGATCAGAATCAGTGAAATGTAATTACAATTTACCAGCTCAAAAAAAGTTAACAACTGATAAGACTGGAGTCCCAGTTTAAATCCTGGTAACATGCATAAGAGCAAACTTACAATAAATAATTAGCACATTAAGAGAAGGATCAAAATCTAATAATAAGTATAATAAATATTTTAATAGGTCAGAGCTAGCTTTAACTTATTTTGGGTGAATAGTCACAGCTTTAAATTCTTTCAAAATCCCTCAGAAATACTTTTCATCAGCAGTAATTTTAATTCACATATCTGCTAATTCATCCACAGAACTACAACCAACAAACAGTCAAAGAAAGAGTAT
Organism: Scatophagus argus; assembly: GCF_020382885.2. Lineage (NCBI taxonomy): Eukaryota > Metazoa > Chordata > Actinopteri > Scatophagidae > Scatophagus > Scatophagus argus. The sequence continues at coordinate 2,473,288 of NC_058495.1, forward strand.
TGTAGAGTATTTGTAAATTTAGCAAGTATGAAATATGTTTCATTTATGATTCTCATATTCATGAATTCATATAAAATTCACGTTTTCATGTGTAAAGTATCTGAAAATCACATGTGCTGGACAGAATGTGAATTTGTTTTGGGAGAGATAAGAGTTAATGTGTAAAAACTAAAACTTTCTTTTGTAAGAAAATGGTGGAAACCTCAAAGAAATAAAAACATGTGCACAAAACAACATGCAATAAATAGAGTAACTTACCGTACACCCCATGAACTGTCTTGCCTCAGTAAACAACAAAACTGAACTGAACCCCGTGTCTCTGTCTCTGTCTGTGTAACAGTACCCCAGTGCCACAGTAACCCGCCTGGAAAAAAAGTTCCACAACAGCGTTAAAAATTCAGCAGTGGAATCACAGAGTTATCTACCTCCCTCTCTCTCTCTTTCTCTCTCTCTCTCTCTCTTTCTGTGTGTGCGCGTGTGTGTCAGAGTGACAGGAGAGGAGAAACAGATAACTGAGGAGGGAGAGAGCGAGAGAGAGAGCTAGAAAGAGAGAGAGAGAGAGTGTGTCTGGACTGTGAGCTGGTTTAGGAAACATTTTGGTCACTTCCTGTTCGACCCAAATAACACAGTTTGGTTTCATGAAACCGTTCAGTCGCGGTAGACTACTTTTACATAAAACACCACATGATAGCCAGTTTCTAGCCTGCAAAGGAGTACCCAGCAAAGCCACCTGTTTACTGAGGACCTATCCCACGAAGGACCAGTTACTAGTTACTAGACCAGCTGTAGTTTACTGACCAGAGTATGCTATTGAATGATTAATTGATAAATGACAGTTTATTGACTAGCTAGTGGACCAGTTTATAACTAGCTGACAAGGACTAGTTTACCATCTATATTGCTGAGGAAGGACTGACAAAGATAGGCAACCAGTTTACTATCCATCTATATGACATGGAAGAGTTTGCTAACTACTAGGCTAATGAAAATCTAATCTGTCAATTGGTAAAGATACTCGTTCACCAACTAGCTAGCTGAGGGAGGAATAGCCAACACAGACACTAGTTCATTCATTTGCTAGCCGACCAGGACCACTTTGCCAAAGTCTGTCCTTAGGACCACTTTGCCAAAGTCTGGCCTTAGGATGGCAAAGTAATCACCCACACCTCTGTGCCTCTGACTGACTGGTACTCATTGCCTCTGTTGGTCGACTGGTTTATGCATGAGGAGTGAGATTTGTTCAGGGTTAGGGTAATAACAGACTAAGCCAATTAGATATGTCAAGCTAAGCCAATCAGAGACAGAGTAAGGTGGGACATGCTTTCACCACCCTGTGTAAAAAAAAAAAGATATAGCAATCTGTTTAAAAGCTAGCAGACCGATTAAAGACTATATAATAAAGATACTAGCAGATAGATAGATAGCGACATAGATACATACAACAGAGTTATAAATAAGCACAAAATAAAAACACGGGTCTTGGCCGACCTGTAACACTTACCAAAAGGCAATGGTTCGAAGAGATGATGACCTGGGTGGGTAGTGTCTTTGATGATGTTACTGGCTCTGCTGTGGTAGCGTGATGTGGCAGTGTTCTCCAGAGAGGGCAGTGGGCAGCCTATGATTTTCTCAGCAGTCTTCATTACTCTCTGGAATGCCTTCATATCTGTGGTAGAGCAGCCTGTATACCTTACCATCATGCAGTAAGTTAGCAGGCTTTCTATGGTTGCCTGGTAAAATGCCGCCATCAACTTTCTCTGTGCCTCCTGAACACTCTCAGCCCTCTTGACAGTTGCTGTGGTGTTGGCTTCCCAGCAGAGGTCCTTGGATATTAGGACCTCCAAGAACTTTAAGGTTTGCACCCTTTCCACGCATTAATCTTTTTAATCAGAGATGGGCCAAGTCTGTGACACATTTCTTCCTGAAGTCGAATAAGTCCTTGTCTTGCTCAAATAAGAGCTGTCTTGTGTTGTTGCAAATATAATTCATCAAATTCGTACGGATGTGATGTCACTCTGAGTCTGGAGTTACAACTTACCAGTATAAATCAAATGCAGGGTCATCGTTATATGCTGACTCATCTTTCCCATTAATGAGCTTGACAAGGTGTTGGAAGAGTGAACAGGTGCGCAGTCATAGGTGTGTAACAAGTTCAAAGATGGACTCGGCACACAACCTTGGGGTGTGCCTACACTTAGCGTAATAGAGGAGGAGATGTAAAGGCCCGTTTTAACTCTCTGAGGGCAGGTTGTGAGAAAGTCCTTGATCCATGGACAGATGGGGATGGAGAGGGCTAAGTCTTGTAGGTTGCTAATTAAGATTTCTTGGATGACAGTATTTAAAGATTAAAGATTAAAGATTAAAGTGACATATTTTGTCATTGGAGGGAACTCACTCCAACGAAATTTGTTCTCTGCATTTAACCCACCCAAGTGACGTGCACACACACACAGCAAACCCGGGGCAGTGGGCGACCGCGTGCAGCGCCCGGGGAGCAGCAGTGGGGGTTAGGTACCTTGCTCAAGGGTACTTCAGCCATGGACACCGGGACGGGGAATCGAACCAGCGATCCACCGGTTACGGGTCCGACACCCTAACCGCTGATCCACGACTGCTGTATGCTGTATGCTGTATGACAGTATGCTGAGCTGTAGTCAATGAAGAGCATCCTCACATAGCTCTCTTGGTGTTGTATGGGGCTTAGTGCTATATGGGTTGTGAGGGTGATGGTATCTTCAGTGGAATCTATTAGCTCTGGAAGCAATCTGATAAAATTGAGAGAGGCTAGATTTAATGTGGTGCAGGACTAGTTTTTCAAACACTTTTTGGGAACAGGGATTATAGTGGTTGATTTAAGGTAGGGTGGTACGGTGGCTAATGACAGGGAGATGTTACAGATCTTTGTAAAGACCCCAGCAAGCTGTTCAGCACATGCCTTGAGTACTTTGCTTGACACTCCATCAGGTCAAGCTGCCTTCTTTGGATTTACTGACCTAAGCACACATCTCACACTGTTCCTGCAGTTTGAGTGAGTGGGTGTTGGTACCAGACGGGGGCAAGGAAGAAAGTGAATCTGTTGTTGTTTCAGGTTGGTTCTCGCAGGCCTTTGTCGCCTGACCTGAAGGCAGCGTTGCGGTTCTTGAGGAGTATGCTAACTGGCAAGCTCATGAAGTATTATATAAGAAAAATACCAGTTTACCAGCTAGCAGATAAATCATCAGCTATTTTACCAATTAAGTAGGTAGTAATAACTAACTAACTAACTAACTAACTAACTACAAGTGTAGATGGAGAAGGCCCAGTTTAATTCAAGTTCTGTTATTAAGCACATTTATAAACAAAGTGCTGAACATCTGTAAGGCAATGTTAGAGGTATAAAAGAGACTGGAGATGGTAGGGTCCAAACTTTTATAATTGCCAGTGTAGGGTGATTTGGAGCTTGAATATTGCTGCTTCACAGATTTTGACCCTTCTTTTATTTAGGTGAATCCTCTAACTTTATGGAGGTGAGATAATACATTGCTGTAGTACTTGTTTAGATATAGATCTGTTTCCTATGGAAGCCTTAGTGTAGTACCTCAAAATGTATGCATACATTACAAACTATTTAACATTTTAATTTAGTATCTCATAATTTGGATTAACTATGGTAAAGTATTTGCTTTTCTTTTTTTTTTAAAAAAAAAATCATTCTTACCTTTTCATTCTTCTAACACAAAAGGATTTCCACTGCTTGAGCTGGCATGGAAAATTAGATTAAAGAAAAGCACACATCACTTCCTCTTTGTCAGAGTGAGTGCTCTCACTGAAATCACAGATGTTTACATTTTATCCACCCCCACAGTTTAAAAGTTGAAAATTTAAGAGGAGGAGTTTCCTTCCAAATGACAAGCTCATCCAGTCCAGTGAGCATCTCTGTTACCAGCACAGGAACCAATCACTGATCATCAACCCCTCTAGCAGCGGCTCCAGCACTCCCTCTACAGACGAACTGATATTACCTGAAAGTGAGGATCAGCTGAGCTCAGATAACATGTTTCTTTGTTCATTTTTAGCTGCTTCAGAAATGTATTAATCGGAATATACAATTTTATCTTTGTTATTCCACCATAAGAATAAGTCCCCTACAATGTACATAAATAAAGACCTAGTAAGCCTACAATAATTTACATGATCTCATACAAGATCTATTCTCATCACCATACTTGTGACCTTGCTATAAATCCTAATACAGTATGTTTATTAGTATCTATTGGCATTCCCTTGTTTTCATTTAATGGCTGCCTCTGTTAAAGGTGATACAGTCAACTGCACATTTGATATTTATGTATTTTTTCTTTATACTTTGGTAGTCTTACATTTCATATCATCTGTTCGGTACTTTTATATTGTTGTTTTAACATCTCTGAATGTCATAGTTCCCAGCAGGAGACAAAACAACCTTATCATTGTCATCTCTGAAGGATTTCTTGTCTTTTAGAGAATTATCACATCCTTAAAACAGCAACAAAAAAACTGTGATATGCGTGTAAAATAAGTGGCAACAGACATGAAAAATTATTACAACATCTTTAACTCTTTATGTTACAGCAAAGCACAAAAACTACTGACGATGGTATGAAACACATTTTTCTCTACATTAATGGTTGCTATGTGTTTATTATGTAAGCAGACTTATGGGACATGAGTATAATATAATATAATATAATATAATATAATATAATATAATATAATATAATATAATATAATATAATATAATATAATATAATATAATATAATATAATATAATATAATATAATATAATATAATATAATATAATATAATATAATATAATGATAGGTGAATCAAAAGTCCAGAATCCGTGTAATCTACTTAGTCTTCTCTTTTCTTTCTAGTACAAATTCACAGCAGCGCATTGTTGCATTTCCTACAGTATCCATGTGTAATCTACTTAGTCTTCTTTTTTCTTTCTAGTACAAATATGGGGTTCTAGTAGATTTTCTGCATTGTTACTGTATTAGCTGTGATAGTAGTAGTTGTATAATGTGTTACATTGAGTTTTGCTGCCTCCACATGGATACTGTAGGAAATGCAACAATGTGCTGCTGTGAATCCAGTTTAATCAGTTCAGTTGAATCATTTCTATGAACCAGTTTTCATTTGAACATACATCTTTTGCTATCTTAGACTTAAGATATTAGCTTGCATGACTGTTAAACTTGAAAAGAAGAAAGTATTTTAAACTATGGCCAGTTGCTGATTATTTTTTGGCTATAAATTAAACTCTTCAGCTATGTGGACCAGAGCTTGTCTGTCAGTTCCCTGGAATGGCAGGATAAATCTGGGTGGGGATAGCGAAAAAACAGCTCTTTACCTTCCCTCTTTACCATTACTGAGGTACCCTTGAGCAAGGACCTTAACTACAACCCCTCCAGTGGAGCTGCTCAGTGGCCAGCAGATTGGACTGTGGTCATTCAGAGCAGCTTCCAGGGCTGAATGTGAATGTCAAATCAGGTCTTTACCGCAAATAAAAGTATTGCTCTTAGCTAAACATTTTATGAATAAATAAAAGGTTAAATACATTTAAAAATATCTCAAACATGGAGAGTGAAATGACCAATTGTGACAGTGAATGTATGATCTGAGAATAATATAAAACTAAGTTGGGATTAACACAATCACAACATACAACTATAAATCAATTATGAAAGATTCCCCTAACTAAACTAAAAAAGGGTTTGTGGCAGATTTATAACTTTCTATGCAGCAATATAATATGAATACAGTCAATGTGTATTTAAATGTCATTCATATTAAATTAAAAGTCAGGAATTACTAGGTGGTTCCTTTATTTCCCTCTAAAGTTGAGACTGATCATGTTGCTCCTCATCCCAGTAGTAATAGAACGAATCCAGAGAGGAGAAAGAGACATGCTTGGCTGCACCTGAAAGCTGAGGGATAGGGTTGTCCATGTGATCCTGATTGGCGGGAGAAGGAGAAGCAGGAGGAGTCGCTGGAGTGGGGAACATCAATGTGATGTTAATTATACTAAAATAAATTAAAAATGACAGAAATGATAATAATAACAAAGAAAATTGTGCAATACAGTATTAAAGATGTCATTTTAAATTAAATAAATCACCTAATATTAGGGGTCACTGTTTATTATTTTGTATGAATTTACTTTCTGAACTAAAGTAAGAATATAAAGTTTTGATGCATACGTGTGTTGTTTCTCACCTGCAGGGGGACTTGCAACAATGGTTGCTTTCCACAGTTTGTAATAGGAAGGGTTTCCTGCTGCAGGACAGAAACAAATCTGATCTGATCCCTAGACCAAATTTAGTATTTCCCTTTCAACTGACACTTCATCTCCTTTCAGCTCTTTCAGTGTAACTGACATGTCAGTGTTTTCACTTAGACAGATCAGACTTGTGTTAGTTGAATGGACAGTATGAATTTAGTTTAAGTCTGTGACTTCATCTTTCAGTGCTTTAAGCTAAATTTGACAGCATTAATTGTTGTGATTCAGCTTCACCTGTTACTCCAGCTGAATATTCAGTAACACCTCTGCTGGAAGAAGCTGCTGATGAATCCTCCGGGTCTGGTCCAGAACATGATCCACATTCTCCTCCAAGTTCTTGTCCAGGTTCTGCTCTGGGTTCTCTTTCAAATTTGTCTCCAGATCCTGGTCTGTGTGCCTCCTGGATAAATACTCGGTCCAACAGGCGGTCCAGAAGCTGGTCAGCATGGTCTGGTTCAGTTCTAATGGTCAGGATACCAGTGGATTGTCCTGCTGAGATCTTCAGCTCTGTGAGGTTTCTGAGAAATACATAAGACAAGCCCACAGAGACAAGAGTTGACAAAGCTTTGATGTTGTTTCAGGACATTTTTGAAAATGTGGTTACACTGGATAAGTTAACTCTGTAACTTGAATCAAAAATATTGTTGATTGTCCCACACCAGATAATCAGACTGTGATGCTCACAAACCATTTATCCACAGTGATCTCTGTTTTCTGCAGGTGAAGAGGTATGCAATATGGGCAAGTCAGATACTTAAATCAGCCCTAGGATCACTTCCCTTGCTGTGGTTTCTGTGGTTGCCATGGCTAACGTCCCATTAAGATGTGCAGTTATGCTTCAAAAATAGTTCCAAACTGAAAGTAGTAGTGATGTTACCTGGCCATTAGCTCCTTTCAGGGCATTCGAGCAACACATAATGTGTTGTTACTATGTAGGAGCCTATTCATCTATTCCGCTTAAGCCTATGTACATTCAGTGTTATACATTATAAAAATTGAAAATAATAAGTTAACTAATTCTAAAAATAATATGTCGACAGTGATCTTTGCTTTCACACGGGATGTGAACACTGGTCTCCTGAGTAAAAGTCCTGTGTGTGACCCAGTCATCCACAGCCACAACCCTCCGCTCACTGGCCTTTGTTGCTTTTTATACTGCATTACATGAATTTCTGGTGGAAAACTCTGAGGGCAAACTTCTCCCATGTGCAATGATGGTTAGCCTGGATAAAGACTTTTGGCTCTTACAACTACTGCAGGCTTACAGCAATGAGATAGGAATATAATATGTAAGTGTAAAAGAGGATGTGACTGAACCATCTTTGGACGTGTAAATAACTTTACGATATGGCGATCTGCCTCACAACCACTCATAACAGCCAAACAGAGCTGTGTGCATTCACAACAGTGGCAACTGCCTCATGACCTTATACATCCAAACTTTCTGCATTCTGGCAGTAATATCGCTGACAGAAGACATTACAGCACAGCAATGCAAACTGTATGCATCATGTTGTGGCTGCCTGCATTCATTTGGCAGTACAGAAAATATCATCTGCTTCAAGTAATATTAATCTCATCCATCCTCAAAAAAATTATGAAGGCAGTAGGCTTATGTTTTTGGGCTTAGTTTCTTATTTCTTCAGATATATTTTTTGTATTTCTGGTATTGCAGTTAAAATATTGATTTAAAATGCATTAGTCTATTGGTAATAATCATAAATAATTTCCACACATCCCTCACTATGGGATACGGACTGAATGCACTTCTTGAGTATAAAGCTTAAATATGTTTTATTAAGTTAGAAATAAACAGGACATTAAGAGTGCACTCAGAAGTAAAATAAATATATAAAGTAGATATATTTAACTTACTTATAACTTACAGCAGAAGCATCATTTTTCTTCCAGGAATCCTCTCTTGCCTCATTTGCAGCAACAGTGTTACTTTTGCTATAATATTTTTTTTATATATTCACTTTTATATATTCACTATTATATTTAGGTTTGGTTGAGCCAGCTCACACAAAGAAAGCCTGGCTCTGTCCAACCTGAAAGGCAGATTGCCACCTGCCTAGAGCTGGGGTCTGGTCTGAGGTTTGTGCAGTTTTTATATATATGAGGCAGATGTTCAGTTCTTACCTGCTTCTGTTGCGTCTGAGGACCCAGCATAGAACCAGTAGGACCATCAGAACCAGCAGCAGAGCCACCAGGGACACAATGAATAGCTCAGAGATCAACCCCTGGGTCATCATCACAGAGATAGCTAAACAACGGGGTCTAGTGATGGGTTCTGTTCCTCAATACTGTACACATGAAAAAAGATAACAGGTTTAGAATTTATTCTTGATACTGGAAATGATATTATCACTATTACTATTACTAAAGTCCCTTTAGTAGCTGTTCTGGATGACACAGTTTTGCTCAGAAGACAAAGTTTGAACATCTGCCTCTAAGCTACCACAGATAAGAACTCTTTACAGCGCTCAGGAAAAACGGAGTTTTGAAATACAACTAAAAACTGAGTGGTCTGGTGATACGATCAAATGCTCCAAAATAGCTGCTACAGTATTTCTTACACAGAATCACTGTGTTGTTCGCTCACATTGTGACTGACAGTGACAGCACAGCTAACAGTCATTTCAACAGCTTTTTCTTAAGCATTTGTATGTTTATCTTACCTGCCGGTCCTGCTGGGAACCCTGTAGTGTGGTGAGAGGCAGTTTGTGGTTCATAAATTAACAGAAAGGTTAAATCCTCTATCATTCTGAAAGCTGAAAGAAAACATTCTGTACTGTTTGCATTTCCTAAACCAATCAGAATGGCAGAAAGGCTGGATATAAATTGCACAAAATTAAACATGTTCAATACTTTTGTTAACAATCAAACATGCAAAACTAAAGACATTCCCATCGGCTTCAGCTGTACTTTGTATTTATTGCTAAGAGACATCAGTCAGTTGACATCATCAATGTGAGCAAGTTAGCAAAGCATCGCTGTGTCTAAGTAAAACCTCACAGAGCCACTGGCGTGGCTAGCTTCCTCTTTCTATTTTCTTATCTTATTCATGGTCTCAGGAGAGCAAAACTGTCAGTTTTAACACAGCACCACCCTGTGGACATTAGAGGAACTGCAGCTGAACACACTCACGGACTGCAATGCCAAGCTGCTGATTGGTCAATCAGTACAAACAGAAAACTGGAAGCAGGTTTGTCAGAAGGTTTTAATCAGATTAACGGGGTTCAGGAAGCCAGTGATTTTTTTTTTACAAAATAAAATCCTATAATTCAACAGTAACAGTGGATAACAGAAAAATCTCAGTCTCATTTGTCTCATATATTAAAGCACAATCAAACACAGTGATCATCTTTATATTAATATATTAATATTGTAGAATTAACAAAATATCATAAATGAATACTTACATTCACTTTACCCTGGCAGAGAAATATTAGGCCCATTGTTGATATAAATTAAGTTTTTATTACAGCAAAAGTAAAAAATAACATGAAGGATGATGATAGATAATAGGAAAAAGCTCTAAACAAATGTTGTAAATACAACAATCAAATATGTACACAGTGTGCGTATGTGTGGGTTCAGACAGCATTATTGGTGTTGTTGTTGTTATTAATTTCCATCCTGCTGATCAGCTCGGTCACCAGCTGCTGCACAGTGTGAGAGCGCAGCCGGCCAACCTCCAAGACACCTTCGTGGTTCACACTGTCTAAGTCGTCGTAGCTCTTCACCACCTGTCAACAATCAATCAGTCAGTCAATCAAGCAATCAATCAATCCAGTCCCTGTGTGTCATAACCTGTCACAGTCAGTCAAAGTAATAGATGCGTCTACCTTGTTGGTGATCAGAGAGAGACCAAAGACTCTCAGACCACAGTGAGTTGCCACGACGACCTCAGGAGCGGTACTCATACCTACAGAGACAGTCACAACAGTACTGCTGATACTAATGAGGATACTGTGAATATTACTGCTTGTGTCACAGTGAGTACTGATACTCATACTGCTTTTACAAATATTTGATATGAATGGTGAGAAAAACACAGAATTATATGCTAACATTATTATAATTCAGGGAGTTATAAATTCACAAAATTTAAATCCACTATACAATCATTGGGAAGTTTGGCTGTAGTGAATGCTAGACCCTCCAGACTTGACTGTGTGTGTGCGCGCGTGTGTGTCATACCAACAGCGTCCACCCCGAGTCGATGCAACAGTCTGGCCTCAGCAATGCTTTCAAAGTTGGGTCCACCCACCATGGCATACACGCCCTCCTGCATGAGGCCAGCCACGCCCAGCTGCTTGGCAATCTCCATGGCTAAGCAACGCAGTCCTTTGTCATAGCAACCTGACATGGCTGGGAAACGAGGCCCGAACCTGTAAGCAACAAACGATGAAAAAGTAATAATAATACAAGAAATAAATAAATAAAACTATAAACATGATCAACAGCTTAAATGAAACCTTTAACAGCAACACAACAAAACAACTAACTTGAAAACTTTGTATTTATGACATTTGATTTAACGCAAGAAACATCCCAGCACAATCAACAATAAATACACATGGAAAATACCAGCAAAAAACAATGAATTTAATAACAAACGATGAAAACAAATAAACAAGAAAACAAGCATCATAGATGTGAAACAACCAGGTATACATGTTGCTTACTTGTCGTCATTGGGTCCGCTCAGGGGGTTCAGGCCGACCAATCCAGGGAAGTTGACATGGTCTTTGATGATCATAATGTCACCAGGCTGGAGGCCATCGGCCAGTGACCCGGCAGCATTGGTCACGATCAGAGTCTCCACCCCTAAGAGCTTGAAGACTCGGACTGGAAACGTTGTCTGATGAACAGACACACAGGTAGACAGACAGACAGACAGACAGACAGACAGACAGACAGACAGACAGGTTGCCTATCATTTGTCTTTCAAACAAAGCAAGATTCCTGTTATGGGTCACATGTCACAGGATGTCCTATGATGCTTTGCAGTGTTCGTTTTTTTGACTGACTGTTGAATAGTTAAGTTCTTAGGTCTTTTTGCCCTGAGTAAAGCCTTCCAGAAAGAACTTCCTCTCATGTACAAATGCTGCTCCTAGATTTTTTAAGACTGGAAAAATCTTCCTCTTTGATGTGTCTGAAATAAAATAAATTGTGTTAGCTCAGTAATTTAAAGTAAAGGAAATTCTATAGTGCCAACTAGGAGACAGTCAGGTATTCTTGGCATGACACACACAAGTAAATGTGTGTGTGTGTGTGTGTGTGTGTTGTGTGTGTGCGTGTGTGTGTGAGTGTGTGTGTGTGTGAGTGATATAGCTGAAAACAATAGCAGCATTCAATAGCCTGGTAAAAGGCTGCATGTGACTAAACTCATGCATGACCTGAGCTGGGTTCACAAATGCAGACACACACATGCAGGCACAAACACACACACACTGAGGTGCTTTAATCAGCTCACGCATAATGAGTGTGCACGATATGTGTGTGTAGTGTTTCCGCATATGTATACCTTTGTGTTGATGGTTTATTGTTCTCTGTGTATTTATTTTCAGTTAAACATGTAAACTGGGTGAAATAAGGCGTTCATGTGCATTCCAATGATTTGAAAAAGTGTGATACTGTTTAACAGAAACAACATTGGTGATAGGACCGTAAATAAATAAAATTTCAAACTCTGGAAAACACTGATGCCTGACACTGACAGCGATCGGCCAACTTAGCTTAGCATAAAGACTGGAAATGGGAAAACAGCTAGTCTGGTTCAGTCCAGTGGTTACAAAATGCTCACACCAATAACTTTAAAGCTTGTTAATTAACACGCTGTGTTTTGTGTTTAATCCGTTGAAAAATTTTAAAACAATAATTTACCATTTTACAGGACGTTATGTATCAGTATTTCTTGGACAGGACAAGTAACTTTCTGAAGTCTTTATTGGTTGCTTAGCAACAGGTCCTCTGTATAACCTCTGTAAAACAGCGTATTGTCATATTTACTGTTTGTCTTTTGTACAGATTAAGCAAATGAGACACAGTGTTTTAATAAATAACCTTTAGTGTAGGTGTTTTGATTTTGTTATCGTTATTAGCAAGGCTAGCTGGTCTCCAATTGTTGGCCAGTTGCTGGGGCTGGCTTCATATTTACCACACACATACAAATAACTCTTGGCACAAAGGGGAATACTAGAAAGTAAGTATAATCAGCACAGATTAGAAGTACAATTATCAAAATATCTAACTGTTGTAACTGTAGCTTCAAGAGTAATGATACAAATGTGTGTGTGTGTGTGTGTATATACCTTGCACAGTGAGTGTCCTTCATACATGTGGAAGCGACCCTGCATGCACACGCACGTCTTCCCCTTGAGCTCCCCAAAAACCAACCGACCTGCATGACCCTGCACTGCAAACACACACATAGCCAGGACCACAGTCAAGGTAAGAGACAGAGAGTGAGAGTCATGGTAATTACCATTGAGAAATTATAGTTGTAAACATGTAAATCCACATGTAAACCACAAATTTCTTTTTTACTTTATGAGCTCACGTTCACTTGCACCTTTTGATTGTGTCTGTAATACTAGGCAGACACTGAGTGGATTAAACTATATGTTTAGTTATCTCATATTACTCACCCCTGAATGATCTCATAAACAGGGTAGAATTTCTTCTACATTCATTAGCAAAAAGATAAAACTCTGCACGGGTGTTTGTTCATTAGCAGGCTCAGGATGGTTACAATATAAGAGTATAGTACCTGTGCTCTGTGGGAAGCCCGGTATGTCAGAATAAGAAAAGGAATCCTGACACTTGAGGGTGTCAGCAAGCATGCCCAGTCCGGATCCACAGATGATGGCCACCTGGGGGCGGTGCTTTGTATGTGACATCAACCAATCAGCTGTCTTCTGGTATTCATCGTAACTTCAGACAGGAAGAAGAGAAAGCAGAAAATTGTTACATAGAGTGAATAAAAAAGGTCATATATATTTCTGTTTGTTCAGATCCAACACATTCTGCTCTATCCTTGGGTTTGTTCTGATTAATTCCGGCTGTCAACAGATCTGTTTTCTTTACATGAAATGTATTTATACATAGTGAGTTCAGGTGGTTTTATCAGTCAGTTTAAATCACTGTGAAGTGGTCACCCTGAGGTTTCTTCCATTATTTTCCTGTCAAAGGTTTTTCTGGGAGTTTTTCCTTAGTAGATGTGAGGGTCGAAGGGCAGAGGATGTTGCTGATGTTATGTTAAGCCCTTTGAAACAAACTGCTTGTAAAAATGGGCTGTACAAATAAAGTTGTCTTGTCTTGAAGTCCCCAGATGTCATATTCAGCAAAATAGTGAAATATTAATCTTATTATTAGACTTGTAGCAGCAGAGGTAAGAGGAATTATAAAATATGTCTGTGAAATAGAATTATCGGCAAGGACATTACATTTTCCATATTCTGAATGTCTGAGTTTATTGTTCATTTAGTTGTTACAAGTTGAATATGTATCAAAAACATTTCGGGGTATTTTCATATGAAACTCCCTTTCTGTAAAATGTATTTTTTTGTTGTTTATATCCTGACACTCTATAAGGTAAGCAGGTTTAAGTGAAATCAGGAGGTAAAGCTATGCATATGTGTAATGGGACCTTAACATTTAGTTTGGCTGAGATAATCTGGTTAAACTGTACGTTGTCTTGTCACCTGACTGCTCGTGCTGTTGTCCTGCTTTACTCCATGATGCAGCCACACTTACATGTCACTGTAATGAAGCTGCTGAAGTGTAAAAATGTAAACTTGCAGTTTAAAAATGTGTCAGACTGTTCCTTTGGGGGGCCTGTAATGTTATGGAGTCTGCATTAGTCACCTGGAAGCTGCTCAGAGTCTTTAGCCTTATGAAGTGGGAGGAGCTGTTTCAGATGCTCCTGACTCCAGAGGTAAAAGAAAATTCATACAATTTTTTTTACTTATACAGCCTGGATCAGCATGAAACTCTCCGGGTTTGATCGTCACTTTCAACAATGAAAATTAAATATATAAAAAATCTGAGAGTATAAGTTTCTGTCACACGCACTGAATATGATGCTGTTTACAATCCACAGCTTAAGTCAGTTCACTTTTCATTTCTGGGTAATGTTTGATAGAATCTATCTCACCATGGTTTTACTGACAACTGCAAATGTTCTAAGTCACACCAATGGAGAGCACCTGAACTTCATGGGTAATGTAGTATTTAGAACTTTCCATTGTGCTAAAAAATTGCAGACAACACATTTGCAGAAACAAAGTTGAAATAAACATTTAGGGGCATCTAGTGTTGCGTTTGCTACCAAGTGAGCATCTCACCTTCCCCTACAGTAGCCACTAAAAATGTGAAAAATGCTAAAACGTAATTCTTAGTTCCTGGCAGTTACACACTAATGAAAACATAATAACGAATATTAGATTCCATTCCTGCTACAAATCCGACACACTGGACCTTTAAGTAACAATGAACACAAAATTTAAGAAAAAAAAAGGCAATACGGGACTAGGGGAAGGGGATACCAGTGTCTGTGGGGAACAAAGGAATAGTTTTATGAATAAATGATATTCCCATAAATGACATCCTCATTGTTAAATTAGTTTAACCTCTTTCTTTATTTTCCTTCCTTCCCTGCTCTAACTACAGTGGTAAAACTGAGCATTGGAGAATATCTTGTTCTTATCTTTAGAACATCTATCCATGTTTTCAGTATTTTCCCCAAAATCCTTTTAGATTTTTCTTACTGTACACAACAGTTTGGTGCTTTATTGGAACTGTGAAATACATGACACCAGAATTGCTTTAAAGGTTTCCCATTTGGTTTAGGTTGCCCAGTACTGTACCCTTTAGGTATCCAGTATTTTAAATATCTAAGAGATTAATTTAAAATTTTAATTTCAGAATGTTTCATAAAAACATATAAACACCAGTAGGACCAGTAAATATTTTATTGGTACCCGATTAATACAAAGAAATTACACAGCATTAATCTGCAACATCTTTAGCTTTTAAAGTCGTAGAAGTTCAACCAAATTTGGTTGGTCCTGAAAATAATGAAACAGATAACAGATAATAAAAACATAATGGAACTGAGGAACGACAAGGGTTCACGAGCCCAAATGGTTGGTAAAAACATGTGACAAGTATACTGTGGGAAACATGTTAATGTTAGTAATGAAATAACTGCACAAGGATAAAACATACATTTGTTATAAAAGTGACACACAGTAGAGATGTAATAAAGATGTCTTCTTACCTGATTTGCTCTTTGCTGTGCATGATGGACGGATGACATACAAACACGACTGACGACGGTGGTGATGATGAATATAAAGCAGGCTGATGTGAGCGTATTTATGTGTGTTTCCTCGAGTCGTCTTTGTTACTAGCTGAGTGTGTATAAAATTTTGTGTGCATGTGTGTGTGTGAGTGTGTTTGAGGGAAAGCCAGAGTGTGTGTGTTTGAGGGAAAGCCAGAGTGCAGCCAGCTGATGTCTATCAGCCTACATATTTACTGGTCACATGCTCCTGATTGGTCAACAACTTATCCATTCATCAGCAGCAACCAATGGGACTACAGTGTTGTAAAAATATGTGCATGTGTGTGGATTCCTGATGTTTTGTGAGTGGCATAGTTTAGTATTACACCCCCACTGACAGTAACATGATCTTTCTTCAGCGCCAACTAACTGTAACTGACCCGAGGCAGGAACACACACACACACACGCACACACACACACTTTACTTGTTTGAATGGTTTATACCAATATTTACTTTGGACAGATTCAGTATAGTATCATATAGTATAGTTGTCTCATTAAGCTAGCAACTCAGACAACACTGACAGATATATATATTTGCACTAAACTTACAAGTGCACCGTGGCTGAAGTGGAAAAAAATTCTACATGAACAGCAGTTGAACATGGGTCAGTTGGTTCTAAGAAACTGATGAACACATAATACATATGGTAAAATGTGCCAAGTATCTATATCCCAGACTGCCTATTCAAAGTTTAAGTGTAGCCTCAGATGAGGCTTAATATCAAATAATTTATGTGCACTTTTATTCTTCCACAGTGCAGCATACAACATTTCTCAATCAGTTCATTTAAATTTGTCTTGCCAATCTTTGTCAAGTCAAGTCAAGTCAAGTCAACTTTATTTGTATAGCCCATTTTTACAAGCAGTTTGTCTCAAAGGGCTTAACATAACATCAGCAACATCCTCTGCCCTTCGACCCTCACATCGACTAAGGAAAAACTCCCAGAAAAACCTTGAACAGGAAAAAATGGAAGAAACCTCTGGGTGAGCAACAGAGGAGGGATCCCTCACCCAGGACGGGCAGACGTGCAGTGGATGTTGTACAGGCAGGAAAGCAGTTAACAACATGAGAATGACATTACTAAAAAGATAAGTAAAACAAAATCTCAACTGTTTAGTTTCACTTTTTGCTACCACCTCAATATGATTTTAACATTTCACAAGTTATAAGAAAATTATAGTAATGAAAATTATAATGAACTGCTGTAACATTCATGTATTCTTTTTTTATGTGATGTTGAGAATCACTATCCTATCAGTTCGATTTCGGCCCGTAGGGAGAACCACCCCGCCGATACATATATATTTGTTAACCCTGTAAAGTCCAAACTTACAATCAGAATTGGGTTGAGCCCGAGACCTGGGTTGTGGCGATTTAACGAACAGCAACTCGTCATTCGATTTTGTTTTAATTGAAACTCCACATCGAGCCTCATGACCACTTACACACCTCACATGTTCCCCTGCTACTGCTCTGATCAGCTGCCGCTAATGAGGCTCATGTGGGTCTGATGGACAAGGGCCAGATCTGGACTAGTACCAGAGCTGAACTTTACTCAGAGGGACCAAGTCAACCGTCCACTGAACTGAAACCTGAAGCCACAAAATTTAGCCTCAGTACGCCTCAGCTTGGAGAGAACTGATTTTGAAGTTTATAAATATTCAGGACAAACTGTTTTGTTCTGGGGGATGGATGAACAACCTTCTGTATCAGAAGTAAAAAGTAAATTCAGACTCATGAAAGCCTCAAAATCCTCAAAACTGCATGACTGCAGGTCACATTTAGCAATAACATGACACTGATGATGTTCAGGTGAGACTGTCTCTATTCTTTAGTCATTCTCATGTTTAAGTTTAGCTTATTCAATTGCGTGTGTATGTGTGTGTGTGTGTGTGTGTGTGTGTGTGTGTGTGTGTGAAGAATTTAACAGAAGCCATGTGGAAGGTGATTAGCACATTAATGAGCAGAGCACAGCTGGCGGTTAGAACTGCAGACACTGTGAGTCTGATTGATTCCACGTTAAATGTAAGAATCTGGTATGTTACATAATAAAAGTACAGTATACGGTACATCTAGAATCTATAAAATAAATTATTTATGTATGTACTGTATTTTATATGTACCTGCACAGTGAGTCTGTAACAGTAAAACTAGGAATAGACTGAAGTGGTTGTATAACTTTAATCTTTAAGAAACATTTTAGGATGGATGGCAATGCCAGTCTCAACAACTATTGTATGGATTGTGATGAAATGCGATGCAGACATTCATGGTACTGATGAACAGCAATAACGGGGGATCCCTTACCTTTCCATAAAGCATCATCACCAGGTCAAAATTTTAATATGTTTGATTTTGACTGAAGACCAAATACCTGCCAAACAGACATCCCAATACATTTTAGCCATAGTTAATGTATACTGCTAGAAAATGATAGTATGGGCGCCCCTGTAGTTCAGTTAGCAGAGCATGTGACCCATATACTGAGGCTCCCGCCTGTGGCTTCTTTGTTGCATGTCATACTCTATCTCTCTCTCTGCCCCCCCTTGCTGTGATGTCTTCAGCTGTTCTATATGAATAAAAGTCAAAAAGCCCCCCCTCCCAAAAAAAAGAAAAAAGAAATGATAATGCTAATGCACTAAACTAGGTGTTTGCCTCAAGCCACTAGTCAAGATAGCCATTAGCATGGCTGTACACTGTTAGTCTGAGTCTGTCATTCCAAGAGGGAACAACAGCATCAGTCACTGTAGCAAGTGCTCCCAAACGGTTTCTGTTTACCTTTAGGGAAAGAGTACTCTACTGGCCGCAGTGATGACGAGGGGAGCAAGAAACAAAGTCTGGTGTCATTGTTACAAAGCAACAAAGGCCATGTTGAGAGGAGGTCGGCGTGGATGGATCGGTCAACAAAACTTTTTAACAAAGGAACTCCATCCAAGTGTATTGAGATTAACTGACTAATTTTGAGTAAACAGGCAAAAGCTGATGCAAATGATTGCTTGTTTCCACCCATTATAGTGCGATTATCAGGTGTTAATTTATTCATAAGCATTATGTGGTGCTAAGGTTCTAGTTGTGTTCCATTAAATCATCACAGAAGAAGAAGGCGCAAGAAAATGATGTAATTAAAAAGCACCAGTCAAACCTCAAACAATGAAGAATAATGCAGAAAACACAAACCATCTCTTCAGTCACATGCATTGTTTACATCATGATTTATTCACTATGTTTCCATTGTACTTTGTTGCATTTTGCACCAACTTTTCCACCTCAGGTAAGGATAATTTTTTTTTTTTTGTCATATTCAAGATTTTTTTTTATTTACTGCATTCCCACTCATTGTTTTTTTTATTGCACAAATTGAAAATGCTCACGATGACATTTGGATAGAAACACAACCATGCTACTGTTGGCTTTTTATAAGCATGACTTTAACCACGTGTTTATTACTGAAATCCTAATAATGAAGGTCTCCTTGTTTTAAGCCAAACCATGACATTTTCCCTGAACCAACCAAACCAACCAAAATGATTGTGATGATTTCCTATCTCTTCCAGATTTACTGAATCTGAACTAATTTAGAACAGAAATCTGATCAGCTGTTCAAAACCATAACAAATGTATTTTCTATTCAATTTAGTTTATTTATATATCACCAATTCACAACAAAGGTTATCTCATGACGGAAAAAATGGATGGATGGATGGTTATCTCATGACACTTTTCAATTAAAGCAGTTATAGACCAATTTGTAATACCGAGAACCCAACATTCCCCTTGGGGGAAAAATAATACCAGAGATATTGGAACTGTAGATAATGATGAAGTATACAGAAGGTACTATGGTTATTATGATAGCAATAGTAGTAACAATAATAATGGTAGTAACTGTACAGAGCAGTAAGAGAATTAAAAAAGATTATGACTAAACAGTAGTAGTAGTAAAAGAAGGTTTCAAGCGGGACCGCAGCAGGAGGTCCAACCACGATCCATGGGAACCTGCGAGACGAGAAAGCACAAAGACTCCAGGGAAGAAATTGAGTTCGTAACATGCATTAATGGGACATAAATGTGTGCAGAAGGAGAGGGAGAGGAAGAAAGAGCTCTGTGTATCGTGGGAGGACCCCTGGTAGTCTAAGTCTATAGCAGCATAACTAGGGGCCGGCCTAGGCCAACCCTAACTATAAGCTTTATCAAAGAGGAAAGTTTTTAGTCTACTCTTAAACATAGAGAGGGTGTCTGCCTCCAGGACTGAAACCGGAAGATGGTTCTACAGTAGAGGAGCTTGATAACTAAAGGCTTTGGTTCCCGATCTACTTTTGAGGACTCTAGGAACCACAAGTAGCCCTGCATCTTGGGAACGTAAAGCTATGGTGGAATAATAGGGAACTATCAACTTTTTAAGATATGATGGTGTCTGGCCGTTCAGGGCTTTATATGTGAGGAGGAGAATTTTAAAATCTATCCTGGATTTTACAGGCAGCCAATGTAGAGAAGCCACTACAGGAGAAATATGATCTCTCATGCTGGTTCTTGTCAGTAGTCGTGCTGCAGCATTCTGCTGAAGAGTCTTTAGAGACTTATTGGGGCCTGATAAAAGGGAGTTGCAGTAATCCAGCCTGGAAATAATAAATGCATGAACTGCATATAAAGGGTGAATAGTATTGGCCCGAACACAGAACTTTGGGGAACTCTGTGACTAACTTTTGTGAGTATGGATGATGCATCATGAATATGAACAAACTGAGATTGATCTGATAAATAAGTCTGAAACCAGCTTAATGCACTTCCTTTAATGCCAATTAGGTGTTCCAATCTGTGTAATAAGGTAGAATGGTCAATGGTGTCAAATGCAGCACTAAGGTCTAACAGTACAAGGTCAGAGATTAGTCCCTCATCTGATGCCAATAGAATGTAATTTGTGACTTTGACTAATGCCATCTCTGTGCTATGATGAGCTCTAAAGCCAGATTGAATGTAGGAAGTAGAAAGTCATGTAGCTGATTGGCGACTGTTCTCTCAAGGATCTTGGAAAGAAATGGAAGATTAGATATTGGTCTGTAGTTGCTTTAAACTTCTGGATCAAGTGTGTACTTTTTAAGAAGAGGTTTGACTACAGATACTTTAAAGGACTGGGATACATAGCCTGTTATCAGGGACAGATTGACCATATTTAATTGACAGGTGCTGAGTAAGGGTAAAACTTCTTTGAGCAGCTTAGCTGGGATGAGGTCTAAGTGGCATGTTGTTGGTTTAGATGAAAGTATGAGTGATCTGATAAAAGTCAATGGAAGAAAAGCAGTCAAGATAATTATCTGGTTGGACTGCTGTTTCTAAGGCTCCAGTGTTCAGTAGGTGTTGAATTTTTTCTCTAATGTTTAAGATCTCGTCGTTACAAAAGGTTATAAAGTCATTGTTGCTGAGGGTCACAGGGATACAAGGCTCGATAGCACTATGGCTCTCTGTCAGCCTGGCTACAGTGCTGAAGAGAAACCTGGGATTATTCTTGTTATCCTCAATTAATTTTGAGTAGGCTGCTCTGGCAGTCTGTAATACGAGCTAAGGCTGTCTTGCCAGATTGAGCAAGATTCTGTGAGTTTGGAGAAACGCCATTTCCTTTCAAGTTTTTGCGCATTTTGCTTTAACATGGGAACCTCATTATTATACCATGGCGATTGTCTCTTTTGCTTTATGTGTTTCTTTTTTAGCGGGGCAACAGAGTCGACTGTTGTCCTTAATGAACTTGCAGCACTGTCCACAAAATGGCCGATTTGAGAGGGACTACAACTGGCATAAGACTTTTCTTTCATGTTGTAATGTTCTGCAGTACCGGGACATGATACTGAAGTAAATGACAATAGAACTGTTTCCTTAAATTTAGCCACAGCACTATCAGACAGGTATCTGTGTAGAAGTGTTTTCTTGGTGGTATGTGGTCAAGTAATACAACCACAAAAGTTAATAATCAATGGTCAGAAAAAGATTTTGTTCAAAGGCAATTAATAATAATAATTACTTTATTAGTTTTAAGGACTAGACGTGATCGAAACTCAAAATTTCAGTAGAAATTTCAGAGTATGGGCCAGGAGCGCAGTACACTACAACAATAAAAATTGGTTTTAGTGTTTTCCAGGTAGGGTGTAAGAGACTAAGTATAAGGCTTTCAAATGATTGACAGTTGACTTTAGGCTTTAGACTGAATGATCAGCTTGGGTCAAAATGGCTGCAACTCCACCTCCTCGGCTGGTGTCTCGAGGAATGTGAGTATTAATATGACTGGGGGGAGTGGATTCATAAAGGCTGACATATTCTTCTGGCCAAAGCCATGTTTCAGGTCGAGAGAATAAATCAGTATTATAATCTAGTATCAGTTTATTTACCGGTACAGCTTTAAATGATAGAGATCTAATGTTTAATAGTCCACATTTAACTGTTGTAGCTGTGGAGGTGTTGGTGTTAATCTTTGTGTCATTTGACTTGGTGTTTCACTGTCACATGTTGGATTTATTGATATCTTTTAGTTTTGGTTTCCTCCACTGCTCTCTGTTCTGGATGTTGCTGCCTCTGTATGTTTAATGCCCAGCTGAACGCTCAACATTGTGGCATTCTTTCACCTTAGTCAAAATGTGAAAAATGTGACTGCATCCATTAAAATGTCATTCAGATGTTTGGCATTCTTGGATGTATGTGTACAAGCAGTCATGTTCTGCGCATGTTTTCATTCCTGCTGCTGCTTCAGGAGGCCAGAAAAGTTACACAGCAAAACTCTCAGACTTTCACCAATAAGAGCTTACTATGGCTTAACTAGAAACTAAAGCTTATTTAGAATTCCCATTTTGCAGTTACATGCCTCCGTGCACCCATGAAGTTGCAGTTTACATCCATGTCTGTCCTGACTCATATACACTATATTGACAGATGTTTTGGGGCACCCAACCATTAAACCAACAGAGACTTAGATGACATCACATTTTAAATGCAGCTTTGCAGCTGTAACAGCTTCCACTCTTCTGGGAAGGCTTTTCCATAAGATTATACATAAGGTTTCTGTGGGATTTTTGCCCATTCATGCAGTAGAGCATTTGTGAGGTCAGACACTGATGTTGGACCAAAAGGCCTGGCTCACAGTCTCTGGTCCACTTCATCCCAAAGGTGTTTGATGGGGTTGAGGTCAGGACTCTGTGTGTGCAGGCCAGTCAAGTTCTTCCACATCAAACTCATCCAACCATGTCTTTATGGAGCTTTGCTTTTTGCACCAGGGTACAGTCGTGCTGGAATAGAAAAGGGCCTTCAACAAAGTGTTGCCACAGAGTTGTAAGGGACTATTACTTCAGGACTATTTATCAGACTGATCTCAGTTTGTTCATGATAATGATGAATACTCCATTCACACAAAAGTAAGATTCTGCATTTGGACCAATACTTTTCACCCTTTATATTCTCCCAATTGACAGTATTATTAGGAAACACTCCATAACACTTTTTTACAGATGACATGTAACTATCCTTAGTGAAACCAGATGAAACAAATAAGTTAACTAAACTTCAGGCATGTCTTAAAGATATAAAAACCTGAATGACTTGAGATTTTCTACTTCTAAACTCAGACAAAACTGAAGTTATTGTTCTGGGCCCTGAACACCTTAGAAACAAATCATCTAATGATACAGCAACTCTAGATGGCTTAACCTTGGCCTCAAGCACCTCTATAAGGATTTTTGATCGGGATATGTTCTTTAACTCATACATAGCACAAATTTCATGGACTGCATTCTTTCACCTATGCAGCTTTGCAAAAATTAGGCACATCATGTCTCAAAAAGATGTAGAAAAAATAGTCCATGCATATATTACCTCCAGGCTGGATTGTTGCAGGTCCCTGTTATCAGGCTGCCCTGGTAAGTTTCTAAAGACTCTCCAGCTAATCCAGAAGGCTTCTGCACATGCAGACAAAATTTTGTATTAGAGATCATATTTCTCCTGTATTGGTTTCTTTACACTGGTTGCCTGTAATATCCAGAGTTTAAAATTCTTCTCCTCACATACAAAGCCCTTATTGGTCAGGCACCATCTTATTTGAATCTCATTACAGCTCATGGTACCAACTAGAGTATTCAGATATAGATACATATCTATATATATATATATATATATATATATATATATATATTCAACTAGAACTCTATGCTCCTGGGATGCAGGGCTACTTGTGCCTCCTGAAGTCTCCAAAAGCCTTTATTTATCAAGCTGCTCTTCCTCTTCGTCTCCTCTTAAACAGGGATGTCTCCCGTGAGACATCCCTGTTTAAATAGTTTCTTGTTTGATAAAGCTTATAGTTAGGGCTGGCCTAGGCCGGCCCCCAGTTATGCTGCTATATTTCCCATGATGCACTGAGCTTCTGTCTCTTTCTCTCCCTCTCCTTCTGCACACATTTATGTCCCATTAATGTTGCTCTATTTGTGTGGCCCTTCTCTCTAAATGCCAATAAATAACTTCTATTACCATTGATAAATTGTTTTTTATCTTTAGTGGCAACTATTATATCTTTATTTGCATAACACTATATATAATATGATACAATCCCATTAGTGAATTAAAGGATAGGTCCACCATTTCCCAAGTTTGTCTTATAACAGTAGTGCAGATATGAGACACGGATTGCTTGTTGTAATCATTCCTCATGCCTAACCTGGTCATTAAAATATGAATTCCTATTGTCCCAGTATAACTCATGAGGGACAACTATCACACAATTTTCATAATTCTGGGATGTTTTTGCCCTTATGTTTGATCAGGCAAAGAGTGACAGAAAAGAGAAGAGGGGATGACATGTTGCAAAGGTGCAAAGGGCCCGAGGTTGGAACTGAACTTGGGGCGACCCAAGTTCTGGGATTCTAGCAGTTTTATATGAGCCTAATCTTTTATCAGGTGTGTCTGGTTACATTTATATTAAAGCTCAATTTATGCTGTATTATCATGCAACAATGGTTGGTTTCTCTTCAGTCTTAAAGTTTTCTGTCTTTGTCCTAAGTGGGACAAACTCTGCAGTGACTGACGTATGTCTCTAAAAACAAACTGAGTGAGTAAAATCCTGGACCACGTCAGAGAATATTTCAGATTCTCTGTGAGGCGACTCAGACCGTCTGCTGGATATTTGCACTCAACAAACTGATGAAGAAAGGTTTTATTTTGTTTCTGACTCCAAGTGAAACTGAAGTGTTGTGTCTCTCTGCCAAGCAAGGGGATAAAAACAGTTTGTATTTATTTTGTCTGCATGACGTCTGAATGACATAGCAAGAACCACAGAGACAGAAAGAAATAATCAGAAAAATGAAATAAATAAATCGGCAAAATAACAACCTCAATTTTTACTTTTTTTATTTCTAAATTTTAAGTGAAAAGTACCTTTTTGCCCTAAGTATCCTCAGCAGGAATAAAGACAGCCTTTGTGTTGTGTAGTTAAATATTCATGTCCTCACGTGTGCTTTCATTCTTTCTTTGTGTTTTGTTAATGTGGAGCAGGTTGTCACTCATTTGATTTGAATACTTCCTTAAGTGAATAACATAATTTCTACTTGTGACCAAAATTCAAAACAGAAGGAAAGAATCATCTTCGGATCACTTGAGACAATCTCTGATTGCATATTTGTGTGATTTACAGTGTGAGAGGGACAGACGTGGTTCAAAACTCCATATGATCAGGGTCTTTGTGTGTGAGTCATGTGGACAGACAACAGTAATCAGAGGGACACTGCTGTAAACCACGTGAAGCCTGTGGTCACTGGCCGAGGTGGACAAAGGAAACAGGAAGTCAGTCCAGTGTCCCAAGTTCAAACAAATCTGCGGCTCATGACTTATGTCCAGGGTTTGCAGTTGCTGCATGAAGTCATGTCACCTGAAGACTAAAGTCAGACTCCCAAAATCATAAGAAAAAAAAGTGAGGTCAGGCCAGGACACTGATGTTGGACTAAAAGGCCTGGCTCACAGTCTCTGTTCCAGTTCATCCCAAAGGTGTTTGATGGGGTTGAGGTCAGGACTCTGTGTGTGCAGGCCAGTCAAGTTCTTCCACACCAAACTCATCCAAAAATGTCTTTATGGACTTTGCTTTGTGCACTGGGACACAGTCATGCTGGAATAGAAAAGAATCTTCCCCAAACTGTTGTCCCAAAGTTGGAAGCATAGCATTGTCCAAAATGTCTTGGTATGCTGAGGAATTAAGATTTCCCTTCACTGGAAGTACAGCCCTATAAGGATGTGCGTCTGGATACTTGTGTCTATATAGTGTAGTTGTCAACTGATCAGTTGATCAGTGGAGTACATTTACTTGCATACTGCATTTTCAAGTACAGTTTTGAGATACTTGTACTTTACTTGAATATATAAATATATACAAATATACTTTACCCTTCTATTCAGCTTCAGCAAATATTGTACTTTTTGCTTCACTACATTCATTTTTCCACTTCAGTTTCCGGTTACTTTGCAGATTTCCTTTAATGATCCAAATGTAATCAACAAATAACTGAGATATAACATGAATGAACTTGAATTCATCTGCTAGGTAGCTGATGAATTCAAGTTCATTTAATTAGTAGTTAAAAATAGTTATAATAATAGTTTGAAAAAACAACAAATAAGGTATTTACTTTGCAATGATTTTTTGTGAAGTTACTCTTTAAATAAAATATAATGCAATATGAATGTTATTCAACATAATAAAGGTCATGAACTACAATTATTATTTTTTTTTTTTGGAGAAGAAGTGAAACCCTGCAGAAATGTGAAGCCCTGTACACCCCTCATCCTTCAGAATAAAATGCTTCACAATTGTCACTGGATGCCTGCAGCTTCTTGCAAAACCCGTCACCAAAATTATATCTGCACATGATATGCGAGCATCAGCTCACCATCACAAGTTTGAATGCTGACCACTGACTGCCAACAGTGAATCCCACAGGGCTTCACCACAGCTTCAACAAGAGCACTGCTGTCTGTGGACATGCATTCACACTGCCATTAGTATCACAGCCAAGATACAATCATATGCAACTTCTCAATATGCGCACACACACATGTTTTTGAAACATGAGCACATTTTTAGAAAGTGAAACCACTTGAATGAGGCGAAGGCATAATTTGTCACATGAGGTAATTTTTGTTAAAGTAAAGATGTTTTTGGAAAGGGGGGACATAGAATTTGAGGGCTTTTTTGGAAAGTGATGGCATTTTGAATGACATGTAAGGCAGAGACACTTTGTAGTCCACCTCAGGTTGAATTTGGTCAATGTGGCAGCAATTTCAATTCAATTCAGTTTATTTATATAGCGCCAATTCACAACAAAAGTTATCTCATGACACTTTCCAATTAGAGCAGGTCTAGACCAAACTCTTTAATTAAATTGTAATATAGAACACTGGCTTTTAAACATACTTAAACATATTTAACTGCTTTTTCACATTTCTGTGAACTGTAAATTAGTCTCTTTAGATAGAAAGATAGATAGATAGATAGATAGAGAGAGAGAGAGGGGGGGCTGATGAGCTGATGTACTTTGTCTCCCTCTGGTGGCTGAAAGCTGCTATTCTTCACATCTCATTCAGTCCCATTGAATCCTTCTGATGACAGAAACAATCACTGACTGAACATTAATCACACCCACACTGCAAATCAGAGCTGATGTTAAAGTGATGGTAATAAATCATCTGAGTTGAGACTTCATACAACATTTTTTTTGAGTCTGTTAACAGTTTCTCTGATCTGACTGAAGTCCTTCACATCTGGAGCGTTTGAGTGTCATTCATCAGCACAGTGTGTGCATGTGTGTGGTGGGTTATTGGTGATTGTGTGGGTGTTGCATCATGCTGCCTGCCACACACACACACACACACACACGATGCAGCTGTGTGATAACTGGACCGGTTTCATTACATAAAAAACACAAAAAATAGCCTCAGTAATCTTTAGCACATTTATGTTTCTATATTTATCAGTAATTCAGAAACCTTCTCTGACAATGAAGCAAGCCAAACGTTTTACGCTGCCAAAGCCTTTCATTGTGTTTACATTACTTGATAATCAGCTCATTAATGCAAATGAATTAAAAAACTGTTGATATACTGACTGCAGTTTGGTTCATGAGACACCTAATGAAATGTGGCTGCACCTCCATTTGTTATGCTGTACAGAGAAAGTTGTGGACGTAAAGTCTTATTTTATTTTCAAGACATTTACACTTACTACACTGTTGATCATAAAACTAGGAGCTACCGACATTTACTGGGGTTGCTAGACTTAAACCTGCTCTGTCTCAGCTGTTTCAGTACAGAACCAGCCTGTGAATATTAGTTAGCTGATGGCAGAAAAGTTTGATTTGCCTGATTTGGTTGATTTTCCCCTAAGTCTATAAAATGACCTGTCTGTAGCAAAATGTTTAATGTAGGAAGTGTATTTTATATTTTAGAGATGTTGACATCATTAGAACGACTGTGACCAGACACAAAGTAACGCTTAGGTTTGCAGATCTGTGTTTACTGTAAGCTTTGTGTTCGCTGTCTCCTTCATGTCATGTGAAATTATTTTTCTCTGACTCAGTTATTTCTCCAAGACTTTGTTAGTCTCTTTTCTTGTCTGTGTGTGTGTGTGTGTGTGTGTGTGTGTGTGTATCTCACAAGCTGAATTGAGTCTCAACCAAGAAGCCACACCCCCTCTGCTCTACAGAGCTTTTTGATTGGTTATTCAAAGTTTAAAAATGTTGAATGTGTCACGTGACCAAAGTGTACCAAAGTTGGCACTGCACACACTTGACATTCCCTGCCACACACATCCCAAGTATGAAGTAGACTGAGGAAAATGGTTCTCAGGCTATTTAGAGGGCAGACAGACAGACAGACAGACAGACAGACAGCAATCCCCTGTTTTATAGACAGACTGAGAAACCCACTGGTGGCCGAAATCATCTTTGTTAACAGTAATGTCAAATATCAGCATATCAAAGTTTGGTGAAAAGTCACACATTTTGCACTTACTTTGTCATGTGACTGTGGATGTGACATCATGGCAGTATGAGGTCAACACACACACACACACACACACACACACACACACACGGACACATGCACACAGGACCAAGTCAACACCCTGTAACTCTTCTGCAATCAGAGGCTGACTTCATCCTTCAACCAGCCTCAGTGTGTGTGTGTGTGTGTGTGTGTGTGTGTGTGTGTGTGTGTGTGTTGGTCAGCATTGCGTGTTGATTGCACCTCGTTACGGCAGAAAGTAGTCGGATGGTGTTGGAGGGAGCGTGTGTGTGTGTGTTTGTTTGTTTTGTTTGTTTCAGTCAGAGATGTGTGTGTGTGTGTGTGCATGTGCAGGGTATTGCCTCAAGTTGCATTTGATGGTTGCACAGGAGAGAGATGAAACCATACCACACACACACACACACACACACACACGAGAATTAAAATAATTAATACTGATGTTTCTTCAATATTGACATTGTTTGTGTTTTATGAGGTGTAATCTTTTAAAAGCTAAATCACATTTTTTTATTCTCATATCTTGATGCAGTCAACTTTTTTCCTGTCGACAAAACATCCTGACAGTTCAAAGATTTTATTCCTCATTTATTTTATGTATTAAACAAACTTTTATCACAGTGTCCTCCTTGGAATCATAAATGTTGCAACAAAACAAATGCTTGATATCCCACTCATGTATTCATGACATATATCATTTTGAAGTCTTTGTAATTGAAGTTGTTTTCAGCAAAGTTTTTGGTTTCTGATTTGGAAGCGTGACTTATACCAAACATCTTTGCATCCATTATCTACATCTTATTACCCTGGTCAGAGCTGCAGAGGGCTGCAGAGGAGCCCCCACGCCCCCCAAATACATTTCCCAAAGACTTAACCACCATGCAACCATAACAAATAATAATAAACATTACTTGCCTAATCCTAAACCTTCCCTTAACCTAACCCCAACCTCAGCCTAACCTTAAAGCAAGTCTTCACCCTAATATTAATGATTCATGTTGTGGGGTCTTGCATTTTGTCCCCACAAATGAGGTGGGTCCTCACAGTATGACTGTGTAAACACATTTTTGTCCCCACAGCTACAGGAACATGAATCTACACACACACACATGCACACACACAGTCAGTCCCCAGCTGCTCCATAACATATCCTCTTTTAGACACCTTGTCTGGTCCATAGTGGTGCCCATGAGCTCACTCTGATGTCTTCATTACAGACACATGACGGAATGTCTGATCGTCACAACATGAGCCACATCAGCTCCTCAGAGCACTGAAGAAGAGGTCAATAAAGCAGAAAATTGTACTTTCTCCAATTAAATAATTTTCCTCATCCTTATACTCAGTCTGCTGCTTTATGAGATACCCAATATAGGAAAAATTATTGGGACACACATCTTTATAAATATATACTATTCAGGTGTGGTATGGACCAGTTCTTCAGGAGTTGGGTTAGGTCCTGCCTTCCAGTGAAGGGAAATCTTCCAAGATATTTTAAACAATGCTTTGCTTCCAACTTTGTGGCAACAGTTTGAGGAAGGCCCTTTTCTATTCCAGCATGACTGTGCCCCAGTGCACAAAGCAAAGTCCATAAAGACATGGTTGGATGAGTTTGGTGTGGATGAACTTGTCTGGCCCATACAGACCCCTTGACTTCAACCCCATCCAACACCTTTGGGATGAAGTGGACCAGAGACTGTGAGCCTGGCCTTTTAGTCCAACATCAGTGTCTGACCTCACAAATGCTCTACTGCATGAATGGGCACAAATTCCCACAGAAACACTCTTGTGGAAAGCCTTCCTAGAGTGGAAGATGTTATAGCTGCAAAACTGTCTGTGTATTTAGAATGCGATATTCAATTCCACATTGGTTTCCCATTACTTTTCCACATATATATTATATATTATTATGTATATATATATATATATATATATATATATATATATATATATATATATATATATATATATATATATATATATATAATATCATTATGTTATATTTTATTAGTAAACGTATATTAGTATAAAAGTATTATATATTATGATTTCTTTTTATAAAATCATCATTATGCCATGAATTTTAGGTCATCCTCTAAGAAAGATATGGTGAAGTCAGTTAAAGGCTCCCTGTGGACTTCATGGACATGGATTTGGACACTCAAAGTGTCCTGCATATGTGACTGTTATGTCTTACAAATGCACATAAGTCTGAACATTTTGGAATCAGACTATTGCTGTGTTCTTGTCATATTGAAGTTATCATAAATGCCAGTTTTTGACTTGTGAAACTCTGATAAATAATACGTAGAGCTTAATAATACAGAAGTGCCACACCAAACAAACATTGACATCTCACATCAGCCAAAGATCTTCAGTGTAATGAAAATTTAATGGAGTTGAAGAATCAAACAAATCATCCTTTCAAAATACTCATGCTACCGTGTAACCATTAAACTGTCTTACAAGTAGTTAATATGGCAATCTTTCTCATCTCTAGCGCTCATGAACACAGTATAAATGTGGTTGTTCACTGCAGCAGATCAGTCTGATTACATCAATCCTCACCAGAGAGTAAACCAAGCTGAAAACTGAGATGAAAACACTGGCTGATCAGAATATTCTTCAAAATCATGAGAACAAACATCAAGTCCTGCTCTCCACTGTTGTGATGTTTCATTTACACATGGGGGGAAGAATGTGGTGCTTAATTAGCTGCTGATGCAACACACCTGGGAAGATACTGCTGAGACGATCTTGAGAGTTTGATTTGTTTGATTACATTAAGAAAACAGCAGGCAGGCTATCCATATGCCAGGCATGAGTCAAGTACTGGCCTTGTACAAGGACATGTTGATAAGTCCAGTATAGTGACTGTATATTACGATGGGTGATATGAGAGCTTCCCAAAAGCAAAGCCAAAGCATCTTGAGCGCTACGTTGCTCCAGAACCAAAATGGACCCCCTAGAAACCGAGGCAGACAGGAGCCCCCCCACAGTGCAAAGCTAACAGCAACTCATTCGATAGCCTGATGGAATGGAAAGCCCTTACACCAGAACAAAAGTAGTCCAACTGCCTAAGCAATGTTCAGACAATATGAGTTGCCAAAAAACAAAAAACAAAACATCAACACTGAGCGTTTCTGAAGACAGTAGGCCTCTCCTGTATGAGACTGCCAAATATTCCTGTGAAGATGAGGGGGATTTACAACTCAGATGAACCAAAGAGGAATTCACCCTAGGTAAGAGAGCAGATGTGAATAGCTGCAGCAGGTAGAGCTCTCAGGTGGCCGTATTTTCCAAGTTCCTGTGGTACGCTGACATACAGTAATGATACATCAGTTTCTTCTTTCTCTGACTGCATGTGTTCAGCAGCTCTAAGGGGAATCACACTTTCACATTACACGCAAAAGATTGAAATCAAATTCCAGAAAAGTCGAGCAGCCAGATACAGAAGATATAATAAAATGAAGACATCGTAAGCAAAAAATATAGTATCGCCTCTAAGCATTTTACCGATCTCTGAGGGTTAGGATTCAATGAATCTTTGAGCCCACCAGTTGGGCTCAAAGATTCATTGATTAGATTTGGAGGTCAAAGGGCACTGAGACATTGCAAAAAACATTTTAGGCCATAACTCAAGAATTCATGCAATTATGTCAAAATTTCACCCAAATGTCCAAGACAAAATGACAAGAAAGACAAATTAATGAAGTGATGACATTTAATATCCAAATGTCAAAAGTGAACTTCACTAAGACATCCTAATGTTTTCAGTCCACTATTGAAGCCCATAACTCATGAACAGAAGGGCAGATGGTGACCATATTTCACATTTGGTCACATACTGATTTGGTGACACTAATCTTGGGTGTCCACCTTAAAACTGTCCTGACAACACAGTTCAATGTGTGTGTGAAGCATCCACATTTTAGAATCTGTAGCTTCTTTGCTGCAACATCCATATTTGAAGCACTGTAGTCGTCCACAGGTTCAGTGGTTTTGATGCTACTGAGCTTCAGGTGATTGTTGATGAAGCTCTCTGTCAGTCACTACATTTATGAGTCATGAATGTAAACTGCAGCTTGACTGGTCAATGGAGACAAACAACCATGAGGCAGCAATTCTAGTTGCTCTGGAAAAATGTGTCTAAAGTACTATCCATGTCCTGCATATGTACTGTTTATTCAACTGAGGGGTCAAACAAAGTGATTAAAACAAAAGACAAGCAACAAACTTGAAACATGAAAATATCTATGATAAAAACATAATATAATGATCCCATAATAAATGCTATATTTAGACAAACTGTAGATTTAGTTGTTTTTTAGAACTAAAGAATTTAAATAAAAAACTAAGTTCTTCAATAGTAAAGAGCTGTTTAAAATGCATAAAAGAAGATGAAAACAAAATCCAAAAAAGGTTTTTATCAGGGTTTCAACACAATTCAACAAAACAGTTTTGCTCTAAAAGTACTGAAACGGAGCTCAAAGGCAGAAATTAGCACCAGCTGTTCTTAAAGGTAGCTGCTAGCTGTTTGTTAGAATGTCTTACTTAAGTTTTAACTGTACTGTTAGTGTTATCATCATGACAGCATTTTGAGACGTGAGGGCTTTTTCTGGAACAGACATAATGGTGGGGTCAAAGGCCTTCCCATCTCGCTCTCACACACACACATTCATGTGACAGTGGATAGAGTCGTCATGCCAACAGCAGACATTACGGCTGGTTTCATCACGGAGACAATCCCAGGCTGGCCTAACTGCGTGTGTGTGTGTTTGTAGAGATCTACGCCCCTGCCACACACACACACACACATACAGTATTTATGTGTCTTATCTCAATTTTGCATCATCCCTGGTGACCTCTGTGTGTGTGCGGTGGGGGATTACAGAGGAGACCGAAATGAAGAGGCTAAAACAAGATTATGTTTTAGGAGATGAGAACGCTGCGAGAAAGGGAAAACATAAGCATAACACAAAATCATAGCACAGCAACCAATAATTATAACCACCTCCATCGGTGTGCAAACATCTCTAGTTTTTATTCGACTGTCTGAGGTCATTATAAAAAGTTTGAGCTATATCAAACAATTCAAAATGTCTATAGTCCTGCCAGAGACTCCTCGAGGCTATAATTAGCTAAAGCAATGCTTTGAGCTAAATGCTAATGTAAACATGCTAACATGCTCACAGTAACAATGCTGACAGGCTGTGGCAGGTATATCATTTATCATAATTTATCATGCTCTCCACTTGGTTTAGTGTGCAGATATTTACCAATTAAAACTGTAAACACAGAATTATTCTCCTATATTTCAATGACAATTCATGGGCCCTTACAGGTAGAAAAAAAATACCAACATACCACTTAAGTATAGCCTTTCCGTAGGTAGTAGTGAGTTGATTAGCTATGTAAAAAAAACAAGTGCTCAGATAGAAGTGAAAGCAGTTATGAAATAAAATAACTACTTGAGATACAATACAGAAGCACTGACTGAAAAAATGACTTGAGTAACCTCGGAGAGAGAAAGAAAACAGTACACTACTATCTTCTAACTTTCTATCGTTTTCCCCAGGTCTTTTATTTGATGTGTATTGGAATTATTTCAGCTGCCGATGGCCTTCCTCAGGTAAAGAAGTAAAAATACACCAGTATCTATGTGTGATTAAATGACAAATCATCATCTCCTGATTACATATCCTGTCCAATGTATATTAGGACAACACTCACAGTTTTTATCTCTCAAGTGTGATCAGAAAAGATGTACTGTAGAAGTAAAGTTATATTATTATTTGTTAGCTTTTTTTGCTTGGTGTCACCTATATTATATCATGGTTTGGCAAATAAATCAGCAAATTATGTGCATGTACATAACAGACCATGTGTAATGTCCAGTATAGATGTCCCAAGTTTCATTTCCCAGCACTGATATCCATAGATGAGGTGTGAACCCTCCACATCCTGGTCTTTGTGATCTCTCTGTGTCTTATCTTTCTGACAGTGTCTTATATTAGACGTCTCCTTTTGGCTAATCAGTAGATAATGCTGTGATGTTTCATCTTTATCTAATGAATATGGGCCTGGTCACTTCTTCACGTCTTATAGTGTTACAGTCTTTCCATATAAAATGAAAGTAGCCTAGTATGAGTGTGACTAGTTAAACCAGTCTTCACACACCACTAGATTGAATATTTATACTACAACATAAAGAAGGAGTAGTTTTGAAGTATGATACACTGTGTACGAATACTATTGAAACATATTAGCATTAACACAGCTCTGCTGTCTGTCACCCTTGTGTCAGGATGGTTTTTCTGGCTATTTGAAAGCCACACTCCCACTCCAGTTTCAGCCATTATGCCACTTTGAACAAGGCCATGTGGAGATGATGCAGTAGGATAACAGAGTGGCAGCACACCTGCGACCAGCTGAGATGGTTAGCTGGGGTTAGCTTAAGGGAATGTGCATGGATGCATAAAATAATAAATCTAATAAATCTACTCTAGTAAATTTGCAGATGCTGCAGTGCCGCTCTCATAAATTACTCTGAGGGTGGCAGTGTTTAGCACTGTCGCCTCACAGCAAGAGGGTTCCAGGTTCGAATCCCGGTCTGGGCCCTTCTATGTGGAGTTTGCATGTTCTCCCTGTGCCTGCGTGGGTTTTCTCCGGGTTCTCCGGCTTCCTCCCACAATACCAAAAACATGCACATTAGGTTAATTGGCTACTCTACATTGCCCCTAGGTGTGAGTGTGAGAGTGTGTGGTTGTCTGTCTTTGTCTGTTGGCCCTGCGATTGACTGGCGACCAGTCCAGGGTGAACCCCGCCTCTCGCCTGTAGTCAGCTGGGATAGGCTCCAGATCCTCCAATCTGCAATTGCTTCAGACCAAAGCAGTCTGAGTAACTGTAGAGGTGAGAACCCCTTTATGTTTCATTCTCTTTTTCTACTGCTTCTGGTCAGGATTGTATTCTTTTGTTTTGTTTGTGAGTGAGAAAAGCTGGTTTGGATTATTTCAAAATGGTTCTGTTTGTTATTTTGGGCCCTGATGTCTGAAAAATAAATCTACTTTGTTTTGGACCATGCTCTGCTGCGACTCTGGTCATCCTTGCCGTAACATTTTAAACACAAATGAACAAGCTGTTAAATAAATCCACAATTTGCATGGCACAGCTTGTTCATGTTGAGTGGTGGGCAAATGAATGAATCTGTGCATTATCTAAGGAGATGTGTAAGCAAATTTTGATTATTTCTGCTCAAGGATTTGACAAATCCTGTTTCTACTGTGTGGCCACTGAGTGTGTGGTTCATTGAGGTCATCCAGAAAAAGATGATACTTGAAAATGCCAGTAGCCATGCCAAAAGACAAGTGAACATAAATCTTATGAGGAGTGCTATTACAAGCCATGAGTATACATTAACATAAAGAGAGCTGGGACTTGATAATGAAGTGGTCTGAAACCAAAGGCTCTGATTGTATTGTTGAATGATAAAAGGTTGATATACCGTATTTTCCAGACTACAGAAGGCACCTGAGTATAAGCCCAACCCACCAAATTAAAACAAATTGTAACATTGTCCACATTGTAACATGACATACGTTTTCAAGTCCGGGCCATCTGCTTTTATTACCTCTGAAAGCTTTTGTCGTCTTTTTGCATTGCGTCAGTTCTTCACGCTGCCGTCTCCAACGTCTCACCATTGATGCATTTACGCCAAGCTTACGTGCAGCAGCTCTATTTTCCTTCTTGGACAGCCAGTTCGATTGCTTTTAACTTAAAAGCTGCATCATATGCATTTTTTTTAGTGTTTTCCATGATGACGGTATGTGCATGACGCGCAGAATGACTGTTGAAAGTTACGCTTAAAACTAGCGTCTTCCTCTTTGCATCAACGGGCCGTCAGCCCGTAAAAATCTATAGATTAGCCGCATCGTTGTTTAGGCCGCAGAGTTGAAGGCGTGGGAAAAAAGTAGCAGCTTATAGTCCAGAAAATACGATACAAAATTTTGTTCAAAAAATAAATGTGAATAATCAATTGTAAACAGGTTGGGATGGCCATGGACAGGTGAGCAGTTACTGGTCTACAAGCTGTCTAGTGATAATATGATGAACTGGAAAAAAATCTGCTGTTCCCTGATTTAATCTGCTCTTAAAACACTGGATATACTCTGTCAGCCAACCACCCTGAAGCTTTAATTGTCTCTTAAAGCTCCCAATGCTCGCCAAATATTAAACACAGCATGAGCTCCCTGAGGCACACTATGCCCTGAAGCACAGAGAACGCCAGAAACGAGCTGCAAGGCCACACACAGGACGCACAGGACGCAAATGTAAAGCTGTGACACACACACAGGACACACACACACACACACACACTCAAGGAGAGATCAAGACTTTACTGTCAAAGCAGCACAGCAGGTGTTGTCCAGGTGATTATCCTGAGAGTGAGGGCAGTGTGAAAGACAACAAATGTGTGTGTGTGTGTTGTGAGTATTGTTCTCAGTGTGTATGTGTGTTCTCATGGAAGGCCGCAGTTGAGTCAGACACTTGGCCTCTGATTTCATCACATCGGTTATGAAAGAGACAGTAGAGTTGTGAGCACGCGAGCACACACACACACACACACACACACACACACACACACACACACACACACACACACACACAGTGTTCTGCTTCTGTTTCTTCAATATTTCATCATGTGGCATGAAAATGCAGTAACCATAAGGAGATAACCTGCTGTGTGTGGTGTGTAACCAGGTCAGTCAAGCTCTTTACCTGTCCCTTGGAAACTGTCTGATCAGAGTAGAGCTGACTGCACACACACACACACACACGCACACACACACACACACACACACTCACAGGAAATCTAGATAATGAGGATGTGACCTCATTTCCTGTGACCTCTAGCTTCCTGCAGGGATTAATCCACAAGTCATGTGTCCATGTGAAGACGTGTCTGTGTCTTTTGTCTGTCCGCACTCAGAGCAATGAAACAACATTCCAATGCAACAGAGCAGTGCAACAGTGCAATAACAGTATAGACAATAAGACAAGACAATACAACACAATATGGACAATAGACAGTGCACAGCAGATGAGGAGCTCTAGTTGGATAATAGGGTTCCTTCAGCACTTTAAGATAGGATGGTGCTTGACCATTAATGGACTTGTATGTGAGGAGAAGAACTTTGTAAAGAAGCCAGTATAGGAGAAATATGATCTCTAATATTGTCATTGACAATTGTCATTACGCATGCAGCAGAGTTCTGAATCAGCTGGAGAGTCCTTAGAGACTTACTGGGACACCCTGAGAATAGGAAGTTGCAGTAATCCAGTCTGGAAGCAACAAATGCATGGACATTTTTTTTTTTGCCATGTTTTGTAGGTGAAAGAGGGCAGTCTTTAAAATTTGTATTAGGTGTGAGTTAAATATTAAACATATATAAACAGAAAGCAAAGGTTAGATATAGGTCTATAGTTGCCCCAAACCCCTGGATCAAGAGTAGGAGAGGTTTGATTACAGCTGCTCGGAGTACTTTTATTAGAGACAGATCGATCACATCTAGTAGGGAAGTGCTATGTCAAACGTCTTTGAGCACCTTAGTTGGGATGGGGTCTAAGAGGCATGTTGTTGCATTAGATGAAGAGATCAATGAGTTTAGTTGGTGAAGGTCAATGGGAGAAAGACAGTCTAGGGAATTATCCAGTCCTGCACTTTCTAAAGCTGCGGTGTTTGAAGATAAAAACTCAGTTGTCTAAGTCTCCCTCACAATTTGCTGCTGGTCAAAGTCACATAGATCATTAAAAGTCACTCAAATCCTTATGCTTTTCCATTTTTGCAACTTCAGTGACTTCAAGGATAATATTCACTTGCTGTCTGATATATCCCACCCACTGCCAGCTGCCATTGTAATGAGAAAACCCATGTTATTCACCTCACCTGTCAGTTTTCATAAGTCCAAAATGACGCCTGTTTTAATATAGAGAAATCTTCTAATTATGATCAGCTAACAGATACAAAGTTTGAATTTTTTAATAAATCTGTAACTGTTCAGTCACAGATGTGAACTTACCTGTGGCTGATATAATAATAATAATGATAAGAGAATAATCTACACTGAGGCTCTGAAGAGTCAGAGGACAGATGAGTCAGGGAATAATTTTTTGGTCAGATGAGTTTAATTCATAAAAAGCTGAAACGTGTCTGAATGTGTCAGATAAGCGAATGCAGCAGGTAAATGTCAGCTGAGCCTCTGACTGCAGACTGAAGCCAGATTAGGGTCATAGGTCAGAAGGTGACTGCAGTTCTACAGGTCAACTGTCCGTTTAAACGAGTTCACCATCAAGACTTACTGTCAGAGGAAAACCTCATGTCTACTGTGCTATAATGTTATGTACTGGTTAATATTGCTAATGTACGATGATCATATTGATTCACCATTATTAATCAAGTACACATTTGATTAGTTAATCACAACGATAGCAAATGATGGCTTTCATGAAAAAGCCAAACTTCAGTCACTTCGTATCAATGTATAAATGAGAGACAGATCTGTAGAAACCAAGAATTCTGTCATTCTAATTGTCATTATCATAGCAAAACAGTGTGTATTAATCAAATACCCACTGATTATTGTTAATAACTCCTTGCTTTAGTGGTAAAGATTTGACATAATGTAAAGTTTTCAGTTTTCAGTTTTCAGCTACGGGGAGAAAATTATACTTTGATCTCCTCTTATGATTACTTTAAGTAAATAAACTTTGTTTCATCTTATCATTTAATTTTCAAGTGATTTGTTTTCTTAATTTCTCTTTCATTATCTGTTGCCGTGTTTTGGGTTCGTACATTGTGAGCCCACTTCGGTAAAGTCAGAAAAGCAGCTCTGAACAGCAGAGATTCTAAATTGTCCCATTCAAGCTGTATTCACAGGGATTCTGGGTAACAAATAGGCAAGTCAAGGCGATGCTACTGCATTACGCTGTATCAAATACACTAAAGTTTGAGATTTTGGATTTTAAATCCTAATCAATGTGCCACAGATAAAACAGGAGCTGTTGTTAATAATAATAACAAAAGCTCAGACACTTTTCAGCGAGTTGTCTCTGCTTAACACAACTTACTATTCAGGCAGTATTATTAGTAAAAAGTCTGTTGTCTTTTAGGAATATCTGGTAATCACAACAAAGAGGCTTTATCCAAAATGTCACCAAATACTCTGCTAGAGAATACAAGACAGAGCTTTCTGTAAATATGTACGCTATCATGAGTGGTGTAAACTAAGTACACTTAATTCCAGTCGAGTGCAGTAAGTAGTTTGGCTTGAACAATACATGAAGATCTTTATTTTCTGCTACTTCTTCTTCCACTATAATAAAAATAATACATGACTGAATCATGTATTATTATCAGTTAAGATAAAACACTGTTGATCCTGCAGGAAGAAACTCACAAGCTCACCAGCAAGACATAAAGTAGGCTAATTAAAATCAACTGCAGCTGCAACATTACAGTAACGTACATAATGATTAGAGTCCAATGATGCTGTTTTGAAATACCCTTACTTCATACTTTTGGTACTTTTAATGTTTTGTTGTTAATACTTTTTAAACGCGTGGACTGTACGTGTAGGAGTGATGTTTGCACTCTGTGGTATTGCTATTTTTGCTTGATCAGTAGAGACACAAATCGAAACTGTCTGCATTCTGACGAATGATCAGCTCAGGATTGCAACATCGTGGCTCCGCCCCCTGCTGCATGACGACACCGCGGGAGGAAACAACGTAGCCAAACAGACCCGAAGTCAGTTCGAGCCCTCAGTCCGGCTGAAAGTTCTGGAGAGGAGCACCGTCAGAGCAGACCAGAGCCCGGATCTACAACCACACCGACACAGGGAGATTATCGTGCTTCAGTAAACTTGGGACAGGAAAACAGAAGGACTCAGTCTCGGCTTTGTTCGCTTCAGTTCCGGCTACACGAGAAACGAAAAAAAACAAAAAACAACTTAATTTTTAGGTTTTCAAATTTCATTTTTAAATTAGCAGACTGGTTCCGTTTGTTGAGCTGATTCTCACGTTCGTTTT
Source organism: Scatophagus argus (assembly GCF_020382885.2). NCBI lineage: Eukaryota > Metazoa > Chordata > Actinopteri > Scatophagidae > Scatophagus > Scatophagus argus. Next base: position 2,514,071 of record NC_058495.1, read on the forward strand.
AATTTCTACAACTAAGAAGAAGCCCAAAAACAGCTGATTGACGACAGGTTGCGCAACCGACTCGACAATAATAAGGACACAAAGACGTCATCACCGGCGCCACTTCTCCCAGTATCAGACCTACTGCTTCCAGTCGGAGCTCACATTTCAGCAGAAAGCCCCAACAACTTCTGCTCCACAGGCGGACAGACAGACAGACAGACACCGACACTGTTGGATCTACTGGCTTCCTGCTGACCCGCAGTCTTAACGAGACAAGGTAAGTAACTGACCTGAGAGCAGTAGTGCAACAAGTATTCATCAGCAGATCATAAAAATATTCAATTACAAAAGTATTATAGAAGTATTTACAGCCAAATGCTTAAAAGTACTCAAGTAGAATGGTGTGTTGTGTTAATGCCCATAATAATCTACTTCCACCGACACATTGATGTGTAAACAGCGTTATTATGTTGTCGAGGTGGAGCTCATTCAGCTGTTGACTGTATGCAAAGAGGCAGGTGTCAGCAGTTTCACCTGTGCTGTAGAAGTGATCACATGTGTTTACTTCATCAGGTGTTTTAACTGAAGGATTAGAAGCAAACAATAAGAGAACAAAATGTGATCTTGGCGTGTGAACTTCCCTGAGCCGTGTGACTGTTGGACATGTTAGTGTTAGCTTGGGGACATTCCTTTCTACAGTGTGCCAAATAAACAGGATCAGGGAAAATACAGCAAACTTTAAAATATTCTAATGCAAATTAAGTTCAAACATGATGCCAAAAACAGAGTTGTTCCAGTTGTTCCATCTGAGTGTTTGCTGGTTTTCTTTGTCTTCTAGATGAACTGTGTGAACATGATATTTCAAGATGCTTATTGTTCAATAATCAATTGAATAGATGAGAACTGTTAGTTGCAGATGTTTTAAGTTTTAAGATGAGTTTGTCAAGATTTCTGAGAGCTGATTTTAAGATGAAGAAACTTTTCGGGCCAGCCGCTGTATAAGTCATACCCAGTCAGTAGAATGTAGTTTGTTTTGTTGTTGTTGTTGTTGTTTGTTAGCAATCCGATCTCTTTGAAACTTCAGCTGAAAATATAGAGATGAGATATCATTCACAGAGAGCTGAACAGGCGAGATGTACGCATTCACTTTCTGTGTGTGTGTGTCAGGGGATGACGTTGCCGTGGTGATGCTGTGACTCAGGGTGTTTCACCAGAGTGAAAGCAGAATTTGCCAACAGCAGGTTTCCATACTATGTCACCACGCAGACCACAGGCTCAGAAAAACTTTATGAGCACACACGCTCCCTCTTTCTGTGTGTGTGTGTGTGTGTGTGTGTGTGGTAGGTATTGACTGTATTTAAAGCCTGTTTAAACTATAAACTGTTGTGCTCTGATGCAACAATCTGAAAGATGAAGCGTCTGTCAGCTTACAGGAAGTTGCATCATGAAGCCTATAGACGTTAACAGTGTAATGTGTGAGCGGCGGAGACACAGAACAAGGCGAGATGTGATACTAATATAACTCTTCCTACTGTATGTGAACGCAGTTTAGCGCGGGCTCAGCTCTGGTGTGACCAGCGGAGAGTGCTGCAGTGCAGAAATGAAACCAAGGGTGGAACTCAGAACAAAACTAACTATATCCACAACTTTTCAATGTAGCAATGATCCTACACAAAATTATCCCCTGCAGTTCTGTTGAGCTTTATAGTAATTTTCAGCTTATTATATGGCTGCCGGGTTCTGTACTAAAATTGGTCCATTTTTAGGCCATACTGGGAGTTGTTTTTAGTGAAAAAGCTCTAAAGCTCTAAAAACTGCTTATCGACAAACAGCAGACAGACACAGTTAGAAACGGAGCTAAAACAGACTAAATAACTGCTCAATAACTGGTGGATGTGTGGAAGGTGCAGCTGTTTGCTAACAAGGTTGTCTTGTCTTGTGTTCACGAGTTGTGTTAACTCAGCATCTAATTCATCGATTAGTACAACAGTTTCTGGACACATTTATGATTATGAATTCATTCGACTCCAGCATCTGGTCAAATTTTTTTTATCAATTCACAACTTCAGTTTAAGTTTGTATACCTGCAAACCTGATTCCTGTCTGCCTCAGCTGTACTTTGTGTTTAGTGCTAATAAGCAAATGATGGGATACTGTTATTTCATAACACTAAATTAAGATATATTAGAGGTATTTAGCACAAAGGACTGACAAGCTGAAACCCTGGCTATCAGTGACTGTGTGAACTTATGTTAATGCCTTGGGTCTTGCTGAGTTTGTCAGACATTTGAGGATTACTTCATTGCAGCTGTCATTTCTACAGTCTTTTCACTGTAGCAGTAAAGCTCTAAGTATCAACCTGATGATGTCTCCTCCATCTGTCTCCTCCAATCACAGATGACCATGGGTGTAACTTCAGCCAAGTCTCAGGTGTGTCTAAAGAGGCTGCTGGATGAACCCCAAGACACTTTGCCCAAACATAAAGTAGCCCGTCTGAGTCTGAACCCTCCTGCTACTGGCCTATCACCCTGTCTCAGGCCCAGAAGCTCCGCCCCCAAGTCCAACCAGAGCCACACCCCATCCAGAGTTGGACCATACCTTCTGTCTGAACGATGTGAGGGGGAGGAGACTTACAGGGCAGAGCACGCACTCACAAAACAGCAATACACCTGCCAGGTAGAACTGCCGATATTACTGATACTGCAAGAAATACTAGTAATACTATGACACTGCAGAGGTAGTGCTAAATATTATGTATAAATACCACAGATACTGCTGAAAATACTGAAAATATTGCAAAAATACTCATACTACTTGAAATGCTGATATTCCTAATGTTAAAAAATACTGTTGTTGAAAATGCTACTTATACTTAACCATATTAACCTAACCATCCTTCCTGGTTGCCATGGTTACAGGTACTTCCTCTGCGTGGTTACCAGGAGCGTTTGGCTGCCTACACTCGGATTGATCATCATGACAACATCTGTGGCCTGCTGGATGTGGTGATTGGCCAGGACAGCGTGTATGTCTTCTTGCCTGGTCACCATGGCGACATGCATGCATACGTGCGAAGCAGGAAGCGTCTGGGTGAGGAGGAGGCGGGTCATCTGTTTGCTCAGATGCTGAGCGCTGTGACACACTGTCACCAGCACGGCATTGTCCTGAGAGACCTGAAGCTCCGCAGGTTTGTCTTCACTGACAAAGACAGGTGAGACTGACAGGTACTTCTTACCACTACTATTACCCACTATTTCCTGTACTGTCACTACTGATGCATTAAGTAGATTTAAAACGTGTGTGGTTTTCTTTCCGCAGGACGCGTCTTGCTCTGCTTGGCCTCAACGACTGCGTCCTCCTGAATGGTAACCACGGAGACGACTCTCTGACGGACAGACATGGCTGTCCCGCCTATGTCAGCCCCGAGCTGCTAACCAATGGGAAAGGCTCTTACTCAGGTCGTGCTGCAGACATATGGAGCCTGGGTGTGTCTCTGTACACCATGCTGATTGGAAGATATCCGTTTCAGGACACACAGCCTGCTGCGCTATTCACCAAGATTCGCCGCGGGGCCTTCAGCCTCCCTGACTGGCTGTCACCACAAGCCAAGTGTCTGATTGGCTGCATGCTGAGGAAGTCGCCTGCAGAAAGGCTGGAGGCGTCAGAGCTGCTGATGCACCCTTGGCTGACCAATCCCTGCACGCCTCATGACAACATGCCCAAGACACATCACAGCTCACAAAAATCACTACAGAATACACAAGAGAACGATGACCAGGTGGTGCCAACGTGGACAGAAAAACAACACTAAAACACATGTGTGTACTTCTACTTGTGAGGACATAATGCATCCCTCCTAGCCTTAATCTTAACAGTAACAATGTATTAATCCCAACCCTTCCATTGAACTGTACCTGATTCCGATGTTCAGACACCAAATCTGAACCCTCAAACAGCCTTTGAGAGCTGAGGGACAGAAAGATCTCCCCAATTGGTCCTCACAAAGATAGACATACAACGGCACAGAACACTACAGAGATAGTCTGATCCTGGATTACTTGACCCGACACTCAGGTGCCTTCCGCCTGCTGTAGTTGTGACTACAGACCACGTCTCTTCAGAAAGGGACGTAGACTGTGACCTCACCTTGAGGCCTGAACCTGCTTGTTGTCTTCCACAAATTATCACTGATTTACCAGTTCCATCAGTACCTAAGACAAACCAGAACAAAAGGTGTGTTCACGTGCTATTCAGCAACTTATAAAGTGGAAAATTTCCCAGTTTCCTTTCTTTCCCTTGTTCAACTAAGCACTCATTATTGACACCTTGCAGGAGCGACTTCATGGGTCCTCTTCTACATGTAGTTACATGATCATTTCTGATTTAAAAAGTTGATGAAGACCGCCCAAACACACCACTAGTTTTGGACTTGGGTGCCTAAATGGGGCACAGTTTATTTTTCTCACTGTTTACACTTATCTGGTTGTTCCCTATAATTACAAGGTGGGGAACGGTCAGAGTTGTTGGTGTTGAAAGGTCACTAGCAACAGAAATCGTTAAGGAAAACAGAAGTAATTGTAAGAAATGACATAACCTCAGTGCAACAGAGCCAACAATGCCAAACCGTTTAAATTCAGCTTCCGGCTCACTTTAAAATATTCAAGTGTCCCATCCTTTTGTGATGATCACCGTTTGACACAGCTGCCTTGACAGTCAAAATATTTTGCATGCCTGTTTTTTCAGATTATCAAAACTTCCTTATTTCTCCTAAATTTGATTTTTGTGCTGCTCATAAAAACGGTTATCCTAAATAATTTACTTTTCTGCCAACACAAAATCTAATTAATAATGTCAGCAGCTTGTTCTGGGACACCTTTGGATCAGCCAAAAATCACAGTGGAGTAAGTTAGTTATGTTCAGGAAACGATTTCTGATGTGGGTATAATTAAATCTCAGGATAAAGGATCTAATATAAGCTTTATGTGCTTAATCAATAAGACTGATGTTGACCGATCACAGCCCAACAGACCTGTAGCCAGCCAATAGGATGCCTTCTTCTGAAAGAGTCATTCATACCTCAGTTACAGCTGGAGATTAAATAAATATATTTCACAAACTGCTCTGGTCCTGGTCTGTTTTTTGTATGGTTGTTTCATTTAGGAAACATTTAACGTTGTTCTGAACCTCCGTTATCAACAGTCAGTATAAAAGGTGCTTTACAGAGACTCAGAGCCTGAACCCCCGAGCAAGCAGACAGTGGCAAGGAAAAACTCCCTTTTAACAGGAAGAAACCTTGAGCAGGACCCGGCTCACAAGGGAGAACCATCCTGCTGATAGTAGACATTGGGTTTGTCAGAGGGCCGGATGAAGTCCAACATGTAGATCTGGATGGAGAGAGACCTGCAGAAAGATACAGAGAGAGAAAGAAAGGGAGGGAGAGACACAAAACTACGAGGAGAACTGGACACACAGTTAGTGACATAAAGTAATGAATTATATGTTGATCTGATGAGGGGAGAGGAAGAAGAGGAGGTGGGGGAGTAATAATAATCAGAGGTATCATTGGATATAAAAATGCATAACTAAATATGCACTTAAGTGATGCATAAAAATAGAGAACTCATCATTAAATGTGCCAGTTAGCAATTATTTTATCTCATTGAGTTTAACAAATTATGAATACTGCAGTCTATGTTATATATAGACTGATATTATATTAGATATTTTTTTAAGACTTTCAAATTGAGCCACTGCTGCCCGCCAGTGACTCTCTTCACATTTATGTTCATTCTTTTCTTAATTTCCTTTTTCTTACACAGTAATCAAGCAAGAATGAAAGAAACAACAGAGCAAATGACAGACAACAGCAGCTTTCCGCGTTCATGTTTTATTTATTTATTTTTTTTAAACCATTCACACAGCAGAATAAATTCTGTGACTCTGTCCGTCACTTCAGTCAGTCTCCTTCATCCACTTCCTCACAGTAAAGTTTGACAAGATACAAAGTCTCTGTATTGTCCTCGTCCCAGTCTGAAATATTCATTCAATAGCCATTAAAATGTCCCTCAGGCATGCTCATTGGTGGAGTCAGTGGGAACAGCCAATCAGGAGACAGTATCAGTGTCCATGTCATCAGTGTCATCGCCCTCTGAGCGGCAGATCTCCTCCAACGCCAGCTCTGACAGACAGGAAACAGGAAGTGGAAAACATGCATCTATTTACTTCAGAGTTCTGAATGACGTTACACTACATGGCCAAAAGCATGCATACACACACGTTCCAGATAGTGTAAATTTCAAGTTTTTCTTAATACCTACATGTACAAATCCTAATTTTATACACATTTTGTCATTTCACAATGGAGAGCTGGACAATATTGTGACATGTTGACATTGTAACCACGCCATGATTAAACAGTGCCAACAACTGAGAGAAAGTGAAACTAATGTTGTTGGTGACTCAGCTGTGGAAGAGTTGGTTCCAAAAATAGTGTGAGAGAGAGGGTGTGATCAGGTGTCAGCCATGATGTGACAGATACGTATTAAATACAGATTCTATGTCAATGTCCTTATCAGTTTCAGTGTTCCTGGATCAGAGAGATTCAGGGACACTAGGCTGAAGTTAGTTAGATAACAACTGACAAGTCTCATCCAAAAAAACAACCCACATCAAGCTGAAGTTGGTCTTAAGTTAGATTTTAGTGTCAACTTCTGTACAGAAGGTCAGTTTGCATAAATGACTGATCAGAATTGAAAAAAAAAGAAGAAGCTGTGTCGAGCCACAGCTGCCTTCCTCGGCCTGAAAAATTCATCTCTTTGAGCTGGTGTGTTCCTGTGCCAATCGACGGAACAATCTGTCAGACAAAATGGAAACCATGATACGCTTGAGCAGCAGACATTTGCATATTGCCAGCAGTAGATACTGTCACAATGAAGAGCTCAAGACAGTGAGACAGAAGAAAAAGTGCTGACTGATAGTGATCATAGCTGATCAAAGCTGTCCACAGCCTGACAGGAGAGATGTAACCGATACAGATTATTTTCTGATTTAATGATCAGAACAGCCTCAGGGGAGTGAAAATCAGCAGACTGCTGCACTTAAAAGTTACACTTTTTTTCAGTATATAACTTCATGAAACACAGCGTGTGTGTGTGTGTTTACCTTCACTCTCGCTCAGCTCAGGGATTTTCCTTAGCGTGTCTCGCACGGCGGGGATCACCTGGTCGTACATGTGCAGCAGTGGCCTGCAGCTCTCTGAGAAGCTGCCGTGATGCAGCAGCAGCCAGTGCAGCAGCAGTAGACACTCTCTTAGCAGAGATGCCGCAGCGCCGCGCCACCATGGCAGCGAGGAGGAAGAGCACTGATGCAGGGGCAGGGCCAGCCCTGAAGGAAAAACATTTTTGGGTGTTGTACAAAGGAAGGAGGGGGTTTCCACCACTGTGTTTTAAATCTGAAACGTGACTTACCTGTTGAGTCCGTCAGCTCCTGGGAACCACGAAGATCCAACCACTGACGATGGAAAACAATCACCACTGTCTGAACCAGCTGTGAGGGAGACCATGACAAGTTTGAGTACAAGGTGCAACAAGTGTCATGACATACAGGGACAGAAGCGAGCTTCAGAGAGATTAACCTCAGTGTAGCATTGACAGGAGCTGCTCTGGCAGGGGGTCCAGCTCTCTGCTCTCTGAGTCATTAGTCTGCTCAGCAAACGGACCACCTGAGAAACAAAGACCACAATGGCTAAAACAGAAGTGCTCAACTTTCTCCAAAATAAAAGCTGTATTCACATATAAGCTGCTAGCAGCATAAACAAATCAGGGCCTAAACTTTATAAAAGACGGTAACAAACAAGGAGGGGTGGCACTACATATCTGTTCTGTCACGGCTCAAATGATGAATTCAGTACAGCAACAGTCATGTCATATCATCCTTGTGTTTTCACTTTCTCTTCTCCAATACTGGAACTGCTTTCATTAATAAATGACTTCCAGTCAGTTCTACTTGGACTTTGTAGTTCCTGTTAAGTGAGTGAGTCAGTGGAACGCAACACTTAAACAGTGAATTTATCATGACAACAAACAGATATTTTAAGCTAAACAGGAGCATGCCAGACAACAGGGAAATAAATATAAAATAAAAAACACAAGAACTTTGAGATAAAAGCCTGTTTGCAATGTAACAATACTGACTGACTGACTGACTGACTGACTGCTTCATTTCTTGCTTCAGTGTCTTGATGACTAAAGTATGACAATAAACAATGATGCAACAATACTGATAGTAGTAGTGGTGAGGTACTCAATGCGTCATGGAAATTATCAGACCTCATGAAACCTCATGACTGAAAAATAATTATATCATTATTATATTATATTGCAAGTACAAAAGGAGACAAACAGACCACAATACACAAAGTCAGAAGGAGTGTTCCAGGAGGGCAGGATGAACAAACAGTTTCCAGCCAATCAGCTAACCAATGGCAGCCTTCCAAGTGGAGTTACACAAAGGCTGATTCCAGAGCATTTCCCTCTAAAGAGGTTACACTAGAGGCTACAAGAGCTGCACAGACGGAACATCATCTCTCTTTACATGTTTTTCCATAGTTAAGACTCATCCATTACTTTAAGGACATGAACACAAGATGAACAACAAGATGTAATTAGGCACATGTCAACAGTACAAACAAGACATAAACCCTGCTGCTATTTATCCAAATGTCCTGTAGGAGTATCTTTAAAGTGTGTGTGTGTGTTACCTGCAGGTCCAGCTGGATCCAGTCTGTATGTGTTGCCTGGTTGTCTGTTCTAGTTCTGATGAACTTGAACAACTTCAGGAAAACACATGGGTCTAAATAAAATAATTAAAAAAAATCATTCAGTCAGTCATTCAGCTGCAGTAAAATCTTGTAGAACATAAACTTGAGTGAATATTTGCCACAACATTAGAAACATCAGTGGTTCCTTGTGGCAACAGTACTGTCGCAGAGGCTGAAGCCTCACCATGCTGAGAGAAGATCTGCTGAGCCAGTGTCGGGTGGTCCGACATGGACATGAGGACAGACAAACACTCTGAAACTGTGTGCCAGCTGTTGTCTGCCGATGACAAACACACACAGACCACCTGCAACACACACTGCAACCTGAGAGAGACAGACAGAGACAAAGGTGACCAGTGCAGACTAGTAGATTTTCTATCACAATGGCAGGATCAGTTCAGTGAAAACATCTTGATTTCCCCCTGGTGGCTGGGCTGCAGTACAGGCCATAAGCTCCTCACCCTCCATGTTAGCAGATGGGACATGGGCCAACGTAAAAACTCAAAGTACAGGTCAAATCATTTTTTTTTACCACAAAGATGGTTTCTATGATTTTAGGTAATTCTTAAAAAGCTGATCTATAAGTATTCGTTTTTCAGCACGCGATATTTAGGCTTCACCTTTTACAGTGGGAGGAAGAAAGAGATGAGTCTTTATATATACTAAAGGTTTGGACCAATTGTTTTTGAGGCAGATACTAATTATGACATGTAAGAAAAAACTATGCCATAGTGACTGGCATTCATGTGGGTGAATCCATGAAAAGTCATACTGCATTAGCTGGTGGTAGCTTCTGGTTGCTTTGTCACCATGACAAGAAAAAACAATCATTCAGTAAATAATACTGAAGAAACAGTCAGACATAGCGTTTACCGTTACGGCTGTTAATTTATTGTTATACAAACTGGCTGTATTTCCAGAAAATTCTACAAGTGATCTTCTCAAAATTCACCTATTCATATTTCATGTTATTGTCACACCATGTTACATCACCACAGCGAATGCAATTCACTGCAGGTAATGTACAGTCAGATGTTACATAATCACTGACATGCAGTGGAATCAACCCGCCCACTCCCTGTTCAGCCACTCCTCACCTCCAGTACTCCTCCCAGGTGAGTGTTGCATCATGTGAGTGTGTGAGTCTTTGCTATGTAATTGGAGGTTTCACAAAAAGTATTAGTGTAGTGAACATGTGCTTAAGGGTGGTTAAAGTTTCACCTTCACTGCTTCCTGCAGTTCTCACAAATTGAAAACACAGTCAAACATTCGTCTTTGTGTTGGCATCAGTATGGAAATGTGGCAAGTCTCTCTTCTTCTCTTCGTTATTATGTGCATCATGTGTATTTCTGTTCTGAACATAAAGTGCCTTTTCTGTGGTTCTTTAGTCAAAGTCCGATTTTGAAAATGGTTCCTTTTCAGACAGAGTGATTCAGTCTTGTGTGACAAAACACAAGACTGAATCACTCTGTCTATGATCTGATTTCTTAACTATAAACCTAAACTAGTGAGACTAGTAGACCAACTGTGACCTTTGACCTCCTGGCTGCTGGTTGTTGGTAATGGTGCTGAATGCATGTACCTTTAAATGTTTGTGTGTGTGTGTACCTCTCAGAGTGTGTGTGTGGCGTCCTCTCAATAAGGACGCACAGGGTCTTCATGGCATTGAGGACAAGCATCTCTCTCTGTGAGCTCCGGCCACCGCCTAACCCTGCTTCGCACAGCCGCAACAGTGACTGCAGCAAAGCATTCTGGGAGCACAGACCCACACCTGCAGCTGAGTGCTGAGCAGACAACCAGAGAAAGGAGAAATTTGTTTAGGAGATATCAGATAATGACCTGCCCAAAAAATGAAAATTCAGTTATTAGCTACTTACCCCCATACCAACTGAAAATCTAATTTAGCTTCTTATTTCTAGATTGTCACAGCAAAACAGTGTTGCAGCATTCCCCTTAAAAAATAATCCATCCAACTTTCTGTCAGGACAATTCAGTCACAAACTGTTTCATTTGTTGCGTGAACTGTTCCTTTGAGCTTAGCATATTATTCAGATAAAAACGTTTCATATCAGAAAGTCTGCAATTCAAGATCTCTACTGTAATGTGTTAAATACAGTGTGTGAGTTTTGGTTTATACCTCCTGGACTGTAACTTCGCTCTGACTTGACAAGACAGCCTTCACCACCTGGAAGCATCACAAAGGTCACAAAATATAATAAGTACATGATAGTTCTGTACATGAATTACTACGATTCATTCACACCAAACTTTCTTTTCTTTTTTTCCAGCCTGAAAACAATGCCATGACCTTCTTCAAGTCCCCCTCCGGTTAAAAAACATGTCTGAGCTTCACTGCGCATACTGATGTTTGTTCAGTTGGACACCAAAAGACTGTCTTCACTCTCATCTCATGAAGGTGCTCACCTTAAAGGCCCAGTGTGGAGGATTGTGAGGTTGTGGACTGCAACTGAACACTAGACACCTCACCCTCGCATGCGTTGGCAACAAAAGGCCCTCTAGAGAGCCGGCGTTTGGTTTGTACATTCAGGGCTTATGTAGAAACATGGCAGTACTAACATGATGCACATGGTACAAACAGATTTTAGCATAATCATTGCTGCTGTTCTCTAATGCAGCCATCAAGTGTGAAAAAAGACTTGAGCTTAAAGTACTGTTTATATTATATTATCTTAATAATGAACCATCTTCAATAAACTTTGTCATTTCGTCATTTCATTTTTTAATATTGATTTGTCATCAGCCACTTTTCAGAAATAAAGCACCTAAGACAGACTGAAAAGTCACTAAGCTGGCAACACTGTGTCAAGTGCACAACATTTTACACAAAGATTCAGTCATAGCACGAACTGATGATTCATATGAAGTATGCCAGGCCCTAAAAACAGCCTTCAGGCCAAATCCACAGCACACATGATGATGCACTGTACTTGTAGGTCGCATTGTAACCTGCATCCAAGTAGACTACATGCCTAAACCAATCAGCTTCCTGACGTCTGTCAGCAAGACTCTTAAATCCTGTATTACACTGCACTATATGCACTGTTATTATTGTGTGTCATCACCTCGTCACTATGGGCGACCACCAGGTAGAGGAGTCTCAGAGCAGCCAAGCCGATATCCTCCACAGTGAAACCAGCCAAAGCAGCCTCCTCCGGTCTCCCTAGTTCATCAGCAGGGGCAGCATGGCCTGCTGGGAGCGAGTGAGTTGAGTGAGCAGAGTTTGCATCGCCAGCAGACGTGGGGCGGAGTGAATCCAGAGCCTGACAGAGTCGAGACAGGTGAAGGTCCAACAGAGAGAGGAGGAGAACAGCTCCAGGACATGATCTACACACACACACATGCACACACATTTTTTTTTAATATTGTGTTTTATTGGTTATTTGCTAAAATCATACCAAAAATGTGTAACAGTGGTTCTATTTGTTCAGTTTTTATGTGTATGACAGAAATACAACATAAAAATGTGGTTGATGGAAATATTGGCTTCTGTGTGAAGACAGTATTTCAAAGTAATTCTGAGTGGTGTACAGGCCTAATGAGCACAATGCTGTTACATCAGTGAATAATATAGCATACAGTTCAGATTTAGTAAATCTTTTTAATTGTCTACATTTACACGTAACCTCATGGCGCTGAAGAGCGCTCTGTTGTCAACAGAACTGTTAGTGTTTTGTTGTTCTGGATACGTCAAAGAGCAGCAGATATCAAAGTTCATCAAGGTTCAGCAGAGTTTACGCTACCTTTTGTTTTTACTGCTGGCTTCAGCTTTTGGTTGGCTCTGACTTAGCATGTTGAGTCCAGTTACAGCCAGACTCTGGACTGGACTCAGAGCAGCTCTGGGAGCTCCCCCTTCACTGACTGCCGCATCAGAGTGGAGCAGAAAACCTGCTGACCGCCCACTGAAATCAGATCATACAACACCGCATCATTAATCTTTTATAACAGTTCAGCTCCTTTTTGCCTGAGCTGCAACAGTTACAAGTACTGATACTACAACCACCACTGCTGCTACTACTATCATTACTGGTATTATTAGTAGCAATGAAATTAAATTTGTATTACAAGTGTTAAAAAAGGGAAATTACAGGATTGGTGACAGGTGTTCAAATCACTGCTCAAACATCAACCACCACGTTCTGACAGGAATGACCATCACCATTTTTACCATTGTTACAGTGTTGGGTATTTACCTGGATGCCAGGTGGACGTCAGTCAGACTCATAGAGAGCAGGTGAGAGAGGCCGAGGCTGCTGGGAGACAAAGGCTGCTGCAACAACAAACCCAGCAGGACTCCAGCTGGGAGACAACACACACAAACCACATATCTTCAATTACTTTGGGACACACACCATAGACTTACATTTAAAAACACACATCTGTCCCAATATATATGAGTGTGATGTTGCTACATTCAGATTTTACAACAACAGTTATTATTATTTAGTCTCTCAGTTTTCTCTCAGGATTGAGTCTGATTATTTATTATTTTTGCACAATTTCTTATTTATGTTATGGTCTGTGCCCTCCTTATCTTGCTCTCCAAGCACACCAGAGTGATGCGTGACTTTAAAAAGGTCCACCCACCATGGTGAAAAACACCGGCAGAGCAAAGCTTATTATAGTAGCAAAGTGTATGTGTGGGAAACAGCATCTGTGTGAGGTTAGGATGGTTTAATATCTCTCTGAGCTGTTCTCTGACACTCCTGTTGTATCTGGATATGAAGAAGTTTGAATAAACTAAAGCATTTAAAATGGGTCTTATGTCATATTTGTTTTTTTTTTAAATTTTTTTTACTAATTTAACTATACAAGGAATCTCTGTCTGTCCTCCAAACATCTCAACGCAACGACATGCAGTGGTGAATTTGATACATTTTGGACATGCGACACGTTCAGTATTTATTAACTTTGAATAACCAATCAAACAGCAACAGTACAGCAGTGAGGGCAGAGCTCAGGCCTGAACAAACTGTTGTTAAAGTCTAATAATAATTATATTCTCGCCCCACACAACTATATTTGCCAGTGATTATCTTCACTGCATATTACTTAATGATGGAATAAATTCATCTCATAACATCCAATAACAATTTTTATGATCAGGGATCATGACAAATAGCACTTATATGGCAGTGATGTGGAAATTAATAAGATGTTCGAAATAAAATACTGAAATATTAATGAGTTTTGTTATATTTAGGCTATTTGAGGTAAATTAATGTTTATATTTACTGAGCAGTAAAAACAGTCTTGAGAACAATCATACACACATTTTTCATTAAATTAATCCAATGGTTTTTAAGATGGGGTCCAGAATGGTTAGCTGAACCCTACGCTACATAGCAGAGCCATGTAGACGTAGGGTTGCATTAACTCACTCGCTCTCTCTCTCTCTCAACAGAGCTGGTTATACCCAACCAGATGTCAGCTAATTTGAGTTTTAATGTTTAGTCAGTGCTGAGTGTGAAGTAGCTTGCATTCACAGTTCATTAACATTAGAAATCTGTCAGGAGACCAGAGAGATTTTAGTTGAGCTGTGGTGCAAGCAGCACTGCAGATCGACTGACCACTGTGGTGCAGGTGTGCAGGTGTGACGGACAGGAAGGGGTCTGGGCGAGACACTTCCTGTTTGTCTCCACATCTGTTGCTGGAAGACCCTCTGTCCCCACCATGTCTCCGGGTCTTCACCGGTGTTGTTTTAGATGGGACACTGGCTCCAAACGTTTCTTTGGTGATAAAACCATTTCCTGTTGGAGAAGAGGAGCTGCTGCTGCTACGATGCACCTGGACGAGACCGCTCATCACTTTAGGACTGAGAAACAAGAGAAACAGAGTGGAGTCACAGCAGCAACTGTTGCACTACAGTGTGACACTGCTACCCGACAAAATTCAGCACTTCTTTTATCCAGCAAAACCCAAAGCTGTATTCAGTTTTCCAAGATACAAAACAGAAAAAAGAAAACACAAAACACTGAACCGATTATCGAGTCTGTTAACTTACCTATTTTTTGGCAGTGGCGGGGAAATCTTGTGTCTGTCCAAACTGTGCAGTTTCGTCTTCATCTCGTTTATCTCTGCTTCTTTAAACTGCAGCTCTGACTGCAAAGACTGCACCTGAACATCGACAATGTGTTATTATCATGTTACTCTGAGGATCACATGTGCTGTATATCCTGTGAACCTCACCTTCTTGTTGAGCTCCTTCTCCCTTTCGTTCTGCTCTCTCTGTCTCTGAGTCTCCAGCAGGATCTGGTTCTGCCGCTGGGCCTCCTTGTCCAGCTGAGCTCCTTTCAGAGAGTCCCTCAAGACCCGGATCTCCCCGCTCTTCAACACAATCTCCTCCTCCACCTCCTTCAGCTAATAACACATTTGCTCTCCAGAGTTTGTTCTCAGCCGGTACAAGTCATTTCTAAACCTTCTCTGGAGGACCTCACAATACTGTCAAACACTGTCATGTACTGAAAGCTGACATCACTGTCATCAGATGTCTGAATATGCTAAAAAGTATTAGCAAGAACATTTCTTTCTGATGGAACGATCCAGATATAAACACTAACAAATTTTAATATTTAGGGCAGAATAAACATTATATACTCTTTATCTTCTATTCTTCTCATTATTCGGTACAGAAAATACTGTATAAAACTGTCAGTTTGGAAGAAGATGATTTTAGTACCTTGAAGTATAGCTGCAACAATTAATCAATTATCTGATGAAAAAAAAAATTAGTTGCCAACTGATTAATCGTTTCAGCAATTTTTCAAGCAAAAATGTTCAACATTTACTTGCTCCAGCTTCTTAAATTTAAGGGTTTGTTGATTTGATGTTTATAGACTACATAATTGATAAATGAATTGTGAAAATATTAATTAATAGATTTATCAATACTGAAAATAATCATGAGTGGGAGTGTGGTATAATTTCTATGTAAGTTGTGATGAGCTAAAGTTATAGTATGCACTGCAATATGATAGCATGAAGTAGTCATGTTATGTTTCCATTAAGATTGAAAGAAAAGCAAGATACAGCTGTATTAAAAGGATACAACTGGTTAAGGGCCTGTAAGCTATAGAAGGCAAAACTTCTTTATAATTATATATAACTGTTTTATGGTAGTGAAACACTGTCTATGGTAGCCATACACTGTCAATGTAATGTCATTGTAACTGCTGTGAACCTGGGGAAAAACATTTGTTGTCCTGCATAAAATAATTATTTTTAAAAAATAGCACAAGAAAAGACCTGGAGATAATGGTGTCTGCTACCAGCCGAAATTTAGGCCAAAACTGGAAGGCAGCCCAGAGAGGAGAACTAATGCTGTAAACTGTGCATAGAAGTCCCCAGAAAACCTAATGGTGTAAAAGTCACCACCCAATCCAGGACAAAAAGAGAAACCTATTGGTGTAATAAAAACAAAGTTGGCAAAGGGATGGACAATAGGCGTGGAAAGGTCCAAACCCTAAGGTATATAATGTGAAGCCACCAGTCATTCTACGAGAGACCCTTCATGTGTACCTAGTGTGCTTTGTGAATGGTTTTTCCCTTTTTTGCCGGCATTAAAGTCTTTGCTGCTCAGAATCCTGTCTCCTGTTGATGATTCTACTGGACTTCGAGGGAAGATTTTCCAGAACAATTGGACACAGCTAAAACTTAGAAATTACTGTGGTGTGGCTTTGAGTCTCTGCTCTGAGCCTACATGACAGGAGTCCTACCTTGAAGCTATTTAAGGGGGAAAAACAAAATAAAAATCTAATTCTCAAAATTTAGAATAAAAGGTACAAAATAAAAAAAACTGCAGACTGTAACCACCTGACCACTGCTTATCTCACCCTCCCCTACAGTGGCTGCTAAAAACGTGAAAGGCTCTCTCTAGATCGTGGTTGGACGTCCTGCTGCGGTCCTGCTCGAAACTTAATACGATTACTATTGTGTAGTCATAATCCATTTTAATTCTATTACTACTCTACTGCAGTTGCTACCATTATTACTGTTATTGTTACTAATATTGCTATCATAATCACCATAGTACCTTCTGTATACTTCATTGTCATTATCATTATCTACAGTTCCAATACTTCTGGTATTATTACTGCTGCTATGCATCTCTGCTTGTGTCCTCCTTCTCTCACGCCTCACCTCGCTTCACCCCTCTCTCTCTCTCTCTCTGTCTCTTTCTCTCTCTCTCTCAACCCAACCGGTCAAGGCAGATGGCCGCCCATCTAGAGCCGGGGTCTGCTCCGAGGTTTCAGTTTTTCCTCACCACTGTCACCAAGTGCTTGCTCAAGGGGGAATGTTGGGCTCTCTGTATTACAATTTAATTAAAGAGTTTGGTCTAGACCTGCTCTAATTGGATCCTGTCATGAGATAACTTTTGTTGTGAATTGGCGCTATATAAATAAACTGAATTGAACTGAATATAGCTTGTGTTTCGTTTGTCCGCTCTGAGCTAATGGCTAAACATGACAGTCCAACATGGTGGACTCTGTGGAAGAAGACCTGCTCCTTCTGCAGATATCAAATTCTCATTCTAAGGTAACAAAAAGGCAACAATTCTTAGTTTCAGGTGACTATACACTAATAAAAACATCATTAGAAATATTATATTCCATTTCTACTGAAAGATCCTCTCAAATCCTATATAGGATGTTTAAGTTTTTTTAAGTGAGGAACCAGTGAGTCTCACCTTCCTCTTAAGCTCTGCATGCTGAGCCTCCAGGAGACGGTAGTCTTCTCTGTCTGATCCAAACTGCTGCTGCATGTTACCTTAAGAAATAAAAAAACATCACTTTGTCATTTTGTCATCACATTCAACATCATTAGCTGTATTCACCGTCTGCTGTTTTCTGCAGTTTCTCCTATTACATCCTGTCTGTATTTTTCTACATTAATGGGGTCCTGAAACTCACTAGCCTACATTCAAGCTGAAGCCTTTCACTTCTCACAAACAGATCTTAATCTGTTTCCTTTCTTGAAAGTTGTACTTTTCTTAAGGTGATAAGAAAGAAATTTAACAGGATCAGAGCACTGATAGACTGATAAATTTGAATGCATAACTGCCCTAGCACTTTCAAAGAGATTGGAACAATGGAATAAAGTCATGTTTTATTTTCACTTTCGCAGAAACATTACTTTGACAAAAAACTACATCTTCCTAAACTCTTACTGTGATGGATTACTGCTCTGAACTCACCGAGAAGTTCTCTGCTTGGTATCCTGCTGCTGCTGCCACTAAACCCAAACATGTTCTCTCTGCGCTGATCTTTTGCGGCTCTGCACACAGAATTAGTCTGTCCTGCAGGCCAAGCAGATCCACGGGCCAGCTCCATTGGTTTGGCTCCTGGTTTAGATCCAAGCCCAGATGCAGCAGCTGAGGTGATGGCCTGAGAGGCGATGATGTCAATCTCATCCAAGTCATCCTGGGTGAAGTCCTCGTCATCTCCAAATGGGTCATCAAAGGCCACTGCTGTCGCTGCATTTTGGTTCAGACCTCGGAGGCGCTTGGTTGGGGGGCAGTTCATCCTGTGTCTGATGAAGACAAAGTGACTGGCAGTGGTTAGCCAACAACAACAACTGTTGGTCTACAATGTTGCTTATGCAGCATCAGGGCTCTAATTTATCAAGTGTCTCATGGTAGGAAATTTATTCTAGATGGCCATAAATTCAACTTTATAAGTCCAAAATTTTATGGAATCTCCACAAATAATCAGTTTATGGTATTTATTCTTTGTTCTGCAACTTTTGTGGTAGTTTAAAAAAGCTTGTCAGTCCTACCTTTTACTTACAACTGAATGACACCAAAGTAACATTTTATTACCATTCCTCAGACCATTACCAACGTGTGTTGAACGTTATTTTCCTGATTGGTGCTGATCAATAAATTATCAACAAAATATTCAGCAGCAGATTCCAAGTCTCTAAAAGTTTTCATAGAAATGAACTGAAAGCAATGGCTACTACCTAGAGGCAAGGGATGCAATCTTAATAGTAATGAGGGTTTTAGTTAATGGAATGAAAATGTGTGATTTGTAAGCTTAGATTCAAGATTAAGGACTTTTATTGTCATTGAACAGTTGCCTGTACAACGAAATTAGACAGCAAGGCCATGAAGGTGCAAGGTGAAAGTGTCAAGTGACAAAGTGAAAGTGTCAAGTGAGCATAATAAATAATAAACAACAATAAACAGTAAACAATAAATGGGCTACGTACAGAGGCTGTGAATAACAGTGTTGCACTTTGAGGTAGGTATTGCAAAATAGTCAACAACACGGCTAATTGAAAAAGCAGCATCATTTAAAGCTCTGAGTGCAAAGGAGAAGAAGCTGTTCTTTAGTTTAGCGTGATAAGTTCAGTGGTAAAAGAGCGATTCTCGCTAAACTAAACCTTTAAACATGCTAGCTATAAGTCATAACCAGGTGTCTGATGTTGGTTCCTCTGGGCTTCCTGTGTTAGCTTACCTTGTGTTGCTGCTCCAACTCCTGTTAACGTTAGCTCTTAGCTACGAAGAAAACGCTCGACAACTAGTTATTTCATTGGGAAGTCGGCCTGCTAAGCTAACAGAGCTCACTCAATCACAACCTTTGAATGTCTGTTAAGACTTCATTAAAACTACGTTAGTGGTGTCGGTAACGGCATCCCTTCAGCAATAAATTAAACAGTGAAACTGATTGTATGGCTAACCTGCAGCTCCTACGCAGCCATAGGGTTTAAGTTGTCAGTTCGTATTCAGCCCGGCCCGCTCGGTACCGCTGATAATCTAACCAATCAGAGCAGTAGAGATTGTCTGCAGCCGCGGCGGGGCGTTCCTGTCGAGTTTATTGTTTTGATTGGTTGAGGTCGGAGTGGTTGCAGCTGTGGTGGGTGTTCCTCTATGGTTCCAGTCGTAACAAAACAGGAGATATCAGGAACGCCCACACAGATCATTGGTTTACATAGAACAGGAACGCCCCGTAGCTACTGTCCATTTTTTTGTCCAATAACTTTATTGACTGCTCTATTGTCGGATTACTGTGTCCATCATGTAGTTTTCTGTGGAAACAAATTAGTGACTGCTGGATTCACATTGATGACTTATCTTCTAGCACTGCCCTACTATTCTGCTTCTCCACTGAACAGCTACAGCAACCTCAAAGTGCCAAAAAAGGTCAATGTCAGATGCCCAAACGGTTAAAAACACGCCTACCACTAGATGGAGGCATTGCGTGCCACGGCAGCACATACGGTATGTCTCTATATTTCTATTTTATTTATTACTCCTCTAGCACTGTAGCTTGGTGAGAAAGAAGAACAAAATGGAGCAATTTACTTTAAAATGTAAGACATTAAATCAAAATAATTACACATAAAACCTCTGTGCTACCCAGAACCAATGCTTAAAGTAAATCTCAGAAGAGTATCAACTGATCATAAGGAAATACTAATTAAAACGCACTGAAGAGAAACCTGGCTGCCCCATTCGTCTTCTTCTGCTCTCAGTTTACTGGTGGATCATGAACAACTTTATGCTGCAAACCTTCACCGTCTGTACAAGAAAGTGTAGCATCAAGACAATCCACCCTATTTTCACCTACACCTTAGATTCTATAATGGCTGACACTATTAATGATTTATATACAGATAACTGGTGTACCAATTCCCACACACTCCTGTTTGTAGTTAGAACCATCTGTACTGATTTTGTGATAATTGTCATAACTGTCCTTCAGTTACATACTTCTGTCATTTGCCACTGTCTTTTCTTTTCCAGAATACTCATGTCTGAGTTTGCTTCTAAAGCTAAGGGTGTATGCTACTAAATGGGGTGGACCTGGTGAACCCTGTAACCTCCATTTCATATGTTGTAGCTCTTACTTTCCTTGTCCACCCAACTGCCTGTCCCTGGAACGCAGAGTACTCTCAGCAGTCCCGTAGAATCTTTGTACAGTTTTCTTCCAAAATTCCTTTTGTGCTGATGTACACTATATAGACAAAAGTATCCAGATATTAATCATTAAATATCAAACAGTTTATGAAATAGTCAAAAATATTATCCACCTGCCTGCTGAACTTGCATCCTGCAGCCTTTAGTATCATTAGGGTTGCAGTGCATTAGAAGTGCAAATTAATTAATTTATTTTCATATCATTTTCAAGTGTATCTTTGTATGCAGGTCATCAGATACATTACATTACATGTAATGTATGCTACTCTATATAGACAAAAATATCCAGATTATGGGGCTGGTTTTCAGGGGTTGGGCTTAGCCCCTTAATTCCAGTGAAGGGAAATCTTAATGCTTCAGCATACCAAGACATTTTGGACAATGCTATGCTTCCAACTTTGTGGCAACAGTTTGGGGAAGGTTCTGTTCTATTCCAGCATGACTGTGTCCCAGTACACAAAGCAAAGTCCATAAAGACATGGT
Organism: Scatophagus argus; assembly: GCF_020382885.2. Classification (NCBI taxonomy): domain Eukaryota; kingdom Metazoa; phylum Chordata; class Actinopteri; family Scatophagidae; genus Scatophagus; species Scatophagus argus. Next base: position 2,535,292 of record NC_058495.1, read on the forward strand.
TGGATGAGTTTGGTGTGGAAGAACTTGACTCGAACACCTTCTGGATGAGGTGGAAAGGTGACTGTGGGCCAGATCATTTCACCTAACATCAGTGCCTGACCTCGCTATTGCTCTATTACATGACTGGGCAAAAATTCCCACAGAAACGGGAAGACTTGTTTCTTGTGCAAAGTCTTCCTGGAAGAGTGTTATAGTTGCAAAGCTGTATCAGTCTGCCATATCAATCATTCCCTCATGCTGGACTGCTTTCTGTACCAGACAAATTGTGCTAAACATGCAAATGAAAATAGAAAAGTAGCTTTAGCAACTAAGAGTAGTTTCCCTCTTTGTAGAAATATTTTTGCTGAGAGTTGATGAAATTTGATATCAAGGAGCACTACCTTCTAAATATTGTGTGTGTGTTTTTGTATAGTTTCTTTTAAAAAGGGTGCAAATATCCCTGTATTTTCTTGTTACTCAACCTACCTGCACCTTTATTTTGCTATATTTGTGCTGATATGAAAATGTGAATTTCCCCAGTGTGGGACTAATGAAGGCCTATCTTATCTTATCTTATCTTATCTTATCTGTATGATGAAGCTGCAGTTAGTATGAAACAAAAATCCAGCTCAAAAATGTGGGAAGCTGCTGGATCCGTCCAGAGGGAGCAAAATCTGTCTATCAGCACCTCTGAAGCTCACAAATGAACACATTTTAGGCCTATCTCACTTTAATATAATTATTTGTGATTTTGACACCTTTTTGTATGTCATAGCAACATGGTCACACTATACATAGCAATTAGGCAATGCTTATACAATTATTTTATCAGCCCCTCTTTTCTCTCATCGGGAATTTAAAAAAAAAAGAAAATTAATCAACTGCACCGTTGTGACACCCATCATGTTGGTAATCTGACATTAGCTGCAATTTTTTTTATTTAAATCTCAAAGACTGCATGTTAATATGAATCTCTACATACACTGTCTTCATATAGATGCTTCTTGTGGCTTCTCAGCAACAGCAAGTGTGCTTTCCATTTTTAGATATAGACAGGTCTGTGTGTTGCAGCTGAGGCATACAGTGTGTGTGTGTGTGTGTGTGTGTGTCTGACAGATGCTCTCTCTCTCTCTCTCTCTCTCTCTCTCTCTCTCTCTCTCTCTCTCTCCGCCTCCATACTTCAGTAGCCTACAGAAATGGCAGAGCTCAGCGACAGGCATCCAGATGCACCCATCATCATCATCATCATCATCATCATCACGCGTGTGCACATGCGCATACACCCACACACAATCACCACTTACATCTGCACCATCATCTGCACTACCTGTATCACTAGTATACTGGACCACGGCAGGTCTCCTCTGCACAAATTCAGCTCTTTACACACACACACACACACTCACACTCACACACATATCTGGTGGGCAAGTTGGTTACCATAACGACCAAACAGGCAAAGCAGGGTCACTGAGTGAATCAGTGAATCAGATATGAAATGAAATGAAGGCTACATACAGGACACCTCTACCAGGACTTCCAGCCCATAGCGCAGATGTTCCTGTATATGCCGGCCACTTGGTTATGGCGTTCCATGTATGCTGTTCCTCCCTTACATGCTGAATTGTCTCAGGGGCATCTTTGCACAGCCTGGACCTTTTTTTCTATTCCTGGATCTTTGTTGTTTCATCCTGGACAGTGGTTATGACATTCACTAGTCCTTGGTCTCCCTCCTTCTGCTTAGTGTACAGTTTCAAGGGGCTGGACTTGGACTTGGAGGAGCTTCCTTGTTTTGATGACAACAGCCTTTATCTCCTTCTGCACTTTTGTTAACATAACCTTTATGAAAGGTTAAAGGAATGAGACTTGCTGAACATTCTGTGGCAGGGTGCCATTTTTAGATTATAATTCAAATCAATTTACTCATATAATGTTGTCTCATGATGTTTTCCAAATATAGTAGGCCTAGCCCTTGACCATACTCCTCAATTTAGTCTTTACAATAGAAAGACCCAGAATTCCCCCATGAGCAAGCACTTGGCAATGGCAGTGAGGAAAAACTGCCTTTTAGAAGGCAGAAACTTCTGCCTTGGTTGGTTGGGTTGAGAGAGAAAGAGAGAGAGAAGGAGAGAGACAGAGAGAGAGAGAGAGAGTGCAGGCACACAAACAGAGATAAGTAGCAATGCCAATAATAATATAGAGTACTGGAACTATATGTAATAATAACAATGATATGTACAGTAACTACTATAATAATTATAACAATAAGAGGTAGAGCGGTTGTCCACCAGTGGCTCTTCCAATCGTGTTCATGTGAATGATTGCTGCTCCTGATGAATCCGACCCAAACCTTACAGTCCGTTATCATATTTGCATATACAACAACTACAACTATTACTGAACAAAACTTGAGACTACTTATGGGTGGTCATGGTGTACAGGTCATGGCTGGTATCTTCAGAAAATGGCTAATGGCTGTTGATCATGCCATTTTCCCATTCTTGCAATCAGCAAATTATTAGGCCTAAAATCAAGAAATTGATCAGACCTTTGCTGTTCGTATAATATGACATAATATCGCCACTTAATTGCAGGGCTGACACACAACCACTCATGCACACTCTCACTAGAGTAGCCAATTAACCTAATGTGCATGCTTCTGGGACTGTGGGAGGAAGCTGGAGTACTCTGAGAAAACCCATGCTGACACAGAAGGGTCCAGATCGGGATTTGAATCTGGAACCCTCTTGCTTAGAGGCGACTGTGATAACCACTGCACCACCGTGCTGCCCAGGTCACAACCAGTATTTCAATTTTGCACACAATATGCCCAATTTGCTTAATGTAGCCCTCAAGATTGAATTTGATGGATGAGGAGTAAATATATTTATTCAGCCATGATTTGATCTTTTATTTTGATGTCATTTCTTAAGTCAGTGTTATTTTCTCTGTTTGTTTTAAGGTAAAAAGAGAAAGATATCTGTGACTGTAAATGAAAAAATAATTCACTTCACTGTGTGTATTTGTATGCAAAACAGAGCATGGCTTGGATGGGTCTGTAACACTGAATTTGGAAATGGTTTTTAGAGACTACATGTGTCACAAGGCTAACGGCCAAGGGTTTACTTGAACCTGCCCATGTTGGTATGAGCTAAGAGTGGATGGGTGGTGCTGCTGGAATAGGCTGGCCTGGCTGCAGCTTTGTGAAAGGACAGTTAGGGTTCTCTAAGCTAGCTAGCACGTGGGACTGGATCTTAAAGGTTTCGGTCACGGGTTTTGGTGAGTGTTAAATGAGATGACACCCCTTATAGGACTGCTGGCTGTGTCGTCTTTCCAATGCAGTCTTACACTGTGTTTTTATACACATGCATATACATTTATGACAAGCTGTGACTTTCTTGAATTGCAAAATTGTCTTTGAAATTGATAAATGTCAAGTGCAATTTATTCCACATGGAATCATGTGGATTCCATTTTTGTGGATTCTATTTGTCTCTTACCGTTAACCACTACTTATTTTTCTTGAAATAAGGTCCCATGGTGGTCCACTGGAAGGCTAGGAACTTTGCCATTTTCTATTTACTACAAGTGTATGTGTTTTTTTAAACATGCTGCAGTTTCTTTGTCAAACACATTGGTTATTTTGAGCAACATCCCCTGATTCCTGAGCTGGAAGTGATTAATCCAGATGGTATAGAATATGAAAACACCCTTATGTTGTATCAGGTCTAGATTGGCTCTCTCTCTCTCTCTCCCTCTCTCTCTCTCTCACACACACACACACACACACACACACACACAACAGTGAAACAGATATCCTCTGGTAGGGACACTGGAAGGACTACACATCCCAGAATGCCCTGAGAAGCATCTGCGTGAGGATCCCCAGTTAACAGCTAGAGGATGGATGGTTGGGTGATGATGATGCTACTGCTTGTATCGCTGCAGTACAGGCTCCCTCTTGCACATGTCGAGGCTTCATGAGGAGTTTCAGTCAGAGAGGAAGACATCCAGAGGGAGACCACGGCATCTGATTGGTTGATGACTCTTAAAAGGCCACCAATCAGACACCATCCTCAGTGTGTGACTGCGTGTGTTTCCCTCGCTGTCTCTGATCGCACTGTGTCAGCCTGCGCATATTTTTATGTTTGCAGCCCTGCATGCATGCATGAGTGTCTGTGTGTGTATGCGTGAGCAGGATGCTACAGTTGAGAGCTGTGAAGGGGGGGGAGGGGCGAGGATCGAGATGCTGAAGAAATAGATGAAAAAGAAAGAAAAAGGGATATATAGAGGAGAAGAAAAAGGAAGGAGGACAGTGAGGAGAGGACAGATGCTGAGGAGGGAAGTGATCGTGAAGCACACTGAAGAGATACAGACATAGAGAGTGAGAAAGAGGAGGAAGAAGAGACGATCTGCTGGAGGAAACAGCAGCATCGTTGATTTTCACAGGAACCAAGGCAGCTTTCCTCTGTTGCCGTGACGATGGGCTGCTGGCTCTCTGGACCGTGGATGGGTGATCAAATGGTGAGCATCCAAAGACCTGCCTCAGTGTCATAAATAGTGCTTTATAAGTAACATGCTTTTTATGATGTCTTATCTGAAGGAGATGGAACTGAGATCTGTAAGCGGGATTCAGGCTTGTGTGTCTGTGTGTGTGAGTGTGTGTGTGTGTGTGTGTGCGCGCACGCGTGTATGTGCGCGCTTGTATGCATATAGATGCAGATGCAAAATGGCATCATTTCATGATTTCTGCCGGGCTCTGCATTTATGTGTGTGTGTGTGTGTGTGGATAAGAAACCTAAATTGAGTGTGTTTAAATCTCGAACAGCTGATTTCCTTATGTTTGTGTGTTTTTTTTATAAATATGTAGAAAATGTATGTTCTGTGCAAGAATGTAGTTCATATTCGTTATCTCCATGAGCTGAACAGTTACAGTCATTCCGTTGCCATCCTGTGTCTTCACACACAGGTGCCATTTTGTGCTCCTCAGCTCATGCTATGTGTGTGTGTGTGTGTGTGTGTGTGTGTTTGCTTGAATGTAGCGGAGGGTGACTCATGGTTGTGATGTGCTAGAGTTAACAATACTGTTCATGCGTCTAATTCAACGGCTGCTGAGCTGCATGTGTTTGTGTGCATATGTGTGTCTGTGAAGCAAGTTGAGGTTTATGTTGGCTCACAGTTGTTCAGTGCAAATATGGACATCATGTCCAAACTTGTCATGCTTGATGTAATTGCCAAAATTTGACTGTTTGTTTTTCATACTGAAATAAATCCACCATCTGTCTACAGGCAGAGTTGTGTCTTGTGACCCAGTTGCATAACGTCGATTAATGCAGTTTTCAGTCTGTGTTGTGTTCACACTGTACAAAAGACTAGATGAAGTGCAGGGAAAATGGAAGCAAGCGGACTAAACTGATTATTGTATCTGACGTTGTTTTCCCACAGTGCATGGCTGGATTAAAGGGGTTCTTCTTGAGTCAGTCTGTCACTTCCATAAAGTTGTTGGACTTGTGAGAACAATACAGCACAGGCTGCGATATGCTGACTTTTAGTTCCCAGTATGAGCCAAACTCCCACAACACTGGATCTTATATTTCCCATAATGGATAATGGAATCTAATACACCTTATCCTTAGACCCTACCTGCCTGGTAAACAGCCACTTCTTTAAAGTTCTCCAGTTTGTGACACAGGCAACTCAAGCTGACATAACCCTGATGAAACCACTATGACATGAAGGGGTTATTTTATTTTCCAGACAAAGCTGAAGGAAGGGTTTTCCTGCTTACCATGATCAGTAAACTGACCTACATGTGTACAATAGGCAGAGTTCAGATAACCCTCATCTAGATTTCAATTAATTTAATTGAGGCACATTTTTTATCATGGATGCAAGTTTATATATTTATTTATAAAACTGATCTTACAGACTCTATTACACATTCGAAAGCAGTTGTTTTTTTACGTGGACTTTTTTTTCAGTCACTGGGACCTGGAGTGCTTGATTTTGCTCTGATGTGTATGTACATGCGTATTGGTATGACAAGAAAGATCTTTGAACCTATGAACCTTGAAAAACACAATCCCAGTTGAACTAAATCAGTTTTGCCCATTGATTTATAACATTTCTTATAATGGAAAAAACAAAACTAATTTTGATCCAGTTGTACCCCATTGCTTCTTAATGGGTGCTGCCACATCCTGGTGAGTCTAGGCATCCCCTCTCCCCCCAACACCAAAACACCTGAGTGACTTATTCAGGCTTACTTTGACTTTGTGAGGCATCTGGATTTGTGAGAATCATCATGGTGCATCAGGTTATGTACTGTGTCTCTGTGCAACCACACAGAAAATGCCCTTGCTAAAGAAGGAAAAAGGCAAAAAAAGGGAAAAAAAAAACAACAACAAAACAAAAAACAGACAACTAAGAATAAACTTTTGCAACTAATGAAGGTTCTTTTCTGAATGTTGCTGCTAATGACATACCCATGCTGTTAGTAGCTAGCTGCAGCGCAAATGACTCAGAAGCTGTCGGTACAAGGTCAGGCACTTACACCAAGTCTTCCCCCGTCAGCTACAAACTACAGAGCACTCTTTATACCATGGGCATGGTGCTCCAGACTACTGGACAACAGACAATGTTGATATTTCTGAAAAAAAAAAAAAAAAAAAAAAGGAAAAAAAGATCAATAAATACAAAATATTCATTTATCGAATATGCTAGTCAAACATACATTTTATGTACAAACAGTGTAAATGACATAGCATTCATACATACATGCAAACACTATATACACAAAGTATTAGGGCATCTGACCGTTACACCAACAGGGACTTTAATGACATTGCTTTCTAAACACAGACAGCTTTTATCTACTGGGAAGGCTTTCCACAAGATCTTAAATTGTTTCTATGGGAATTTGTCCCCATTCATGCAGTAGAGCATTTGTGAGGTCAGGCACTGATGTTGGACTAAAAGGCCTGGCTCACAGTCTCTGTTCCAGTTCATCCCAAAGGTGTTTGATGGGGTTGAGGTCAGGACTCTGTGTGTGCAAGCCAGTCAAGTTCTTCCACACCAAACTCATCCAACCATGTCTTTATGGACTTTGCTTTGTGTACTGAGACACAGTCATGCTGGAATAGCAAAGGGCCTTCCCCAGACTGTTGTCTCAAAGTTGGAAGCATAGCATTGTCCAAAATGTCTTGGGATGCTGAAGCATTAAGAAGTAAGAGGCCGAGCCCAACCCCTGTAAACCAGCCCTGTCTGGATATTTTTGTCTACATGGAGTAGCATACATTACATGTAATGTAAGGCTGCTGGATGCAAGTTCAGCAGGCAGGTGGATAATATTGTTGACTATTTCATAAATTGTTTGATATTTAATGATTAAGATCAAATTTAACATTAGGCTTGTCTAGAGAAAATTGATTGTTCACAAACATGACTCCAACAGGATGATCATCTTGATCAGCTCTGTGTCTGCTGGATGTGGGAAATGTGGGTATGTGTTTGCTGACATTACATCCCACCTCTCCCTCTGTATGCTCGTCTCAGCTGAGTGGGCGGAGTCTAGCACACCTGAGCCAGCGAGATGCTCTACGGATCCTGGCAGCCAGTCAGCATCCAATCACCATGCAGATCAAGGGTCAGAAGGGGTGTGGCACAGAGGCAGACAGGGGATCCTGGGAGCCTCTCCCCCTCAATCTGCAGCACCTCAACCTTCCCCTTCCTTTGATGGGGGCGGGGATTAATGCCTCTAGCCCCTCCTACCAGGACAGGTACAAACATACAGACAATATGATATGGATCTGTATAGTCTAGCTATAAGTGGATTTCTGTCATTATATGAAAAAAAAAAGTTAATCCCACATCTAATATCATCTATTTACTGTGGTTCTTGCACACTGTAAAATCTTAATGCCGGGTGGAGAAATTGCAAACTGTGGAACCAAACAAATCCCTTTATTTCATGGTTGTAGACTCACATTGGGTAAAATTATTAGTTAATTTAATTAACAAAGGCAATGGAATTAACATTGTTTAAAAAGTCGATTCAAGTGTCCTGCTGTGTATGGGATTTTCTGGTTGCTTGCAGGCTTTAGTGACCTCAAAATGTCTTTTACACACAAAGTTGTTAAAGGGACACAAGCTATAGAAAACATCAGTGTAAAGTTCTTGTAATCCATGGGAATGGTGGACAAAATTATTTTTCACAAACACTGAATAATTACACAACTTTGGATGAGAGAGAACTTGGATTGCTACACTGATGCAGTGCTGAACCATGTATGTATGGACAGCAGATTTTTCAAAAAAACAAAAAACAAAAACAAAAAAAACCAACATCTTGTGATTGTGTGAGATTGGTGTTTATTACGATTAAAAGGCCAAAAACAAAAGGATGTAATTTAGGTTTTTAGTTCTTTCTGCATTTAGTTTTAGACTGCTGAGAATGGTTCACACCTCAGGGAAATATGCTCAGCAAAAGAAAAAACTATTCTAAAGATATATGAGAGGAGAAGAATTTATTGTTTATGATTTTTTTTAAAATTTTCCACAATAAAATATTTGAATGGATGATACACAGACCATGTTGAACATTTATCTTTACATAGTCTCAAACCGTGTGATTTCACTCCACAGTGAAACAGGTTCTGAGATTTGCAGCTAAAATCAGTAAATGACTTAACATGCAGGCTAAATAAAAAATTCTTTACATTTTAGCTTAAAATGTGAAAATCACATTTTCGCATATGCCGAAACACAATGTAATATTAATCTATGTGTCTCTTTTGGCATATATTAGAATCTTTAGTTGTGCTTAGCAGCTGGATTTTTAAAAATGATTTATTGAAGTGTCGTAATTCTGTTTTCTTGTCATCTGTCTCAGACATTATTACAGCCATCTGTCTCTGCCACAAGATCACTGTGAAGGAGGACGGTACAGTTACCTGTCCAGCTCCCCAAGGGACACTGTGGACATCAACCACCAGGTGATACACACACACACACACACAAGCAAACAATTAGTAATAAATTAACAACCCATAAACATACTAAAGCTTTATGTTGTGTTTCATTGTCATTAACATCCTGAATCCCTCAGGATCCAGAACGGACTGGGCGTGGAACAAAGAATTGCCTGATGGGATGTTGCAATGCAAACCTAGAAGAACCAAACGCCTGCCAGAGCCAGGTATCCCAAAGTGTTCTATGTATTGTATAGTGAGGGCCGCATATTGTACTTTTTCAATAATTTATGACAAAGACAGAAACTAAGAAGGATATATTTAACACATCAATGTGCCATGCTGTTGCACTGATTGTTTCTTCATTAATTCATGCAATGTTCCCTCCTTTGAGTTGTGTTTGCTAAAAAGTACGGTCACCAGATGTAGAAAAGCACTGAGCATTTCTAAAAAATGAAATCAGATATTTGCGTGTTTTGTTTTTAAGATTTGCTGAGTGCCACAGACAGGGTAGGGAGGTCAGAGAGTAGTCTTTTCTCTCTACAGTGAGACGTTGATGTTGATATTGATATGATTTAAGAATCACTTTATTGACAGTATATATATTTTTACACACACACACTGAATTTGTCTTCTGCATTTGACCCATCCTTAGTTGAACACACACATGCAACACCCAGCAAATTACATGCAGTGAAACACACACAGGAGCAGTGGGCAGCATCAAGCATCCGGGGAGCATATTGAGGGTTAAGTGCCTTGCTCAAGGGCACATCAGCCGGCTAATGAAGGGGGGGTTCACATTTATCACCGGTGACCCTCCGACCACAAGCTGCTTCTCCAACCTCTAGGCCACGGCTGCCTCCTATCTACAGATCATTTTCAGATATGCAAGACCCCAAATCTCAAGATGAGACACCACTGCAGCCGTGCAGCTCATGCGGGCCACATGGTTGCTCTAACTTGATAAAATGAGCACCAAAATGAAAAGCAAGAGGTCACACAACAGACATGCTCTGCTCATACAGCCTGTGTGGCCTGGCCATAAGCCATACTTTTCAAATGTGTCAGTTAGCTCAAACAGTCAAAGCCCAAACAGTCAAGAACTTTGAGTAAATTAATAAACTAAATGAAACTAGGAAATATCTAATCAAAGAACACGTAAATGACTAAGAATCTGAACTAGATTTCACTACTGATCTTCAGCATTTGAAGATTCCTTTCTGCTACTGACACATTTAGTCATTACACAGAAGGTGCTGTGGTCCCACACACAGATAAATATAAAAAGATGTGGTTATTCATAGTGTTTGTGTCTGTGTATTATGTAAATGACCTTGGGACTGAGGATACATGTTGTTGCAGACGGATGACGAGGACTTCATTCTGGAGAAGCCACTGGGTTTCCTGCCCCTCCATCATGAGCTGGACAGTGGTCTGGGCTGGACTGACGGCTCCCTCCACCAGGGCGAACTTTCAGGGCTGGAGACTGAGGAGGGAGGCCTGGAGGATTATCATTCACATGGGGCCCTTGCTCCAGGAAGTTGTGGAGGCTTTGGGGGTGGTGGCTCTCCTTCTTCTGAGTCCTTTATCTCCTCTGAGCTCAGTGACTCAGGTTTTTATAGTGTGAGCACTGGGGAGTTCAGGCACTTCCAGAGGCTGCTGGAGAAACGAATGCGGCTCTACAATGCCAGGCTGCAACATCAGGGCGAACCCTGTGAGAGGCGGGAACGGCGTGACAGCTGTCCCAAGAGCCACCGCGAGCTGCTGGAGGCCATTCCTGAGGCGTTGACCATGCAGCCTCAGTGTCAGCGAAGGCAGCTCGTGATGGAGGAGGGCACTGGGCCCATCATGGACCCCCCCTCCCGTGGACTTTTCAGGTACCAGCTGGAAGGATGATTTTACAAAATCTTACATTTAAGTTTACATCAGCCTAAACAACTTATTTTTGTGTAAACTAGTTTAAAGCCATTTAAAATCTGCCAAAACCAGCTGAAATCTGCTGAATCCTATTAATATCAATTCATCTTGTTAATAAACAGTTTAGACTGGTTGGTGTCCACTTTAAGTTTAACCCCTTGAATGAACCAGTTTATAGCAATTTAAAATTTATTTAAAATAATTTATAACTGGTTGGTTTAATCCACTTTTAAATCCCAGCTGAATTCCTAATATCTAAATATCTGAAGTGTATCTTTTTGAAATCTATCTACAAAACTCATCTAAAATGTTTCAGTACTGTTTGTTGACTTCACCGTTTGTATTTTCAGGGTTTCTTCGGTCCAGTTCCACAAAGCTGATCGGCCATGTCTAAACCGTCACAGCTCCAGCAGTGGAGCCCTTTTCAACGTCTCTCACTCAGCAGTTTCACGAATGACTGCTCCAGTCCTCTCCACCTGCAGCACCCCATCTAGCCACCGGAGACCACTAGTACCCATGCAGCAGCACCACCAGGGCTCCAGTTCGGTTGGGATGCTGAGGAGAAGCCGAACGCTGCACCATCGCCCCCCTCCGCAGGAGTACCGTCGGCGGGCCAGCCACCCAGCTTCCCCCTCCTACTGTGCAGCAACCATGCACCACTGTGGAGGCGTCACACCATGCAATGTCCTGCCACCAGGTCTGCCAGAGGAAAGTGAGCTAGTCGCAGATATGATGGCTTCCCACCCAGTAGGCCTGACTCTGTCACCCCAACAGCAACCCACTGTTTTGGGCCATATCAGGGGCGCCAAAACCCATGAGAGATGCTACGACAACAACCCTAACAGCCAAATTGCTCACCATGAGTGGTGGCACTCACAGGAAAGATGCGTGATGCCTGAAGCTATGGTGACAGAAAGGGACAGAGAGACTGAGAAGGAACTGGAACATAAAAGACAAATGCAAAAGGAGAAAGAGCTGGAGAGGGAGATGCAGAGGGAGAGGGAGGCACAGTTTCAGGAGCAGATGGACAGAGAGAGACAGCAGGAGATGAACCGAAGCAGAGCCAGAGATCAGCTGCACCTCCAGAGTTTGGTTCACCCTCCTCAGGCTGGAGACGTCAATGACACCTGGCCGAAACCGGCCAGTCGTCAGTCCCAGGCTGGCGGAGGAGGAAGAGGCCCCTATAGTACCCTTGAGGGCCACACAGGAGCTTGCTCTGCTGCTGGATGGGATGCACAAAAAGGAAACATGAATGCAAGTTCAAGTCCTAATCCCAGTTTTGTTCTACAATCAAAACTTGATCTAAGCGCCAAACCCAACACAACCTCACGGGTCTCTAGGAACCAGCTCCTGAGAGACAGGGCTTCTCAGCTGGCAGATGAACGTAGTGGAATGAGCACGGATGAGGAGACCAGTACTGACAAGCTGATGGGTCGATACTGGACTCGAATGGAGAGGAAGGAACACTTCCTGTTGGCCCGTGAGCAGAAACAGCAGCAGCTGCAGGCCAAAGGAGTACCAATGCGAGACCCCATCATCAGGGGAGGAACCATTGCAGGAGGAGGAGGAGCATCTGTTGGAGATGGAGGTATGCTGGACAGCAGAGGACGCGGAGCTTTTGCAGAAGGGCGGTGCAACACTGTCCTGGAGCTGAGTCAGAGGAAGCTGAGTCGCCTGAGGAACAGGAAGCTGTTGGATGACTGGACCACAGTAGAGGAGCTGCTGACTCATGGGACCAGGCTGGACAACCGGGAGGACATGCTGTGTCCCAGCTCCCTGCTGACAGTCACCACTGTCTAACTGCATGGACACCACACCTAACTGTAACTCTGTGAGTGAGTGTGTGTGATGTGAAGCTAATAATACAATATTCAAATAAATCCTCTTGTTCTGTCATCTGTCTGGAGTCAGAGGTGAAGATGGATATCAGCTTCATTTCTCTGTATCCAGTACAGTATGTGATGTCT